>NC_044323.1:86895410-87520410 GCF_007399415.2 Gopherus evgoodei
ATCTAAAAATATATACCCAAATCCCTATTTAGGTGCATAAATAAGTGGCCTGATGTTAATTTGGCTGAACTCCTCAGCTCTCATTTTTTTAAGCAGTTAACTAGAATTGGCAGCTTTGCTCCCCAGTCCGAAACTTAATTTATGATTTAAAGGGGGTTTAAAAAAGTAATATAAGTAAACAAACTGTTGTCCATTAATCCCCAACTTTTATTTTTCTGTGTTATTTGTGGAAAGGCCACTCGTGTGTTACAAGGCTTACAGACAATTAAAGAGACAACAGCCAGATTTGCTTAAGTTGCTAGTGATTTTGTGTCTCGCCATTTTTTGGAGCCCCAATTCAAGACACCTTTTAGCAAGTGATGAGCCTTTGAAAATCAGGCCCCTGTAAGGTGTCATAAGTGGCCACCCAAAATCTCTGATCACTTTTGAAAATCATAACTAAAGCTTCTGTCCCAAAGAGCTTGCAGTCTACATAGACAACTAGACAGGCATATAGATGAAGGAAGGGAAAAAATAAAAAACAACATAATACACAATGTAGTTTTGCATAGGTGATTTTAGTTCCATTCTTGTCTCTCTCTCTTTTTATTGGGTGGGAGAGTGATAGGGTTCACTGATCAAATTACTTAATACATCTCTAAGGGGGATAGATGGAATTAATAAGATTTTGAAAGAAGGCCATTTTTAAGGATTGTCTTACGGCTATGGATGAAATCCCAGCCCAGTGAAGTCAATGGGAGTTTTGATATTAACTTTGATGTGTCCACAATGTCATCCCAAATGCTTTGTGACTGATGGGGAAAGCACTATGAAAAAAGTAACCCTAAAAAAAGGGAACTTGGCATCTGAAAAGTAAAATAGTTTACCTTCCCTGTCAAACACCAGTTCATGATGGTCCCATAACATTATATATGTCATGTGAACAGTATCAGACAAGCTAATTTAGCAAGTCAATTATAGCTTTATTATTTATTTGTTTTACCATAGCACCTAAGACTCTTAGTTGTGAACCAGGACCCAGTTGTTTCCCTGATAACTGATGATAAATCAAAATGGAGACAGTTTTGTGTAAACCCTTTGACAGTATTTAATATAAAGCAAATGATTAGTGTTCCTTTAAGTACACGTATATTATATGCCTTAACAAGCTATCCATTCAATTTTACTCATTTAAACTTTGTAAATGTATTTGAAATGTCTCTTGAAGTTAAATGTCACATCCTTTTACCTTAATCTTCATAACTCTCCCAGTATGAGTGGTATATTTAATTTACATTATAGTCTAATCTGAAAATAAAGTAAAGTATGGGTTTTTATAATAGGTTTCAAGAGAGAAAATCAGTTTGGACAAAACAAGAACCTGTTGTACAGTTGCCCAACATGCAAATGAAATCTTTTGGTTTAAATGAAAAAGTTAGAACTTTTAAAAAGTTATACTTTTCTCTCTCCTTTTTACTGATGACTCTATACCTCCTTTGTCAGGATTGGCTCAGACTGGAAAGAGAAGTGCCTGAGCACCCCAAGAAACACTGTTATCATGAGACTTCTTTCCCACCAGATAGCAAGGTGTAAAAATCTCATGGCAAACCCTTTTTTTGGAAAATTTTCCTCCTAAAGTTGCAGAATTCAAGAAGTCCAGATTATGCAAACATTTAGATATTCATCTGATTAATTAGAGTTGCTGAAACTTTTGAAGTTCACCCTGCATTAAAGTCCCCTTCCACTTTAATAGGAATTGCCCCGAGCAATGCACTGAAAATATTAGCCTACTACAGTGACTGCAGAGGGAGCCATGCGTGAAATTATTATTGGCCAGATTCTGAAAACCTTTATTTGAAAAATATCTTCCTCCACAAGAAGTCCAAGTTAGTTTGAATGGGACTACTTGGGAAGTACAGCATCACTCCAGGTCAGGGTAGCATAATCTGGCGCATTGGTAATTACTGCCACAACTTTGTTGTACATTTTTTTTCTTTGGGAACGCAGCAGTGAACCTATGTGCTTGTCATTCCCCCCACTAAGACTTTTTAAATAGATATTTTGTCTTAGGTGAATGATATTTTTCGGTGCATATTAGCCAACTGACGACCCTCTTTGCACTGTGTGATGCAAATGCTGATGGAATGGTGATAGGAAATAAAATACATTAGCAGCTTTTTTGATAGTACAGATGGAGGAAACAGAGGAGGGAGAAAGTGCCATCTGGAAAACAATGATGAATGGTCAGGGTGGTCAAGAAGACACAGCTCTGTGTAGAGGCTGCCCTCAGAACATGAAACTGGTCAGCTGCAAAATGGAGAATAGCTGGTTAGGCAGTAGTACAGCTGAAAAAGGATCTGGTGGTTATGGTGGATCGCAAATTAAATATAAGCCACCAGTATGATGCAGTTGCAAAAAAGGCTAATATCACTCTAGTGTCTAGTAACAGGAGTGTCATATGTAAGACATGGAAGGTAATTGTCCTGGTCTACTTGGCTTTGGTGAGGCCTCAGGCTGAAGTAGTGTGTCTAGTTTTGGGCCCCACACTTCAAGAAAGATGTGGACAAATTAAAGAGTCCAGAGGAGAGCACCAAAAATGATAAGAGCATTAGAAAAGTTGACCTATGAGGAAAGGTTAAAAAAATCTGGGCATGTTTAGTCTTGAGAAAAGACGACTGAGGGGAGACCTAATATGTCTTCAGATATGCTAAGCGCTGTTATAAAGAGGATGATGGTCAATTGCTTTCCCTGCCCACTGAAGATAGGTCAAGAAGTAATGGGTTTAATTGGAGCAGGATAGATTTAGGTAACATGTTAGGAAAATCTTCCTAACTGTAAGGGCAGGTAAGCTCTGGAATAGAGTTCCAAGGGAAGTTGTGGAATCCCCATCACTGGAGGTTTTCACATATATCTTCTGAAAATTTCAAAAGTCCCTTCGAATTTGAATATCTTATACTTTCACATACTATCGAACCCTAGGTCAGGAAGGCACTGGAATTTAGAACTCGTGTTTTGCTTGTCTACGTGAGTGAGTCATCATGGTTGCTTTTTAAATACAAAGGGCACTATTTCTTCTGTTGCAAATGGAGCACTGATTTCCTCTTGCAGAAGGGTTTGAAGAAAGCTGTAATCATAGAGTCAGTGATTCAAACATGTCACTGGTGACTGAAGTACCATGTTTTTAACATCCAAAAAAAGGCCATTTGTGATGCTTGAGGTGTGTCCATGTGAAACTAATTGATAAACTAAAGACTGAGCTTGGAGGCAGCCACTAAATCTTAAATAACTACAGTACTTTCTGTCTTTATTTTAGCCAGGAAATAAAGTGGAGCACTGGGTAAATGTAAAGCAATCTGTACAAAATGAGCATTATGGATTATTAAAATGGCAAATACAGCATATGTGTATAGGCATATAAATCGGAAAGATACATACGCAGACAGAAAGTCCACCTGTTCCTTAACAATTTATTTTTTGCATGACAAGAAAAGCAGGCTCTATTGGCAAAACAGAAACTTACATTGCAAACAACTTTATGTTCAATTCAACCTTTATTCTCCACTAGTTTTGAGTTCAGTTTACAGATGAGCCCAAACTAACACCAGGCACCCAAACACCAGAACTTTGTGGTGTGGGGAGAGGGGACTTTGAAAACTAAACCAAAATTCAGAATGTAATTCTGCAAATGGTCCCTATATTAATGAACTGAAGTAGGGTAGGGACCATCTTTTCATTCTGTGTTTGTACCCAAACTGTGACGAGGACTCCTAAGTGCTACAGTAACACAATTAATAAATGTTCAGATTCATACAGTCTTGGAATTTGGGATATGCAAGTTCTGAAGCTGATTTTTGTAGCATAGGCTCATTTCTGTCAAATAACTTTAATGTGCCGTATAAATTAGCTAAGGATTCTTTATCTGGAAGCATGCAAAGGTACACTTTGCACCCAACAGCACTGGTTTCAGTGGACAAATAGAACTGAAGAGTACTCTGTGGGCCAAGTGCCTTTTATTTATGTCATAGCTCATTTTTTGGATGTTAAGGACTACATATGTACCCTTTCAGATCCAAATGACCACTGGTTTTGAGGGTGTTCTGATATCTCATGGACAGAAGGGAAGCACCTCCCAAGAGTGTAGAACCGTGCAGCTAATATTTGAACAGGTTATAGTTAAATTGGATGGAGTAATGTTGGGCAACAAATTATGATACTTATATGTGATGAGACAGTGAAAAAACTGAGATTACATTTCGTTTCAGGAAATAGTGATTATGAAATTACTTGAGGCCCATGAGGAGTCCCATTGGTTTCATGGGGAGTATTCATGTGCTTTAAATTAGGTGTTTAAGTACCTTGTGGCCATAAGCTGCACAGCTGGAGAACATCTACATTTCTGCACAGTCCATATGTTGCAGCCGACATGGGGGAATTCTTTATTAAACCTTGTCCTAACAGATAAAGAGGAACTTATCACAGAAGTAAAGATTAATAGTGCCTAGGTACAAGCGATAGTGACTTGATCATATTTCTAATGTGCAAGCAACATAAAGTCATACAAGTTATATATATACACCTGGTACTTTTATAAGGCCAATTTCACAAAGCTGAAAACAGTAATGAGCCAAATCGGTTAGGAGGAAGAATTTAATCAGAAAAATGTGAATAATAATTGGGAATCGTTTAAGAACACCTTATTGGAGCCCAAAAAGCCATAATCCCGCCATTTAGGAAAACGGCTGTGCTGATTAAAAAACTGACTTGGTCTAGAGAGGAAGTGAAGGCAGCTATAAAAAAATTAATATATATATTTTTAGTTAGGAATTGTTGAAAATTGATACAGGTAGCAAAGAGATACAAAGAAAAATCTATGTCCAGCAGAATTAAGGACAATAAGGAGTTTTTTAAATATATTAGGAATATATAATATATATATAATACATAAAAGGAACCCTGACAATGGTATTGGTCCATTACCAGATTGAAATGGTAGAATTAGCAGTAATAATGCAGAAAAGGCAGATGTGTTCAATAAATATTCTGTTCTGTATGTAGAGAAAAATAGATACTACAGTCTCATCATTGGGTGATGATGATACTCTTTCCATTCTTCTAGTATCTCTGGAGGATGACAAACATATGCTGCTAAAGTTAGACATTTTTAAATCAGCAGATTCAGACAGCTTAGTAATAGGAGGTATACCAATCTCCTAGAACTGGAAGGGATCTTGAAAGATCATTGAGTCCAGCCCCTTGCTTTCACTAGCAGGACCAATTTTTGCCCCAGATCCCTATGTGGCCTCCTCAAGGATTGAACTCACAATTTTGGGTTTAGCAGGCCAATGCTCAAACCACTGAGCTAGCCCTCACAAGAATTTTAAAAGAGTTGGCTGAACAGCTTGCTGGTCCATTAATGTTGGTTTTTCAATAAGACTTGGAGCACTGGGGAAGTTCCAGTAGACTGGAAGGAAGACAGTGTTGTGCCAATTTTTAAAAAGGGTGAATGGGATGAGTTGCTTAATTATAGGTCTGGCAGCCTGATGTCTATCTCTGGCAAGTTAATTGAGCAACTGATACAGGACTTGATCAATAAAGAATTAGAGGAGGATAATTTAAATAATACAAATCAACATAGGTTTGTGGAAAATATATCCCTGTCAAACAAACATAATTTTTTTAAGAGATTACAAGTTTTTATGACAAAGGTAATAGTGTTGATGTACTGTACTTAGACTTCTGTAAGGCATTTGACATTTTGATTAAAAAACTAAAATGATATAAAATTAACAGGGCACACATTAAGTAGATTAACATCTGGCTAACTGATAGTTCTCAAAATGTAACTGTAAATGGGAAATCATCATTGAGCAGGTTTGTTTCCGGGGGGGGGGGGGGGCGGGGGTTGTAGGAATTGGTTCTTGGCCCTCCACTATTTAACATAACTTGGAAGAAAACATAAAATCAACACTAATAAATTTTTCAGTTGACCCAAAAATTGGGGGAGTGGTAAATAATGAAGAGGATAGGTCACTGTTTCAGAGCTGTCTGGATCACATGGTCAACTGGATGCAAGCAAACAACATGCTTTGTAGTAGGGCTAAATGTATACATCTAGGAACAAAGAATGTAGAGCATACTTCCAGGATGGGTAACTATTCCTGGAAGCAGTGATTTTGAAAATGATTTGGTGGTTAATCAGCTGGACATAAGCGCCTAGTTTGACACTGTGGACAAAAGTAATAAGGTGATCCAGGGCTACATAAATGGGAATCTTGAGTAGGAGTAGAGAGGTTATTTTACCTGTATATTTGGGACTGAGGCAATGGTTGCGGGAATACTGTGTCTAGTTCTGGTCAAGAAAGATGTTGATAAACTGGAGAGGGTTCACAGAAGAACCATGAGAATGATTAACGGAATTGAAAACCTGCCTTAGCTTGAGCTCCTTGAGTGTATCGCTGTAGTGTGTAACAAAGAGGTTAAGAGAGAACTTGAAAACAGTCTGTAAGTACCTACATGCGGAACAAATATTTTATAATGGGTTCTCTAGTGTAGCAGAGCAAGGTATAACATAATCCAATGACTGGAAGTTGAAGCTAGACAAATTCAGGCTATGGAAATAAGATGTACATTTTTAACACTGAGGGTAATTAACCATTGGAACAATTTACCAAGGGTCATGATGGATTCTGCATCACTGGCAATTTTAAAATGTCTTTCTAAAAGAGCTGCTCTAGAAATAATTTGGGGAAAGTTCTATGGCCTGTGTTCTACAGGAGGACAGACTCAGTGATCACAATGATCCCTTCTGTCCTTGGACTCAGTGACTCTAGGGCCTGATCCAACTTCCACGACAGTCATCTGGATTCTTTCTACTGACTTTAATTGGAGCTGCATCAGGCCCCGAGAGCACGAATAATGAATTACCACAAAAAAGACAGATGTTAACAAAGCCATTGATCCATAGCCACACGACTTCACTTTCAATCAGGGATCACAAGTTGGCATCCTTCCTTCAGTCATAGTAGGATACTCTGAATGGTACATAGAGAGAGGCATATCAAAAGCTGCATTGGATTCCAATGTCACACTGAGCCTTTACTCACAGCAGGAATCAGGGATGACAGCATTAGGAGAGAACTATTGAGGAGGGTGTATTACTCAGCAGGTGCCTTGAGCCTTACCAGCAGATATTTCAAGATCTCCAATATTATAGTGAGAAAACTGCTCCTCCTTTTCCCTTTTATGATTCGCAATATCTTAAGCTGTATGGCTTCTGTGACACTTAGGGGGTTTTCATTAAAAAGTCACCATTTTCCACCCCTTTTCTTTGTATAAAGATGTGTTTAGAGATGAGAGAACTGTAAGAGCAAATAATTCAGGAATGTATAAGATGCTTTATCAAAACAAAACATACTAGCTAGTTCATTACATATATGCACATCTGTTTTGGTGTCTTATGGTCTTTATAGGTTTCTAAAATATTCATGTCAGCTATGAAAAATATTTCAAATGGAAAATAAATGTAGTAATTAACATATTGTGTGCAAAGGCTTTATTTTTTTAAACTAAAAGTATGACTTGTATTTTTGCTGAGCGCACTTTTCCCATTGTCTGCCTCGACAAACAACCAGCTCTACTAATAAATAATTCAGTAGAAAGAGGCTGTTGGCCTGCCTGTGTAAAGAATTATTACCTACATTAGATGACAACCTTGCTACCCAGGAGAGTTTTAGGGTATGTAATTTTGACTAAGTGATGTTGCTAAATTCCCAAGCAGCTTCTTAATAGTTCTCCCCTAAATTTTCAGGGTTGCTTTGCAGCAAGAAATGTATTGTGCCATGGGATAAACCAGTGGCTTAAATGATTTGGCATCCTTCAGAATTTATACTCAAAGCATTAATCCTTTTGAACCCATTTTGTAGCCATACGGAGATCATAAATCATTCTACAAGAGTCTCGCTATAAATCAGTGTTAATTGGGCTGTTATTTTGAAATGTTACCAAGATTATTTCTTTGGTTCAATCAAGGAAACATTTTGAGTGGCTGGCAAGTTAAAAGAGGAAGTAATAAAAAGATGCACTACCCAAAACCAGAATCAATATTCCATAGCTAAACTGCTCTGTTTATTTGGTGTGTGGGCACGGCACATTCAACATAAACATTTAAAAGCCGAAGAGCTTTTTTTTTTTTTTAAGAAAATGAATCCATTATCCTTCGCAGCTTTCCTTATGAGGAGGGTTCACACTCAAGAAACACCAGGCATAGGAATAATTAGTAATTGAGAAAATCTTTTGTTTGTAATAATCATCTCAATTTCCTGAGGTAAATGGATTTAGAGGATGAAGGTGAAGTATACTTGTTTATCTTCTGAAGTATAGCAAGACCAATTCTCAGCCCAACTTTTCTGTAAAAATAATCACTCCAGTCTGATATTTTGGTTTTTTTTTGGGGGGGGGGTGTTTTGGCGGTTATGGGGGAGGAGGGGTAAATATATAGACGTGCAAAAACCTGCATTTATGAAAGCAAACCAGACATTGCATGTGCAAATTGGTGACTGTGCATAAAACTCCCTGGCTAGATCTACAGTTTCCGTATAATATAGTTCTATTATTATTTTGTATTACAGTAATACACAAAGACCAATACCAAGTTCAAGGCCCCCTTGTGCCAGGTAGTGTACCAGCTGCAGTGAGAGACCATCCCTGCTCCAAAAAGTTTACAACCTAAATAGTAATTCTTCCTTTTCCAATCCCCCTTTATCTATCCCTGTTTTACCAATGGGAAAACTGAAGCAAAGCAGAAATAAATATTTTGACCAAGGTCATACAGGAAGCTTGTGGAAAATCAAGGCATTGAACTTAGATTTCCTGAGTCCTCGTACCATATCTTACTACAAGACCGTCCTTTGCCTCTAGGCTAGCTGTTTGCAGTTATGTGGTGTCTGCAAGGAAGCACTTCTTTGCGCATGCTAATAGATTTAGCACTACATATATTGGGAACATGCAGTTATAGAATTTGAATAACAAATTCATTTGTGTAATGTATCTATTTGCCAACATTACACATCAGACTATAGACTGTAATAGGTGCACTTAAAATATTCTAGCTATTTGAGTGAGATTACCAACTGGTATTCTCCATTTGCAATACAAGGAGTATCTCTGCAGAGTAGAATTATTCAAAACATAATCTTTTGGTGTTTTTTAAATAAACTATAGAGACAAAATTTCAAGGACTCACCTGTGCATACTCATGTCGGGGCTGGTCAGAATCTAACCCTGCCCAAACAAATTTATCATTTCTAAATGCCTAAGGCAAGCAATTTGTACAAGTATTTCCATTTCAAATGGAACTGAATGAATAATTTACAGCAAATAGGTTACTCAATAAATTAAATCTCCTGTTCTGACATACAAGGTCTGCAAGCAGGTCAGTTTTTCTCAAAGGCATTTTTTATTCAAATTTACTTGGTGACATTTTTTTTAAGTTGAATTTTGGAACGCTTGCAAGGATTCAGCATTTGACGTCTGAAATTTGTGCTGTGTTGGTTAGTTGCAATGGGTCACAGAATTCACATGGTGTTCCTATTTGACATTTAAATGAGCATAATTCTTATAACCAAGAGTGCTAGAAGAAAGCACTGGGGAATTAAATCACCCAGGGAGAGGTAGCAGTAAAATAGGATTAGGAAAGTTTAAAACATTTTAATGGAGTTTTGATTTTCTGGGGCATGCAGACGTTGCCCAAGGCATCATTTCTACCAAAAAGTAGGTCAATGTAGGATTTATCAGATGGCCATAGAGTTTAAATATAAACTTTCTCTTGTCACATTCACACAAAGTTATTGTGAATAGGTTTGCTGTCCTACTTGCAAAAGGTGTAGTCAGACCCTTATTTGATTCATTGGATTGCCTCTGTGGCAGGACTCTGGTGAGGGATTTGCTGTTTCAGCAAAGGCACCCTCCCATATAAAATAGGCAGCTTCTTCTGCAAATACTCAAACATGGAAGCTTGGCATTCATTTCCCATAATGCATGAAATGAGTAAAATTCTATTGCAATAATGGCCTTGAAATGGAACAAAAAGGGTCACAAGAAGAGAGGAGGTGAATTTTATTCTTAAATTCAAACTAAAACCCAACAGAAGAATGTTTGTTGCCTAGTTTTGTATGGCCACATTTTAAAATCTGTTATGCTTGTGAATTTTACTAATGTACTTGTAAATCTTTCTTGACATGGAGATTATTAGGTACACCAAATATTGTAACAATAGCTTTGGTACTTACAGAAAGTCTACGGGGTGGAAATACAAAATAATATGTTGCTGACATTTAAAGCTTTAAAAATATCTGAACTTTAAATGCACTTGTCTAAATGATCACTAGATGCATCAACTACAGTAGATGTGAGTGAATATTTAAGCTACTAAAAATATCAAGGAAAATTTTGCAGCGGTGAGGTCCATTAAATTGTACATTCATCTGACATTAAAAGTGGCAAAAAGCCTTATCACTTGACACTGGAAAAAACACTCTAGGGCTTTACATTATTATTCAATATCTACATTACAGTCATACCCACAACCCCAATCAGGCCCATTGTGCTAGGTATGGTATATATATCATCAGATGACATGTCCCTACTTCACTGTTATAGTAAGTAAAAGTAGACAAATCAGTACTCCAAGATGCAATTATGCTTTATAAATGTAGTGGGCTTTATTCTTTTTTACACTAAGGCCCATTTATACTGCTACGACAGTGAAACAACACTTTATAGTCAGTGTAAATCAGTACCTTAATCTATGTTCAAAAAATAAGGCTGAAACATTCTCATGGCCACCTCTCAGTAACAGCCAATTAAAATAGCATTGTTGCTCTGGTAATGTCTGTCTCAGTGAGATTCACTTTACCTTAGGGTAAAGCAGTTCTATTGCCAAAATGGAACAGAATGGAGAAAGCAGTAGTCCTTCCCACTGAGCTTTCCTTTGACTTTCTTTGTCTTTCATACAAGAAAGGATGTTCTCTTCTGCTCTGTCCTCAAGGACAGCTCCTGCCCAAAGCATGACAGTGGCTATGATCACATGTCACTGGCCTTATTTAAAATTTTTAAAGGCCAAATGCATGCCTTTATTTAAGGATGTTTATATAACCCATTGGTGAGCATGTGCTATGGGTCTCCTTCTGTGCCTAATCCACAGAGGAGATAAGTCTGTTGCAGCATTAGCCAGAACGCTTTGACTCTTTAGCTCATGCTGTTGCAACTTATTTAGCTAGGGATGAGTGAGGAAACTGCTGAGCAAATTGCTGGCACTTCCTAGTGACAGGTGTCCAGTGCAAGTACTCATTCAGTAGGAGATCAGTTTCCGTGATAAAACTGGAATTAGGAGAAGGCATTCCCTAAAGAAGACAGGGAATGGTGATGGGGCTTTCAGTGACTGGTCCCACAGGCTTCAGTTTGCTACAAAAGTGACACTATTTAATTCTAATTGATTTACTAAATCTAGACACACTCATTTATTTACCATTTCTTTTCTGCTTAACTCCATTGAGACGCTTTGTGCTCTGTCTATAAATCATGCTGTTTATTGCTGCTGTTATATTTTTTTTTAAATGTTGCAACCTGCTGTGAAGAAGTATAATGGAAATCAGTCAACGCATGTTAATTGTAAGTCTCTCCACATGAACCACACTCTTGACTCACACAGGTAAACAAAATGAATGGCAGCTTTCTAGAAATAACTCCCGCACTATTACCTCTCTGCACAGTGTGCTGCTTTTTATAATTGTTCTTTAAAAAGTGTTAAAACTGTCTCACTCAATTAAAATAACATTTGGTAACAACTCAGGAGGACTATCCTCATTTTGAAATGAATTAAGACAAATTGATGGTAAGTAAACTAGAAAACTGAACACGGAAACAGGTTGAATATTAGTAAGGAAACATCCATGGGCTGTTTTGACAATCTTTATAGTGTTGCCAACTCTCATGAGTTTGTCGTGAGTCTCATGATAATTATTGTTTTCTTTAAAGCCCCTGTTTCTGGATTCAAGTGGATATGTGATGATTTTGGCCTTCATTTTAGAAGAAAAAGTAAGTTTCTAGCCCTCGTCGTTCTTCAGAAAGCTTCAAAATGTGACCCCGATGCACCCTAAAGGCTCAAAAAGAAAAAGACAAATAAAAAGAACATCAAATCTATTGTTTTTACATAAACTCATTATTTTAAATCCAATCTCATGATTTTTGGCAAGCCTGACTCATGATTTTTGAACATTTGGGGTTGGCAATACTGCAATCTATCTTCTGTGAACCCGGCTCTGTAGGAGTGACTCTCCAAGCAAAGTGCTAAAAGTTGTTCTATGCCTAACAGTAGTGTATGCATCAGAATAGCCTGCATTTGCTAATGTAAATGTGGTGAATCAGGCTTTGAGAGCTGGGATGATTGTGCATGGTTACTGCACCTGAAAGTCGTGGAACAGCCTGGAGATGGAATTTTTTTTAAAAAGCATCAGTTTGTTGACTTTCAATAAGTGTTCTCATGTTGAACTGCATACATGAGTAGTGGAAGCAGGTTTGGGACTGTGGTTAGCAGAAGAATTGATATATCTGAAAATTAAACATAAAATGAATGGGTCAAATAGTGGCGATATTTTTTTCAGGACAATTTTTCACAGAAAAACCATCCCTTTGTCAAAAGTTGACATTCTGATTACATTTGTCACTGAAATTTTAGGACTGGCTCTATATCTGATTTGTAAATAGAGTGAATTGTTGGGGTGATTTTTTTCAGATTTTTCCCTCAAAAGTCAAAATTTTGACACAAAAATTGAAATGTCCCAAATTGAGATAGTAATAGACCTGATCTAATCATACTGCAGTCTCACAACTACAACAGAAGAGTCATTGTGACTTTTGTGAATATGCAGTTGGGTGCTGGCTCCTAGCCTATGGAAAAGCAGTTGGACCATTTTTGGAACCCAACCCAAAACACCTTTGTATACAGGAGACTATCTGCAATTACAGGTGGGAGAAAAAGAAAGGGAAAAGTGCACCTGTGCAACTGCTCTGGCAAGATCAGCTTCCTTCAGAGTTCATTACTATTGATCTTGATTGATTTTAATATATTTTTTTGCCTAGTTCTTTGGTGACAGGCACCCTGTAAATGCTAGTTTATGTGTTGACATCTATATACTACAGGGATAGGAGCTAATTGACAACAAAAGCTCAGGGCTTGTCTACATTTACAGCACTGCAACAGAGCAGCTGCACCAGTGCAGCAGCAGAGGGAGCTGCAGTGCTAGTGAAAACGCTACCTACATCGACTGGAGAGTTGGTATAACTGGATTTTCCACACCCCTGGGCGATGCAGTTATACCGACATAAGTTAGTAGCCTAGACCAAGCTTCAGCTCTTGCCACGTTATTTTCGATCTCCCTGTGTGTTGCTGGTGATAGATTCAGATACATCATAGAGGTTCAGTTTGAATGTTCTTGGATGTCTGGAAAGCACTTACCATATCATGGGTGCTTCCACAAACAAATAAATTAGTGGGGCACTTAGATTATTAACTGCTAGTATCTAATCTCCTCGGGTTGTCTGTTGTCCGAACACTTTCTGCAGCAGGAAAATGAGATGAAAATGGGAGCAGCAATCTGGAGGGTGTAAACACTCTTATATCAGCTAAAGCAAACCTTCCCAGCATGCAACCTGATGGAATCGCAGACATCATTCCCAGTTCATTATTAACGTTAATAGGAGATACCCATGCACATCGAGGTGAATAGAAGCAAGGAGAATCAGAAGATATTTGTTGCAGAAAATACAGTAGAGTCTCTCAACATATCTTAATTTGTCTTTGTTCAATGTATTCATTAAATGAGCTATTTGTCTCCTAATCATTACAGCGCACAGCTGCTTTCCCCCCAAGTATTAATCAGCAATGCATGTTAAAAATTTGTTTTGAATTAAAGAAAAATGTACAGTCCTATCATTGAATGTTAAAATTTAGAAAATGAATTCAGTGGGTGTGCTGTTTACAGAGCCACTATAATTGTGATTCCCAGTGACTGGGGAAACAATCTTGTTTTCAGTGCATGCCCTGTAATTATAGAATGTCTCATTAATTTTTAAGATCCTGGACTGCAGTACTCAAATCTCTTATCTTTCGGTTATTCGCATGGATGGCATATGCCTTGGAATTCACTAAATAATAAGCTAGGTTCTTATTCTTGCTTTAGTCTTTCCTCTAGTTGAGAAATAGGTCCTTCAATATTAATGCAAAATGAAGAGGGCTCTACGCTTCATTACTACCATTTACCAGAGGAGTGCCATGTATAATCATTCTAGCAATTTGGGTCTGATATTGTAATTATTTCCTGGAGAGAAATGCATCTGTAACTAGACTGTGGTACTGATATACATCATTGCCCTTCTGGATACTATTTCGCTACTCCCTAAGGAATCTCTGAGGGCGGTCTCAGAAGTAGTTCATATTCTTTTACTGTCTTTAGGAACTGTTCATTTTACCCCAGAAGAAACCATTTATTTTTTTCCTGTTATATATCTATATGCATATACGGACAGGCTGTCTCAGGGTTCGAAGTGGGCTTGATCCAAAGCTTACTGAAATCTACGGAAAGACCCTATAGGGTTCAATGGACTTTGGTTCAAGCACCGAGTAAGTGGATGGAACATCACCCCTGAATGACACAGGAGAGGGATGTCAAATCTGAAACAGTTATCACTTGGAAAAGAGGCTGAAGAGCTATCTTTTCACAGGTAACTGGGGACTGAGGTGAGCATCACTGACCCTTGTCAACTCCACCCCTTGGTGTCTATTACATGAGGGGGATTGGACTGGGCCTCCCAAGAGGTCATCTTTCCCCACAGAGGCAGCCTGGGGAATGGTGTGAGATAGGGTGACCAGATGTCCCAATTTTATAGGAACAGGCCCAATATTCAGGTCTTTGTCTTATATAGGTGCCTCTTACTCCTAAGCTCTGTCCTGATTTTTTGCACTCACTATCTGGTCACCCTAGTGTAAGGGTAGGAGGTGTACTTGGAAAGCAAAAGAAATCATCATGACTTCTTCCAGCTACTATTTTTAGGGGCTCTGCTTGAGGTCTCTGAACCTCTCTATTACCGGGGTTGCTCTGTGCAGGTTACTGCTGTGGCATTATTTCCCACAGCCCCTCACAATGTGGGACTTGGGAAGGGAAAGTCTGTGGAAACCCCTTTGAGGAGAGAGAGAGGTGAATCTCATTGGTATGCGCTCCTTGTTCCCAGATGGATGTTTCTGGGTCACAGCCATGCAACCTCTGAGTCACGGTTCTTTGCCACCCTATTACATCTTCCTGGTTGCCCTGAAAAATCAGCCAGGCCCAGAGAGCATTCGCCTTTGCAGGAACAAGAGTTGGGACCTCTAAGTGAGGATCTGGCTCAAAGTTGAAGTGTTTTACATGGAGAAAGGACTATGTCACTGCCAAATACTCTGCTAGCTTTGCTCTGCTAAAGTCAGTGGAGCTGTCAGCGAAGAATTTGACCCTGTGTTGTTGGTTTTTCTTTTTTCTACAAGTTGCAAGTCTAGGATGGATGGGAATAGTATTCTCTGAGGTGGCACATACTTGCAGTTGGGGCAACAAATCTCTTAAAACAGATAAATATAATAGATCCCCATGACTTTGTCAATGATCAGTAAAGGATTTAGTCCAAAGGAGGTCTCCAAATAACCTACACCATTGTGTTATCTATAACAATTGTTGGCTAGATTATTTCTATTCCTACACTGGTGCTCAAGAAGGAAAGAGAGATTGGAACCTCCTGATGAGTGTGTGTTATCTCTACCGTGCCACAGAAGGACTGAATCTGTTATAGGCCCCATTTCCAAGCCTTCCTCTTCATCTCAAGAGGTAGTTGCTCATGCTTTTAACTCTGGCAGTTCCCTTGTTTGATCCCGGATGTGTCGGCCCAGATAGCAGCATCATAAATCAGGTCTTGCGTGGGATTATTAATATTTATCATTTGTATTATTGTAGAACTTAGAAGCCCTAGTCATGGATCAGGACCCGATTGTGGTGGGAACTATACAAACACTGATGTGAAGCTCTGTGGGGCTCAGATACTTGAGGTGAGCTTCCTTTGAGCAGAGGAAATAAGTTACACACTGGTGATTGTGTTTTACAGGTTCACATCTGTGCCACTCCACAGAGAATATGAGTTGTTCTAGAGCCCAGACCTCCTCCCATACTTCAGAGTTTCATCTCAAGCTGTAGTAGCTTATGCTTGTAGCTCCAGAGATCCCTAGTTCAATCCCCAGTATATCAGCCAGGGCCGTACAAAGTTCCAAACTGGAGCTCTTCTTATGCAAAATCAGAGGAACTTTATCCCTGACAATTGTTCCAGATGCCCAGGAAGGGGTCGGGTGGGGTCTTGGCTTTGCCTGCTGTATACTGATCAGCCAAACTGGCCCAGCATTGAGCAGCAGGAGTACGTGCTATGTTCCCCCAGCTCTCCTGGAAATATCATAACAGAGTTATTGTACTAGGTGAGTGGGTGTTTCTTGCAACACCCACACAGGCCCTAAAAGGTGTGTGGCTCCTTCAAGGCCGGAAGTACTTTTTAGGAAGTAACTGAGAAACTTACGGGTGTGTCTGTCCTTCCTCTCCTTTGAGAGAAAAAAGAAACTGGCAGCAGCAGTAGGAGGGAAGCTGACTTTGTAACCTCCTCCAGTAATAAACAATCATGAGGTAAAATTTTCAAAAGGGACTTTGAAAGTCAATGGGAATCAGGCTCCTAAGACACTAAGATGCTTTTTTAAATGTTGCCAATGGTTCTTTATTATTGTTATTCCAGGGACTCTGCCTGTTTGTGTTAGCCTACAAGTGAGGAGACCTTGAGGTGTTACAACAGTATTATGCCTACTTCATATGCTGCTTCTGGGGGCTGTGGCTGATGTGTAGCCATCGCTATTCAAATTTAAGCGTGGTTGATATATTTGCTCTTGATCTATTTTGTGCATAAGCAGTCTGAAGGCAAATTGTCACAACTGGCACATGCTCTAATTACTTAATTATATGTATGGTGATGTAGTGGCGGTATGCAAAACACAGAAGCAGCTCTTTCTTCAAAAGACCCTTGCTTTACCTTTGCCTGGTCCCTACTTACTTTCTTTCACACAGGGCTGTTTTTTAAAGGGACTCTTTCTCAGCTTGCCTTCCTGTGGCTGGCCCTTTAAATTTAGCAGAAGCAGAAAGCTGCAGCCCTAATGGGGCCATTTTGTAACTGGCTCCTGCATCTCCCTCTCGTCCCAGCTGGTGAGTGTTTTAAACTTTGCCTAAGTTTTCCTGTAATTTTTCCTTTCTTATTGTCATGGTATTTCTGACCCCACGGCAAACAAGTATCAGAAATCCTGTGAGAGGTCCTGTTCTTATGCAATTTCCAGCCAGTTCTTGTAGACTCTAGTGATTAAAGCAAGTAGCTGAGTTTCTTAGAGCTAACCCAACTTGGAACATTCTGAAGTTCATCATGACTCTTCTTCTATGGAGGGAGTAATTTAGCTTTAAACTATAGACTATCAAGCCACCTACCTCAAGGCTAGTCTACGCTGTCTGCCTGTGCAGCAACCCTAGTGGCACTGGTGGGTCTTACAAACATAGGGCCCAAGCATGCTCTCCTCGGAGTCAACAAGACCAAGATATACTTCATACAGTGAGGGGCAGCAGGATAGAACTCAAAAGAATGAAGTCCATTGTATCACATAAAGAGTTTCCCCATTTCCCTTTCTCTTTGTGCATCCAAAGGAAGCCTCTTAGCTAAACAGCCCTATTTTAAATGTCATTTTTGCAGTGTGTCCTGGTGGTTTATGTAGCCAAAGCCTTATCTCCTTCCACAGACTCAGTACTTGCAGTGACTCAGTCAAAGTTTTGAGAGGTTTTGAGTATGTATTTTAATGCTTATCCCTGATACATTTAAGACAGATTTATATAAGCCACTTGCATCAATGGTTTTTTCAAGTGTTCAGATAGAAAAAAAAAACCAAATCTTTTAAACTGAAAACATTATATCATTTACTATATCAAATGTGAAGAAAGCCTTGATTATGGTGGATAATGTAGAAAAATGTTGTTTCCAAGGACATGGATATCACTTGGATAAGCTTATAGCTAGCATAATCCTTCCAGTGCCAATAACCACTTTGAAGATCTCTTGAGTATTCAACATCCAGAACCATTACACTTCAACCATTCTCTTCTATACAATGCAGCTGAACATGTTGTAGTTTCCAGATCTATTTTGGGGTTTATCTTTTAAAATATAAGGTGACCTGCTTATGTAATTTTATATAAATCATTTAGAAAAAACCCACCATCCCTGAACATAGCTTTCAGCTTTTTATGTTTTGCAGAAGTTGAAGATCCAGAGATTGTGAAGTGTTCCCAATGATATATTGTTTAGTGCTATGTTCTTTCTCATTTGTAATGCATCTATTGATAAGCTATACACCACTTCCCTTAAGGAATAGAATTAATTCTGTTTTATTAGAGGAACTACCCCAAATCAAATGTGTCCCCCTCCCCACAATGTTTTTTGAGAGTTTACCAGTATTTTTCAAAAACATCCATCATTCTGAAGCATTGATATGACTGTAACATATATCTGGAGGTTTTTATGCCTGGATCACTAGGTTCTAATTTCAACCTGTGAATGAAAATGTGTACCAGTGTAAGAAGTTAAAATGTCAGTGATGAAAACATTAAGGTGCTGTCATTCCTGCTAAGAAACAAGAAAGTTTTAGCATTGCCAGGAAGCTAGAGAGGTCGAGTCATAGCTGATTGGAGAGAGAATTGGGGCATGGACTCATCAAAGCCTCTTTATATTCAATATGTGTGCTTCTGGAGAAAGTTCCAGCTCCGTTAATTTTACAGAGAGAGCTGACTGTGAGGTTAATTGTCCACATAAAAGTCCTGTGCATGAGCACAGAGTAACTTGCATATTATATCAGACCAGGAGTAAGCAACCTATGGCACGGGTGCCGAAGGCAGCACGCGAGCTGATTTTCAGTGGCACTGACACTGCCCGGGTCTTGGCCACTGGCCTGGGGGGCTCTGCATTTTAATTTAATTTTAAATTAAGGCTTTTAAAATGTTTAAGAAGCTTATTTACTTTACATATAACAATAGTTTAGTTATATATTGTAGACTTAGAGAAAGAGACCTTCTAAAAATGTTAATGTATTACTGGCACATGAATCCTTAAATTAGAGTGAATAAATGAAGACTCAGCACACCACTTCTGAAAGGTTCCCAACCCCTGGATCAAACCAGTGATACATCTGGTCCTGTATAATGCCTCTGACCATGGCCAATAAAGGATCAAATAGAGTAGATATTTCCACTGAGCTATCCACAGTTATGCCTAGTTCTTTTCCATAAGTGGTTACTGTAAATTTAGAACTCATCAATGTGTGCGAGTACCACAAATAGTTCTTCCCAATGTGTATTCTGTCTCACTTACCTATGCTGAATTTTATCTGCCATTGTATTGCCCACAGGCTTGCAATCCCTTTGAAGTTCCTCATAATCCATTCCAGATAAAGCCAAATAATTTTCTGTTATCCACAAATTTTGCCATCTCATTATTCATCCTCTTCCATATTAAGGGATAGATTGTGTTTCTTCTGTGCTCCCATGGAAGGGAACGGTTTACAGAGGTACCATCCCATGAGTTCCTTGGGTAAGGATTTGTACCAAAACCTGAAATGTAGGTAGAAGTGAAACAGTTGGTGTAAAATTCATCTGTTCAACAATACTCGGGATGTAGAGATGGACCAAAGAAATTACATTTTAGCTTTGCAAATACCTTATCAGTCAGGGCTGGTATAGATCCTGGTTTCTAGATAACAGGTTGCTTTATAAATGGATATGGTTTTTGCTCATGGGATAATCAAGGTAGTTCTATTTTAGAGCATTACTTTTTCTGGTGCTTGCAATATCTGATATCTTTTCTATCTCTGATTTCTGTGTTTCTGTATAGCCCCCCTACTTCATTTCTGCTGTTTTCCATCACACATAGGGTATCCTCCAAGCCACATATGGGACAATATTACAAAAAGAGCTTGTAAAAATATAAAAGTGGCGTGAAGAAAAATGAGAGAAATCAGCAATCTGAGTAACATTACAGCTTACACATAAAATAGCTCAGCAGAACAGAATTGCCTGGAGACAAATTGTTTTACACCATCTATGAGGTTGGACTGCAATTCAAATGGCCATAGAAACATATGCAGAACATTAAGTACTCTTCACTAGACAGGTAACCTATAGGTACATCTTAACTCACAGAAGAAGCATATAGAATTTAGTTTCCATAGCAAAAGGAAGAAAATTCTAGAGAGATTGAGATCATGAGGATAGTAATTTATTTGCAAATAACATTTATGGAAAGGAAGAGGAGGCAGCACAAAACAGGATTAAATATCAGAGAGAAACAGATGTGGATCAGATAATAAACCTCTGCTGACAATAATGGTAAATTACTTTGGAATTTCAAACTGTACCATCCTGTTTCTCCAGGGAAGATAAATGTTCAGAGAAGAGGAAAGAAGACAATTTATCAATAATATAATCTGTTTTATACACCCAGACTGTGGCACTGGATTTCTAATTATTTTAAATGAAAAATATTACTTTATAAATGTTTCTGTATAACTACCCTATAACTTCTGAATAAAATATTATTTTAAAATAAGATATTTTAAAATGGGCAGTAAAAAATATTGGCCACAGGATATCATAGCATCCAGACTGTTTAATAAAACCACGGTTACCAAATATTTTACCATTTACTTTGGAGTTTACGTTTTAAAAGAATGAGTTTTCAAACAATTGCTGGTAGTCGCCTCTCGTTAGACATTGAGCTGTAACACTGTGCCTATCGGTCCTGTGACAGGGCATACAAACCCTGCACCAGATGGGGTTAAATACTAATTCAGTTAGCCCTATTCACCTGCACTGAGTGTTAGGCCTGGAAGCTGGACTTAAAAGGAGAGAAGCCTAACAGTTGAGGCCTGATGATGAAGGACAGCATACAGGCAGCCTTTGTGTGGGACAAGAAGGTTGGCTGGGGCCAGGAGGTGGCTGGAGACTGCAGACCGCCTGAACCCCTTGGTAGGAGGGTGGGCCTGGACCAGCTGTTTGGTTTGATTGAATCCCAGGAACTTATTATTGGGTGTTGAGACAGGCCATTGCAGCTGGGGCCTGCCTGCAAGGAAAGGGACTGATAGCCAATCCCAGCTGGGCCAAACATTCTATTGTTTTGTGCTTCTGTTGGCTATAGACTAAAGGACTCCCCTACACCAGAAGGTGCTGAACTCTGTAAAGCAAGTTGGCTGGATGGGTAAGCCACATCTACATCAGCAGTAGGCTGAAGACTCCATGGGGAAACTGAGGCAGAAATGCTGCGTCGCCACTCCGCTCCACAAGACGCTATGCTGGAGTGGCACCTCTGTTACAGGCCCCAATTCAGAAAAGCACCTAGGCACAGTATTTAAATCCCACTGACGTCAAGGGCATTTAAGCATATGCTTAGTTGTTGTTCTGAATTGCAGCCTAAAATCAGTAATCATAGAATCATATGTTGGAAATGAGAGTAAATGTTTTCATACCTATTGTGCTGACCTTCACAATACCTTCACAAGAGCATAGCTTGGTGACATGTCATTCATTGCATGTTCCATCTCTCTCTCCAGTTCTACTTGGGAAACATCCTGCATCTTTCTCGTAGTATCTTAAATGTGGTGGAATTGTCACAGGGCTGTCACCACTAGCAGAGTTGGCAGCAGACAGAAGGCATGGGAGGTCTTCATACCATGTGCTCACTGCAACACTCTGCTCAGAGGTGCCTTTCTCCATAATGGTGCATAAGGATATTGAAGGCATGGTTAGAGAACAGGTGTACAGGAGGATGGTATTGCAGTTAAGAGGCTGGAATGGGACTCCAGGGATGAAGTTTACCATTAACTTCAGTAAGGCCCAAAGCATATCCAAGAGATTTCGGTTCAGTCTCTGGCTCTGTCAGAGTTTGCCTGTATGATGTTGACAAAGTCACATGCATCTGATGAAGTGGATATTCACCCATGAAAGCTTATGCTCCAATTCTTCTGTTAGTCTATAAGGTGCCACAGGATTCTTTGTCACTTTTAAAAAGTCACTTAAGTATCTCTGCCTCCAATCTCCATCTGTAAAATCGAAATAATATATAAGAGTTAGCTGATGATGTTGTTTATTATTTCTCTACCTCATAGAGGTGTTGAAAATAAACACGTACGTGTAGGGTTCTTGGGTGCTAAAAACATGCTGTCATGGGGTGTGTATACCCCATGCAGGCCTGGCAACCAGGGGCTGAATGCAGGAACTGCTGGCCAGTGCTGACTGGCAGCCTCACAGCAGCTGGGAAAAGAAAGGAGCTGAGGGGCAAGGCAGCTGTCAGAGGAGCAAGCAGTCTGGAGAAGGAAACTCCTGGTAACAAGCTGCTGAGAAGCTGCTCCGAGGCAGCACCAGGAAAGAGATGAGCAGAGCCACAGGTTGCAGAAGCCTACAGAAACCCAAGGAGGTAAGAAGGAGCTCCGGGCACAGTGGGAGAAGTTATTGAGGCCGGATTCCGCCTGTCTGATTTAAGGGCTTTGAGCTGGAATCCAGTGGTGTGGGTAGGCCTGGGTTCCTCTATATCTGTAGGTCACCTGTCCTCAGAGGCTTAAGGACCGAAGGGGTTTCCAGACCCTCTGAGTACCAGGGTCAGCTGACCACACCAAGTATAAGGGGAATACCCACATACCCCAGCAGGACTGAAACTTACACTCTTCATAGCCCAGAAAGTGACTACTATAGAGACTCAGGGAAGAAAAGCCCTGCCAGACTGAGTGGACTTGGTGCATGTCTCTCTGACCAAAGCGGGTACTGCCACACCAGCTCACTCTAGATAAGCAGATTGAGGAGTGGCCAGTGGATGCAGCTGTGTGTGAATCCTCAGGCCTAAACTGCACTAGTAAAGGATGTGCAGGGACCCCAGATGCTGTAGAAGTGACAGACAAGTGACTCACAAATACTAAAATTAATCCAAACTATTTACAACACCCACAAAACTTCAGTGCAAATAGTGCCAAATCCAAGTCTCATTGAGTTCATGGAGAATAGTTCAGCATCATAGAGTTCTGTTTTGCTTCTTTCTTTACCGGAGATCTAGAACACTAATGGAATAAGTCAAGTTGGTAATGCTGCTCTTTGAACTTTAGGGTGGGCTAAATTCTATAAATTCATGGGCCTCATAGAAAGTAACAGAATAGAATAGCTCATAGCCTTAAAAAACCAGAGTATTTTGCAGGGGATTAAAGATACCGTAATATGGGTCATGTGGCTAGCTAGAAATACAGTTACTAGAACCTCCTAAATCCAAGGTATTAGAGTGTAGCATGCCCTCTCTGATTTAGTGTAGCAGTAAAACTGCAGTGAAATCCTTCTGAAATGAAGCTATTTACTTGATCAGTTCTTCAGATCTTTTGGGGGAAAAGTAACTGTTTTCCTGCTCTTCTGCCTACAGGTAGGTCTCTTGATGTACTTCACTTTAACTTCAAGCATTGCAAAAGCAATTATCACTAAGTAGAGTGAAAACATGCTCATTAAATGTGTGTCAGTTGTTATTAATCCAAGGAAAATAAACACTTCAAAGATGCTCTTTCTTCCTCTTTTTTTTTAGTGGAATCTGGTCCCAGGTTTCAGCATCTGCTGAGAGCCAAAATAAGAACTATGCATTTCTATTTCGTACTTGAGAAGTATGTCTTCATTAGAAAGATTTTGTTAAGAGTACTTGGAGATGTCATAGGATTGCTTGAAAGACTATTAGCAAAGTATGCTGTATATAATTGAGAGCCCTTTTCCTCTGTTTTCAGATAAAATTCATGCAACTCTAGAGTGGTTCAGTAAGAATCTGAAAACACTGGGCATACAGCAGCCTGATCTGGCAGATTTCATATTCCATTACATGGCATAAGAAATTAATCCCTTATTCAACAGACTCAAAATAGAAGTTTTTCTGCCTGCTTGGTAATTAGTCCTTTGCAAATTTGCATTTCATTGGTTTCTTCCCGATACATACTGACCCAGCTGCTCTTTGTTCATGATAAATTGTAATGGGGATCAGGAAAATGTACCCAATTTCAGGGTGGTATCATTGCCTAATAAAACCTGTTGCATCTTGTGATTCGCTACATATAGGTAATCTCCTTTTAGTTCCAGCAACATTTTCTCCCCTGATCTATTTAAGTAAACGTTTAGTAAAATGAATGCACATACCAACCATCTTCTATTGACAAGACTAATGGTCAGGGAGCAGTCTTAAATCCATGCAAATGTTAGGTTAAACACTTGTGCAAGGCTACAGGAGTACAGGAGGAAGGAATCCAATAGTGCAGTTTATAGAAGCAAAATGCCTTTAACCAACTTGCCATTGTCTTGAGTGATCATTCAAACTAAGTGATCTAAAATCCTCATTGCATATAATGGACCAAATATATACTGGGGTAAGTCATCACTGAAGGCAAGCAAGAGACTTGCTATTGAACTAATTTGACCCCTTCTTTGGCTTTGATGGAAGCAACATCTGTGGAGTTGTACTGCATATTCCAGGTATGCATGTGATTTCAGTGTAGCTGTGCTGACTTGTGCAAGAATAATTTAGTCCAATGTTTTTTGTGTCCTGCCTTTGAGTCACACTAAGTAGGGAACACTGAAAGTTCTGGTATAGTATGTAAAATAACTATATGAAAATAATGGGAACTTGTGTGTGCGTGTGTGTTAGGGTGACCAGACAGCAAGTGTGAAAAATCAGGACGGGGGTGAAGGGGTAAAAAATAGGAGCCTATATAAGAAAAATACCTAAAAAACAGGAGTATCCCTATAAAATTGGGACCTCTGGTCACCCTAGTGTGTGGATATTACAAAATACATCTAAGATATATGAGAGACAAGGTGGGTGAGGTAATATCTTTTATTGGACTGACTTCTGTTGGTGAGAGAGACAAGCTTTCAAGGTACCCAGAGCTCTTCATCAGGTCTTCAGCTGAGCTGTGGCTTTCCAAAGTTACATAGTTGAACTCATTAACTTCCCTGGGTTTTTCCTTTTTAAAGTGTATTTTATGAACATTTTATGGACATTAGACAGGAAATGAAACAAATAATCTAGATCTAGGGGTTGACATTTTCAGATCAGTGAAGGATATTTAACCACACACTTTCCATTATGCAGAGCACTTAAGTTTTAGAGCAATGTTTTGAAAATCTCAGCCCAGATGTATAACTGAACCCATGAGGTCTGCACACTTTGGCTGGAAATATAAGGATGGGCTTTGTTACAAGACTTGAAGCCATTCCTTGCTGTTTCCAGTCTAGCTGGAAGTAATGCAACTAGTATCTTTCTTGTGGTATTTTGGAACTTCTGTCTCTGATCTAGGGATCTATGCAATTAAGACATAGAAAGGTCTGAAATGTGGAGGCCAATGAAGTATACTTTTGAAAAAATATTAGCTGGACTTTTCCCAACCTATGAAAAGGTTCACTTTGAGACTTGTGCTGAGAGTTGGAATGAGCTCTGGGTTTGATCCAGGCTGGCTTCATATGAAGCCAGAAATGTGAGTGAATGGAAGTTCTATGGAATACTTCTGTTACTCAAATGTTTCCAAGCAATTTTTTGTTTCCCTCACTTTTGTAATAAGTTAGACTATCCACATTCAGTTTCCTTCAGGCACTCCCATGATTTAATTCCATTCAAGTATTTGCCTTTAATTTTTGGTTTTTAATGTCAACATTTCCTCTCTTCCCATTTCATCCCTTTTAGGCTTGAAATTTCATCTTGGGAGCTTCAGTATCTTGAGATTGTTGATGTTGATCCTTGGAGTGAGAGGGCAAACCCCTTGCAGAAAAAAGTAAACTGGAATGCATATTTTGATTCCTGCCTTTCCAGTTTACATCTTTAAGATGACATTACCAGTTCTTTTAATCACACCAGTAGAGAGTTATTGAAAATGCTTTGACATTTCTATGTTTTCTTTTGACATTAATCAGGGTTAATTAAGTGTTGACAAAGCTATGGGTAATGCTGTCACAGACACTGATTACCCCCAACCATTCACCTTCTTAGGATGTGTCGTCATGACAGAGAGAATAAGAATAATGTTTGAAATATGGTATGGAAATATATTCAGCTTTTTCCCATTATTGGAATTTTGTTACAATAGCTAAATGTGGGAAGGTACATACTTCGACTTTGTTTCTGAATGTATATAAAAATATATTCTCATTTCCTATCCACTAGCTGCGGGGGGGTGTTTTCGTGTATGACATATGTTGGCAGGTATATGCAGTCAGGATTTAGCTTTACAACATGCCGGGGCAAATTGGGAAGAGGATAATAGACCAGAGCCAATTCCCACTGAAGACAAGTTGTCTCTTTTCCGTGACTTCAGTGGGAGCTGGACTAAGCCACCACAAAACTCTAGCAGAAGGACAGAATTTCTGCGTGATGGATTCCGTCACAGAGACTCCCTCGGCACTGTCACCTGATGTGCTCGATTTACCTCTAAGCCCATTTTCCCTGCTAGCTTAAGACTCCAGAACCCTGCCTTGTTGAACGAGACCCACTAGCCTGCTGCAACACAGACTCAGGTCTGGTCCACGCCCCTAAAGCTGCAGACTTTTAACCCAAAACTGCTCAACAGGTCACCTATCTCCAGCACCCAGACACCCAGTTACTAATGGGATCCAAACCCCCAAAAAATACATTTGACTCTGTATAAAGCTTATACAGTAAATTCATAAATTGTTCACCCTCTATAACACTGGGAGAGAGAGAGAGAGAAATGCACAGTTGTTTGCTCCCCCTGGTATTAATCACTACTCTGGGTTTACTAATAAACAAATGTTATTTTATTAAGTATAAAAAGTAGGATTTAAGTGGTTCCAAGTAATAACAAACAGAACAAAGTAAGTTACCAAGCAAATTAAAAGAAAACATGCAAGTTTAAGCCTAATATATTAAGAAACTGATTACAGATAAATCTCACCCTCAGAGATGTTCCAACGAGCCTCTTTCACTGACTAGACTCCTTCCTAGTCTGAACTCAATCCTTTCCCCTGGTACAGTCCTTGTTAGTTCCAGCAGGCATCTTAGGTGAAAAGCAGGGTTTTTCTCATGACTGGAACCCCTTTTGTTCTGCTCCACTCTCTTTTATAGCTTTGGCCTAAGGCAGGAATCTTTTGTCTCTCTCTGGGTTCCCACCCCTCCTTCTAAATGGAATAGCACCAGGTTTAAGATGTATTCCAGTATCATGTGACATGGTCACATGTCACTGTAAGGCTTCATCACCCACTGGCTGGCTCACACACACAGGAAGGCTTACAAGTAAACAGAGCCATTTACAACCAATTATCCTAGTCAATGGGAGCCATCAAGATTCTAAACCACAATTAATGGCCCACACTTTGCATAATTATAATAGGACCTCAGAGTTATACTTCATATTCCTAGTTTCAGATACAAGAATGATACATTCATACAAATAGGATGAACACACTCAGTAGATCATAAGCTTTATAATGATACCTTACAAGAGACCTTTTGCATAAAGCATATTCCAGTTGCATCATATTCACACTTATAAACATATTTTTATAAAACATATGGAGTGCAATGTCACACGCTGCAAAGAACTTCAGAGAGGAATAGGAGAGATGGCTGGCTACTGATATTAAATACCTGTGGGAGACCATACAGGAGGTTGTGTGGACTGCCCCTCACTAATTGTCCCAAGGAGGGAGTGGCATCTTCATCTCTCATTGGCCTGTTCTTCCCAGCTAGCCTTGCTTTTTCAAACAGGTTTATCGGTGCTTCAGCTCATTGTCCCAGATATCAAGCTCCTGACCCCATAGCAGGACAATGGGAAAGCACCACATCTCATGGAGTTTTGTGAAGTTTTGTTTTGTATTTTCAATTTTTTGTGTGTTTTAATATTTCTGAGCTCTAGCCATGGCTGTAGTCAAGGGTTTTCTCTTTATGTCCCTCTTTCTCTCTCTCTCTCTTAAAAAAATCAGACTGCCCCAAAGTGTGTGTAATGCATAAGGGATGTGATTAGCATTATCTCAAAAAATCTCTCTCATGCTAATCATTATTTATACTGTGGTAATATCTGAAGACCTAATTGTGATCAAAGCCCCATCTGCTAGATGCAGTATAAACTCACATTGAAGATGCTGTCCCTTTTGTGATGTATTTACAATATGGTAAGTAAAATACCAGATGAAGATTACAACTACCCCTGCTGTGATGTAACGGATGAAGGGATGTAATGCTTACGGGACATGCTTGCTTGCATGGAGATCATGCTTTAGCTGATTGAGAAACTTGAGCTCCAAAATAAGCTGACAGAGTTGTGGTCAGTCTAATTAACTTGCTAAGGGAGTTTAGCTCTAAGAATTCATGCAAATTTATTTCAATGAATTGGCTGGTATGAATGCATTTGCATCTCTAAAAATAACAGTTCATTTTGAAATTAGCATATTTTCAATTAAGGCTCCTACTGTCTATTACTGAACAAGAAACATGCACATTATCTACTAATTGCACTGTCATGGTAAAATCCATAAACTAAACCAACAAATAGAAGAATGGAGCTCCACATAAGCACAGTAGCTGTTTATGTGCAAGCTGTGAGACGGGCTGGGAAATAGGCTGAAACTCCAGCAGGTCACATGTAAATTCAGAGCTAGAGAAAGTAAAACTTAGAGGGGCAGGCCTGGGTATCTATTGTTTGTTGCCTTTTTAAAATTTCAAGGTTTTCTGAAAATTTACAGTTTGAAGCTTCTCATGATGAGTCATTTGTGTCACTGTTCTCTCCCCTGAATACTGTGAAGCTGGTCTGAAAATATTAACCATGCTGTCACACATAGGCTAACAATATATGTTGTCAGCGTGACCTGTAATGCAAAGCAGGGGACTAAGAGGCTGGCTGAAATGTATTCAGAGTGGTTCCAGTGCTGTGTTCTGTTTAGAATAGAATTTGGTTTTACAGTCATATCACTTTTCTTACTCAAGCTATCCTAAAGCACTTGGGGCTAGAGTGTGCCTTGAAGGTACCACTCAGTGCTGAAGTGGGGTGGAAACAGAACCATCCCCAGAGGAGAATCCCTGTGAGTGAAGGACTGTGCAACAGCTAGACCCCTGCAAAGGGTCTCAGCTGGTTTTTCTCTGGGGGGCGGGGAAGGGAGGAGCCTTGGTTCCACCTAGTCTCCACAAAATATTCCAGGAATAGTCTCTTGATTTTTTTTTAAATAAATTTGCTTTGAATTGACAAGTAATAGTAAGGAAGAATAATTCCCTCCACTGCAAGAATTAACGGGTCCCATTCTGTGTTATCTTGGAGCTTAGACTATATGATTGTAATGGTCTCCTTTGGTCTTAAAAATCTGAGACTCTATGCGTGGATTGCTTCAGCATTCACTTTTCATAAACATCTGAATGATCAAATTCAGCCAGCATGAATGTTCTCCAGAAGCACGTTCACAAAAAACAAATTTTCAATTCACCCATGAGAGTATGTGCACTGGAAGTGCTTGCAAAATTGACAAGTCATTGAAGAAATCTCATGACAATGTCATGTGGCTATCTGATCAGTTACAACTAAGCAATGTAACTTGTATGCCAAATACAGCAGACTTTTTGAGCTCAATTGATTTTTAAAATAATCTAATAACCAATTGGTGTCTGGGAAATTGCAATCTGCTCTGGATATTCCACAAGCAGAGAAACTAAAGACAGATTTTTTTTTAATGATGTCCATTAATTCTGAGCGTCTTGACTTCTGGTTGTCCAACTCGAGACAATTAGGGCCTGTGGGGTTTTTTGAGGTGCAGAGCTTCTGTAGTTCCCACTGACTTCACCTGGAGTTGTGGATGTGGGTGTTGAACACCTCTAAAAATCAAATCATCAGAGTTTAAAGCTGGGCATCTGAAAACAGAAACAGCCAAATTAGTGGATACTTCTTTGAATATTTAGAACTAAAGTCACAGAATAAATTATTTGTTGCAAATTATTTGTTCAGCTCTAATGATGATAACCTTCAAGAGCTCTTCTGATTGCAAGTACGATTGAGATAGACAGTGATAGCACCAAGAAACATGTCTTTGAAAGGTTAATCTGTTTCCTAAGTAGGAAACCTCATTAACAAAGAGCTGTCATTCTAAATCCTTAGCTCATACCTATACTAGAAGAAGTTGCCAAATGGCACATGGTCTTTTAGTCATTAATCACCTTTCAGTCAACTGCCTTCCGTCTCTTGCACTGTTATTCTGAGTTCTTGTGTAAGCCCTATTAGTAACTAATGTCTGTTGTCAAGCATTGCTATTTTAAATCTTGATCTCTGAACCCTAATTTATTGGCTGTCCAATTTAACTTCAATAAATTTAAACTGAAGCCTGATATTTGATCTACCTATGCAAATATTCATTACTGCCTTGTAAAGTTGAAAAAAATATTGAAATCCAAGTAATTAAATTTTATGACACAGTAGAGAAATGTGCATGACCCTCTGACAGTTCAGTTGGAGTGGAATAATTTTTTTCAAATAACATATAAAGGATTGCTTATGAGGCTTGGTAAACAGTCAGCATAATTGTTTCAAGGCAACCATTGTCACTGCAGAATGGCAAACTTCTGGACTGATCAAAAAGCATACCCCTGTTTTAATAAATCTATTCTTCACATTTAAATTGGTAGCATGGCTGTAATAAAAGAAGGGAAAAAACCTGTTGAGGCTATTCACCCTAAATATCATTAAATCAAGCGACTGTGTACTTGTTGGCAAGATTTCTCTGCTTAGAAAGCCTACTGGAAAATCTTGCCTTGAATTCTAGTTGGCAAGTCACATCTAAAATGCCATGATTTGACAGAATGTCTTGAGTTCATCAGGCTTCTGTAGAGAAGCAAATGTTTCATCTTTTTGTCTTTTGCTGCAAGTTTAAGCAAAGCTTTTTCACACATCATCACGACAGAATTGCTTTGGGCTGTCAATGCCCCTTTGTTATTTTGGTCAATTTTAGGGCCTGATCCAATGTCCATGGAAGTTAATTGAGAGACTCCCATTGAATTCAATAAATGGTGGATTGGGTCCTTAATACTTCTGACTTTTTTTCTTCAAAGCATATAATCAAAGTAAAGAAATAATTTTGTCATCTAAAACTGTTCTCTCTCCCTGATAGATCACTCAGGAGACCTCAGTTGCGCAGATATAAGTATCTAAGATAAGGTATTAACCTTATTAATTGATTCACAGTGTTATTCATGGTTCTTTTTGGCAGTATTGTAATATGTAGTGAGCTGGTCAGAAATTTAGTCATTTATTTGGACAAGTGTGGAAAGGTACAGCCATAAAATATTTGAATTGTCCCTGTGTAGAGAAATACTTATTAATGCTTATCACTTATTAATACTTGATAGGTTTGTCACATCGAGTGTGGGGTTTTTCTTATGGACACATTAGACATTTTCAAATAAAAATGGAAGAGAGAATGCAAGACACTGAATGTTGTTTATTTCAGATGCAGAAATAAATACCGAAGGGCCAGACTGTGAACTCCTTACTCCTTCTGATTAACAGGTTCTTGCATAAGTGTTTCCATTGACTTCAGTGGAAGTACTTGTGTAAGTAACTGCTCACCAATGTTAGTAAAGAGCTTTACTATCTGTTTTTAAGAATGATCATCTCTGAATTTCCCCAGCAGGCAAAACTCTCCCTCCCATCTCTTGGCACATAGTATTTTATGCTTCCCTATTTTCTTATAGCTTGAATGCAAATTTGATATTAACACTGATGCCCACACGCTCATCTTGTGATAAACTTCTCTTGGTATTCTTCTTCCTTTCATTACTACTATGCAATTAAGGAGAACACGGGAACTCACTGTATGGAGCACTTTGATTGCTCGCGTCAGCCAGTAGGCTAAATATCAGACCTAGTCTTCATGGACATGGGAGTCTGAGAATCAGGAGCTTGGAGGTCTTTAGTGTCATGCTGGACAGCCATTTGGTTAGCTCAGTAGAGGCATAGGGGTTGTCTTTATACCACTTAAGGAGGGGAGAGGTGAGATCTTTCCATTCCTGGATTCCCATGCTATGTAGGGTACTCGCAATGGATTTTGTGTCCATAGTGTTTCCCCTTCTGCATCTCCATCTATTTTTTGTGTGGGGGGGGGTTTTTACTTGTCCTTCCATAAGCCCCTGTTGTATTGGGTAGCTGGTAAGGTAGAACTGGACCTACAGATGGCTCAGTCTCAATCCAAGACTTGGTTATACAGGCAAGGTTAGTGCTGTATCTCAAGTCAAATTGTAAAGAAAGTTGGGTTTGTTTAAACAAGTTTGTATTAATCACTGAAAGCTTATACATCTGGATGCATAAACAGGGCAATCTTGAGTAGGAGCAGACAGATTGTTTACCTCTGTACTTGGCACTGGTGTGACAGTTTCTGGGATACCGGGTTCAGTTTTAGTGTCCACAATTCAAGAGAGATCTTGATAATTGGAGGGAGTTAAGAGAAAAGTCACAAGAATGATTAAAGGATTAAAAGACATGTCTTATAATGATAGACTGAAGGAGGTCAATCTGTTTAACTTAATAAAGAGAAGGTTACGGGATGACTTGATTACACTCTATGCATAAATACATGAGGAACAAATATTTGATAACGGGCTCTTCAATCTAGCAGAAAAAAGAATAACATAATCCAATAGCTGGAAGCTGAAGTTAGACAAATTCAGACTGTAAATAAAGCATACATTTGTAAGCGTGAGGATAATGAAAGCCTGGAACAATTTACTGAGGATCATGGTGGATTCTCCATCACTGGCAATTTGTCAGTCAAGATTGGATGTTTTTATAAAAGATCTGCTCTAGGAATTATTGTGGAAATGTTCTCTGGCCTGTGCTATACAGGAGGTCAGACTAGATGATCACAGTGGTCCCTTCTGGCCTCGGAATCTATTAATCTATCATGACCACATATGCAAAGTAGCATAAAACACAATGTACCAAACTCCTGATAGAGCAGATAACCATGAAGGTGAGGTACCTTTGCTAAGTGGAATAGATACTTGGATCTGTAGTCCCAAGATTTCTCAGCATAGAATATGAGTTTTAGAAAGGACCCATCTAGTCCAACCCCATGCCCAAAGCAGGACCAATCCCCAGACAGATTTTTACCCCAGTTCCCTAAATTGCTCCCTGAAGGATTGAACTCACAACCCTGGCTTTAGTAGGCTGATGTTCAACCACTGAGCTATCTCTCCCCTCCTATGGTTCTTTAGAAGTTCTGCATTATCCATTTCCCTAGTATGCATGCGTTGTGCTTGGAATAAAGGATAAGACTCATCAAGCTGTTTATTTAGGGATTTTAGAACACCAAGGGCTAAATCCTGCCCTCAGCCTTTGAAGCCTTTAAATGCCAATGGCTATACTGGAATTACACAGATGTGACTGAGGGAAGCATTGGCCTCCAAATGCCCACTTAATATTTCAGCCATGGGCACATCTTTGTATCACTCCTGCATGTCACTGTCAAGCCACATGAACGGAAACATGTCAGAATTGTTGTGAATAGGTACAGTGACCTGAAAAACCATCAGTATTTCCATTTATACAGCAACAGTAGGAAGAGTTAGTTGTCTGCATTCTTCAAGAGGTGTATTATCATAGGATCATCCGTTCTTATATAGCTTTGATAGGCAGAGACCAATCGTTGTTAGAATGTCCCTTTTAAACCTGGAACATTTGGCAACAATATGCATGAGTTGCCAATGGTCACTGTAGACCACCTGCGCACTAACCCTGTGTTATTGTACCTCATCTGGCATTCATGCACTGCTTTGATGATGGTTAAAAAAATAAGTATTGGAGCATACTTTACTGCCTCTAATTTCGGAAAGTACTTTGGAATTCTAGCATTCACCATAAAGAAACTGTGAAAAAGAGGCTTGTAAGTCACTGGTGGTTTATGTTTTACTGCTCAGCTAAATGATCTGTGACTAGAAATGTCAGAGCACATAATGAGAATTGAATTGCCTTCTTCTTTCCCGCCTTACAACTACAATAACAAATGTCCCTTTTCTACAGCACCCCCCATCACTGCTTAAAATTCTTACTCTTGTTACTACTGGTGCAACTCCAATGGTGGTGGCAAGGCTGGGAGGTCTAGTGTAGGCTGGCACTCAGCATTTTACTACCGTGTTGTCTAGTCCTGGAATTTTCAATGAGCCCATGCAAAGCTTGAGGAAATTGAATGTTTTTGGTATTTAAAATATGCTTTCCATGCCGTGGAAGCTTCTCCTCTCCATACATACACACAGAGCATGGGACTGGGTCACTGTGGGGTCCCAATGGTTATTTCTCTTTACCATCTGGATGTAGCACAGAAACCCCAGGGACCTGCCCATTAGGAAGCAGAGTAGTAGCAGCTTGCAGGGAGCTGCGGGAGTCTTGATATCAATACTGCCAATTATCCTAGTTTTCTTTTGCACTTGTAGTCAGAAAAATGTAAAACTATAACCCCTACTTATATATAATAAGAGAAAAATTACCCCCTCATCAATGAATCTTTTGAGAACCCTGTTTCACTCCCCATGGTGCACACTGCCTCAAGTTTAACCTTCTCACTCTCACTTTCAGTTCCGCCTCAGGATAGATCACGGACCTTGCGTGACATTTTCAGAAGTGCTGAAGTCTCATTGTCCAAAGTAACTGAGGCACTCTGAAGAGCCTTGGGCATGGCATTCACTTTTTTCTAGTGATACAACTATTGGGAGTGTGTGATTTTTTTATTATTATTATTATTTACACATACAGTAATGTCAGTACAACCCTTCATGTGGGTGCAGTTAGACCAGTATAAAAGCGCCTAATATGGGTATAGATGATTCTCATCCCTTACAGGAATAAACTATACTGGTATAATCTCATTTATAGCAGTATAATTGTGTTTACATTCAGGAGCAGGGGTGGGAGCACTGTTTTAGTTCAAGTATAGTTCACATGCTGCAACTTCTGTGGGTAGACAAGCCCTAAATCTCTCAGCCTTTCAGTGAAACTTGGGTAGGGTGACCGGACATCCCGATTTTATAGGGACAGTCCTGATATTGGGGGCTTTTTCTTATATAGATGCCTGTCATAACCTATTCCCAGATTTGGACCTTAGCGTCCAAAATATGGGGGTTAGCATGAAAACCTCCAAGCTTAGTTACCAGCTTGGACCTGGTAAAGCTGCCACCACCCAAAAAATTAGAGTGTTTTGCAGCACTCTGGTCCCCCCAAAAACCTTCCCTGGGGACCCCAAAACCCAAATTCCTTGACTCTCACAACAAAGGGGAATAAACCATTTCCCTCCCCTTCTCCCTTCCAGGTGTTCCCTCCCTGGGTTCCTAGAGAGATACACAGAAGCAAGCTCTGTGAATCTAAACAGAGGAATACCACCCTCTCTATTTCCAGTCCTGGAAAACACCAGCACTGAGAGCTAATCTCTCTTCCCCCCTCACCCAGAGGGAATGCAAAGTCAGGCTAGTAAATCTAACACACACAGATTTCCCCCTGACTTCTTCCTCCCACCAATTCCCTGGTGAGCACAGACTCAATTCCCTGGAGTTCCCCACTAAAGAAAAACTCCAACAGGTTTTAAAAAGAAAGCTTTATGTAAAAAGAAAGAAAAATACATAAAAATGGTCTCTCTGTATTAAGGTGACAAATACAGGGTCAATTGCTTAAAAGAAATATGAATAAACAGCCTTATTCAAAAGAACACAATTCAAAACACTCCAGCAACTACACACATGTAAATACAAAAAAAACAAACCTATGGTCTTCCTATCTTTGTACTTACAACTTGGAAACAGAAGATTAGAAAGCAGGAGACAGAAATCCTCTCATAGCCGAGAGAGAATACAGGCACACAACAAAGACAAAGAACTCACACCCAAAACTTCCCTCCACCCAGATTTGAAAAAGTCTTGTTTCCTGATTGGTCCTCTGGTCAGGTGTTTCAGGTTACTCCTTTCCAGGTGAAAGAGACATTAACCCTTAGCTATCTGTTTATGACAGTGCCAATTACCCTCCACCCGCTGCCCCAATTTTTCACACTTACTAGCTAGTCACCTAAACTTGGGCTCCTAAGAGCTTACATTACTTTGGAAAATGGACTTAAGCTCCTAAATCACTTTGAAAATTTGATGCCTTGTCTCTTACCACCCGTCTCCCACTCCCAAACACAAACCATTTCTGTACCACCAACCCCACACACATGCACCCCCCCTGCACCCACAGCCAGGATACTCCATTTCTCTCTCTTTCATGCTTCCATGTCCATGCAATTTCCCCATGCCACACCCCAGACATGGAACAACCTCTGATTCCCCATGTATTAAACCACCACATTCCTCTTATTTAAAACACATATAGGAGCTGTCACGGAGCCACAGGATCTGGTCTATGTCCCAACCTAAATAGTCCCTTGGGAGTGGCCCCTTTTACTGTGCTGAACCCCAAAAGTTCACACGTTCCACAGGGGCAGGCCCCTGGCTTCCAAGACTTGGAGACTGGGCTTTTGGGCACCAACAATCCCTGACTCTTTCTGTGGTTCCCTGCAGCGAATCCAGCCAAGCCAAGCCAAACTCCTGCAGGAGGCTTCTGCTGTAACCCTTCAGGGCACAATGCTCTCAGTGAGTATTTGCAGTGACAGAAGGCAACATTTTCAAACCAAAGTAACAATTACTTAGTCACCTGGCATACAGAATCCGAAAGTCCTAGGATAAGTGAAGAGAGACAATGGTTAAGTCATAGTCTGTCCTGGCCAAACCAGTGCTATAAAACAGCCAAGCTGTTACACACTTCATTACTGGCTCCATCTCCCACTCTTTGTCCTAAGTCCCAGGTGAGAGCTGTTGAATCCCTCCAAAGGCAGCCCTCATTCTAGCCACCTGACACCTTTTGTCTCCCTCTGTCCTCCTGCTGGGATTTCCTGCTCTTAGGTGTGGATTATTCATTCATTCTCATTGTTTTTTCAGATTCTCTGTTGATATAGGTTGATTTCATCCAGTTCTTTAACAAACCATTCATTCCACCCAGGTAGCTAGGTGGCACACATTTCACGTATCCTGCACTGTTGCAGAAGCTGTGTAAATCGTTTTATACCCACTAGGTAGCAATGCCTACTACGTTACAGAGGTAAACTGAGGCACATATGGGCATCATAAAAACAGTACAAAAAATTCTCACTTTGTCAGAAGAGCTTACTTCTTGGACAGCCAAAAGGAGGTTACTGAGTCACTTAAAAAAATCAAAGCTAACTCTTTCATCTGAGTTTCCCAGTGTGTCCTGGCTTCTACTACATTATAGGCTCCAATATTGCAACACTCTCCACCCAGCTAGACCCCTGTGCCCACATGGAGCCTCAGAGAAGCCAATAGGGTGCTCACCAAGTGTAATCATTTACTGGATTGGGGCCTCTTTAGAGCAGAGACTGTCCTGAGAGCATTATTGGCATTAAACAAAAATAGTAATTTTGCATTTATTTCCACCTGCTAATCAGTTTGTTTAGCCTTGTCTCTTTCCAAAACCCCTTTTTATTATTTGGTGTTCGAGCTTTTCAACATTTCTGTTGCCTCTTTCAAAAAGCCTTTTGAGTCACATTTGTTTGAATGCCGCTGTGTAAATAATATGTTTCAATCGATTAACAATTTAAAGCCTTCATTCCTTAGTACAGTGGCTAAAATTAGCAGAGCTGGTCTTAGAATCTGTAAAGAGTGTGATTACAGCTTTGAATATACCATTACATTGTTCAATCTAAGTTAAAGCTTATGTAAACTGTTCTCTTTTTTAATTGGGGGGAAACTCAAATACATCAGATTTCCATTAATTAGTCACTAATTTACAAGTATATGGTGCTGTGAGACTTAAGGATGAAAGGCATGTATAAAAGGCTATTATTATTACATTTATTCAAAAATAGTAAATACAACATCCTATAGTTAAAGACTGAATAATTTCATTAGCCATAATCCTGATTTAAAAACAGTGTAAACAAAGGCACCAGTTTAAGTGCTTTTAGAGTTCCTTTTATAGAACTGGTTTAAAAACTTGTTTTTTTTAATAATGAAATTTTTCAGTTGTTCAGTTCAAATGGAATATTTTTCATTTTGATTCATCTTTAGAAAATTATGCAAAATTTCAAAATTTTAGATGTTTGTTTATCCCATGTCTTCATTTTTTCTTCTTTTTTGCCACCAAATGTAGCAGAATGAATGAGGACATGAGGGAGGAAGTCCTGAGCTTCTGAAAAGTTACAGTGGCAAAGTTATACTGTTTCATATTTCCTTTTGTCACTCTGTTTTCGAAACTGGAGAGGCTTTGAAAAGTTAGAATACCAAAAGCGAGGAGAGAGGAGTACCACATAAAAAATAAACACCTCATTCTGGGCATAATTTATTTTGTTATGCAAAAAGATGGTTTGGGAAAACAAAAATTAGAAATTTTTGAAAAAAAATTAGTTGTCAAAAGCTATAAAAAACCAAAAATTTCCTTTGAAAACATTATGAATTTTTTTGTTTCATTTAGAATTTTCAAAAAATAAAGTTGAAAATAGCATTTTCCCATGGATATTTTTTTTTAAATTTCAACTAGCTCTATCATTTTGATAAGGTATTTGCCATCAATAATATTTGCTAAGAAGGCCCTTACTACTCTGCAACATAATGCAAGCTTTTCAAACACTTAATTAGTCTTACTGGGATTCAAATCTCCATTTACAGGTACAGCTGGACCTCTTGTGCCAGCTAGTGGATGAAACTATACTGAGGAAGTGCCTATACACATTGCTGCGAATCAGCAAATGATTGAAACTGACTGAGTGGCAGCCATTGGAAGTGGTAGTGGAAGTGGAGTGTAGAGGTTCTATCAGTTCTCATTCCATGCTGAGCTCATCAGGGAAGAGGAGGCCAGGAAAGTGGCAGGGTGGAGCAATGTACCCAGGAAGGAACATGGAAAGACCATGCAATGGGCATATAAACCCGGTTTTTCAAACCAAAGGCCCACTTCATAGGGTAGTAATTAGCATTAATAATAACCCTTCTAGCGGCAGTGATAAATGAAATGAAAAGGTCCTTGCACATATTCCTACAAAGCCTAGCTTCTTGCAAACCATTGACTTCACTAGGACTACTCAGGTGAGTGAAAGTGTATAGGTTTGAGCCCTTACGTCTGAAGGAACGCACAACAAAATATGTTCAGTCATAATCTTTGAAAATACAATGATAAACAAAGGATCATTGCAGCTGTGCACCTTCAGACCTATTGTCACACCCCCAGTGGCCCTCGCCCTCAGAGGATCTGCTGGGGAAGCAGATCAGCCTTGTATGTTGCTAACGCTGGTACAGGCATTGCAAAGCATTTTGGGAAGGGTCAAAGCTGTGAATGGGGAGTGAAAGGGTTTTTTGCAGGTTGCAAGAGGCCAAAGAGAGGAGAGAGAAGAGAATGGGTTAACTCCACACTTCAGCTCTGAAGATAAGATGCTGGCCCTGGTCCAAGGCCATGGGCTCGACAAGGAGTCTACAGCTATATTCACATCTTACCCAACCCCCCACTCCTGCCAGCCGTGAGAAGCGGAAAACTAAGCTGAGCAGAGCTGCAAAGATAGCAGCAAAAACAGTAAGAGCGAATGACATGCAGAGTTGCAGAGATAGTAGTAAAAACAGTAAAAGCGAATAAGGCAGTGATGGTGAAGGCCAACAGGAGGGAAAACAGTCTTCAGAGCTGGTGTGTTTTGGGCAGCCAAGAAGGCCACAGTGAGCCAATTGGGACTGGTACAAAGAGCACCAGGCACAGAGGGCCCTGGACGACAAAACACCCAAAGGAACCAGGACTTAAAATCCTCCTGAGAGCAAAAGCAAGGCGGAGATCAACAGTGGACCTCGGATGGCCTGGGCCCAGGACAGCACTCCTGTCCATGCTCCCTCTCTTCTTCTTACATTACAGCACGGCTTGGCCAGCCGTGGGTAAAGCGTGTGTAAGAATGAAAGTGGGTTAGGGCTTCGGGTACTAATGCTTCCTTCCTCTGAGTGACATGGGGAGCCCCCATCGCTCTCTGCTGTTATTTTATTATTTTATTAATAAACTTTCAAATTCAGACTTTGATGTGTTTCGTCATCTCCCTTAAAGATTGTGTGGCTTCAGCCTGCTCACCTGACTCCCCAGGCAGATTGGTAACAGAAATCTGTCACACTATGGCAACCATTAACTAATGGTAACCTTTAACAATGTCATTCTCTGTATGCCCAAATATGCAAGTACAATATGTTACCCATGTGAAGCAACCCGCTTGAAAATCAGACACATCCTCAGCTGCTATAAATCAACTTCAGTGGAGCCACAGTGAATGACGCCAGAGGATCTAGCCCAGTATGTGTATTCTTTATATGTCGCCAAGTTACTTCTTCCTTTTTAAATTTCTTCTTAAACCCTTCCATTTCTCTTTAGCCTATGATTGATTCTCTGTGAAGTGGTTTAAAGCTGCTACAGGATATAAAATACAACGAGCCAGCTTCTTGGCTGCTGCAAATAGGCATATTTCTAACTCCCCTAAAGCTTCCTTGATTTACACTGTCGGAGAACCTGGCCAGTGTGTTGTGTAATGGACCGTCACAATTTTGAACTTTGAGGAAGGAGTTCTGGAATCAGATCGAAATGTGCATGGATTTTAACTTCCAATGATTTTTCTTCCTCTTGGAAAAATCATTTTAAAATTCCTAATGATTTATCTCTGAGTCTTCTAGGGTTCTAATTCTTTTTTGGGGGGAGTGGGGGTGGGAGGAGTGGGGATACCACTTCTTTCTTATTCTGGTAGCTTTCAAAGTAGCTATTAGGATTGCTAGAGATAGATGGCTTCTATATTGCTCTTAAAAGTATGGCATATATTGTTAAATGACAGCAACATATTAATGTGGTTTCCCACTTCCTATAGCATTGAAGTGTCTGGAGCTCTGAATACCATAAATATTTCATGTAAATGCAAGACGCGATGCTGTCCCATCCATGTTTGTACAGCATCTCACCCACAGGACTTTGAAGAACAAATTAGCACACGGATATTGTGACAATATACCTTAATACAGCCCATAAAACCGGGGTTCTTATTGCCAGTTCAAAGCCTCTGTCAAACAAATACATCTTTCATTTTAATTTTAAAAAAGATAGGCAATGTTCTTTCCCTCTTCTTCAAAGGCAGTGTGCCAGAGCTTACAGATGTTCCATTTCTGGGGCTGGATCCATCAAAGGGAAAAAGCACACATCTATATTTGTGCGTGTGTGTTTGTTTACTTTGGAGGGGTATGTCCTGACTTAAAAATGAAACAGTTTGTAGAATGAACCCTTTTGCCTGTCTAAAAAATTCCACTTGAAGTAATATCTAGCTCTTGCTTTTCACCAATAGATCTCCAAGCACCTTACAAAGGAAGATCAGTATAATTCCCCCCCCCCCATTTTACAGATGGGGAAACAGAAGAGGTGAAGTGACTTGCCCAAGGTCACCCAGCAGGCCTGGGACAGAAAAGAGAATAGAACTCATATCTTCTGAGTCCAGTCCTGTGTTCTAGCTATGTGGCCACTGCTATAGGAGTTGTGAGATTGGAGGGTTGCATTCTTCTCTTCTCTTGACAGATGGAAGGAACATTCTTCCTTGCTCTCACCCCATTACCATTCACTGCCCGGCAGCTCTCTGTGTCTCTTGTTTATGTTAATTGTGCTCACTGTCTCACCTGATCTCTCCTGTGCATTTCTTTGAATTTCTTTAATTCTGACTGCGTATAAGGGGTATGCTGTGTTTAGAGCACTTTATTATCCACTGCTGCAGAGCTTCCATACAGGGTGCAATGGAACAGGGGCCATAGCAAAAGGGAGAAAAAGTGACAGGACTTTCAGAGGACAATGGGAAGAGAAAATGAGGCAGTGCTCATTGGGGCAGGGGACAGCGTACAGCTCCATCGATTTCAGTAGAGCTGCAGCAGTTTACATCTGCGGAGAATTTGGTCCTATAGTTCATAAAATGCTTCAGAATGAAAATCACTGTATGAATATCAAATAATATTAAATCTGATCCAGCATGATTTGTTTGGATTTTCCCTCATGGGTAAAACTAAAAGTGTATTTGAAGGGGGTTGCTAAAATTGTGTTACTGGAGGTTTCAAATGGTAATTCTCAACCTTTTCCATACTTGGACCCCTTTCCCTACATGGGAACCCCTTTCCCATGTAGCCAGGATATCTCTCCCACTTAGCTATGAGCATTTTTGTGCCCCTCCCCCTCCCAGCATCTCTCAGAATATGTCTGCACTGCAATTAGACCCCACGGCTGGCCTCTTTCACCTGGGGGGGTCTAACTGCAGTGCAGACATACCCTTTGTGGTCCCAGTTGAGAGCCCCTGGTTTGAAAGAATGTTACCTGTTTCTCACTTTAAAAATAGCTCTGTTACATTGTGGCATTTTCAGGGTTAATTCTTTCCTTACAGTGTATGTTTGTCATAATGGTACAGACTTCTGTTGTAGGAAGCCAATTAGGCAAGATAATCAGGAACATCTAGACTGTACTGAGCCTTCTGAAGCTATCAAATAATCTCCTACGTGTCATAGTTAATAGGGTTAGCTAATATTGTTCTAAGACACTTAAAATGAAGAATGTCTCTAAATTGGAAGTGCCTGTTTTGTTAACTTCTCTTGTCTTAAATGCTTGTGGTTAATAGGAGTCCCAAAGTATTCCTGGGTAATCTGAGTTGTTTGGCACCCAAGAAGGGTTGGATGCTGTCTGTGTTTGAACTAATTGCCCAACAATGACTACTGTTTGTTCGACTGTCACTAGAGATGGGCATAGTGCACTGGATAAATTGAGAAGCAATGGAAAAGTCTGCTTGCACCTTTTTTTTTGGGGAGGGGGTAGTTGAAAAAGTTTAGATAAGTATTTAGAGTATTTTTCCCGTTTTGCACAATATTACCCTTCCTGGTAATAGCTGGAGACTGGAAGCACAGAGCCAAAATAACATAAGAAAACCTTTCTGTGGCAGTTCTGGCCTAACCAGAATTAGGAAGTTCTAGGTAACTAGAGATCATGCTCTTGAGAGATTTTCTGCTGTTCAGACCAGTGGTTCTCAAAGCCAGTCCACCGCTTCTTCAGGGAAAGCCCCTGGCGGGCTGGGCCAGTTTGTTTACCTGCCGCGTCCGCAGGTTCAGCCGGTCACGGCTCCCATTGGCCACAGTTCACTGCTCCAGGCCAATGGTGGCTGTGGGAAGCAGTGTGGGTCAAGGAATGTCCTGGCTTTTCCTGAAAAAGTGGTGGACCATCTTTGAGAAACACTGGTTTAGACCACTCTGAAACTCCTAGGGGATACCAAGGGGGTACCTGGTGTTGTGTGGCACCAAGAAGTCTTGTCTGTGCTTGCTGTGAGTCAACTCCCTTTATATCGCCCCCAGAGCTACAAGCTGCAGAGGTGCCTGGGAGCCCCGGGGCTCAGGGGCGATTTAAAAGGCCCAGAGCTCTGGCTGCCGCTACCGCAACGGTGCTCTTGGCCCTTTAAATCACTGATGGAGCCCTGCTGCCGCTACCCTGGGGCTCCAGCAGCTGGGCTTGGGCGGCAATTTAAAGGGCCCAGGCTCCAGCGGCAAGAAGCCCTGGGCCATTTAAATCACCAGCCTGGGAATCCGATCTGTCTTGCATGGTGCACCAGCTCTTGCCAGTGGCAGCTTACTTTCACCTCTGCACTCCAGCCACAGCAAGGAGGCTCCCAAGCCCCATGAGCCCAAATGTTTTCTGGAGCAGGGAAGAGAATTCTTTCATCCCTTACAGTATTTAAAAAAAGAAAGAAAGAGATACAGGAATTGACTCCACAAACTAGTGTGCCACAGCACCCAGCTCCAAAGGCCTTGTAGGTGTGATCCATAGGACAGGATGATAAAGAGAGTGGGTCATGAATCCCATTTGCTAATATCATAGGTGGTTAGTGCACAGGTTCTGGCTGTTCCAAATGAGCAGCACTGGGAGCTGCTAACACAGAATTCTGTGATGGCAGTCGTCAGGATCTGGGTAGCTGGAAAGCTGCTAGCGGGTCTGCAGAGGTCCCTCCGGTGTGTTTCAGTTCACTTCCTGTTGTTCTAAAATGTGTCCTTGGATACAAAGGCGGCTCCTCTAGGGCCATAAACATGCCTCTGAAGATAGAAAGTAGCCCCCAGCATACAGATAACAGAGAAGATTTGGCACACAGTTAATATTTGCATTCTTACTTCTCATCTCAGATAAGGAGAGCTCTTAGATTTGTGCCAAAGATACCATTTTTACAAAAATGACTTTTTTCCATTTTCATTTATTTTTGCCATGAACAAGGTTGGTTTGTTTGCTTCCTTGTTTGCTTCTTTTCTCTGTGCAAAAGACAAGCTTATGCAACGCGGAGGGCAGGAACTTGAAGGCAAAGGGATACATTCCGTTTGCTTTTACACAGTCCTTTAGGTTGACTCTTCTCAGTATAATTGGCAGCACTCTGACTCATGGGGAAGGGGTAGGATGGAAGGCAAAGGAGGCAGCTGCATATCTAAATAAAGGTTTTAAAAAACAGATGACAAAAATCCCCCACCAGCAAAATAACAGCTATTTCTGCCTGGTACTCTCATCACTTCTTCAATTATTTTTTTGTCTGTATCAAATTTCAAAAATATTTTTCTGTGCCTGTTTGCTTGTGAGGAGGAGGGAAAATATTTTAGTTGTTTTGCTTAGGGTGCTAGCCAGAGACAAACGCTTCAAGTAGACAACCAGATTGCCAAGACCCCTGGGTTCTATTTATGACTGGGACAAATCAATGGTTAGAAATGGGGCCCAAAGTTCATAGCTGGAATTAGATCTTAATCCAAAGTTTGTGGGCTCCTGCTGGAAAATTCACTGCAGCCTTCAGCTGCTGTCATTGCATAATATCTAATGGGCATAAACACAGATTATGGCTTTTAGACAAAAGCCATGCTGTCCCACAGAGAGCATGATAAAGTGTTGTACCTTTGGGAGGCAGAGCGGCCTTCCTGAGACCTCCCCAGGGTATGGGCAGTGACCAGACCTCTAGGATGGTACAGCCCACTCCCCTCAGTGTGCCTGGGCTGTTTTCTGTGCTGGTTTGAGTGGAAGTGAAGCCATGGCCCCCTCCTCCTCAGGGTACTGCTGGGAGTGGAATTGTGAGGGAGATGTAAAGGAGGGGGAATCGTCTTCTATACACACTCCACACTTAGGGCATACTGGGCAAGAGCCAGTTACAGTCAGACCCAGGCAAAGTACAAGAATTATCTGGGGGTTCCAAGCAATATAACTAGAAGGACTTGGGAAACAATTAAGAAAAGGCAAATATGGAAGGAATATCAGAAAACCTTTTTGACAATGAGATGTAGTGGGCTGTGGAATAGTGTTCCAAGGGAAAATAATGGGAAAACTTCTGTAATGGGATGTTTAAAACTATTGTACAGAACAATAGACAATGTATTGGAGGGGGCATTCCTGCATTGACCAGATGGGTCTAATTATAATAGATCTTTCCCATCACTAATGTCTATGAGATTTGAATAACCACCCTAATGACAATGTTCTGCTCAGATACTTCTACTCCAAAATTCTGCATGCCATGCATTATTTGTATGTATGTATTTATTATGTTACAGCAGTCAGGTATGTGCCTCACAGTACCAGTGAATGGGACTTTGCCCGTGCCCCAAGGAATGTAATACGTACTTTCACACTGGATGCAGGAAAGGGGTAGCAAACCCACATGGCAGCAGCAGAAAGACAACAATAACAGCAATAATATGCAAGTTATTCAGATGTGCTTTGCATGCTCCTTGCCAATAAAATAAAACAGTCTTGGTTGACTCACTCTTGTATAGGCATTGTGGAAGAAGTGGGACTTAAGGCTGCTCAAAGGTAAAATGAGTGTTACTGGAATGTAGTCTTCCAAACCCTTCTGGAATATAAACTGCTTAACTTGCCAAGTTAGTTTAGTGTGCCTAAAAATTGGCACCTTATCTGAAATTATTCTAATAGTATTAGTCAACAACAACAAAGGAAGGTTGTTAAAAATTAAGGTTATTCTCCACCAGATTGCAATTTGGAGCATCTGAAAAAGAAAGTGTTCATCAAGCTGTTCCAATTACTGCCTTTAAGCTTCTAGCTATAAGATTTATACCAAATAGGTTGTGTTATTCCCCATCTGGTGCTGGAAAGGTGTCCTCCATCTTCCTTCAGAACAGATGAAGTGGTCATCAAACACCCCAGGAAACTGTTATATCAAAGAACACAAGTTGGTATTTATAGAATGAATTTTTGCCTATAGGAGAGAAAGAAGAAAAAGCATCTGACAGCAAAATATATCTTGACTAGGATTGTATGGATTTTCCAAAGACATGTACTTGAAAGCCTGCAGATAGAGTTCTTCTGGTCCACTACTTTGGAAGAGCATATCATGCACTTCAGAGCAGATAGATAAAAAGTAAATCTGAAATAAAATCTAAAGTAGCAGCTCTCAATCTTTGACCAACCAAAGACCGTGACAAACAATCACAGGAGTGATTTGTGGTCAGTCAGTACAGATTTGTAGCTCCTCTTCTAGTTATGCATTTGATCAGTTACAGAAGAGAGAGTTGCTGTTATATCGTCAGATTGGAGGACTCACGTTTTAATTATTAGCAGCTCTGCTGTTTGTGATAGGCTTGTATAAGTTTGGCTGGATAGTTTGTTTACATACCTAAGGGTTTTTGCGGGGGGGGGGGGGGGATTTGCACATGTTCCTAACTGTGATACTGCAACACTGATCTAAACTCCTTGCATGGATGGTCACAACTGATATCCATCAATTAGAGAAGGGGTGGCCAACCTGTGGCTCTGGATCCACATGTGTCTCTTCAGAAGTTAACATGCGGCTCCTTGTATAGGCACTGACTCCGAGTCTGGAGCTACAGGCGCCAACTGTCCAATGTGCCAGGGGGTGCTCACTGCTCAACTTCTGGCTTATCACAGGCCCTCCCCCACTGCCCCCCTTCCCGCCCCCTCCCCTGAGCCTGCCATGCCCTCAGCTCCTCCCACTTCCTCTTCGAGCCTCCTGCATGCCATGAAACAGCTAATCCTGAGGTGTGGGGAGGGAGGGGAGGTGCTGATTGGTGGGGCTGCTGGTGCGTGGGAGGCACTGGGAGTGGGGGTGGGGAGCTGATGGAGGGCTGCTAACGTATTACTGTGGCTCTTTGGCAATGTACATTGGTAAATTCTGGTTCCCTCTCAGGCTCACGTTGGCCACTCCTGAACTAGAGACTCTGACAGCTGCCAGCATCTTTGAGATGACAGTATGATGCCCAAGTTTGGATCAAGATGGAGCAATGTAAGCAGGGATCTATATTAAAGATGAAGGTTTATGCCACATTGTAGAAAAGCCTGTAAGCTGGACTTAGGCCACCATTGGATCACAGTGAGGCTGGTTTCCTGTTGTTTTTGTGTGTGTGGTGGTTTATGCTGGTTCACTTATTATTGGATGGCCTTTGAATAAAAAGTGTGAAGGAAAAAAATGATGAAACTTGCACCTTTTGAGGTTGCTGGTTGTCCTTTCCATTGCATTGATTTTGCTCAGTGCTCCAGAAAATCAGCAGCATAAATCAGATGTCACACAAGACCAGCACCATCAGTGGAGGCTGAAAAAGAACATCTGTGTGCAAAAAAAAAAAAAAAAAAAGGAAAAGTCGTGGAACACAGAAACAATAAATGCCGCACTAGATCAGATGCAGCATCACTGGGCAATATGAAATTAGTATAGCAAATGCTGGAAGGAGGAAAGAAGATCAAGGGAGAATCTCAAATGAATTAAAGGTCTTTGAAATAATGCTTCAAAGCAATACCTCTGTATGAAAAGTCAAAGTAAACAATCCACTTTCCAAAACATAACTGCTCAGCCACCAGTTTCTGCCAGTTTTGCACTGTAGTATTCATAGACTATAAACATTATTAGAATTATCTATCTAAAGCAGCCAACTGAATACCAACAATCTGCTGAGCGGCTTTGGAAAGGTCATTTATGCCTCAGTTTCTGCACCTACTTCAGGTTTATTGGAAAGATTAATTTATATGAATAGTTTGCAAAACACCATTAATGGTAGCAGTGGCATTTTCAGAAGCTCTCAGTGTTGACCCAACTCTACTGACATTGAAACCAATTGACTTTAAAGGGAGCAGATTTAGTCCAACACTGAGCATTTTGGAAAATCTCATGCTATAGACTGAAATGGTCCAAATGTTAAGGGGTGCTAAGCAAGCACTTAGTGCCTTTCAGGGTTTGACCCATTATTGTCTTTCCACTCAGCTAGAGGATTGTGAGTTCCACCCTGCACCAGACTGATGCCCATTGCATGCACTGCTCAGGAGGCTGCTGTCCTCCATGAGAGAGTTAAATTTTCTGTCTCTCTGATGGCCAGCCAGGTGGAAGTTAAAGTTCCCATGGAAACAGCTGGAAAATAGCTGCTTTATAGCCCTTTCTTCCCCTGCTACGCTCTCTCCCCCCAAAAGAAGTCTTATGGGAAAACAATCTTAGTACTCATCATGCTGGTCTCTTAGTCCTGGTGTTTCCTAGGTCAACAGGCTCTTAGAGTGCTCAGGCTAGGGAAAAGACAAGTGCCCTGGGTTTCTCATCAATAAACTCCTTCATTATTAATAAACAGTGCTGATGATTTCAAAAGGAGTCCCACACACCATAGGTGGTCTATTTATCTAGGCACTTATATGGCCCTCATTACCCTAATATCCGAGTGCATGCAGAAAGACCAGGAAACATGTGTGGTAGAGTTTTCCACTAGCTATCGCCTGGCCTTTGTCTGTGAAAGAATCCAGCAAGCCCAGGAAAGCAGCTATATCAAGAGAGCAATTTTTGTTTCTGACCAAAATAATGTTTTAGCGATTTCATTGATTATTTCTGTTCTCAGCTGCTTTTACTTTGGGCTTCATTTTCCTCTAAGTATTTAGGAGAAGTGAAACGCTACAGCTGCAACTTCTATATTTGTACATGCCAGATACGAATGTTTGGTGGAGTTGGGTGGAGAAAAAGGGAAAAAAGGAAGGCTTGTCGTCTTTTCCCTGTGGATTCCTTGGTTCTCAGGGCTTGTCTACACATTGGGTTACAGTGCACCAGTGTGGGGGTGTATGTTCTAGAGCACACCAGTGTGTCATGCACTAACTGTCCAGGTGGAGCATGCTGGCCTGTACTAAAAGTTCCTAGCATGCATTTACATCATCGCATTTCAAACAGTACTACATCATTGTTCACTTTTAGTGAGTGCCAATGGGGTCCACACTGACAGTAAGTGGGTGACATGCTGGTGTGCGCTACACTTTACAACCCTGAGCTGGTATGCACTAATGCACCATGTAAACAAGCCCTTTATTTTCCATTGTCATGCCCCTGGGGTAGTCATTTACACCAGCCCAAAATGGGTGTGGAATTGCCATCAGATTAGAATGGTAGCATTTTGCGCCCAGTTTTTAGAGGTATGAATGACTGCATGTGGGGCAGGCAAACAAAAGGCCTCATTCTGCGTGTCTCTGCTGGCATAGCACAGAAAATCTGTCCTGGTGACTAGATGAAACATATGTAGAGTGCCCAGTTCTTAATTTTTTCCATCAGGTACACTTTATTCAAAAGTTCCTGTGAACTTTCCTATTACTTGCTGACTGATGATGACAGCACTGCGTAAAACATGACCAAACTCTTTTAATATGTGATACATCATCAATAATCTATCATTTTCTCTCTTTAAAATCATTGCCCTTCTCTCTTTAAATGTAATCGAAAATCATAGCTTTTCAAGAGATATGAAATACTACCCACACTTCCTTCAGTACCCTGGATGTAGTATGAGTCACTGCTTCATGTCACACAGTCAGTGACAGCTGTGTTCACACAGTCTTAAAACACGCAGATAGTAATATTACGCAGTCCTTTCAGTCGACCTGAGTGGTACGCAACAGAACGCCTTTTCAGAAATGACGAGGCAGCCGGCTGTCAGAGCTTTGAGAAAAAAGCAGAAATGGAGCTGAGATGAAAGAAGCATGAGTATTCAGCTTTGTTGCTAAAGAGTGTTGATCCAGTTGAGTAACTGGAGAAAGTGCAGCCTTAAAAAGAAATGTATATTGAAAGCTGTTATAGTCTCATTGCTACATTGTTTGAACACACTTTGATCTGAAATTTTCACTGCTCACACCCTCTGTAATACCACCTACCTTTCCTTCTAATCATTGCGACCAGGCTTCGGTGGTGCTGCCCGGGGGTGGGGGCAGCTCTACTGCTAAATGTTTTTGCCATGACTCTCTGCTGGCCTGCACCTTGAGTGGTCATTTACATCTGCGTAAAATGCCAACACTGAGCCAATAGTGTTTTTCACTTATTTCGCACTTCCTTTGCACAAGTGTACATGACTGAATAACGTGCAGGGCAACAATTGGAGAGAAGGGACTTAATGTAAAAGGCAGTGGAGAATCAGGCCTTTTATACTTTTTACTAGCCAGTTCCACCTCCTCTTTGACTAGACTTTCCAGTATAAAGACCTGCTCAAACTAAAAATTTGTCAAGACAAAAATTCTGCATGTTCCGAGTAAAACGTCCCGCATCCATCCCCATCCACTAACTCTGCTCCTTCATGCACTAGGCCAGGACCTTGGGTCCACTACAGCCCTTTCTTGTTGATCTATTGGTGCAAGGGGGAAATAAAGCTGGTTTGTCCAGTCTCCTGAAGATTCCCTCAGTGTAGAGAAACACTGGGTGGCATAGATTGGGTGTAGCAGCTCCGTGTCACCTCCCTTCTGACACCTAGCATGTGGGGGGAGGACATAGCCAGAATGATGCTGCGCTCTAGTGATTTCTGGCTGTCAGAATGGCAGCCAGCCATAACTTAGAGACGTTCTAAAACTGGAAGTAGGAAGCTCTGGGTGTGCAAAAGGGTTCAGAGATGGTTCAAAGTACAAGCCAGATGTGTGGAGTAGAGTGGGTAGGCTATGTTTGTGGGGGTAGTGGGTGTGGGTGAAGATGTGTGTAGTGTGCGAGGAGAATTGGATGGAGCGGAGGAGGGTTGCTGGTTTGTGTACAGGAGGGAGTGTTGGGGCGGAATGGTGGGAGAAGGCATTTCAATTACTTGCTCCATCCTATTTGCCAAGCAAGTGGTGCATTCCCCTCTCACCTGACGTGTCCCCGCTTACTTGGGAAAGTGGTTGAGTTGACCCTGGTCCTAGGTTTTAGATCCTTTTTGTAGGCCAGCCACCAGAGAGTGTCATAAACAAAAACTAAAAGGACTAAGTCCATCCAGCTGTAGAGAGCAAAAAGGCACTAATATACACACCAGCTAGTACATTACAAAGGGTGTATTAAAGGCCCAAAATGGATAACTCCCCTCTTGAAGCTGGCTGCAGTCTTTTGTAATGTGCGCACATCAGTGTTTATCAGGATTTTTTAAAGCACTTGGATTTGGTGTCACTCCTGTGATTGTTTGTGGGCAATGTTCGGCTCAAAACACTCCATTGCTCAAAGTGAAGATTTGCCTCATTTACTTCTTGAATGCAAAGACGTCCAAACCCCAGCTCTGTGTGGAAGGCTGTTTGTGATCAGTCAGTACAGCTCCTCCTCTGGTATGCATTTGATCAGTTACAGAAGACTGAATTGCTGTCATATCCTCAGATATGACCTACTTGTTAATAATTAGCAGCTCTGCTGCTTATGATAGGCGTGTGTGTGTTTGTTTGCATACATAAGGTGGGGGGGGGTTGCACATGTTCGTAGCTATGATACTGCAACACTGATCTAAACTCCTTGTTTTCACAACATTTAAAAGGCTTCTATCAAATAAACATGTTTATGGGGCCAAATCCCAAAGTTCATGCTCAGGGCCAGATTCACAAGTGAATATAAAATGTGAGGCTGTTACCTACTGAGCACTCACTTTACATAGCTGTAAATTTAATTAATTTTTACACATGGTCCAAGGTGGTGGAGAATCAAGCCTTCAGTTTTTACACATAATTACACAGGCAGAACTTCCATTGACTTCAATGACAGTGAGTAAGGGCTTCAGTATTAGTTACTGGTTTCTAAAGGGTTTGTCTTCACTAGAAGTTTGTACCTCTTTAAGTATACCAGCAATACAACCTCCCTAATGTGGGCACAGTTACATTGGTATAAATGCACTTTATGCAGGTATAGCTATTTCCATGTGGGTAGGGAATAATTATACCAGTGTAAGGCACCTTTGTACTGGCATAACTGTGTCCACACTAAGGGTTGTTGTGGTACAATTATATTGATAGAAAAATCATTCCCCTAACCAATATAGTATACCTAATCCATGTGCAGACCAGGTCTAATTTGTAGTTATTGTTCTCCCTTGTTTACAGCACTCTCTGAGAACCTTGGAAATATTTTTTTTTCTGCAAATAATTTTGAGCTTTTCCGCTTTGCAAATATTTTGTGTTTTGGATGCTGCTGAAATTATCATTGCTATTTTTATTTGACAACTTGAATCTGCAATACATAGCACCTTATCCTGCCAAAACATCTTTGTTTGTGCACCAGCGTCATCAATGATGTCAGCATTGCTCTGGAAATAATGTCTGCTTGCTAAAGTATCGACTTATTTTTAAAATCTCTCTCTCCTCCACACCCTCTTTGTGCTATTTATAAGTCCTCTGAAGTTTGCAATTCAACTTGACTGCTGGGTTTTTGGATGGATCGTGAAAGCAAGGATAACATAAAAAATAAAAATATAGAACAAGTGCTATACTATAGATCATGTTTGGGGTCTCACAAATACTGAGCTATAGTCACTCACTTTATTTGTTTCCCCTGGTTAGGATGCGGGGAGTTCTGGCTCACACAGTGGGGTTTGGGTTGGAGTTCTCCCTGCCAGCACTGTAGAAATGTGGAGGCCAAGAGATCCTTCTGGCACCTTTCCTTTCCACCTTTGAAATCCTGGTGCCCTGGGATGACTATGCCCTATGGATTAACAGTAGCAGCCATGACTGGAAGCCCATGGGTGCCGCTGCTGCTTCATGTTTGGCTCATGAGAGGGGTAAGGCATTAGATAGTCAGTTCCAACTCCCTGATTCTCAGATCTAGCACCGACTCCAACAAGAGTCACAGCTGCTTCTAGGCCGTTCTAACTTAAGCCACTGATGCATGGTCCTTTGTGGACTTTATACCAGTGGCAGGTAGGTGGAACCCCACTATGTTCATTCCCTAAGTCCCATTCCTGATGACTCCCCAGCACTGAGTGCTGGAGGGGTGCAAGCAACAGGCACAGGGCTTGGAGTTGGCATGTTTGCACTGGCAGGGAGTTCCCCTCCAAGTTATAGTCAATTTATGACACCTACTCGCCCTGAATATAACACGAAGTGTCCAGTTCTGATTACAGGATTTGGCCCTTTGGCTCTACTTCTAAATTCCTGCAAAGGCCAACAGCTCTCAAAGTTGAGCATTCTTGAAAACAGTGAATAAAATTCTACCTATACTTGTGTCTTTGGGGTTGCATGGGTATAACAGAGTGCAAGCTTTGGCCCACAGGATTGTTGAGGGTCTTTAAAACTAGTGGCTATTGTAAATATTAGTCATTTAAATTTTGTTGAGCTTACGCATACTTTCTCTCTCTCTCTTACTTTCTGGTATTTTACTTATGAGTTTAAAATCTTTACCCCATCATCTTAGAACTGAACAATAGGTCAGAGTTCATATCTAAGTTAGAAAATTGAGGGAAGGGGTTGAGATATTATGCCATTTCGTAGAACTCTGCAATGAGATGTTGCCATGTTGTTTCACATTTAAAAGATCTGCTCTGTGATATCTTTTATAAATAAGATGGTTATGACGTGTCTTATGATACTCCCGATGAGTTGTATCTTGTCCTTTGTCATTCATTTGTTCCACATTCTAACTCCCACCCATTGTGGGCCTTGGTAAATGGCTGAGGATGAGGCACCAGTGCACAGGGGCATAGGTGCCAACTACGTGGGTGCTCTGGGGCTGGAGCACCCACGGGGAAAAATTGGTGGATGCTCTGCACTCACTGACAGCTTCCCACCCCGCCCCAGCTCACCTCCGCCCCCACCTCCTTCTCCCCTGAGCTCGCCTTCCCCGCTTCTCTTCCAAGTGCTTGCCACCGTCAAACAGCTGTTTTGCAGCGTAACAGGCTGTGGGAGGGAGCAGGGAGGAGCAGGAATGTGGTGCGCTCTGGGGAGGAGGCGGGGAAGAGGCAGGGCCGGGGTGGGGACTTGGGAAGGAGTCCAGTAGGGGCAAGGAGGGGGCAGAGTTGGGCCAGGGACTTTGGGGAAGGGGTTGGAAAGGGAGTGGGGCAGGCGTGGGGCCGGGGCCAGGGGGCATGAGCACCCACCAGCGCCAGGAGAAGTTGGCACCTATGCACAGAGGGTCCCCTTATAGCAGGGATGGGCTAACTTTTTGTCTTGAGGGCCACATTGAGGAATGGAAATTATATGGTGGGCCATGAATGCTCTCCAAATTGGGGTTGGGGTGTAGGAGGGGGTGAGGGCTCTGGTTGGGTGTGTGAGCTCTGGAGTGGGTCTGGGGATGAGGAGTTTGGGGTGTAGGAGGGTGCTCTGGGGTGGGACCAAGTGGTTTGGAGGGTGGGAGGGGGATCAGGGCTGGGGCAGGGGTATGGGAAGGGGTGCAGATTCCATCTGGGGGTGCGGGCTCTGGGTTGGGACCAGGGTTGAGAGGTTTGGAGTGCAGGAGGGTGCTCCAGGCTGGGATTGAGGGTTCAGAGAGTGAGAGGGGGATCAAGGCTGGAGCAGGGGGTTGGAGCATGAGGAGAGGCTCAGGGGTGCAGGCTTCGAGCGGCGCTTACCTCAAGTGGCTCCCGGAAGCAGTGGCATGTCCCTTCCCCAGCTCCTGTGTAGAGGCGCAGCCAGGCGGTTCTGCACACTGTCCCATCCACAGGCATCAGCCCTGCAACTCCCATTGGGGCATGTAGGAGCTAGAGTGGGGCCATGCCACAGCTTCCAGGAGCCGCGTGATGTGGCCCCCGACCCAGCACCCCGGCCAGAGATGGAAAATAACTTTAAGAGATACAGACTCAGCGGGGTCACAGATCCAAGGGTCACCTATATCCAAAGAAATGTCAGTAGGCTTTTTTTTTTTTTGGCCAACTGCGCAAAGCTGAATTTGCACATTTAAATGAGCATAAGATGAGACTTGCCTGTAATATTAATGAATGTTTGTAGAGGGTCTTTGGATATTTTTCAATGAAAAGCAATAAAGCCCAAGGCTCCCATTAACTGTAATGGATTTTGCCCTGGGCCCTTAAAGCTGTAATTGCTACTTACTGGCATGCGCTATGGTTTGAGTGAACAAATGCACAAGGCAGAAGGTAGTATAATACAGAGCCTGTGGCAAAAGGAGAAACATTTGATTCTTTGAACCCACACATCGAAAGATTACACTGCTCTACAGCCAAAATGCTTCTGAAATAAATTTAGTTCAACTTTACTAATTCTGGGTCACTGAGAAAGAAAATGATGCTTAAAATTGTTGATTGGCTCTAGTTTTCAAGATATGCTATTGGGTCAGTATATAAGACCCTTGACTTGGGAATGGTGGAGGATAAGTGAGTTATAAAGGGAAGGGATCTCAGTTTAAACCAGAAATGACTAAAATACATCTTTGACTGGATCTATGAATAAATCTTATGACTGGGTTTGGACAGTACTTGCTTTTTAGGCAAAACAATGAATGATGCAATCTGAAGCTGGTATTGCATCATACATGATATGAATTGCATCATGTTATTCCTAGAAGTCATGGATGATGCAATCATAATGAAGCTTACATCACTTTGCTGAACAAATTGCCCTATATCAGCTCTAGAAATCATACAGTGTCGTGCTCTCTTATTTGTCAGTGTTTGATTTTGCAAAGGGACACATTTCTGTTTAGCGAAAATGAGCAGAGATGCCTCGTACGTGTGTGAAGAATGCAGATAACTTCTGCTATGTTTGTGGTGAAGTGACTTTTGCATCACAAAAGCGCAGTATAACCACTATGGTTAAGAAAGCCTATCACCTTTATTTTGGCTGCAAAATTGGAGATCAGGACAAAAAGTGGGCCCCACACATGTGCTGCAACACTTGTGTAACAAATCTTCACCAGTGGTTGAACAGGAAAAGGAAATCTATGCCTTTTGCAGTGCCAATGATTTGGAGAGAGCCAACAGATCATACCAGCAATTGTTACTTCTGCGTGGAAAGGTGTGTCAAAGAAGAAAAAGTGGACTGTGCATTATCCAAACATTCCATCAGCTATACGCCCAGTACCCCATGGAGAAGGACTGCCGGTTCCTGATGCACCAGAATCATTCTCACTTGAGTCAGAGGAGGAAGAGGAAGAGGATGAAACTTCTGGTCCTGAACCATCAATGTCACAGGACCCACATTTTCTCCCATCCTCCTCCTCTGAACCACACCTCATAACACAAGGTGAACTGAATGACCTTGTCAGGGATTTGGAACTACCCAAGAGTAAGGCAGGGCTGTTGGGCTCCAGACGACAGCAGTGGAATCTCCTGGCAGGCTATCAGGGCAAATGGAGCCCATCAATGCTTGCAGACTATTGCTGGACAGTGACAAGAGATGCTCCATTTAATGAATACAAGAGACAAGCCAAGAAGCGCTGAGTAGACACTGAATAGGACTAAATTATGTACATAATAGTTTTTTGCCTTTTGTTTCATAATAAATTTTATTTATATAACCCTTTTGCTGATTTTTAAAGTGTTGCATAAACAGGACAGGTGAAATATTATCATGTAAAGCAACCATAAACACATGAAAAGACCTAGGTTTACAATTTATGGTTAAAACTCTACTATCTACACAATATACATAGACATAAAATGTAAAAACTTAAATATCCTAGAAACAGTAGCCAATCAGTAGTTTTAATTGTCATATTTGAATTCAGCACATCAAAATACATAATAAATATCACATTTTATCTCTGAAGCAGACGACTTCTCAAAAATTGTAGACCAGTGTTATTTATCCAGGTGTTCAAATGTGTGTCCATGTCCCTTTGTCAGAGACAAGTTGGTATTGGGACATGTGGGTAGATTCTGTCATCAGACACAGGGGCAAGACTCAGTCTACTGTAGAGTTTCCTACCCACAACAGAAAGTACACATTTCCATCCTAGTTCCATGTGATCAGGAAAGCCGGTGCTCGGGTTTGTTCAATACGGCTAGATGCTGAAATATGACTACACTATAAAGGAATTTTATCAGTACAGTGTTCCAGATGCGAATGGGCACTTCAGACCATGCAAATCCTATCCTTGAATGCTATGGGAGGAAGATGTTTGTGTATTGGAGATGTGAAATCTTTTCAGATCCTTGTGCCCGTCAGTGATCTAACTCATTTGGACAAATTCCAACCTGTTACTTAGGTTTTTGTTCCACTGAATAAAACAAAAGGTACACACAGATTCACCATGACTTTTAATTGTGTATGTGACCTTTTAAAAATCTGAGCATTTTAGCAGGACTCAACTAGCACTGGGCATAAAGTGCTTTTCTAGAAAGAGGTTAAAATACCCCCCATGGCAGAGGTAGAAGGCTTGGATGACATTGCCAAATGCTTGACATATAAAGTGCTTATGTCTACCACCATTCATTCATTGTTTGCCAATTCAAATCACATCCTTCCTTTTGATGATTTCACTTCAAGCTGGCACACGACACATACAATCAGATCTGTGCAGCGCATTTTGGGCCCACTGGTTACAGGTTGGGGTGATCATTATTCAATTTCTGCAAAAGCTGCATCCCTGTCTTTAAACAGGGAGTCATTGTTATTTTTAAATACGGGGCGGTGGGCAGTAGCAGCCAAGAGGCTGCATCAAGCTCACTTTGTTTGCCACTGTACATATAATTAACGAGTTGTAGGCTGTGCCTTAGAAACTGTAGCAGCGCGATTGTTTCCAAGTGATGGAGTGGCAGGATTAAGAACAGTCCTTGACACCAGTGTATATAGTTAGGCAGCTCTTCATACTGAGACTTGGGGAATCGCAGCCCAACATCAGAGAAGTTTTCCAAGCAAGGGTTTTTATGTCTGTTAAGGAACTTTTGGGGGCTGAGTTCTTCTGAAGAGGAAAATTAAATTCCTCTCTCTCTCTCTAACACTCCAGATCCCTCTGCCCTCTTGTATTTCTCCTACTCCCTTCTGTTGTATGTCTGGTTCTTTCCCATATGCCACCACTGTCCTCTGCTGGGGGCTGTCTTGATCCAGCTGTAGTGAAAGAATCAGAAATGAAAACGCCTCTGGAAATGCACGGAACCATTTTAAAAACTGCTCCCTTAATGCATAGGAGCAATATTTTCAAGTGACAGAGGCTATGGAGCATGTTGCTCCCAAACTAGTGCCCATATACCTACTTTTAAAAAGTTATTAGTGGGATTGAGTTCTTTTCCTCCATGCTCAACTACTATACTAAAGCTTTAATAGAGGACTTTCATACTAGAATCTTGCAGATATGGACAGTTTATCACCTTAGTTATTTTTTTTCTAGCCCCAGTTGCTGATTACTGAAGAGGTGTAGGTTCAAAGATGATTTTACTTCTTCTCAGCTCCACTTTGCTCGTGCTTGATTCTGTAGCATGATGTCACCATACTAAGACCATGATGCAATTATGTATGAGGACCACTCTTTTGGAAGGACAGTTCTTAGGTTTTAGCAAAAGGATTTATCAGTTTTCCATTCTGCCCCTCAAAAAAAAAATCCCTCCTAGCCCAATATATTTTAACTGAATTAAAAGCTGTGTCTTTAGTTTTCTTTTTAAATGCCCATTTATAGATTGTGATAGTGGCAGGTACATGTAAAGCATTTCCAGTACCATAGACAAGGTCACAAAAACTGAATGATCACAATAGCATCCAGGAGAAGTTGGACTCAGAGAGAAAGCTCCAAACCAAAATATGTGAATTAATATTGTAGCAAATCCATGGCCCCATAGAAGCTGGCAGCCATTTATTTGCCATACACCAAGCTTCCTCAGAACTTCCAGGTGGCACAGAACCTCGGCTCCCAAAAACCACAGAACAGCTTAAAAGAAAGGAGAATCTTTTTTTGCTGTTTGCAAAATGGGACGAGATTTTCACATTTGGAGCCATATTTCTAAAAGAGCTCAGCTCCCCTTTAGGCACTTAAATATGGGTCAGGTTGTCAGAAGTGCTCAGCTCTCCTGAGAATCTGGCTGCTTGTTTTGGCATCTAAATGGGAGCCAAGCTCCTTAGAAAACCTGACTCAAATTGTGGCTGTTGAACTACTTTGTAAATTTGGCCCACTGGGTCTAAAGTATGATACACAGCTGAGCAATTCTGTACATGCTTACATAAATGTCACACACACACACACACACACACACCCCAACCAGTTCATTTCAGTCTCAAAGAAAATTCAGAAAATATTTAGCCAAGAAAGTTTGATTTGCATATGAATATTTCCCTGGAGGCATCTGGAGATGTGCACAAAAATATTGTCTGTAAAACTTAGCTTTACTGTATACAGAAATCCAAGATGGTACATTGCTTCTGTTGGCCAAAATAAGACAGTGTTCCATGATGCTATAAGGCTAAAATGGATGCCACAAAAGAGTAACTGCAACTCCAGTACATTTAGGGCAAAAAGACATTTTAAAGGGCACAAAGAAATACATAAGAGCAAATTTTCTCTCTCAGGTTCACATGCTAGATCTAATATCCACATTTATGGTATTGCTCGATTACTGGTGGGACCGCAAACAGTGCTGGCTGACACTTTGGCTCTCAGCTAGTTCCTGTGCTATCGAGGGTGTGATAGACCCAGGCCAGTTGGGAACAGCAGAGTAGTTGAAGGGAGATATACTGGGCACTAGATAAGCAGTTTTCTGTTCCCTGTGACCAGAGCAGGGGCTGCTCCAGGCTAATGAGAACTCCTGACTCTAATTAACCTGCTAAGAGTCAGATGAGGCTGTTAAGCACCTGACTCTAATTCAGGCCCCTCTGATGCTATAAAATGGCTCACTCCAGTCAGGCCAGAGGGAACCAGAGGAGAGAAAGTGTGTGTGTGGGTGCAAGAGGTATGCAAGAAGCTGAGAGTGAGTAGGCATACTGCTGGAGGACTGAGAAGTACAAGCGTTATCAGACATCAAGAGGAAGATCTAGTGGTGAGGACAAAGAAGGTGTGGGGAGGAGGCCATGGGGAAGAGTCCCAGGGAGTTGTAGCTGTCATGCAACTGTACCAGGAGGCACTCTAGATAGCTGCAGTCTACAGGGCCCTGGACTGGAACCTGGAGTAAAGGATGGTCCTGGGTTCCCCCCAAACCTCCCAACTCCTGATTAAACACAGGAGGAATTGACCTGGACAGTTGCTTCTACCAGAGGGGAAGGTCTCTGGGCTGTTTCCCGACCCACAGGGTGAATCTGTGAGGTGAGCAAATCTGCCATAAGTGCGTGACCCACTAGGGTAGAGGAGGAACTTTGTCACAACGGTTACAGTTCAGCAGGAAGCTGCCACTCTGGCTACACATGTAATTTTTCACTGCTCTGGGACCAAATACAACCTAGTATAAATCAGTCCACTAAAGATAATGGACTTACATGAGACATAAATTTGTCCCTTGCACTCTAGCAGGTTTCTATAATATACCATGCAGCTTAGTATTTGTGATTAAGATAAAGTCTAGACTTCACAAAGTTATGTGTCTTATGTGTATATGCATATGTATCTTATTGAAGAGTTTTTAGAATGACAATGTGGTAGTATTTCCTGATATTCCTGATTAAAGGTATAGTTCAAGTTCATCCATATAAAAACAAGAATCTCAGATATTTCAGAGTTGCTTTGGCTTTGTTTCCTTGAATGAATTTGATGTCTGTTATCGGGAATAACCATGATAAGTCTAATTATAGACATTGTCCTGCAACAGAAGTTGGGTATATGTTTCAATGTGTTGACTTTTAAGGACAGTCTCTCTGGTGCATTAACCCAAAACTTTCAGAGCAATTAAAAATGTGTCCTGGAAACTAGATAACTGCCAGATCATCTTGGAAATGAGATTTGTATCTCAGTAGACTTATTAGTACTTTAATGTTAAGTAAATTTAAATGAACAGTCCAAAAATGATTCATGTTCCATATTTCTATTGAATCGTTAATGAGTTCCTTTATATAGCCATGGAAAGTTGCTGCCTGTTCTTTGTCACATTGCTCCAGCACATAACATGGATGAAGAGCACAGAAATAAAATTTTGTAGTATCGCACCTAGCATGGCCAACTCACTGCCAGAATACAATTAAACTAGCCACATGAAGCATTACATACGACCCTGCTGACTATGAAAATTCCCCAGACTGGACCACAATATTCATATGCCAGCTGTCTTGCATCATTAAATTTGCATTGATGGTATCTGAGAACTGTCTCAGAGGCCAGTACAGTTAATTCTGGACTGTTAATTCTTGACGGGAGATCATTTTCTGTTCCTCCCATGGTGTGGGATTACATATGTAGTCTGTTGTGGCCCGATTGTATTTAAGCACAGTAATTTATAGTTGTCATTCATCTAAATAGATACTCACTAGAGATGAATGTTTTTGTTTTCTTTGTTGCTTTGATTTTTATTAACTTCATTTTAAATGATTCAGTAGGTATTTATTATTTTCTGGGCCAGATGCTCTGCAGCAGCCATTCCAGTGGATGCGAGGGCCAGCAGAGAACTGGTTACAGCTCCTTGATGCTCCAGCCCAGCATTGCCATGCCTTGGATTTTATAGGATCCCAAAGATGGCCCTTTCACACAAACCTTGAATGAAACATTTGAAGTTAACAAAAATCCAGTTAATTTTTTTTGTCTTTTTTTTTTTTTTTGCTTGTATCTGCCAGGGCTCAAATGTTAAATGTCAAAATAACACTAATAAATCTTCCCATTAAATCAGCTCACATAGAAACAAAAACTATTGAATTTCACCAGAGTGCCTCTTGTTTTCCAGCCAAGTTGTTCAGCCACAGCTATTATAGATAGTTTGGTTAAGCATTCACGCTTTAGGCTGATTTTCCAGAAGGACCCCAACCTTTGAAACATTTGGCAAATAACTGACACAAACAAGTTAATTTAGTTAATGCCCTGTGTTAGGAACCAGGATGTGGGTTGGTGGACCAAGTGGTTGGAGTAGGAGTCAGGCCTAGGAGTCAGAGCTGAAGGTGAGCTGCAGCATTAGAGGCCAGATGGCGGGGCTGAGGATCAGAGCCGAAATCAGAGTTGAGCCAAGAATCAGTCGGTGGCAAAGAACAGGGGCAGGAAAGCAGGAACCTGGCCACTGGTCCGGGGGGCTCTGCATGTTAATTTAATTTTAAATGAAGCTTCTTAAACATTTTAAAAGCCTTATTTTCTTTACATACAACAATAGTTTTAGTTTTATATTATAGACATAGAAAGAGACCCTCTAAAAATGTTAAAATGTATGACTGGCACGTGAAACCTTAAGTTAGAGTGAATAAATGTAGACTCAGCACATCACTTCTGAAAGGTTGCTGACCCCTGCTGTAGAAAGTCCAAGTTATAAAACACAATGAGGCCTATAGTGCACTACAAGTCTCAGGAGACAATGTGATTATACAGAAATAAAGTTTTAATCTTTTCTTGAACTGAGTCAAATGAACCATTTTGCTAAGTTAAAAAAAATCCAATTTAGGTCAAACCAATCTGAAACTAAATATGTAATTTAGCTTTTCCCAACAGAAATCATTGCAAAATCATTTTGATTTAAAAAGAAACTGTATTTTTCCATTGGAAAATATTCTGATGGAAAATTCCTGACCAGCTCTAAATAATTATACTTAGCATATTTAATTTAATGCATTGGAATCCCTGAAAAAAATGGTGCTGCTTGTTAAGTTTCAGAGAAATTCCCTTAAATTCTCTTAAAATGGAGACTAGTGATAGAACTGGTAATACCACGGAAGTGAGAATGAACTTTAAGTGCATCTGCTGTACACATTGCTGTTTATCTCCAAAAGCAAAGAACAAAACACATGGTTTAATTTGCATTGAGGTAAACAAGAAAACAAAATGAAAATAGAAAATGTGCATGAGGAAGGGAGAGAAAGAGAACATAGCGATTCACTCTGTTTGCATCAGAAGTGAGACACAAAAGGGCAGCTGCCCCTGCAGCAGGCAGGATGAGTCCTCTGTAGTTGGAAGCGCAATATAAGGAAACTATCAAGACAACTTTTCTTTTCAGTTACTCAGCACACTACTCGTAGTGTCACTCAGCTTTATTTAGATAACCTGGCAAAATACTTATCAGACTATATATATCTTACTGCAGAGCTGGCACTACGTATGAGCAGACTAAGCAATTGCTATGGGCCCCAAGCAGCTCAAGGAGCCCCCACTTGCTGTTTTTTTAGTATGAGTTGTGAGGAGGAGCCCAAAAATATTCTTGCTTAGGGCCCCCAAAGGGACAGCACCACCTTTGTCTTAATGTAAATATTAGAAAGAGGAAGGATGTTCAGTGCTTAAGGTATTAGCCTGGGACTCAGAAGACTTGGATTCAGTTCTGTGCGCCACCACAGACTTTTTGTGTGACCTTGGGGAAGTCACTTGTGCTCTCTGTAAAGTGGGGACAATCGCTCTTCCTCATGTTAGAAGAGGGTGTGCTTTAAAGATTGTGAGGCACTCAGTTACTATGGTGATGGGGACCATATAAGTAGGCAGGCCATTCATCTGGTTTTAAGTCAGGTATAGTCCTGTTTTTAAATGATTTGTCGCTTGCCTAGTGCTGATATAAAGCCTGACGTGGTTTTGTCTGGTATCAGGCGGAGAGGATGCCATTTTGAAGAGCATGCTGCTCTGCCCCTGCCAGCATGACCTCATGCTCACAGTGTGTGCAGGTTCTTCAAAATGACAACCTCTGTGCAGCGTGATCTCGCAGAAACCATAGGTACAAGGCCACTCTGGTGGGAGCAGTCCCACACTATTCTGGAAATTTTGGAATGTCCGGTATTTTGGGGGAGGCATTAGTTGCCACCCTACATATAAGTAGGGAAGACAGATATTCTACTGAGTGGATATAAATGTGGTGTAGAAAATAATTCACATTTGGGGATTGCTAGTTTGCTTCTTTTTTACTCTTAAGTTGTTGTTGTTCCATTTATTGTGTTGCAAAGCAATAAGAACTGGGATAAAAGTTACTCTGGGAAGAACAGAGCAGGGTGGTCCAGCATAAACTGCTGACAGCAATTTAATTTCCTAGTAGATGGACAAGATTGTCCTTAGGCATGCTGTGGCATTTTCCAGGGTTAAATTGCTTCTATGAAGTTAAAGCATAGCTGCGTGCTTGACCCTCACTTTGTACAAGAGTTAGGGCTTCGGGTAGCTGGGGCCCACAATGGGTCTAATTTATTTATCAATAGTTAGTGGTTGGAGGGATGGTTACTATTCAGGATCACAAAGAAGCCCCTCTCCTACAACAGGAATAAGCTTCACCCACAATAACATCTTGAGAGGGCGTTTAAGTGTGCGTCCTTGTGACAGCACCAGCATATAGCTGGTTAGCAGCTGTTGTGGGACAGGAGATAAGAAGGAGAGAGGTGTGGGTTGGGGGGTAAGGTTCAAGCAGCACCTCCCAAACATCCTCCACTGACCTTTCATCCCTGGAACTACTTCATAAATTGCCAGATCTTGGGTAACCCTAAGTGAAACCTACAAAGGATCAGAGGTCAAGTTCAGTTTGAAGAAGCATCCACAAATTCTGATACATATCTGAACTATCCAAACCTCTTGAGTCTACAAAGTTGGGCTGGAAATATCACAAGAGGCTCTCTTGGTATTTTAGATCTGCTTGGGAATTAAGTAGGAATAATAATAATAAAAAACCCACTTTATCTGAACATTTCATAACCAACAAAAAAGGCGGGGCAAGTTGGGGTTGGTTTGATTCTAGCATCCTGATCCTGCAAAGATTATGCAGGACTTCAATATTATGCACTGTAAGTGGTCCCAAAATTAATCAGGAGGCTGTAAGGGGAGGGAAGCTCTTTAATTAATCCAAACTTACTCTGTTATATCACTGATAAAACATACGGTTGTTATAACCAAACAGATCTCACAGTTATTTTATAGATTTATTTACAGCTTCATGCTTAAAAGTTCAGGGCAAAATATGGAAGAAGACGCTATATACAATTTACATATATATCTGAGTTATATATAACACACAGTTTAATGAGCTGTATATTAATTAGAATCAGACCAAGTGATTTTTTTGCAAGAATTCATCACAGTCAAACAATAATCCATATACGGGCAGAGCCTTTAGGTTAAGAGTTTTCTTATTTATTACACTGACACCAATGACAAAATGTGAAAAGTGGCTATTTAAACAGATCAATCTTCTAAATTATATTTTTTTCCTTGCTGAAAAATCAAGTCTTTTCATATCCTCAGTCTGACAAATCTGAGTGCTTTGGCTCAGACAAGTTGCATTACACGGCATTTAGAGGAAGTACTTTAGTCAAATCTCCATACAGGAAGGAAAAAAAACCACCAGCACTTAACTGTGCTGCTGCTATTCTGGGTTCAGAGACTGTCACCTTAATTGTTCTCCATCTGGGAAGACAAAACCACAGAATCTTTTTTTCCTGTTAGTACAGGCCTAAGGTCTATCCCCTTTTCTCCACTAACACTCACTTGACAGATATTGCCATTTGCTAAACAGGATTAAGAATGAGTTACTGGAAGAAGCTGACAAAATTGCTGCTTCTGTTTAATTTATGGTAGCCACCACCTTGGCCAAGTCACCAGGGACTGAATCAGGGAACTCCAAAGCTAAAAGTATGAGAGGCTACCACTTGAACAACAATGTTCCCTAGCTGGGACTGGAACAGACTGTCATGCTATGAGGATTAGGCACCGAGTGGGACCTATAACAGACTCACCTGTGGATTACACTAGTACCATTCTGTGACTGGGGAGATGAACTTCTAGAAGGCTTTTTTGAATTTTAAAATAGTGATTCTGCCCATGTTTCAGTATCTGCCATTTTCCTTCAGACTTGACCAACAGCTCGCACCTTTCAAAGCAGCCTTTCTGCAGCTGTCCACATTTGTTCTGCTTACTCCAGTTTTCACAAAACTCTCCATCTACAGTGATATCTTCCTTTTCTTGAGCCCTTTTCTTCCCTCTCTCATTACTAAAGCAGGGTCCATGCCTAAAGTGTGCACCTCACTGGTACATGTTCAGTGCCTTCTCAGCTTCTCATGAATAATACTGCAGGGGATATTTCATTTAATAATTTGAAACATGCATGTTGTGCTACCCACCATGTGGGGAGGGATAGCTCAGTGGTTTGTGTATTGGCTTGTTAAACCCAGGATTGTGAGCTCAATCCTTGAGGGGGCCATTTGGGGATTTAGCTAGGGATTGCTTTGAGCAAGGCGTTGGATTAGATGACCTCCTGAGGTCCCTTCAAACCCTGATATTCTATTCTAATGTTGGTAAATGAAGCCATAATCCTGTGAGACCACTTACATGTGGAGCTGGCAGCAACCAGGGCTGAGTTCAATATCTAGGAGTTCCTTTTCAAGAGTACAAACACAGAACCCACATGAGCCCCCACCCAGTAAATTGGGAAAATTACACACCAGCCCTGGTTGGCTCTGCACTTACAAGCACAGAGTCTGAGCACAGAAAAGAAACTTTTAATAAAAGGAGGGAAGTCACCCAATATTAATTAGGGAAATGCCACAAGCAGGATTCATAATTATAAAACTGAGCAACACAGACACCCCAGAGTGTGTGGGGCAGAGTCATCTGCCTTGTGTTCTGCACCTAAAAGTTCCTTTTGTGTCCCTCTCTGCTCCCTCACCATACCTCACTCACAGTGGTTGTCCTTGGTCAATGAGGACCCAGGGTTTGGAGGTGCATCTGTGTCAAGTATCAGAGGGGTAGCCGTGTTAGTCTGGATCTGTAAAAGCAGCAAAGAATCCTGTGGCACCTTATAGACTAACAGACGTTTTGGAGCATGAGCTTTCGTGGATGAACACGATGACATGCATCTGAGGAAGTGGGTATTCACCCACGAAAGCTCATGCTCCAAAATGTCTGTTAGTCTATAAGGTGCCACAGGATTCTTTGCTGCTTTTACATCTGTGTCAGTTCACCTTCCACCCAGAGAAGAAGGCTCCTTGCTTGCTCTGCCATCTGAGCACTTGCTCTGGCTGATTGCCCCACCAGCCACTTGTTCCTCTCCACTGGCTGTGCTTGTTCTGCTCCTGCTGGCTAACTGTCAGTTACTGTCTTCTGCTACCTGCCTCTCTGCTGTGACCTCTGCAGGTCAGTCTCTTAGTGATTTTCAGCTTTTAGCAGGTTGGGCAGAAATGCTGTCCTGCCACAAGTAATTTCAGTCCTCATTTAAGAAAACAAAGGCTCCTAATGGAGCCTATTTAGCTCTATATTGAACAGTTGGGAGGAACATGTTAAACCAGACTGGGGACCCTTAGGCCAGGTCCACAATACAGTGTTAAATCGATTTAAACAGTGTTAAATCGATTTAACGCTGTACCCGTCCACACTACAAGACACTTAAAATCGATTTTAAGGGGTCTTAAAATGGATTTCTGTACTCCAGCTAAACGAAAGGAGTAACCCTAAAATCGATTTTACTATATCGATTTTGGATTATTGTGGACGGAAATCAAAGTTATTGGTCCCATTCTTTTACTGAGATACCCAGAGTGCACCGCTCCGGAAATCGATGGTAGCCTGGGACCATGGACGCACACCACCGAAGTAATGTGCCCTAGTGTGGATGCGTAAAATCGATTTTATAAAATCTGTTTTATAAAATTGATTTTATTAATTTTGATATTACTCTGTAGTGTGGACGTGGCCTTAGAGAGAGTCTACATTTCCTGGCTGGGACACCTGTCCCCACCCCTCTTACTTTCACAGGGCTCTGGTATTTGAGCCCTTGGCTTAACACGGTCCTTTCAGCTGAGGGTGACCCCCTCATTTGGGACAGGTTAAGCACAGTTCTGCTCCCCTTTATTCATGCAGTAAAGGCAACAACATTGATAACAACATTTCACTACTCCTGCATTCAGTACTAAAATGATGCGTAACCCAACACCAGCAAAAGTTGATCACTTTGAGCAACATCACTCTATCTGTTGGATATCTAAGCTGAGTTGGTGTGTGCATGTAAATACAGTTTACTCCTGAAGTCTCTTCCACTCCTAGCTAGTTGTCAGGGGAGAGTTCATTCAGACCCTGCTTACACATGGTTAAAGCAAGTTGGATTTATCCTTTTGTGATTTGTGAGAACATGCAGGGTGGGTTTTACGGCTGTGTACGAGAACCATCAGAAATGGGCTGATGAGTTGCACTCAGACGTGGTTGTCCTAGATTTAGAATTTTTGTCTCAGTTGCAGCTGCTATTGTAATTTGCTTTGCTCTTTCTTTGCACCCTTCTTATATGCCACATTTTTAATGAAGATTTTCTCAGTTCTTTACCTTCTTTACCATACATGGTGCCCTTTGATGTCTTGGAAAATATGCTTTATTTCCAATGCCAAGTTTTGCATCTGCAATCCTCTTTTGTGAGGTCTTATCCTTTTAACAATTAGTTTACGGTGGCATATGTGAATGTATGAATGTGTAATATGCAAAGAGCGAAGCAACAGTACATTTATTATCCTGTGTGTACCTGAATGGTTAGTTTGCAAGCATTCTCTGTGTTCTACCTGGTCTCCTCATAACCATGGAAACAGCTATTTGCCAGCTCTTTGGTACAATGTCTTCAGTGGCAAAGGGTAACTTTCCCTTTAAATATCTGAGTTGAAATACTCTTGTGTGGATCTTTGTACAGAACCCTGTGAGAGGGATTCTTATAATCATTTTGGTTTTTCAGGTACATTTCTAGCTCTATTTGTATAAAAATAGCTTTTGTACTAAATTATGCATAAAATTCACCCAAAATAACTCACTCTTTTTTTAAAAAGATCCCTGCAGCCCATGCAGTATGCACATGTCTGTAATTGCAGGTATCTGTTGCAACCCATGTATAATACCTAATAATGTGATTTTTATGTGGAACTGTTGGCACAGAGATTTATTTTTCATTAGTTAGCCTGACATTATTTAGATTAAAAAAAGTTCTCTCTCTATTTCCCAGTGTTTCATCTTTCTGTCTTCCTCTGTAATTTGTGTCTATCTATCTGCTTCCTCTTTGGTTCAAAGTAAATAAAAGACTATATCAACCAGATGATTATTTAATTAAAAAAAAAAGGAAAATCAGTACTGAGACCAATTAGTTGTAGACTCATTCATACATGCTTAATAGTCTCCTGGATTATAATCTGTTGTGGCCATATCTCTGTTTAAAGACATACTCCTGATACAGGTCAATGGGAATGTTGCATTAACTTTCCAATGAAACTGAAAGGCAACAAAATTTAAAACTAAAAAAATGGAATTATTTTTATGCAATGCAAAATTAATATGCAAAAATAATTGCCAGAAATATCAAGGCTACATACTCATTGGATAATCACAGAATCATAGAAATGTAGAATTGGAAGGGACATTGAGAAGTCATCAAGTCCAGTCACCTGTGCTGTGGAAGGACCAAGTAAACCTAGTCCATCTCTGATAGGTATTTTTCCAACTTGCTTTTTAAAGCTTTCAATAATGGGGACTCCACAAGCTCCCTTGGAAGCCTATTCCAGATCTTAACAACACTTACAGTTGGAAAGTTTTTCCTAATATCTAACCTAAATCTCCCTTGCTGCAGATTAAGCCCATTGTTTCTTGGTCTACCTTCAATGGACATGGAGAATAATTGATCACTGTCCTCTTTATAACAGCCCTTAACATACTGGAAGACTATTACCAGGTCCCCTCTCAGTCTTCTTTTCTCAAGACTAAACATGCCCAGTTTTTAACATGCCCAGTTTTTTTTAAACTTCCTCATACATCAGGTTTTCTAAAACTTTTATCATTTTTGTTGCTCTCCTCTGGACTCCAGTTTGTTCACATCTTTCCTAAATTGTGGTACCCTGAATTGGACACTGTGCTCCAGCTGGGGCCTCCCCAGTGCCAAGTAGAGTGGGACAATTACCTCCTCTGCCTCACATACAAAACTCTTTTTAATGCACCCCTGAATCATATTAGCTATTTTTGCAGTTGTATCACATTGACAACTCATTCTATTTGTAGTCCGCTGTAATCCCCAGATCCTTTTCTGCAGCCCTACCACCTAGACAGTAATTCCCCATTTTGTAGGTGAGCAGTTGATTTTTTTTCCTTTTCTGAGTAGAAGTACTTTACACTTGTCTTTATTGAATTTAATCTTGTTAATTTCAGACCAATTTTCCAATTTTTCAATGTAATTTTGAATTTTAAACCTGTCCTTCAAACTCCTGGCAAGCCCTTCTAGCTTGGCGTCATCTGCAAATTTTATAAGCATACTTTCTACTCTATTATCTGAGTCATTAATGAAAATATTGAATAGTATGGGAGCCAGGACTGACCCCGGCAGACCCCACTAGATACTCACTCCTAATCTGACAGCAAGCCATTGATAACTACTCTTTTGAGTACCATCTTTCAACCAGTTGTGCAGCCACCTTATGGTGATTTCATCTAGACCACGTTTCCCTAGTTTGCTTATAAGAACGTCATGCAGAACTGTGTCAAAAGCCTTACTAAAATCAGGGTATATCATGTCTACTGTTCTCACACACACACACACACACACATCCGCTCAGTCAGTAATTCTATCAAAGAAGGAAATTAAGTTGGTTTGGCATGATTTATTCTTGACAAATCCATAATGCTATTCCTTATAACCCTGTCATCCTCCAGGTGCTTATAACTTGATTGTTTAAACATTTGCTCCAGTATCTTCCCAGGTATTGAAGTTAGACTGACTAGTCAATAACTACTGGGGTGGTCCTTGTTCCACTTTTCAAAGATTGGAATTATATTTTCCCTTCTCACTCTTCTGGGACCTCTCCCATCCTCCATGAGTTCTCAAGGATCATTGCTAACAGATCTGAGATGGCTTCAGCTAGTTCCTTAAATACCCTAGGATGAAGTTCATCAGGCTCTGCTGACTTGGATACAGCTAACTTGTCTAAATATTTGTTAACCTGTTCTTTCCCTATTTTGGCTTGCACTCCCTCCCTCTGGTTGTCAATACCAATAGTGTTAAGTATCTGGTCACCATTAACCGTTTTAGTGAAGCCTTAAGCCTATCTTCGTGATGTCATCCATTATTAGCACTCCTTCCCTGCTAAATAGAGGACCTTGCACTTTCCTTCATCTCTCTTGCTCCTAATGTATTTAAAGAACGTTTTCTTATTGCCTTTTATGTCCCTTGCCAGGTGTAACTCATTGTGTGCCTTAGCCTTTCTGATTTTGTCCCTATATACTTGTGGTATTCTTTTGTACTCACCTTAGCAATTTCACCATGTTTCCACTTTTTGTAAAATTTCTTTTCCATTTTCAGGTCATCAAGGAGCTCCTGAAAGAGCCATGTTGGCCTTTTACTGTTCTTCCTGTCTTTCCTTTCCATCTGAATAGTTTGCAGTTGTGCCTTTAATATTGTCTCCTTGAGAACTGCCAGCTTGCCTGAACTCCATTTTCCCTTAGATTTTCTTCTCATGGGACCTTACCTACCAGTTTTCTGAGTTTGTTAAACTCTGCTTTTTTTGAAGTCCATTACCCTTATTTTGCTGCTCTCCCATCTTCGTTTCCATAGAATCATGAAATATATCATTTCATGATCACTGTCATCCAAATTGCCTTTAACCTTAAGATTTGCTACCAATTCCTCCCTGCTGGTCAGAATCAAGACTAAAATGGCTGTTCCCTGGGTTACTCCCTCCACTTTCTCGAACAAAATGTTGTCCCCAATACACTCCAAAAACTTATTGGAAATTTTGTGTTTTGCCATATTACTTTTCCAACAGAAGTCTGGGTAGTCAGGTTCTGTGTTTTCTAAATTCCTTTTAGAAATGCCTGATTTTTGTGGTCCATAGTAGATCCCCAGCATGACATCACATCTATTTTTAGCCCTTATATCTTTATCCAGAGACTCTCAACTGGTCTGCCTCCCCTATCCTTCTGGACCTGAGAAAAAGCATATATATGTCCTTTATGTATAATGCAACCCCTCCTCCATTTCCCCCCAGACTCTCCTTTCTGAACAAGCTATACCCACTCTATACCACTAATTCAGTCACGTGACTTATCCTTGCAAGTCTCTGTGATGCCAGTTATGATTTAATTTAGCTTATGTACTAATATTTTCAGCTCTTCCTGTTTATTCCCCATACTCTTTGCATTTGTGTATAGATTTCCCCACTGATTTCCTTGTTGCTTCTTTGACCCTACTGTAATTTTCAATGCCTCCCTCCCAACATCTAATCCTCCGTGAAAGTCTCCTTTTTAAATACCTACCTATGGACTTTTGTCACTTGCCCCCATTGAACCTACTTTAAAGCCCTCTTCACTAAATTGGCAAGTCAGTGTGTAAAGATGCTCTTTCCCTTCTTGGTCAGGTGGACTCCATCTCTTCCCAGCATATCTTCTTCCCAAAACAACATCCCATGCTTAAGAAGCCAAAGCCGTTCCATCAACACCATTTGTGCAGCCATGCATTCATCTCCAGGATGCTGTCCTTGCCTGGGCCCTTACCCTCAACCAGAAGGATGGACAAGAACACAATCTGTACTTCTGATTCCTTCACCCTAGCTCACAGAGCCCTGTAGTCAGTGCTGATTTGCTTAGGATCAGACCTGGCAGTTTCATTAGTGCCCACCTGGATGAGTAGCGTAGGGTAGCAATCAGAGGGACAGAGCTGGCTAGGCCTCAGCTGGAGTACCGTGTCCAATTGCTAATGTATAGAAAGGATGTAGAAAAACTGGAAAGGATCCAGAGGTGATTAACAAAGATGATGAGAAGGATGGAATACAAGCCATGTGAACAAAGTCTGAAGAAACTGGGTATGTTTAGTTTGGAAAAGAGGAGTCTCAAATTATAGTGGTCTTCAAACGCTTGAAAGGCTGCCATAAAAAAGATGGAGAAAAATTGTTCTCTTTTGCCACAGAGGGCAGGACATGCAGCAATGGGTTCAAAGTACAGCATAGCACACACACATTAAATCTCAGGAAATACTTCCTAACTATAAGAACAATAGGATAATGGAACAGACTGTCTATCGAGGTTGTCTAAGCTCTTTCACTGGAGGTTTTCAAAAAGAGTCTGGATAGCCATCTGTCTTGGATAGTTTAGACCCAAATCCTGCATCTTGGTGGGGGGTTAGATTAGATGACGTTCTAACCCTATGGTTCTATGGTTTTATGAGCATCAGCAACTTCTCTGTAATGTCTTAGATGTGGGTACCAGACATGCAGCATACCTCTCAGGACATCATGTCAGGTAGGTGGATGGATGCTTTCATTGCCCTCAGAAAGGAGTCTCCAACCCCCGGACCCTATGTCTCTTCCTGTTGGGTGCATTGACAGTGAACTATGAAAACATTCATAGTCATATTAGATAACTATTAAGAAGTTATAAGGGTTTTAACTCTCATACTTCATGGAATAAGTCAATCACCTAAAGTGATAGGAGTTAGGAAGACTTTTTCCCTGTGGCAGGTTAGGCCATAGAAACACTTTCCTCTATAGCTTTTTATACTTGTCAGTGGTGGAAGCAACATTCTGGATAGCTGGACCGTAGGTCTGATCTACTACGGAAATTCTGATGTTCCTATCTGATTGTGCTCAGAAATAAGACATTGGGTTTGCTCCAGCCCCGCTTGAAATCAGTGCCAAAATTCAAGAGACTATCAGAACCATTTAGTCAGCTACTGCAAGCCCTAGCTGTCAGAGAGATTCTTATTGGAACAATAATACATTTTTTTTTGTTACTAAACAAAGCATAGTGCTTGGGAAACTCTCTTCTCCTTTTTCTGTCGAAACATTATGAAGTTCCTTAAGGTTCTTAGGGATCAACTTGAGCATTAATGAACGTGTGCATTATTTTTGAGAGATTGTTACCAGGAGTTTTAGAAATCTAACTCTAGATTTTGGACAGATTGCACATCAGTCAGAAAATCCTAAATCCAGTGTGGAAGAATGACCGACTATGACTTAACATTCATCATACTTGTGTAATAAGGAGAGTCCTGACCCTTGTCAAAAAGAAAGATATAAACTTCAGTGTTCAATAGGTCTTGCTCACAGATAGAGGCCAACAGGCACAGGCAAAGAGAGATGTCCCTTCCCTTGGGAGTGGGTTTCCTGGACCAAAGGAAGTCCACAGATAAATAGCTGGAAAAACTGAAAACAAAGAGGCCAAAACTCTCAGATGCAATCTGGTAAGAAAAACCAGACTCTGTTACACATAATTTAGACTGGGACTTCTCAGTTGCAGTTTCTGTAATTCTTTCTTCCCTTTTTCCCCACTTACCACCTCTAAGGTGCATTCCTTACTCTCCTTTACCCACCCTGTGCAGCTGAGTAAGGTCTGTGACAATGTAGCCCTTTGTGAGTAACATGCTTAGTTCCCTCTCCCCTGTAAGGAAGATATTCCAAAGCCAACCATTTGGATTTCTTGGCAAGTGTGCTGCCAGAGCTAGTTTCCTAAACACTTTACTGGAACTACTCGTTATTTAGAGGTGAGTTTATTTGGAAATCTTTCCAGGCCAAAACAAAATGTCTGAATTCTACTATTTTTGTATTTTCGATACAAAAGTTACAAATAAAAAGTTTAAAACAGAAACTTTGAGAAGATGAAGATACATACCTCAGGTCTCATGAGTCATAATACTAAGTTCGTAGTTTTTCCATTTTGTTTCCTTAGAGCAGCTATGGAAGTCCACAAGGGAAAATTCCTAACACTAGCTAAGTGCTGAGCTGTGAGTTGTGCTGCTTTTAATCACTGTGCCATTCCCCTTCTGTGCTGTGCCTTTGTAGTAGGGGCCTCCTTAAGCTGAATTCACAACACAAGTGTCTTGGCCTCCTCCAAAGCAAATCACTCAACAGCATGAGCATCCACCAACAATGTTTTCCATGTGCGTTTTCTCTCAGACCTCTGGATCATTCAGTCGTCCTACCAACAAGTATTTCTGTATGAGAACACGTCTTCTCTCTCACGTATAAGTTCTATCAATGTCAATGCATCTTAAAGAACTATAAACCGAAGTTTACATGAATTTCAGACCTTTTGAGGTTCTGCCAACTCAACTAGAGATGTTTTAATGTAAGAAAAAATATCTTCACTTGAAAATGTTCTTACCCAAGAAAAGGTTTGAACTAGTTTGAGTTTTGGACAAAGGTTCAGACCATATCATCTTTTATCTCAGGCTAATAAAAAGAAAATGTCATGAAACAATGCTCAAACCAAAGTTACGCTAAAACACACTTTCCCCTTCAGCCTAGAAATCTTTATAATAGAATGTCTATTTCTTTAATCTTCTCTTGTGTTTTTCTCTTAGCAAATGCACTGTTTGGGCTACCTCAATAAAAAAGGAAAAAAAACATTTATATCAGGGAAGAATCATATAATTTCCTTATCAGCGTATTTAGAATGGTAGCAGTCAGCTAAAAAATCCAGGAGATGTATTCATGTCAGTACAGTGCCATATAAACCCAAGTACATGTTTAGGAACTATCTGTTCACCCTTCAGTCCACGAGAGCTAAATAAATTTAGCATTTCACCACAGTGAGACAACTATTATTAATTACAGTTTTAATATCTGCAAGGACAGTGCATCCTCTGAGATGCAGAACGTTTTCTGAAGTCTTGCTTCCTTCTATTGCATTTCAGTGGATTTAAAACCTTGTTTAAAAATGCATGCTTTCCCCAGCACTGGTAGAGCAGTCATTGTGCGATATATTTGTGGAAGGGTGGTCTTGTGGCCAAAGCATTGGTCTGGGATTCAGTAGATCTAAACCGGAGCCAAGAATTAGAGATGGTTAAAACATGTCAAATTTAATCTTGTGAAAATTTTCAGTGTTATTTTCTTATTGAAGGATGTGAAAGGGATCCATTTTTCATTTTGTGAAATTTTAATCAATTTTTCATAACATTTTAGCTTTTATTAAAAGCAGTCTCAAAAGTGCTGACTGAAAACCCAATTTTCAGTAAATAAAATATTTTGGTATCTTGATGATATCGTCAGTAAAATTTTTGAAAAAAAGTGTTATGTTGAAACGTTTTGATAAGATCTAATAACACTTCTTTCCTCTTACTCTGTATCTGGCTTGTCTATTTCAACTGTATGCTCTTCAGTGCAGGGGTTGTTTTTACTCTAGCCGGGTTTGTCAAAATTGCCCAGCCCACATACTCAGAGCCAGATTTTCGAAATTGCTTAGGCACCAAAACAAGTAGCCAGATGTTCAGAAGAACCGTACATGTTGGATGTTGAGTAGGGCCCTACCTAATTTATGACCATGAAAAATGTATCACGGACCATGAAATTTGGGCTTTTGTGTGCTTTTACCCTATACTATACAGATTTCACAGGGGAGACCACCGTTTCTCAAATTGGGTGTCCTGACCCAAAAGAGTTGCAGGAGGGTTGCAAGATTATTTTAGGGGGAATCATGGTTTTGCCACCCTTACTTATGCGCTGCCTTCAGAGCTGGGTGGCTGGAGAACAGCGACTGTTGGCCAGAAACTCAGCTCTGAGGGCAGCACCTTGTCAGCAGCAGCACAGAATAAGGGTGGCAATTCCATACCAGGCCACCCTTACTTCTGCACTGTTGCCTTTAGAGCTGGATGTCCAGAGAGTGGCAGCTGCTGACTGAGGGCCCAGGTCCGTAGGCAGCAGTGCAGAAGGGTGGCAATATCATATCATGCCATCCTTCTTCTGCACTGCTGGTGGTGGCTCTGCCTTCAGAGCTGGGCTCCCAGCCAGCAGCCAGTGCTCTCCAGCTGCCCAGCTCTGAAGGCAGCACCACCGCCAGCAGCAGCACAGAAATACGGGTAGCAGTACCGCAACAACACAATAACCTTGTGACCCCTCCACATCTCCTTTTTGAGTCAGGACCCATACAATTACAAAACTGTGAACTTTCAGATTTAAAGAGCTGAAATCATGAAATTTACAATTTTAAAAATCTTATGAATGTGAAATTGACCAAAATGGACTGTGAATTTGGTAGGGCCCTAGTGTTGAGATCTTTGGAAAATCTGCTTTTTGGTGTCATGATGGAAAGGTGCCAAGTAGTTTTGCAAATCTAGTACTCATTTGAGTTCCTAAACAAGAGCTGAGCTCTTTTGAAAATCCATCCCATTTATGGGTACTGAGCAATTGGAAAACTGGCCCTGTGTATTTGTCAAGGGCCTAGCGCAGGCCCCAATCTAAGTAAATGAAGTAAAACACTTACAGTTTTACATGTTCTAAGAGCAGGGAAGGGTTAAAATACTTTGGATACCAGGTGTTCTCCATTTCACTTTTCAGAATCAAATTCAATTTGGCCCTCTTTTGCAGTTCTGAAATATTCAGGTCAGTGTATTTTCACTTCAGTCTCATCTCCTTTTTTGAGGCTAAGGTGGTTCTACATTTTATTTTCATTTTGGAATGATATGCATTTTAAGGCACCATCAGCATATATTCCCTTTTTAGAGGTAGTCAGTTGCAACATTAAGCTGCCATGCCATATGAGAATCAAATACCTAATGAAAATAAACCACCAGCAGTCTGTCTTGTAGCTAAATCACTTTCCCGTTCCTCTCAGTTTTTGAGTTCCCTCCTTCCTGTGAACATGCTGCTTGAAACGAACAGAAGCTGGGACTCAGCAGAGAAATGCTGAAGTGGGCATGCATGAGTGCAGTGCATGAGTGGGTTATTTAGCTTCCTGCTTTCATTCATGGAAACTGAGGGAGTCTGGAAGGTCACAGACTTCCTTAGCAGAAGCAGTTAGTCAGCTGCTCTCCCAGCACCTCCTAGGCACGGCACTTTCTCCTGCAGAGTCTGGTGAGTCTGCCTCATACCCGTGTGATTGCACCAAAGCGCCTCGCTTACCTTCCCCACAGCAGAAATGAAACTTTCCTTATTCTACCATTTTCACAAAATGCTGGCACCAGTAGTGGGAGAGCTTAGTAACTCCATCAAGTTTCTAAGATGAGCTGCACTCATCTAAGTTGCCAGCAGGTGAGAAGAACCTACCAGTGGACTCTGAATGCAACAGTCAGGAAACTGCAAAAAAGGAAATCTCACCACACTGGTCTGTTTTTATAATTTAGAGATACTCTTGGAAATCCTATGTCCCTTTCTCCTCCTTGAATCCCGTCCTGCCCCTTACAAGTTCCTCTTCCATGCCCAGTTAGGCACTAACTCTGTATTCATGTGAGTTCAGCTTTGAAAATATTGGCCTTAGCTCTCAGAAAGTAATAAATGTTATAACTGCCTAAGGAGGCATCATATATAAGGGGTTATCTTTATAGAAAGTCTCTCAGAAGCAATTTATTCAAGATAGAATTATCCAGTACAGTCAGAGTGGTCCAAGCAGTGGATCATTTGAAAATAGACTCAAGATCATAGTGAACCATTGCCTCATCCCAAGCCACAGCAGGAAGACCATAAAACTGAAGTGTAACCTTGACCACCTCATGAAGCTGAGTGCTGAGCAGACATTGTATTGAGGAGTTTTAAACAAACGGACTAGACTTTACTGCTGTCTGGCCATAAGATTGCATTAGTTTCTTGCCAACATTATCATCTGTCTTGTCACTAGTGATTCAGCAGTCTGAACTGGTTAAACTTCTGTTTCTCTGTAATCAGTTTAGAAAACTGGTGGAATTAAGTGATGTTTGTTTTTGTTTCAGCTCAGTGGACATATAATTTTTGCATCAGTCTACAAAAGGTGTTTTGTTATGAGCCATATTACATTGGACACTTTTTTTTCTTTACTTTTTTTTACAGGACTGTTTAGTAATTGCTGGCTTTTCCAACTGTTTCAATTTCCTTTGCAGAGGACAGTCTTTAGTCTAATATTTCCCAAATCACCATAACAGCTCCATCCTGGTATCCTCATGTAACCCATTCATATACACACACATAATTTTTGAATTCTACTATTAAATGATAGTTCTGTCTTTTAACATTCTGTTTTCTTCTTTCTCTCCCTTTTTTCAAAGCTTCAATTTCCTACTGCTAATGGGAATAGGGATTCTATTGACATAAGAGATCTTGGCCAAAGTGCCTAGCAAAGTGGAGTATGCTGAATCATGGCTGAAATGAATAAAGGTTCCATTAAAAGCAGGAAGCTCCAGTTAGAGGCCGTGACACACGGTTAGACTGTGATTTTTAAGCCACAGCCCTGCACATTGCTCCTTGCACATGGCAGAAGTGCAATCTTTTCTCTCCATTTAGTCTTGCTACTCCCTGGCTGGCCCCCTCCACAGGCTACTGGGAAAGGAGGGGAGAGGGACAAAGCCTTGCCCATCTGCTCCTCAGCTCCTTTTTAGCATCCTGCTCCACAAACGGGAACAAGATTGGACAAGCTCAGGGGAGCACAGGGATCGCTTTTATGAGCAGCCCCCCTGAGCTCCTTGCTGAGCTTGTGCAGTACAGCAGAGAATCCCAAGCTGAGCAGCAAGGGAATGTTCCAGGGCCGTTGAGCTGAAGGAAGTTTGTGTAAGAAATCATCATCTTTTTATGGGAAGCCTGGAGACCAGATAAATGGTTAGCTATGCTGTGGCCTTTTAATGCATACCTTTATATATCCCATCACCCATCTTGAAGGGAGAGCGGGGGCAGAGAGATTCATGCCATTTAACTACATCTTTACGTACATTCTTGCCACCTGACGGATGAAAGCAATAGTCTGTTTGAATTGTGCAGCTGGAGGAAAAAGTCTGTCTCATTTATGTATAAAGTCTTACCTTTCATCACACTTAACACTCAGCATATGCAGCTAGACTGTAACATTTAAGAATAATTATGCTTGTTCTGATTGTGCTGTAAATAGATGACATTAATAGTAATTTCTAAGAATCCCACTCCAAGTGTTGGAATAGAACTTGAAATGACTGTAGTTCAGTAGTAAATATTATGTGCTAGCTGTTGATATTACTATGGCACATTTTTCACTAGCAATGTAAATAAATAATGCATGGCAAAGTTTTTTTGGAATATGCTATTAGTTAATCCAGCATAAACCTATTGCAACAGTTTGTCTAGATTCATGCACACGCCATAAAGCTATGGTCTCATAAAGTCTAATAAGCTAAGTCAGACTGGGTCTCGTCACTACTTAGATGGGAAACCAAAAGTGATGCAGGCAGTGCCACTCACTCAGAGTGGCTGTTGATCTACTGACCCTGTGTAATGTTAGGGGGCGCTATGCTGCTGGAAGATCTGTCTCTTCAACAAGATTTAAAACCAAGGCCCTGACAGTTCATGGTCATTACAAATTTCTTGTCATTTTTCACAAAGGTAACATATTTTTTCCTGGCTGAATTCCAGTTAGGGTAACGATATCATGCCTATCTAAAGTTCCCCTTGCAATTTGATTGGCTATAATGGGATAGAACTTCAGCTGTGGTAGATTGAAATAGGTCCATTGAAGTCCAAGGAGCTATGCTAGTTTACACTATCTTAGTGGCAGGCAAAGTATTATTAATAGAAATGTCCCAAGTAGTTATGTAGCATTGGTTGGTGCTGCTAAGATTGTGCCCTAGAGAATTTCAGATCTGATCTCTGCATGGAAGCAGCCAGATTCTGGTCCTCCCCTACTGGTGCACGAACACAAGGAGAAGGTGGGGAAAGAAATAGAGCAGGGAGCTCTCCCTCTCTGGCACTCTACCAGAGTGAAAAAACTGTATCCCTCATCTTGCATTCCATGAGTTCGGAGTAAGGAGACCTTTAGCAACAACAGTGAGGAGGTAAAAGTCTTGTCTGAAATCCATACAGAACATTTAAAATAGAATTAGAAGAGATGTTTCAGCAACGAACTTCTCACTCATCAGCAGCCAAAGGAACTAAAACGCAGCAACTTGGAAACCATCCAGGGCTCAAAAGAAATATATATTTTAGATTGGCAATTGCTCAAATGTGGGGCATGCCCTGGGGTGGGGGAAGAAAGAGGAGTTTTCGAAAGTGTGTAAATTGAGATGGGTTGTCCTTTAGCATCACCTGGAAAGATTGCTTGGGGACATGATGGCCTTCATTTTTCTTGAAGGGGGCTCAGCTTTCCAAAATCTGTCAGCCATTGTTTTAAACTGTGGCTTTTCAGAGCTATTTCCTTTCCCTTCAATTTCTCCTTCACTCTTTAGAGAAAAATATATATGCTGGTGGCTAGAAAATGAATTTTTCTGTATATTAAATTAAAGAAATATTACTTGTAACTCACTTTCTCTGTTGCCTATGACATTGTTGCAGTGACTCAAAGCAAGAAATTATAACTTTAACTCTCCTTCTAATTAGGCAACAGCACCAGGGCACTTTATTAATACCATCTCTGCAGATAGATATGCACCTAGTAATTGGCTGTCAGGTCTTCATTTTAATTGGAGGCAGAAAGGGGTCTGTGTTGTTGTCATTGTCTTTATCTCCTACAATCTTGTTATACCTATAATGGAGATTTCGAAACGTCAATCCACTTTTTAGATATCCACTTGAACATAGTACTGCTGAGTCACAAGGGGAATCATATTTGAGTGAAAACCAGTATTTTTCAAATTTTTCATTTTGATCCCATTTTTTCATTTAAAAAATTTTGGTTAAAAAATCAAGCAACTCTATTTACTACAGTCTACAACTTTTAGCCAACTTTGTAACCAACTACTGGCATGGCTGGCACTAAATTTAGTTTATGTCTACATGCCACATGTTCAAGGCCATATGTACTCTGAAGCAAGATGGCCTTCAATTTTTTGCCAGAGTCTCTCAATTCTTTGATAGACTGGTGAGCATTCCATAGTTTTTTTGATTAAAAAGTCAAGTCAATTTTCCACATAAAGTAGACGCATCATGAAAAAAAATTGTTGTCAAAAGCATATTTCTTTGTCAACCAGTTTTCAACCAGTATTAATTGGCTGCAGTGTAGAGGACTTTTGGCACCTGGGAAGCAACATTGGATTGTGAGAGATGCACATTGTGAGACAAACCCACAGCCAAACCAGGGCTGCTCACTTAGCTGCCCCTTCAGCAGGGCTGAGGTGAGTCACCATTCCGGCACACAGTAATAACCCAGCTGCACTGCCTTACCCTTCCAACAGAGCCTGCCATGACTCAGCCCTCAGGCATGCAGCAGCAGCCTAGCCCCAAGCCAAGCCTGGATCAGAGGACCCCCAGCCTCAAGTATTTCCCCAAACCTATCAGAGCTGCAGATTGGTCTGTGCAATGGCATTACCTGACCAGGACCCTTCTGCTGCCTTGCAGTGTATCAGACTCTTGCGACTCTCAGACTGCTCTTGATCTTGTTCCTGCCCCAGCCCTGTTCCAGTCTTGTCCTTGCTGCAGCCCTGTTACTCACCTGCTCAAACCTTGCCTCTACTTTCTGACCTTCCCTAGACTCTGACCACTCACCAACAACCCCTGGCTTGCACCAAGACTCTAGCTAAAGTACTGATTCTGGCTTATCTGTGAACTCTGATCTCGGTTCTGACCCTGGCCTGTTCATGGATCTTGATTCCAGCACCACTTTTGGCCCAGTGCCAACCCTACATCTGGCCTTGACCTCTGCTCCAATCACTAGGCCTGACCTCCAGAAGGCAGTGCCTGATGTACATTAGCTAGATCCTTCTGTTAACTGTTTCTTGTCTATTCATGTTAAGTGTTATCTTTCTATTTCCGAGTACCATGTGAGAGGAATGAGACAGTTCATGCCTCTGAGCTATTGTTTCAGACAGTGTCTGCACTCTACTTGCTTTACTCTCAATTTGTGTTTTCAAAATTATATTCACAATCAGCAGGGTCAGAAACTAGAGCTATTAGGAGAAAATGGGAAGTCAATTCACAACATTTAAAAAAATCGTCTAGATTTTTTTGGTTTCAAAAATCAAAAGTTTGAAATTTTGTTAAAATAGAAAAAAAATCAACCAGCTGTGCAGTTGGTTGAAAAATGGGACAGATTTGGGGAACAGAAAAATCATTAAAAGCAGCAAAGAATCCTGTGGCACCTTATAGACTAACAGAGGTTTTGGAGCATGAGCTTTCGTGGGTGAATACCCACTTCTTCAGATGCATGCATCATTGATGTTCTTCACTGTGATGTTTTAGGGATCTCTCAGAGTAGGAAGGGGTTCTCTGACCAACTCCCTTATAACTTTGGGCACCTTAATGCTATGCTGCTATGGCTCAGTCTTGACACCAGTAGGCAGCCTAAAAGCATAAAGGTCTCACCCTGGCTTCCACCATCTTATTTATTCCTTGCATGGTGGCCTCAACAGCCCTTCCAGTCCAAAGGCTCCCCAAATCCATCCACCCCAAGTTCTTAACTACCAGACACTCACTTTCCCCCTCTGGTTCCCCTGTTATCGGTTCACTTTGGGACGCACACCACACACGGTTTGTAAAACGGAGACCTGCTTGAGGTAAAAATAGACAACACGTTTATTTCATAGAAAAATCACCGATTCAAAGATGAAACAGTAAGGAAAGCAAACACATACACGCAATTTTAGGCTTTACACCTATAGATCAGGTAAAAATCCCTTTTCTGATACAAGTTATCTATTGCCTTCACTCAGTTTCCCAGCATGCCCCCTGTCCCTAAGGGAGCATCCAGTGTTCAGACAGCCCCCCTCTACTTTAGAGGTGGTCCCTCAGTTCTAGATAGCCTTCACTAAAAACTTTTTTCCATTTAATAGGGCTTGCTGGAAGGGGGGTAGGGTTCCTTTCTCTGCTGAGGAAATTCCCACCTTTCTTAGTTTTCCAAGATTGTTTGTTTGTTAGTTTGTTTTTGTTTTCAGTTTCAATGTTTTACCATTAACTGTAATGGCCCATCATACTGGTGTCTCCACTTTGGCTAGTCCTCCTTCCTCTTACTTCCATGTGGTGGTATAGAGTGCATTGCCCCACATGTTTCTAGTGCCATATGTATGTCCTCCAGGCACCATCCCCCTGCTGAGGCTGTGCAGATTTTCCCAGAATGTCCTGATACAAACACAGATAGGTAGCATGGGAAGTGTAGGCATGCCAACAAGGCTGTGACAGTAGTAAAAGCTGCTGGGTGGATACAATTGAATTGTGATACTTGTAACAGGTAAAGTTGGTGTCTCCAATCAATCTTAGTTAAGAGATGCAGTGTGTTCAGAGCGTTGTTCTAAAAGCCTGTGATGACAGATCAAAATTGTACCACAGAGCCACCAGGCAAGCCAAACCATGGTGTGGGTGGGTATATGTGTATATATAGGAGCATTATGTGGTGCTTCAGAAACTAATATCAGAATGAGCAACATGGTCTCATTCCAAATGCGCTTTGGGATCCTGATCATGCAACCTTTCCTTATATTAGTTGTCCCATTCACTTCCAGGGGCCTGTGACAGTCTGGAGGATATGTCTGTCAAATTATTAATTCTATTTTTTTGTGAAAGCCATTTATAATAGTAACCTCCATTGTGAACCAGAGCACCATTTTGTAGCAGAGGCTCGACACCTAGTGGATAGTCTATGTCTGATAAGCTGAGAGAGCAGTCAAGAGCCAGCAGCACTGAACGACTCTTCCCTACTGAAACAAAGGGTCTTCTGTGTTGACTTTTAATGTTTCTCCACAGACGTCAATGGGGAGGTGGATGGGGAGAGGAGGAGGGGTGCTGGAATTTCCCCAGCATAATCACGTGAGCAAAAAAAAGGGATAAAGACCATTTTAAAAGTTAAGCATTGCTGTATGCAAGAAAAGCTATTCCATCACAGCATGCATTAGTCCAGGCCAAGCGGGCAGGAAGAACTGTTGGCCTAAAACTTTGAACCAGTCATAGCCCTAAGAAGCCTATTATTAGGGCGCAACAGGCCTCATAGTTCTTTGTCTCTTCTTTACTGGCCTGTGACGGGACACTAGATAGGGTGGGATCTCAGTTACTACAGAGAATTCTTTCCTGGGGGTCTGGCTGGTGAGTCTTGCCCACATGCTCAGGGTTTAGCTGGTCACCATATTTGAGGTCAGGAAGGAATTTTTCTCCAGGGCAGATTGGCAGAGGCCCTGGGTTTTTTTTGCCTTCCTCTGCAGCGTGGGGCACGGGCCACTTGCTGGAGGATTCTCTGCACCCTGAAGTCTTTAAACCACAAGTTGAGGATTTCAATAACTCAGATATAGGTCAAGGGGTTGTTACAGGAGTGGGTGGGTGAGATTCTGTAGCCTGCATTGTGCAGGAGGTCAGACTAGAAGATCATAATGGTCCCTTCTGACCTTAAAGTCTGAGTATATGAGTACAATGGAAAAACGAGGCAAAATGTCATCCCAATCCTACAAGAATAAAGGCATTCCTAATGTAGTACCTGTCTGATCCTTCAACCCTGACTCTCATGAGTATCTTCATTGAGGCTACTTGTATGAGTAAAGATTGCAGGAGATGACCTTAAGAAATGAGTGAAACTCTAAGGATGAAATCTGGGCCACATGGAAGTCAGTGGGAATTTTGCTGTTGATGTCAGTGGAGCTAGGATTTCCCCTAAAAGTTTAGAAATGTGGAGCCTGGTTCTGCAAATTACTGAGCAACCTCAACTCCAGATGGCATCTGTGGGAGTTGCAAGTGTTCAGCACCTGGCAGGATCAGCCCCTTCTTGTGGGTTCACATATTTTGGCACCAGAAGCCTGAGCATCAGGGCATCTATGTCCTATTCATAACAATGGAATTGTTGGGCCACAGAAATGAAAAATCATTTTTAAAAGTTTTTTTTTTTCAATGTTTTTCACATTTCACTGCTGTAGTATCAGAGCTATTGTAGCTGTGGCCTCCTCTAAATACAGGGAAAACTGTGCTATTTAGCACCATTGAGTTAATTAATGCTCAGTTTTTTAATGATCGAAAATGTTTGCAGTGAAACCCAAGTCCACAAGAAACTCAACTGGCATCAAATTTTGTTGTGCATTTGAAGCTGAGGCCGGGTTCATTGACGTTTGCTGAGGTTCATGAATCTTTCAGATGAATATGAGGCAGTTGATGGTGTTGCATCAAAATAATTTGAAACTTCCAGTTTCATCTTGTTTGACCCCAAAGTATCCCATAATAGAGGATAATGGACCTGATCCTCAGAAGGTGTACATTAGAGTAGTTCCATTAATTTCAATAGGGCCACACCAAATTACATCAGCTGACAATCTGGCCCAATATCACTTAGGGAACAGCATGCCTTTTTTAAATCATTTAATGATCTAAACATGCCATAACTTATTGATTTTTATGGGGCAAAAATCTTCCTTCAATTGCATGAGTGTAATTTCCTAGAAATCAGTGTGGTTATATAACAGCAACTGAGGGAAGAATTTGACTCAAGGATAACTTTTAAAAAATGTTTCCATTTTCCTTTTAAAACATAGGTATTGATATGCACAGCTGTGAACCTACAAGTTACTGTACTTGGACTAGAAAGCTCATTTAAATGCAATGCTTTCCCTCATCTTATAGAAAGACCATTGCTCATGGGTAATAATCTAGAAAAAGGGTTATTTTAGGCATACAATAGATAGAAAAACAGCTCTGCTGCAGGTTTTCCTTTCATTAGCTCACGTTGATTGATTGATTCTCGCAAACCATTAGAGTTCAGAGGCTTTTGCCATGTTATAAATGATAAATGCGGATGAGATTTTTCTAAAGATTTCAGAGAAATTGCACACAACGGCTACAGTGAAACTTCGTAAGTGTGGGGGAGGGTCTGTGTGGAGTGAGCATGTCCCAATGGTCTGAAAACCAAGTTAATTAAGGAGGGATTCTTTTAAATTGTTCTAAGATCCAGGTGAACATTATCTGACATTGTATATTTGCCTGTGTGCAGTAGATCTGACTGCACCAGAAAGGAAGAGCTGGATTCAGGAAAGAGTTAGCAGTTATTGGTGGGATATTCTTCCACGACAAAATCTGAGGTGTGTTGCCCTGCTCCACCTGTTCTGCCTATAGATTCCAGGGGATCTGTAGGAACCTAGGGAAATTTATATGGGTGCTGATCTCTGGGGCACTTCTCCTATTCCCTTGCAGTGCAGCTCTACTGGAGCCATCTCTGCCCATGGTTGCCCCTGGGATCCTCCTTAAAGAGCGCTGTTCCCCACCTTGGAAGGGGTAGTGGAAAAGGTAGTACAGCCCAAGGCATAGTTACCTTTGTGTCCTGATCTCCTCAAGGCTGGTGCAGGGTGACAATGAACTCCTTGCTTCCTCCTATCACACGCATCCCCAGACCAGTGGAGACAGAGCCTGGGCAGGGCCGGTGCAACCATTTAGGCGACCTAAGTGGTCGCCTAGGGCTCTAGGAAATGGGGGGTGCCATTTTCTTTGGCAACTACCGTGGTGGCCGGATCTTCGGCCGCCCCAGTTGCTGCCGGCATTTAGGCAGAGGGAGCTGGGGCAGGAGAGCGCGGGGAGGGCTGCCTGCAGCAAGTAAGGGGGGGGCAACACGTAGGGGAACTCCCCACCCCAACTCACCCCTGCCCCGCCTCCTTCCTGAGCACGCCGTGGCTGCTTCACTTCTCCCGCCTCCCAGGCTTACGGCGCCTAAGCTGATTGGCGCCTCAAGCCTGGAAGGTGGGAGAAGTGAAGCAGCGACGACGTGCTTGGGGTGGAGACGGAGCAGGGGTGAGCTGAGGTGGGGGGGGTGCCTCAGGGCGGAGGGTGGGGAGCTGCTGCAAGGGGGCACCTCAAGGTGGACCTGCTGCGGGGGGGGGTGCGCCTCAGGGCAGGGGCGCGGGGTGGAGGGGAGGGAGGGCGCAAGGTGTAAGTTTCGCTTAGGGCGCGAAACATCCTTGCACCAGCCCTGGGCCTGGGGGAAGGGTTGAGGCATTGTGTGACTCTACTCTTTCTCCTTCCAAATGGGAAGAGTGTGAATTTCACACACAAGTGTCTCGTCTGCACACAGCTCAGCAGGGCACATTCAGGCCCATTATGTGGCAGGAGAGCTGCTCCACAACTGATACTTCAGCTCCTGCCATTGGTGCATCTTTGCTGGTTTATGAAGGGTCCTCAGCAAGGGCTGGTAAACAGGCAATGGCGCCATGGGAGAAAGAAATGCTTCCACCTCCCCACCAAGGGTGGGGAAAATCTGCATGACGGATATGATCACAATAGTTGTGGTTATTAATCTGTATTATTGTAGCACCTCGAAGCCCCAGTCCTGGATGAGAAGTCCATTGTGCTGGTGCTGTACAAAGACAGAAGAAAAAGACAGTCCCTGCCCCAAGGCACTTACAATCGAAGTATCCGACAAGAGACAGATGGACAGGAGACTACAAGGAAACAGTGAGACGTTATTGTCTAACTAGGTAAGGCAGGCAAAGCATGGGGAAAGGAGTAGAACACACAAGGAGAGTGAACAATATGATAGCAACAAACAGCACATTAGTTCCATGATGGGTTTTTGGTTTTCTTTTGAGGGGCGGAGTGTTACTTAGGAAGGAATCTGCTAAATTGAAAGAAAATAGATGTATGGTGTAGGCCAGAGAAGGAAAAGATAGACGATGCAGGTGTGAGTAAAGCTGAGGAGAAGAGTGGAAAGGAGCCAGCTAAATTTATGCCGGGGTTCCTTAGAAATTGCTTCTCAGGCCAAGCCCAAAATGCTAAAGCTGGCTCTGGTGGAAGCATATTTGTGGGAATAGAATCAATAGTGCAATCATGGGTTATAACTAACTAATTTTAAGATAGGAGGGCTTATTTCCTACACTAACATAGACTGCAGCATTTGAAGGAGATTAATAGGAACACTGGGAGCTGAAATAGGGACATGCCTTTAAAGCACACTGAAATGCTTTGAAGTGATATTGGACATCTTTGTGAGACAGAAAGTAATAAATGGTAAAATCAGGAACTGTTCCTCCTGACTAGGAATGGTTGGCAGCTAGGTGGAATAGGCTCAGCATTGTCATTTAGCGTAGTGACTGATATTTTGTCAAGTTGTTCCCTAATGCATAGTCTTTTACGGAATAGGAGCAACAACGCCATTAATTTGTGCTATTTTCACAGTGTCTCTTCCATGGTCTCAAGTGGTGTAGTTAATCCAGTTCCTATAATACAAAGTGAAGTCCTGTTAGTAGAGTGTTCTTTTTTGTAAACTTGCCCTTACTGCATTGTTTCCCAGCTAGCAGCAGCAGGGCTGCACACTGAGTCAAGAGCCTTCCAGCTTAATCTGAAAGAAGTTGCAAGAGCTATTGTTATAACCTTATTCCCAGATTTGGACTTTAGCGTCCAAAATATGGGGGTTAGCATGAAAGCCTCCAAGCTTAGTTACCAGCTTGGACCTGGTACTTGCTGCCACCACCCAAAAAATTAGAGTGTTTTGGGGCACTCTGGTCCCCCTGAAACACCTTCCCTGGGGACCCCAAGACCCAAATCCCTTGAGTCTCACAACAAAGGGAAATAATCCTTTTTCCCTTCCCCCCTCCAGGTGCTCCTGGAGAGATACACAGACACAAGCTCTGTGAATCCAAACAGAGTGACTCCCCCTCTCCGTTCCCGGTCCTGGAACAAAAAGGACTTTCCTATTCCCCCAGAGGGAATGCAAAATCAGGCTAGCCAATTCAACACACACAGACCTCCCCTGATTTCTTCCTCCCACCAATTCCCTGGTGAGTACAGACTCAATTTCCCTGAAGTAAAGAAAAACTCCAACAGGTCTTAAAAGAAAGCTTTATATAAAAAAGAAAGAAAAAATACAAATGTTCTCTCTGTATTAAGATGATACAACACAGGGTCAATTGCTTAAAAGAATATTGAATAAACAGCCTTATTCAAAAAGAATACAAATCAAAGCACTCCAGCACTTATATTCATGCAAATACCAAAGAAAAGAAACCATAGAACTTACTATCTGATCTCTTTGTCCTTACACTTAGAAACAGAAGATTAGAAAACAGAGCTACTTCTCCAAAGCTCAGAGACAGCAGGCAGACAGACAAAAGACTCAGACACACACTTCCCTCCACCCAAAGTTGAAAAAATCCGGTTTCCTGATTGGTTCTCTGGTCCGGTGTTTCAGGTGAAAGAGACATTAACCCTTAGCTATCTGTTTATGACACGCCCCCCAAATTGCAGACAGTGGGGAAGCTCACTGGCGGCAATTTCCTTCTAGAACTTGAAAATAAACAGATCAATACAACACATGCACCTTTACATATACTACTAAGTATATAACTAACAGACTTTTACATGTTAAGAACACTTTTTAACTACTGGATTCTGGGAAACTCTCACGGGAGAGTGCATCAGCAACTTTGTTAGAAGCTCCTGTGATGTGTTGAATGTCAAAATCAAAATCTTGGAGAGCTAAACTCCAACGAAGAAGTTTGTTGTTGTTCCCCTTGGCAGTATGAAGCCACTTTAGTGCAGCATGGTCAGTTTGTAGTTTGAACCGCCGTCCCCAAACATATGGGCGTAGCTTTTCCAGGGCGTACACAATGGCATAGCATTCCTTTTCACTGACTGACCAGTGACTTTCCCTCTCAGACAGTTTCTTGCTGAGAAACACGACAGGATGGAAGTTGTGATCTGTTGCTTTCTGCATGAGCACTGCTCCTATACCACGCTCAGATGCATCTGTGGTTACTAGGAATGGCTTGTGAAAGTCCGGGGCCCTGAGCACAGGGTCAGACATGAGCATCGCCTTAAGCTGGGTAAAGGCCTTTTGACACTCATTAGTCCACTTAACGGCATTTGGCTGGGTCTTTTTGGTTAGGTCGGTTAATGGGGCAGCGATGTGGCTGTAGTGTGGTACAAATCGCCTGTAGTATCCGGCCAAGCCTAAGAAGGATTGGACCTGTTTCTTTGACCTTGGGACAGGCCACTTTTGGATAGCATCCACCTTGGCCTGTAGGGGGTTTATGGTTCCTCGACCCACCTGGTGCCCCAGGTAAGTCACTCTGTTTTGGCCTTTGGGTTGATGAATTTGGGGTCAACGAAGGATTGGTGGATAGCTGACACTTGTGCCCCCGTGTCTCTCCACGCAGTAACCTTCTTTCCACCCACTCTCAAATTTTCCCTTCGCTCCAAGGGTATTTGAGAGGCATCTGGGCCTGGGGATCTTTGGTGTGATGGTGGTGTAATGAATTGCACTCGCATGGTGTTCTTGGGACAGTTGGCCTTGATATGTCCCAGTTCATTACACTTAAAGCATCTTCCATCTGATGGGTCACTGGGCCGAGGTGAGTTACTGGAGACTGGTGAGGTTGAAGGGTAGGGTATCTGTGGCTTTACTTGGGTGGTATGTGGGGTCTTTGGCTGTCCTCGGTTGTAGGGTTTATGGTCTGTGTGCCCCCTGTGGTAATCGTTCCCCTTGACAGTAGCTTTCTTGCTTTCTGCCAGTTCCATCCATTTGGCTCCAATCTCCCCCGCCTCAGCGATATCTTTGGGATTTCTATCTTGTATGTACCGTGTGATGTCTTCAGGAACACCATCCAAGAACTGCTCCATTTGTATGAGGAGGTTCAGTTCTTCCAAGGTTTGAATGTTGTTTCCTGTTAGCCAGGCCTCATAGTTTTTTGCAATGTAGTAGGCGTGTTTGGGAAATGACACCTCTGGTTTCCATTTTTGGGTTCTGAAGCGCCGACGGGCATGATCTGGGGTTATCCCCATCCTGTATCTGGCCTTGGTTTGAAAAAGTTTATAGTCGTTCATTTGCAGCTTAGGCATTTCAGCTGCCACCTCTGCTAAAGGTCCACTGAGTTGTGGCCTTAATTCTACCATGTACTGGTCTTCGGGGATGCTGTACCCAAGACAAGCTCTTTCAAAATTTTCCAAGAAGGCCTCGGTGTCATCACCTGCCTTGTAGGTGGGAAATTTTCTGTGCTGTGGAGCAATAATTGGCGCCGGGTTGTTAGGGTTGGCTGGCACATGCAGCCCAGCTTTTGCCAAGTCCAGTTCATGTTTTCTCTGTTTTTCCTTCTCTTCATTTTCTTTTTCCATTTGTTTTTGTTGTTTTTCCATGTCTCGGCGGTGGGCCGCCTCTTCTTCTTCTTGCTTCCTTCTGTGGGCCAACTCATCTTCTGCTTGTTTCCTTCGGTAGGCTACCTCTTCTTCTTCTAGTTTTCTTTTGTGTGCTGCCTCTTGGGCTGCCTGTTCTCTTTGGAAGGCTGCCTGTTCTCTTTGGTAGGCGGCCTCTCTGATCTGTTCTTCTCTTTCTTTCATTTCCATTTGTCGCCTGTGTTCAGCGTCTTTGAATTGCTCTTCGGCCTCCATTTTTGCCTTAGAAGTCATGATTCCTGTTTTCTTGTGTTGGGGTGCCCTCCGGTGTTTCTCTTCTGAACTGCAGGCTCTCTGTTGCCTCCTGAAGTCTGCCTAGCAACAGTGCTTTTTTCCTTTTCTCTCTCTAGCTAATGTTCAATGAAGGGAAACCAGAAAAACCACTTTATTTGCATGCATATAAGTGCTGGTACTTGCCTCCTAATGGGAGGGCTATTGCATGACAAAAGACCCTTAACAGTTTGGTAATGGCTTCTTGCTTATTATGCAAGCCACAAACTGCCAGATAGAGCAGAAAAAAAAATTCTCTCTGGTTCCCTTTTAAAACCAATTGTTTCTCTCTGCTAAAAAGCCCTTAGCAGAGAAAAGAAAAATATAATATTCCTACTGGCTTCTGGATTCTGTCTATCTCCCAACCGCTGCCACTCATGTTATAACCTTATTCCCAGATTTGGACCTTAGCGTCCAAAATATGGGGGTTAGCATGAAAGCCTCCAAGCTTAGTTACCAGCTTGGACCTGGTACTTGCTGCCACCACCCAAAAAATTAGAGTGTTTTGGGGCACTCTGGTCCCCCTGAAACACCTTCCCTGGGGACCCCAAGACCCAAATCCCTTGAGTCTCACAACAAAGGGAAATAATCCTGTTTCCCTTCCCCCTCCAGGTGCTCCTGAAGAGATACACAGACACAAGCTCTGTGAAACTACACAGAGTGATTCCCCCTCTCCGTTCCCCAGTCCTGGGAACAAAAAGGACTTTCCTATTCCCCAGAGGGAATGCAAAATCAGGCTAGCCAATTCAACACACACAGACCTCCCCTGATTTCTTCCTCCCACCAATTCCCTGGTGAGTACAGACTCAATTTCCCTGAAGTAAAGAAAAACTCCAACAGGTCTTAAAAGAAAGCTTTATATAAAAAAGAAAGAAAAAATACAAATGTTCTCTCTGTATTAAGATGATACAACACAGGGTCAATTGCTTAAAAGAATATTGAATAAACAGCCTTATTCAAAAAGAATACAAATCAAAGCACTCCAGCACTTATATTCATGCAAATACCAAAGAAAAGAAACCATAGAACTTACTATCTGATCTCTTTGTCCTTACACTTAGAAACAGAAGATTAGAAAACAGAGCTACTTCTCCAAAGCTCAGAGACAGCAGGCAGACAGACAAAAGACTCAGACACACACTTCCCTCCACCCAAAGTTGAAAAAATCCGGTTTCCTGATTGGTTCTCTGGTCAGGTGTTTCAGGTGAAAGAGACATTAACCCTTAGCTATCTGTTTATGACAGCTATAAAGGGAAATATCCATAAACTTCTTCAGATGCAATGTAGGTTACCAGCTTACCTGGCTTCTTGTGCTGCTTCCTGCTTTTGGGCCAGATTCCTAGCTGATGTAAATAAGCATTCTCCATGGAAGTCAATTGGGCATTGTCAATTTATACCAGTTGAAAAATCTCTCTTTAAAACAATCAGTATCTGGAATTATCAGGAAAATTTCTCTCCTCTCCCATTTTCTATCCTTCTCTTCCCCTGCTTCCCCACCCCCCCCCCTCAAAAAATACTGTTGAACATATAGGGACAATTTTTCAAAACAGCTTTTATGTTCATTCGTGAAAAACATACACAGGCATACAGATGAAGGATGGGAAGTGACAAAAACAGTTTGTTTGAACAATGTAATTTTGCACAGGTCATTTGAAGTTCCATTATTTTATCTCTTTTATGGGGGAAAGGTGATGGGGATGCAGCTATCAATTTACATAAGACTCCCATGAGGGGACAGATGGAATTAACAGATTTTGAAAGAAGGGTGTTTTAAGAAGTCTCTCAAGGCCCAGGGTCAAATCCTGGTCCATTGATGTCGATGGGAAATTTGCCTTCGGCTACAGTGGGGACAGGATTTCATCCTGTGATTTGAGTCAAGGAGGATGCGCTCAAGGAGAGATGATCGAGATGTAGGGGTCTGCATGGAAGAATACCTAGAAATGAGGGTTGGGGAAAAAACACCAAGGGCAATTGAAAAGGACAACTGGCTTAACTTTCAAAGGCGATGCAACTTCAGTGATATTTGTGAGTGGATACACTTCTAAAACCCAGGCCATCATTGATTATTCAGCAGACAAATCAGACAGCAGTATTAGTCAGCATACAAACCATGTTCATTGTATGCATCTAATATAGGAGATATAATTATCTAAGAAAACTTATAACTCCTAAAAAACCAGAGTTGAAAAAACTGAAGTACATCTAGATTTTCCTTAAGTTCTTGCTCATGAAAATGTTCCTTCTCCAAGGAGCCTTAGAGATCAGCTACAATTTTATCCACATTGCAAGAAGAAGGTACCTTTTAAAAGGTAATAATTAATTTTTCTTGGCACACCGGGAAAAATACAACTTGGGGTGTGTTACTTTACAAATGCTGAATTCCTTCCAGAACTTACCCTGCGTATTGCTCCCTTTGGGGAATGTGAAAGAGAGGGACCCCAGTGTGATGAAGTGGGACTATTCTTACTGTGGTCTGTGAATACTGAGTAGGGGGTGTTGGCCTGGGAGGATGATCTGCACTGAGGATGGGAGACTGGCTGGAGAGAAAATACCTAAGCATAATAATAATTGGAGATATACCGATCTCCTAGAACTGGAAGGGACCTTGAAAGGTCATTGAGTCCAGCCCCCTGCCTTCACTAGCAGGACCAATTTTTGCCCCAGATCCCTAAGTGGCCCCCTAAAGGATTGAGTTAAACCCTGGGTTTAGCAGGCCAATGCTCAAACCACTGAGCTATCCCTCCCCCCATGTAATATGACAACCCAGGAAGGGGTTAGAGGCCAGGTGACATCTCTGCTTAGGAAACTGAACAAAGGCTGGAGAGTGACAGTGGTTTTTTTTTCAGGAGCTGGCTGGGGAATGGAGGGAAGCACAGACAGGGCTCTGACCCCCCCCCAGGGGGCTGTGATGCTCCTGGGACCCCAAGACGGCCCTAGCTGGGGAGGATCCTGTTGTCTGTGCCTGCAAAACCTGTTTTGGACTGGGTTCCTGTTGTCTAAATAAACCTTTTGCTTTACTAGCTGTCTGAGAGTCATGGTGAATCGCAGGAAGCCGGGGGTACAGGGCCCTGACTCGCCCACACGCCGTGACACCCAGAAACAGATAAAATGTTGTTCCGAGGAACAATTTTTCAGTTACGTTTGATTCACCTCTTCACTACAGGAAGAATTCCTGAACCCACTAAAAAGACTACCGTTAGCCATTTAATTCAATCTCCACCCTTAAAGACAAAATATAGAAATATTAGATTATATATATACCATCCCTTCCCAATTAAGTAACAGTTCTCTCTCCATATTTGTAGGAATCTATCATTGGGAGAGACTCAAAGCAGATTCTGATTGCTTGAGGTGGCTAAATTAATTATATAAACCCCATGTATTGTCTTTCCTGTATTATCAGCATATCATCTAATTCTAAAACATCTGAATCTTTAAGGTTCCTTACAATTATCTCACTGCGCCACGGATTGACCACTCATTCCAGTCATCACACTAGCATAAGGAGACGTTCCTCTCAGGATTTCCATGCAAATATTTGGCACCCAAAGGAACTCAACCAAGATTCAATGAGCTGTCTCTTCCCATTTGCCTGTAAAAGTCAACCAAGTGCAGCCTGATTAATCTCAGAATCGTGATCCACCTACTTGTTCCTGGCCAAACCCAGTCACGTGTTGCTCCCCTTAAAATGTCTTCGGTCATTCTGTCTTCTTCTTAGACAATCCCGATCTGGTTGCATCTTTCTTCTAGGTATTTCCAGGTCTGGTCTAGCTCCTCTGGGCAACTCTAGTTTCCTGTATGGTTCTCCATTGCAGAAGCTGTTTCACCATCATGTTAAGCAAAAGACACCACCATTCCACTTTCTAGTAAGAACACTTAAAGAAGGTCTGACTGAAGGATTCCATTTTCTTGCAACCCTTTTTCAAATATGATGACTAATTTGGGTAACATCAAAACCTCACCAGACACTACAAGGCAGATTAAACAGAAGTAACCCATTTCCAAGCTTGTGAAAATTTTGGCCGTTTTGTTTTTAATTGTCTGTAGCATATGACTGGCCATTAAACAAATAATACAGAACAATAATTGTCGGAGCATAAATGTTCATAAGTCTATTAACTTTTTGTTCTTTAAATTATGGTTAGATTAAGTTCTGGGCTCGGGAGCAAAGCTGCCAATCCTGGCTTGTTAAGAGTTAAAAAAGGAGAGTCGCAGGAGTTCAGGGCACTTATTTACATACTTAACTACTGTACAGATATTTTTAGGCACCTAACTTAGAAACTTTTGGCCCAGAATATCTCAAACTAGACTAGAGGAGGGGTTTTCAGCAGTGCTCATGTAAATCACACACCTTCTGGGTGTGGTTTTCTGTCCCCTCTAGTGGCACCAAGACCACAAAGAGAGAGAGAGAGAGAGAGAGAGAGAGAGATATTAATGAGGTTGCTCTACAGCAGGGGCGGGCAAACCTTTTGGCCTGAGGGTCGCATCGGATTTTGGAAATTGTATGGAGGGCTGGTTGGGGAGGGGGTCATGGCCTGGCCCCCACCTCCTATCTGCCCTCCCCAGGACTCCATCCAACCCCCCATCCCTTGACAGCCCTCAGACCCCCGCCACCCCATCCCCCCATCCCTCCTTCCTGACTGCCCCCCTGGACCCCTGCCCCCATTCAACCTCTTGTTTCCCCCCGACCCCTATTGACCACCCCACCTCCTGACCACCCCCTCAAGCTCCCCTGCCTTCTATCTATCCAATCGCCCCCCCCGATCCCTGCCCCTTACCACGCTGCCTGGAGCACCGGTGGCTGGTGGCGCTAGAGCCACGCCGCCGGGCTGGAGCCAGGCCATGCCGCTGCTGCTGCCGTCCCCCACCACGCAGCACAGAGCACCAGGTCAGGCCAGGCTCTGCAGCTGTGCTGCCCCAGGAGCTCACAGCTCCACCACTCAGAGTGTTGTGCCAGATGTGAAGCAAGCAAGCTGAGGCTATGGGGCAGGAGGGACAGCAGGAGAGAGGCCGGGGGCTAACCTCCTGGGCCAGGAGCTCAGGGGCCGTGCAGGATGGTCCCATGGGCCAGATGTGGCCCGTGGGCCATAGTTTGCCCACTCCTGCTCTACAGCCTTAGCTAACAGCCTGTCATAAACAGATAAGTAAGAGTTAATAGAACAGAAGTACTTCATATCTCTTTTGCCTGTAAAGGGTTAACAAGATCAGTGAGCCTGGCTGTCACCTGACCAGAGGACCAATCGGGGGACAGGATACTTTCAAATCTTGAGGGAGAGAAGTTTTCTGTGTGTGCTGTTAGTGTTTGGTGGTTGTTCACTCTGGGGGCTCAGGGGGACCAGACGTGCAACCAGGTTTCTCTCCAATCTTTCCAATACAGGCTCTTATAAGTTCAGAATAGTGAGTACTAGGTAGATAAAGCGAGTTAGGCTTGTGGTTGTTTTCTTTATTTGCAAATGTGTATTTGGCTGGAAGGAGTTCAAATTTATATTTTGCTGAAAGGGTTTTAATTTGTACTTGAATACTTAGGCTGGCAGGGTATTCTCAGTGTCTATAGCTGAAAGACCCTGTAACATATTCCATCTTAAATTTACAAAAATAATTTTTATTGTTTTTTCTTTCTTTAATTAAAAGCTTTTCTTGTTTAAGAACCTGATTGTTTTTTTATTCTGGTGAGATCCCAGGGGACTGAGTCTGGATCCACCAGGGAATTGATGGGGAGAAAGGAGGGAAGGGGGAGAGGAAGGATAAATTTCTCTCTGTGTTAGGATTACTTTCTCCTTCCCCCTCCTTCTCTCTCCCCCTCCCAGACTTTCCCTGAGAGAGAATTTTCCTCTCTGTTTTAAGATTCAAGGAGTTTGAATCGCAGTGATCTTCCAGGGTAACCCAGGGAGGGGAAGCCTGGGAGAGGCAATGGTGAGGGAAAGGGTTTACTTTCCTTGTGTTAAGATCCAGAGGGTCTGGGTCTTGGGGGTCCCTGGGCAAGGTTTTGGGGGGACCAGAGTGTACCAGGCACTGGAATTCCTGGTTGGTGGCAGCGCTACAGGTTCTAAGCTGGTAATTGAGCTTAGAGGAATTCATGCTGGTACCCCATCTTTTGGACGCTAAGGTTCAGAGTGGGGAATTATACCATGACATAGCCACTTGGCTTTTAGCTCATGCACTAAACTTTAGAGATCCTGGTTCAGTCCCACTCACCAGCAACCAGAGTTTGTTGGCTTTACGCTCAGCTTCGGTCTAACTCTGTTCCTTTCAAGGTCAATGAGAGTTTTGCCACTGGTTTCAATGGAAACAGAATTAAGGCTCACATTAATCCAAGACATTGAATTAGCCATGTATATTTCAGTTGGTGGAGAAACAGCTTTAAAGACCAATTTTAAAACTAATCCTAAATCCTTTGACTTCAAGGAGATTAAAGAACTAAAATAACTAGAGCTGGTGGGGGATGGAAGCTCTTATTCACAAAGGATTTTAAAATTTGTTTTTATTTAGAATTGGAAAGAAACCTGAACGCTTGAAAATTCGTTGCCAGGGAAAATATTGGAAATTTGATCCAAAAAAAAATCTAAATGCTTGGTTTGATGAAACCTGACAGTTTTGTTTAGATGTATGCTTTATAATACAGAATACATTTTTAAAAAAACTTCCATGCTAAAACCCATTTCAAAATGAAAAATCAAAACCTGCCGCTCCAAAATGTTGAAATGGGATGTTTCAGTTTTTCTCTAAAACAAAATTTTGGCAAACTTGACATGATTTTGTGCAGCTTTTTCTATTTTGATGGACTGAGCTTTCCAGTGGAAACCAATTCTATTTTTTCAACCGTTTCTAAAAATAGCCTTGTTCCAACTGCCTGCAGTTCAACACTTATTGATCATAATTCTGTGTGTCCTTTGCTTTTCTTTGGTGAAGATAAAAATAATTTTCTACACAAAGATCTCATTAGGTGGTCACATATGCATAGGCCAAATCATATTATTCATCATCTAAATTGGATCATTCTCTGCAGTATCTCTTTCGAGCTAGTGGGTTTTCAGTTTGGGGACCTTTTCAGCACAGTGCCTAAGCAATACCATCTATTATTGTCCAGCAGTCATCCCAGTTATAGTGCATGAAGCTGTTACAGTGCTGAGCAGGGAAGAGTAAAGAGGCTTTTTTTACACCACATGAGCATATTTCTATAAAAATCCACTGTTCAGCTCCTAATCCTCTACTTCAAAGTCTTTGTTCAAGTCTCCAGTCTTAACAATACCATTAGCGCTATGAGCTTAAAAAAATAAGGTCTTTCTATTTCTTCCTTAGGTTTCTAATAATCAGTGCACACGAGTTAACCTTCCTGTTTATCATAACAGAATGGGGAGAGGGGAGCAAAGGAAATGATTAAACATTAATAATAGAAGAAAAAACGCCCTGTTGATCACTGTTTTGCACGTGTGAGCATTTATAGTAGGTGCAGATAAGATTAGATAATGAGAGAGAGACAAAATCATATTTAAATTTGAACTGCCCCTAAATTTGGGGGTGTTCAGATCTGAAGGTTTGGTTCAGTCCCTTAGAGCAAAATCCTCAGCTAGTGCTCCCAGAGGTAGTTCCATTGACTTCACTTGAGGAAGGCTGGTTTACAACAGCTGAGAATCTAGCTCACAGGGGCTAGCAGTAGTGTTCTTCTTGTATATGATAAAATCCAGCGATTTGATGTTGGCCCATTTCTAGCGGACATGGAGTGCAATAGATGTGGATCATTTTATCATTCTTTTTCATTTATTCTCATAGTGTAAAGCATTATAAAGACACATCACAATGAACAGTAAACACACCACACAGGAGTCGCTGGCCAGCAATCTTCTTCCCAGTCTTCTCACAGCATTGAGAAGCATGCTATGCTGCATCCCAACCAGTCAGCCACATCATCAAACCACACTCACTGTGGGTGGGTGCCCCGGCACCGGTCTGTGCAAAACTTGCTTCTGCAGTCTTCTGCCATGGATCCAACCCACATGTCCCACAAACACAAGTTTTCTTTATCTGCTCATCTTGATGATGATAGGTATCACTTCAATTATTCTGTAAATCCAGGCAATTACCTCCTTTTTAGTCATGTGTGAGGTATAACTAGCATGCAGCATTTGCCTGTAACATTTCAATTTGAAAACCGAAAGCCTCTTAATGTTCTGTTTCCTGCATGTCCATGTCTCCCATGCATATGCCAAGATGCTGAAGATGAGAGACTGCAGCAAAACCATTTTACACTTCATAGTAATACTTTACTTCTCCAAATGTGTCTGAGTGTCACCAGAAAAGCAGCTGCAAGTCCAATTCAGTGTCTGATCTCTAAATGATATTTAGCATCCCTTGTAGTCATGCTACCCAGTCTGCACAGAAGGAATATAGCAATTGCCTAGTATTCTAATGAACCCATGTGTAATGATACAAAAATAATCCAGATTTTAGGCTATATATGAAGCATAAATCTAACAGTTCTTCCTTCTAAACAATAACTTCAGTAGCTGTTCAAAAATACAGATACTCTATGCTTTTTTTGTTCTTTTTTTAATAAAATGCTTTTAGTTCAAGCCCATTCATAATCTTGTTTTACAAATAGTATCATTGGACTTATTATGACTTTCAGGAAGTGCTTGCTGAGAGACGACAGTATGTGTGCAGGAATGTTGTACTGCCTTGATTCCGTCACTTTATACTTGACACAGAACAAATAGCTCTGCCTATATTATCGATGCTAAAGTGTTAATGTTGCAGCCAGCTGTTCCATGACACCTATGTAATCTTAGCCAAATGAAATTCAATATGGATAAATGTAAAGTAATGCACACTGGAAAAAATAGCCCCAACTATTCATACTATATGATGGGGGCTAATTTAGCTACAACTAATCAGGAAAGAGATCTTGGAGTCATCATGGATAGTTCTCTGAAGACGTCCATGCAGCATGCAGCCAAAAAAGCAAACAGAATGTTAGGAATCATTAAAAAATAGATAGAGAATAAGATAGAGAATATCTTATTGCCATAATATATAAATCCATGTTACGACATAACCTTATTCCCAGATCTGGACCTTAGCGTCCAAAATATGGGGGTTAGCATGAAAACCTCCAAGCTTAGTCACCAGCTTGGACCTGGTACCTGCTGCCACCACCCAAAAAATTAGAGTGTTTTGGGGCACTCTGGTCCCCCTGAAAAACCTTCCCTGGGGACCCCAAGACCCAAATCCCTTGAGTCTCACAACAAAGGGAAATAATCCTGATTCCCTTCCCCCCTCCAGGTGCTCCTGGAGAGATACACAGACACAAGCTCTGTGAAACTACGCAGAGTGATTCCCCCTCTCCGTTCCCAATCCTGGAACAAAAGCCCTTTCCTCTTCACCCAGAGGAAATGCAAAATCAGGCTAGCAATCCAACACACAGCTCTCCCCTTGATTTCTTCCTCCCACCAATTCCCTGGTGAGTACGGACTTAATTTCCCTGAAGTAAAGAAAAACTCCAACAGGTCTTAAAAGAAAACTTTATATAAAAAAGTAAGAAAAAATACAAATAGTCTCTCTGTATTCAGATGACACAATACAGGGCAATTTCTTAAAAGAATATTGAATAAACAGCCTTATTCAAAAAGAATACAAATCAAAGCACTCCAGCACTTATATTCATGCAAATACCAAAGAAAAGAAACCATAGAACTTACTATCTGATCTCTTTGTCCTTACACTTAGAAACAGAAGACTAGAAAATAGAACTACTTCTCCAAAGCTCAGAGGAAGCAGGCAGGCAGACAAAAGACTCAGACACACAATTCCCTCCACCCAAAGTTGAAAAAATCCGGTTTCCTGATTGGTTCTCTGGTCCGGTGTTTCAGGTGAAAGAGACATTAACCCTTAGCTATCTGTTTATGACACGCCCCCCAAATTGCAGACAGTGGGGAAGCTCACTGGCGGCAATTTCCTTCTAGAACTTGAAAATAAACAGATCAATACAACACATGCACCTTTACATATACTACTAAGTATATAACTAACAGACTTTTACATGTTAAGAACACTTTTTAACTACTGGATTCTGGGAAACTCTCACGGGAGAGTGCATCAGCAACTTTGTTAGAAGCTCCTGTGATGTGTTGAATTTCAAAATCAAAATCTTGGAGAGCTAAACTCCAACGAAGAAGTTTCTTGTTGTTCCCCTTGGCAGTATGAAGCCACTTTAGTGCAGCATGGTCAGTTTGTAGTTGGAACCGCCGTCCCCAAACATATGGGCGTAGCTTTTCCAGGGCGTACACAATGGCATAGCATTCCTTTTCACTGACTGACCAGTGACTTTCCCTCTCAGACAGTTTCTTGCTGAGAAACAGGACAGGATGGAAGTTGTGATCTGTTGCTTCCTGCATGAGCACTGCTCCTATACCACGCTCAGATGCATCTGTGGTTACTAGGAATGGCTTGTCAAAATCCGGGGCCCTGAGTACAGGGTCAGACATGAGTGTTGCCTTAAGTTGGGTAAAGGCCTTTTGACACTCATCAGTCCACTTAACTGCATTTGGCTGGGTCTTTTTGGTCAGGTTGGTCAATGGGGCAGCGATTTGGCTGTAGTGTGGTACAAATCGCCTGTAGTATCCGGCCAAGCCTAAGAAGGATTGGACCTGTTTCTTTGACCGTGGGACAGGCCACTTTTGGATAGCATCCACCTTGGCCTGTAGGGGGTTTATGGTTCCTCGACCCACCTGCTGCCCCAGGTAAGTCACTCTGTTTTGGCCTATTTGACACTTTTTGGCCTTAACAGTTAGTCCTGCCTGCCTGATGCGCTCAAAGACCTTTTCCAGGTGGAGTAGGTGTTCGGGCCAGGAGTCTGAAAAAATGGCCACATCATCGAGGTAGGCAACTGCAAATTCTCCCAGTCCAGCTAGTAGACCGTCTACCAGCCTCTGGAAGGTGGCGGGTGCATTTCGAAGGCCGAAAGGAAGGACATTGAATTCATACACCCCCGCATGGGTGACGAATGCTGACCTCTCCTTGGCAGGTTCATCTAGCGGTACTTGCCAGTACCCCTTGGTTAAGTCTATTGTAGAGATGAACTGGGCACGTCCCAACTTTTCCAATAGCTCATCAGTGCGTGGCATTGGATAGTTGTCCGGACGAGTTACCGCATTTAGCTTACGGTAGTCCACTCAAAAGCGTATTTCCCCATCTGGTTTGGGTACCAGAACCACTGGAGATGCCCATGCACTGGTAGATGAGCGGATTATACCCATCTGTAGCATGTTCTGGATCTCCCGTTCTATAGCAGCTTGGGCATGAGGAGACACTCGGTAGGGTGGGGTTCTGATTGGGTGAGCATTACCTGTATCAATGGAGTGGTATGCCCGTTCAGTCCGTCCTGGGGTGGCTGAGAACAATGGGGCGAAGCTAGTGCACAGCCCCTTGATTTGTTGCCGCTGCAGACGTTCCAGGGTGGTTGAGAGGTTCACCTCTTCCACGCCACCGTCTTTTTTCCCGTCGTAGTAGACACCGTCAGGCCACTCAGCATTATCTCCCTGGACTGTAAACTGACAAACCTGTAAGTCTCTGGAATAGAAAGGCTTGAGAGAATTAACATGGTACACTTTAGGCTTTAGTGAGGAATTGGGAAATGCTATGAGGTAGTTTACAGCTCCCAGGCGCTCTTGGACCGTGAATGGCCCTTCCCATGATGCTTCCATCTTATGGGCCTGTTGCGCCTTCAAGACCATAACCTGGTCTCCTACCTTGAAGGAACGTTCTCTGGCATGTCTGTCATACCAGGCCTTTTGCTCTTCTTGAGCATCCTTTAGGTTCTCTCTAGCAAGGGCTAAAGAGTGTCGGAGGGTGCTTTGTAGGTTGCTTACAAAGTCCAGAATGTTAGTTCCTGGAGAAGGCGTAAACCCCTCCCATTGCTGCTTCACCAACTGTAATGGCCCCTTAACCTCGTGACCATACACAAGTTCAAATGGTGAAAACCCCAAACTGGGATGTGGTACAGCCCTGTAGGCAAACAGCAACTGCTGCAACACTAAATCCCAAGTATTGGAGAATTCGTTGATGAATTTTCGTATCATGGCCCCCAAAGTTCCATTGAACCTTTCCACCAGGCCATTGGTTTGATGGTGGTACGGGGTGGCAACCAAGTGATTCACCCCATGAGTTTCCCACAGTTTTTCCATGGTCCCTGCCAGGAAATTAGACCCTGAATCTGTAAGGATGTCAGAGGGCCAACCTACCCTGGCAAAGATGTCTGTTAGGGCCAGGCACACAGTGTTAGCTCTGGTGTTGCCTAGAGCTACTGCTTCTGGCCATCGGGTAGCAAAGTCCACTAAAGTCAGTACGTACTGCTTTCCTCTGGGCGTCTTTTTTGGGAAAGGGCCCAGAATATCCACAGCTACTCGCTGAAATGGGACCTCAATTATGGGGAGTGGCTGGAGAGGGGCCTTGACCTGGTGCTGAGGCTTTCCCACTTTTTGGCATACCTCACAAGACTGGACATACTTGGCAACGTCCTTGCCCATCCCCTCCCAGTGGAAGGACTTCCCCAACCGGTCCTTGGTTCTGTTCACCCCAGCATGGCCACTGGGATGATCATGGGCTAAGCTTAAGAGCTTCCCCCGGTACTTAGTTGGAACCACCAACTGTTTTTGCGGCTGCCATTCTTCCCGGTGTCCACCAGAAAGAATTTCCTTGTATAAAAGTCCTTGGTCTATAACAAACCGGGATCGATTAGAAGAGCTGAGAGGCGGTGGGGTGCTCCGTGCCGCCGCCCAAGCTTTCTGAAGGCTGTCATCTGCTTCCTGCTCAGCCTGGAACTGTTCCCTTGAGGCTGGGGTCACCAGTTCTTCCTCAGGCTGTGGACTTGGGCTTGGTCCCTCTGGAAGCGATGTAGGTGATGGGGTTGTTTCCGTTGCTGGTGAACCGCTCTCCGCTGGTGCACCTGAGGGTATTTCAGGCTCTGGCTGAGCCTTTTGGGTATGGCTGTCTGTTGCTTCTGCCAGTTCTGGCTCGCTGGCGCCCTCTGGCGTTGAGTTTGAAGATGTGGTTGCACTTGCTGGTGCTGGTTGCTGTTCCAGTTCCGGGCCTGGGACTGGAGATGCTGTGGCTGTTTCAGTGGTAGGCATGGAATCCGGGTCCACTACCTCTGTCTGGGTCTCTGGTAACACAGACGGGGCCTCTGTGGACGGCTCAGGAACAGGAATGGGTCGGGAAGCTTGCCTGGTTTGGCTACGGGTAACCATTCCCACTCTCTTGGCCCGCCTCACCTGGTTGGCCAAGTCTTCCCCCAATAGCATGGGGATAGGATAATTGTCATAGACTGCAAAAGTCCACATTCCTGACCAGCCTTTGTACTGGACAGGCAGTTGAGCTGTAGGCAAGTCTACAGCTTGTGACATGAAGGGGTAAATTGTAACTTTGGCCTTTGGGTTGATGAATTTGGGGTCAACGAAGGATTGGTGGATAGCTGACACTTGTGCCCCCGTGTCTCTCCACGCAGTAACCTTCTTTCCGCCCACTCTCAAATTTTCGCCGACGGGCATGATCTGGGGTTATCCCCATCCTGTATCTGGCCTTGGTTTGAAAAAGTTTATAGTCGTTCATTTGCAGCTTAGGCATTTCAGCTGCCACCTCTGCTAAAGGTCCACTGAGTTGTGGCCTTAATTCTACCATGTACTGGTTTTCGGGGATGCTGTACCCAAGACAAGCTCTTTCAAAATTTTCCAAGAAGGCCTCGGTGTCATCACCTGCCTTGTAGGTGGGAAATTTCCTGTGCTGTGGAGCAATAATTGGCGCCGGGTTGTTAGGGTTGGCTGGCACATGCAGCCCAGCTTTTGCCAAGTCCAGTTCATGTTTTCTCTGCTTTTCCTTCTCTTCATTTTCTTTTTGTTGTTTTTCCATTTCTTTTTGTTGTTTTTCCATGTCTCGGCGGTGGGCCGCCTCTTCTTCTTCTTGCTTCCTTCTGTGGGCCAACTCATCTTCTGCTTGTTTCCTTCGGTAGGCCACCTCTTCTTCTTCTAGTTTTCTTTTGTGTGCTGCCTCTTGGGCTGCCTGTTTGATGCTTTCTTCCTTTTCTTTCAGCTCCATCTCTTTTTGTTTTATTTCTAGTTGTCGCCTGTGTTCAGCTTCTTTGATTTGGTCTTCGGCCTCCATTTTTGCCTTAGAAGTCATGATTCCTGTTTTCTTGTGTTGGGGTGCCCTCCGGTGTTTATCTTCTGCACTGCAGGCTCTGTTCCCTCCTGGAGTCTGCCTAGCAACAGTGCTTTTTTCCCTTTCTCTCTCTAGCTAATGTTCAATGAAGGGAAACCAGAAAAACCACTTTATTTGCATGCATATAAGTGCTGGTACTTGCCTCCTAATGGGAGGGCTATTGCATGACAAAAGACCCTCAACAGTCTTCTCGCTTAACATGCAAACCACAAACTGCTAGAGAGAGCAGAAAAAAAAAATTCTCTCTGGTTCCCTTTTAAAACCAAACTGTTTCTCTCTGCTAAAAAGCCCTTAGCAGAGAAAAGAAAAATATAATATTCCTACTGGCTTCTGGATTCTGTCTATATCCCGCCGCTGCCACTCATGTTATAACCTTATTCCCAGATCTGGACCTTAGCGTCCAAAATATGGGGGTTAGCATGAAAACCTCCAAGCTTAGTCACCAGCTTGGACCTGGTACCTGCTGCCACCACCCAAAAAATTAGAGTGTTTTGGGGCACTCTGGTCCCCCTGAAAAACCTTCCCTGGGGACCCCAAGACCCAAATCCCTTGAGTCTCACAACAAAGGGAAATAATCCTGATTCCCTTCCCCCTTCCAGGTGCTCCTGGAGAGATACACAGACACAAGCTCTGTGAAACTACGCAGAGTGATTCCCCCTCTCCGTTCCCAATCCTGGAACAAAAGCCCTTTCCTCTTCACCCAGAGGAAATGCAAAATCAGGCTAGCAATCCAACACACAGCTCTCCCCTTGATTTCTTCCTCCCACCAATTCCCTGGTGAGTACGGACTTAATTTCCCTGAAGTAAAGAAAAACTCCAACAGGTCTTAAAAGAAAACTTTATATAAAAAAGTAAGAAAAAATACAAATAGTCTCTCTGTATTCAGATGACACAATACAGGGCAATTTCTTAAAAGAATATTGAATAAACAGCCTTATTCAAAAAGAATACAAATCAAAGCACTCCAGCACTTATATTCATGCAAATACCAAAGAAAAGAAACCATAGAACTTACTATCTGATCTCTTTGTCCTTACACTTAGAAACAGAAGACTAGAAAATAGAACTACTTCTCCAAAGCTCAGAGGAAGCAGGCAGGCAGACAAAAGACTCAGACACACAATTCCCTCCACCCAAAGTTGAAAAAATCCGGTTTCCTGATTGGTTCTCTGGTCCGGTGTTTCAGGTGAAAGAGACATTAACCCTTAGCTATCTGTTTATGACACGCCCGCATCTTGAATACTGCGTACAGATGTGGGCTCCTCATCTCAAAAAAGATATACTGGCATTAGAAAAGGTTCAGAGAAGAGCAACTAAAATGATTAGGGGTTTGGAACAGATCCCATATGAGGAGAGATTAAAGAGGCTAGGACTTTTCAGCTTGGAAAAAGAGGAGACTAAGTGGGGATATGATAGAGGTATGTAAAATCATGAGTGGTGTGGAGAAAGTGAATAAGGAAAAGTTATTTACTTGTTTCCATAACATAAGAACTAGGGGCCACCAAATGAAATTAATGGGCAGCAGGTTTAAAATAAATAAAAGGAAGTTCTTCTTCACACAGCGCATAGTCAACCTGTGGAAATCCTTTCCAGAGGAGGTTGTGAAGGCTAGGACTATAACAGCGTTTAAAAGAGAACTAGATAAATTCATGGAGGTTAAGTCCATTAATGGCTATTAGCCAGGATGGGTAAGGAATGGTGTCCCTAGCTTCTGTTTGTCAGAGGGTGGAGATGGATGGCAGGAGAGAGATCACTTGATCACCACCTGTTAGGTTCACTCCCTCTGGGGCACCTGGCATTGGCCACTGTTGGCAGACAGGATACTGGGCTGGATGGACCTTTGGTCTGACCCAGTATGGCCATTCTTATGTACCTTTGAAAGAAGACATTTTGATGACCAATATCAGGGGTGGTTGTTACTATATTATCTGCTAGCTGAGCTGATAAGACTGTACTAAAGGCAGACAAGGCATGTTTAATTGCAATTAAAAAAAACCTAGCCCCCTGATGCTATTTGTAATGCTGTTTCCTATGATGGTGCAATGGCTGTCCCCTGAGAAGTGCTTGCAACCTCATTACTTAGAAACGTGGGAGTGGTCATACTGAAGCAATCTGCTGGGCTTTCTGGTTTGATATCCTGTTTCCAACAGTGACCAATAGCTAATACTTCATAGGATAGTCCAAATAAGGATCCCACAATACACCTGGCCAACTGTGCCACATTTAAAATATAATCACTGTCACAGTGGTACTCAGTGGTAAATTTGTTGCTGATCTCATCAGACAGGTAAAGGACCGAACAGGCAAAGAAACCCACCTACTGTTTGATCCTGGAGAAATACCCCCAGAACAGGGTTGAAGCACACAGGCATGGGGGCTGACGCAGAGGCAACTTGTACTGAAGCTGCCCACGCTGTAATTTTTCTATCTATTTTAAGGTTTCTACGATACCCAACAGTCTAAGCATTTCCTAGATTGGAGTCTCCTACTCCTCTATATTCTGAATATAAGAGATTGGGATTGTCCAGGACCTGCTTCTCTACTGCCTTGCACCATAGGTAGTTATTTTATACACCTGCGCAAAGTCTGTGCAAAATGTTAACATTCTGATCTGTCAGCATTTTATACCCACTTTGCACTGGTGTACATAACTGCACAGGGTACAAGCCAGTTAAGAATCCAGGCCTGTAATTTCCTTCCCTTCTCTTCCCTCCCCTCCCCATTAATAATCAGAAGATGTTGGTCTCCTAGTCTGTCAATCTAAAACCCTTTTATAAATGCTGAGTTCATGTGTTTTAATTTTTATGTTAATGTAAATGGATTCCATACCTGTTCCTTTAAAAGAGTGTTAAATGTCTGTCAGGAGGTTCATGTCTGAATGGCATAGAATAGGGAAGATGGGAAAGATTTTCAGCTCCACTAAGTTCAGACTTAGGCCTGGCCTACACTTGAAAGCTAGGCTGACATAGCCACATCGCTCAGGGATGTTAAAAATCCGCACCCCTGCCCACCATAGGTACACTGACCTCGCCCCCGATGCAGCTGCAGCAATCTCGATGGAAAAATGCTTCTGTCGCCATAACTACTGTCATTTGAGGAGGTAGTGTTCCTACACCCAGAGAAATACCCCTTCCATCAGTGTGCTCTGCATCTACACCATGGGTTTATGCTGGTGTAGCTACGGCAATGCAGCTCTGCTGATATAATCTCCATAGAGTAGATATACCCTTAGGGTATGACTACACTACCCGCCGAATTGGCGGGTAGTGATCCATCTGTCGGGGATCGATGTATCGCGTCTCATCTAGATACATCAATCCCCGAACGTGATCCCCGTTGACTCCGAAACTCTACCAGGGCGAGAGGCGGAAGTGGAGTAGACGGGGGAGTGGCGGCCATCGATCCTGCACCACGAGGATGCAAAGTAAGTGATTCTAAGTCGATCTAAGATAAGTTGACTTCAGCTACACTATTCTCATAGCTGAAGTTGCGTATCTTAAATCGATCCCCCCCCACCCCAGTGTAGACCAGGCCTTAGTGCAGCTGAAGGAACTGAGGAGAAATGTGCTTCTAACGGTGGGTCTAAACTGCAACAAAAAAATCCTACAGCAGCAAATTTCTGAGTCCAGGTCAACTGACTCAGGCTCATGGGGTTGCACTACAGGGCTAAAAATAGTGGTGTAGATGTTCCTGCTTGGGCTGGAGCCCAGACTCTGAAACCCCGTGAGCCTCAGCTCCAGCCCGAGCCAGCACATCTACACTGCTATTTTTAGCCCTGTAGCACAGGCCCAAGTCAGTTGACCTGGGCTCTCGACTCACTGCTATAGGATTTTTTTTTGTTGGCAATGTAGACATATCCTGTGCAACCATTTCACTCCCCCATTCTTGGACTTAAACAGCCCACGTGTAGTTTAGAACAGTCTTTGAGCTGCTTCAAACTATGCCAGCTGCAGTAGTCCTTCAGGAAGCATTCGGTGGATCACAGTGCACTGCTCCTCTATGCTCCCCATCCCTGCCCCTAATTCTCCCTCTATGTGGAGGGAAGAGCAGATGGCATGGAGCCATCTATACTGGCTTTTCATCACCTAAGGATCCCCCTGTCAGGAGAATTGTTGGCTGTGACTTTACAGCTGCTTCATGAAGCTAAGCAGCCACAGTTGGAGGTTGAGAATCTCTTGCATTTATTCATTAAAATTCCTTTCCCTGCTCCAAAATCTATACTCATCTTTTCATTAGAGAATCTGCTTCATTGCCTTTCATTTAGTGCCATACTGTAGTACCTCACATATCAGGCAAGAACCTCCATCCAGAGAATGATCAGCATCAATCACATGGCCAACTTTTTCAAGAATGACTGGGAAAGAAAGGATTTGTAGGTTTATTTAATGTGATCGCTCTGTTTTATTTTACCTGATATTTGATAAATCACTATTGATGGGGGGAGAGGAGAGGCATTTTTAAGATTTAAGCTTTGAGTCATCTTTCCTGGGCTAATTATCAAGTAACTGGCAGATCAGTCATGGCTGACAAGTGAGTAATTGGGAGAAGGAAGGGAGTGCAGCAGGTGTCGGTACTAATCTGGTAAAACAAAAAGAATTGAGTACCAAGTGTGGTATGAGAGTCACTCTCACATTCATGACGTTACATGCTTTTAATACAAAATGTGTGCATGATTTTACAATACTTGGAGCATTAAGTATTACTCAGCTTCTTTAAAGGGTCTCATGTTTATTTTAGAGAGGAATGGCAAATCTTTTTATACAAGACATGTTTGAGCTCCCTAACCATTAACAGAACACAGGTACAGGCTTCAAACTGAGAAGTATAGGCTGGAAATATTCCTGGGTGAGAAGAAAAATTGCTCTGTTGGGCTGGGAGATGCACCCTCTGTGGAATGACCCAAAGTGGTGCCCCAAAACTGCCTGGAATCTATAGGAGACCAGGTCCATCCACAGATAGGCCCATGTGACTCCACCAACATTGCCCTGGCAGGATCTCCCATGCCCATGGCTGACCTGAGTCCCCAGAACGGAAGGGGCCTGCAGTTTGCTGTGTAGTTGTAGCCGTGATGGTCCCAGGATATCAGAGAGACAAGGTGAGTGAGGTAAGATCTTTCATTGCACTATCTTCAGTTGGTGAGAGAGACAAGCTTTTAAGCTTACATAGAACTCTTCTTCAGGTCTGGATCTAGGTTACCTTTATTTTTAAACTGGTCTCCATAGGGCTAGGAGAGACAATGACCTGTGCTCAGATCTGACCAGTTCTTGCCTAATGGGCCCTGCTATTGGCCCATTCCTACCTCAGGTACTCTCTGAAGGAATGGTGCCATGGGGACACCTGTCCCTCATATTCCATTCAGAAGGGGTGAGGTCCCCAAGGCTCAGAGGGGCACAATCTAGGACTCTGCTTGAATTTTTAAAAATACAGAATTTGAAATTTGCTTCCTTGCCAAATTCTCTTCTGTGAGTTCTGTTTCATCTCCCCTCCCCCATCTTAGCTTCATTGCAGCTCTTAATGAGTGACCCAAGGGCATTTTTGATGGCTATAATGGCATTAACTACAACAGGGGAAACAAATAATTCTGTTCGCAGGTACAGTTCTGCTCCATGTTGATTGGCTGGTAATGATTTTGGTATCCAAGATGCTCCATTTAAAAGTAAAAAGCTTTATTTTTTTCCCTGAGAGCCTGGAAAATTCACCTGGGGATTCAAAGTAAGGCTGAGATTTTTTTTCCTGTCCCCTGCATCATTACAAAGAATAAGAAGTCTGCAGGCCTAATTCTGCACTCCCTTAAACCTGTCCAACCCCATTGTCTTCAAATTCCACCTTCATTTACACCTGTGGAAACCCCCAGTGAATTACCTGGGGCAGTATATGGCCCTGCAACAGAACCTGAGTTAACAATCCTGTGGCTGAGGCATGGGCCACCACAGAATCCAGTTCCCTCTCCCATAGTGACGTAGTGGAAAGCAGTCAAAATGTATCTATCTAAATTCAGCGGATCCACCTCTGAATATATCAGGGTAGCAAATCAGCCAAGTAAGAAATTACCATTCTTACCAGTTGCCACTTATCAGGGTAGAACCCCAGATTAAAGCAGAAACTACTTTTCAAAGTATTTTATTAATATTTAATGGTCATAAGCCCCCCTATAATTGAAGGGGCTCACCCCAGAACATGGCAAGCCTGTCTGCCAGGAGCCGAGCACTCTCAAATCCTATTGATTGTAAGGCACTTAGCCTGTAAATCAGTGTGGAAAGGAGGTGAGACATGTCCCACAATAATGCTGCATGAATAAAAGCAAAAATGCACCATAGAAGCCCCTTTAAAGAACGTGCTATACACACAGCCTTGTGTGCAAGGGCAGAGAGGATGAACCAGTGAGTAAGTAGCTTTGTAAATGTACTGAGCTAAATCCTCAGCAGGTGTAAATCAGAAAGGCAATGGAGCGACACTTTTTTTTTTTTACACACCCTGAGGATCTGATCCACTAAATGGAAGTCCCCAGCACTGGCTCATCCCCCAAAGGGTCCTGGTGTGGCAACACCATTCTCAGCTGTGTGGACTGGACACCAACATTTAGTTACTCACTTAGCATTATCACCGTGGCAACCTCCACCTGTAGGAATTGTGCAGCCCAGAGATGCTTCATTTGACCTTTCAACATCTGCTGCCATGCTCGATTCTATGTGCCTCACTCAGGGCAATGTTCTTTTGCCTACATTTTCTATTCACACAGGGGCATGTGATACCGAGGGATGTGGGGGCGGTTCTGTGTGCCTGTCATGTCCCCTTTTAGCAAGAAGTTTGGGAGGAAGCTTCCTGGTCTAAAAGTGCCAGCTTGCTTTGGTTTGTAATGTCCCTATTTGGTGGGGATGTTTTCCTCTTCGTTTCTGGAATCCCCCTAAAGCACACACCATACGATTTACAAGAACATAAATGAGCAGCTGCACTTCTTCAAATGGTGCCTCGCTCCCGTATCTTGAGCCTTACTAAAAGGTAAAACAGCTCCTCCAAGCCTCGTGTGCAGTTGCGTGCGTGTGTGAGCATATTACTTTATTTCACTACTATGACAGCACATGCTCCTGCAAAGCCGTTCAAGGCATTAGAAATACAACTCCTCCCCCCAGTACCCCATGTGTGTGAGCAGCTCAGGCTTTCTGCTTCAGCTCACTCCCATTTGATCACTGGGCTGACAGTCACGACTCTCTTTCTACACCTCCAGGCTTCACTCTGAGGGAAGAAGGAGCAAGAAAAACACAGAAGCAGACACACAACTGACCCACAGAACCATCAATAACTTACTTCCCTTGCAGCAGAATTACAGTGGGAGGGGAAGGAAGGGAGGAAGAGGAGAAGAAAAAGAAAATCCAGAGAATTCCAGCCAAACTGAGAATGAGAGGAGTGTGTTTGCTCTGCAGGAACGGGGAAGAAAGAACAAATTAAATAAACAAAAGCAGGAGAGGACTGGAGCTCTCTTCTCGATAGCAACAGTATTATTTTAGAGGTAAAATGATTCCTCCAAGCAACACTAGTGAAGTCAGTGTGGATAATGTGGAGAAAGAGAATGAACTGGAGAACACAGATCAACCTCCCTCTCCGGCATCTACTACCAGCCAGGAATCAAAGGTATCGAATCCATTTGGTATATAAAAAAAGCAGATTTTACTCTGTGGTGGAGGTATATATATAATTTTTTTTTACATTGAAATTCTGAACGAGGATTTAAAATAGTGATTTATTATTGTTATGGCTTGTAATAGCCAGACTTCAGAACTCTTGCCATTCATCTGGGTGACCCCTAAAGTTTGAATTGAGGGGGAGAAATGGTTTTGAGGTTTCTTTTTCTGAAGGGGGAGGGGGAATCAATCCCTTTCAATAGACTTTTTAATACTTGGCATGAGAATAGGTTCAAGGTTTTCACTTGTTCATGGCTGGAATGACTGAATGTGTTGCAGGTTCAGGAAACAAGTCATGGGTTATTTCCTGACAGATGCTTCAGTGAACTTGGGCATTCGCTTTTAAATACATCAGTATTTGAAATAGGGCCTGAGTGGTCATTTTGGTGCAAGAATTCCTACCCACTCTCTATAAGAGACGGTTTTTTTCCCCCAGCCTCTTTTTAATTATCTCGCTTAACTTACCTTGCTAAAAAAAACAAACACAAACAAACAAGAAAACAGCCACTCGTCTCTAATTTCTGTGCTCTGAAATGTTTCGTGGATGTACTTGCGAAAAGTTTCTGGCTCGCCCTGTGTATAATTAGGAAGAGAAAAGTATATGAAACAAAGCAGATTTCCAAATGGTGCTCTTCTGCATCATTTATCTCACAATTCATTTTTTTATTGGTATTGCAGTTGTGCCTGGGAGCCTCAGGCGAGGCCATGTGCTAGCTGCTGTACAAAAACGGCACAAAAAGATGGTCTCTGACCCTAACTGCTTATGTCCGGATAGATACTTAGAAACCACAGACCTAATGGCAGTTTAGCTCAGGGGTGGGCAAATGTTTTGGCCCAAGGGCCACATCTGGGTATGGAAATTGTATGGCAAGCCATGAATGCTCACAAAATTGGGGGTTGGGGTATGGAAGGAGGTGAGGGCTCCAGCTGGGGATGAAAGGCTCTGGAGTGGAGCCAGAAATGAGGAGTTCAGGGTGTGGGAGGAGGCTCTGGGCTGGGGCAGGGTGTTGGGGTGCATATGGGGGTGCGACTCTAGCTAGGGGTGTGGGCTCTGGAGTGGTGCTGGGGATGATGGGTTGGGGGTGCAGGAGGGTGTTCCAGGCTGAGACCGAGGGGTTCAGAGGGCAGGAGGGGGATCAGGGCTGGGACAGGGCATTGGGACACAGGAGGGGGCCAGGCTCCAGTTGGTGCTTACCTCAAACAGCTCCTGGAAGCAGTGGCATGTCCCCCCTCTGGCTACTACATGGAGGCGCAGCCAGGCTGCTCCTATTGGCCACAGTTCCCAGCCAATACGAGCTGTGGAGGCAGAGCTTGGGGCGGGGGCAGCATGTACAGCCCCCTGGCTGCCCCTATGTGTCAGAGCTAGAAGGAGAACATGCTGCTCGGAGCGACAGCACACACAGAGCAGGGCAAGCCCCCAACCCCGCTCCCTGGCGGGAGCTCGAGGGCCAGATTAAAACATCTGAAGGGCTGGATGCGGCCCAAGGGCTGTAGTTTGCCAACCCCTTGTTTAGCTGATAAGGGGCACGTTTGATCTGGATTTAAGTCAAACGGCTGCTTTATCCCACAGTATACATATATTCTAGTATATCACAGAATTCCACAATAACACCTAAGCACTGTAGTAACAGTATAGTAAGCCACAGTTCTTTCACAGGTACCAGCTTCCTCTGGGCCCCAGGGATGCTCAACCCCCTGCTACACCCACCCGCTCCCCTCCCTTCCCCTTGCCCCCCAAACCCTCACCCCGCCCCGCCTCTTCCCATCCATGTTCTGTCCCCACTTCACCCCCACCCTGCCTCTTCCCACCCAGTTCCACCTCCTTCCCTGAGAGCTCCCCATCCCCGCTCCTCCCCCTCCTTCCCAGTGTCTCCTGTACGCCGCAGAACAGCTGATTGCAGTGGAGGGGAGGTGCTGGGAGGGAGGCGGAGGAGTTAATCAGTGGGGCCACCAGTGGATGGGAGGTGTCGAGGGGCTGGCTGCTGATGGGTGCTAAACACCCACTATTTTTTTGTGTGGCTGCACCCATAAAGTCAGCACCTATGCTTTAGGCTATGCTGAGTGTGTTCTTTGGTACCACAAGAAAGAGAATTAGAGAATTCTTTAAGTAAAGGCGCACCTTTATATTTAAAAGAAAAAATCCTGTACCGTAAATATTCTGCAATACTGCAATAATGACCCAATACTATTGTGAACTGTAGGGCTTTGGGACATCACTGTAGAACACAGAAGCATTTTTAGAGGAGATAAAAAAAGAGACAGTTATTCACTGAGGGCCCAGCTCCACCAGGATCTACCTGGTAGGTATTGAGCAACCTTGTCTCCCAGAGAAGTCTGTGTGAATAGAAGGTGCTTCACAGGAGACACTCAGCACTCTACTCCATGTACAAATGAGGTGCATGAAGGTGTGTGCTGGGCAATGGCTCCTTGGTGCTGTATGATACTGTCCTCCGGCAGGACCGAGCAAGAAGTTATAAAGCTTCAGGTTTTGTTCATCTAATCAGACTTTGCTACTTCTGTGAGCATGAAGTGCTTCTTGGATAAGTCAGAATATCAGGCTTGGAAAGGACCTCAGGAGATTATCTAGTCCAACCCCCTGCTTAAAGCAGGACCAATCCCCAGCTAAAGCCCCAAATTGGGCTCTCAAGGATTGAACTCACAACTTTAGGTTTAGGAGGCCAATGCTCAAACCACTGAGCTAGCCCTAGTATATTGTTCTGCACAACAAAAATGGACTAATTTTAATCCTAAAATCAGATCAAGAAAAATATTACCTGTAAAATTATTCTTCTCCTGGCTATACATCCATACTACTCCTAGTAATGCCAATGGGAGTTAGGCTTATCTGGCAAGAGGTCATGATACTGCTAAATGACTTATAGTTGAACAATAATCATTAGCTTTGCCAGTCTCACACCACACTTGAACAAGGAAAAGGCCTGGATGTCTGTGAAGTTTTTATCAGTCAATGCTATTATTTGCCTATAAAGACTTCAGCACATGTAATGTATATATTTATGTTTTGAGTATTTATTTTATATGCGATCTGAAAGGACATTGTATTCTCCATTGTATAGAAAAAGCCACTTTAAAATGAACCAGGAGCTCTTCAGCACTATAAAAACTTCTGAGGAATAAAGACTCATGGGGCCATATTTCAGAAAGCTGGCTTGAAATGTGCATACACAAACTGTTGTATTAAAAAAGATGACAGCCAAGCAATACTGCAGTACCTGACTAGCATGTTTTGAGATGTACAATTTCAGGCTACCAGAAAAGCAGCTGAAATTTGTAGTGATCTAGCAGGCAGGAAGTGAGTGGTTGGTGAAAATCTAACTTTGTTGCCATGCAGATTTGTGCAAGTGTCTTCAAAGATGCTTATCAGACATTTCTAATTGAACAGTCTCTCATAATTGAATCACATTCCTTATACAGAAGGATATCCCAATTAATAGTAAAGTGCAGTGCCATGTGCAAATATCAAGTAATCCTCACAAACCCTGCATTGGTTGGGTAAGTAGTGTGAACTCCATTTTACAGATGAGGAAACTGATACACAGGAAGAGTAAGTACAAGATTCTGATATCCTTACTCATACTGACTAGCACCTTTAATGACTGGTTTCAGTGGAACTGCTCACAGAGTAAGGTACAATTCAGCATAGGTAAGTGTATTTGAATCAAACCCTAAATGATATGTTCAAGGACACACAGCTGGAGACGCACTCAAATGAGGTCTGAATTTTGCCCAGGAGAATCAGGTAAATTCAGGAGAATCTAACTCCCAGCACCACACTCAGGCCACCTCTACACTTTGGGGACTATAGAAGCATAGCTATGGCATCGTATAACCCCATAATGCAGATACAGTCTACACTGACAGAGAGGGTTTTTCTGTTAGTATAAGAACACCACGATCATGAGCAATGGTAGCTAGGTCAATGCAAATATTCTTCCATTGATTTTGCTGCATCTATGCTTGTTGGATCCATTGATTTAACTGCATTTATACCTGTTGGATTTTTCATAGAATATTATTAGAGTTGAAAGGGACCTTAGGAGATCATCTAGTTCAACCCCCTGACAGATTTTTTTATACCCCAGTTCCCTAAATGACCCCCTCAAGGATTAAACTCCTAACCCCAGGTTTAGCAAAGCAACGCTCAAACCACCAAGCTATCACTCCTACCCCTCAGTGGTGTAGCTATGTCAACCTAAATTTTAAGTGTAAATCAGGCCTTATTCCCCTCAACCATGCTGTCAATGATCCTTTATGCTTTGGGTCACTGCATTTTAATACATGAAACATTGTATAGCCCGTAATATAAACCAATAAACATGTGCATAGAACATATGACTTTGTTAAGGAATTCTCTAATAGTTTGCTTTACTCTATATAAACACAAGTTTTCAGATTATCTGCCCTTAATTTAATGTATGAGCTACCTGTGGGAACAGTATACTGTAGATATTGTTATTTCAGATGCGTATTCCAAGGACGATAAATATAACTAGGCCTGCTTGTAACAGAATATAAATTCCTGCTGTGTTCAAAAGTCTGCAGCTTGAATGGTTAGAAATACTGTGATAATAATAGTAATTTATTAGATATTACAAGCATTTATTTACCACCTAAGTACAATGGAAATGGGTGCTTTAGATATATAATAAGAACCTTATATGGGTTCAGAATTAATAATAATTTGTAATAATTATAAATTATACTATGTACATACGTTTGTAAATTATGGCTCCTGTGTATTTGAACCCGCAGATCTAGTGAGAAGGAAAAGGCCAGTTTTTGTAGGGTCTTCCAGTTCCACACCTAAAAAAAAGGAAGGAATTGACTAATGTATTCTGTACGAGAATTTATTTCTCTGGGATCTTGTCACTTGCAGGGCTGCTGGAACAATTTGTATAGTGGTGATGCTGAGAGTCATTTAACCAAACTGTAGACCCTGCATATGATGGAAACCACTTCAAGATGGGGTGCAGAAGCACCCCCAGCATCTCTCATTCCAGCCCTTATGGTTACTTTTAGGCCCCTTTGGATAAATCCTATAGAAGGTAATAGAAAATTATAACATTTCAATTTTTGCACCATGTTATTGAATTCAATAAAGAATTCTAATCCCTGCTATAATGTTTGATAGAGTGATTAAAAAGCCTGTGAGAAGGAGATAATTCTCCATTAAATGCTATAGATTTTTTTAAAGTTATTGGTATAGACACTGATTAGTTCTGTCCTTATTGAATTCAGTGGAACTTTCCTAACTGAATCCTACATCTACAAATGTAGAAAACTGAATTTGGGGAGAGATAGCTCAGTGGTTTGAGCATTGTCCTCCTAAACAGAGGGTTGTAAGTTCAATTGTTGAGGGGGCCATTTAGGGAACTGGGGTAAAAATCTGTCTGGGGATTAGTCCTGCTTTGAGCAGGGGGTTGGACTAGATGACCTCCTGAGGTCCCTATGAGTCCACATCTTGACTTCTACTAGGATTAATCAAGTTTTCTACACTGTTCAAGTTTCAGTCTTTCATAGGTATGCCCATTTCCATCCGCTTTTGTAAAGTAGAGGTCTGTGTACTTTACAAAGAGTTACACACCTTTGAATGTGCTCCGTAGCTGAAATATTTGCATAACAACCCCAAATTGACTTGCATATTGAACTGCTGGCACTGTGGAGATCTAGATGTTTGGAATATCTGAGAATTGTTGCATTGAGTAGCCAGCACTTTAAATCAATTTGGCATTGGGCTAAAGAGTCAGAGAAGTACAAGTGATTTACACAGGCAAAACTACTGTTTACTGCATAGCCAGTGACTAGCTCACAGGTAAATAAAGACAATTCTCTCCCAGGTTAGTGACAGTAATTAAAGATACACAGCACATTTATGAAATCTCTATGTATCAGCACAACTGACATGTAATAGAAGATACTAAAAATCTACCTTTTTAGTATAATGAATCTTCCAGAGTGGGATCTGATCTTCGTACTGGTTTCTACAGTAGCAATCCTGAACCTACTACCTACCACACTGTGGGCCACATACAAGTAATAATATGACTAAATAACATTTCTAAACAAAGATGTCAGTAACAAATTCTGAGCTGACTTAAATGGCTTACAACCTTATTGATATTAATAGGATAGCGCATGGTTTTAATCTTGCAAGTTTTGGTCTACAGTGTTTAATGGAGATCTGTCCTGCATAAAGAGTTAATACTTCATGAAGCTTCATAGATGAGGGATAGGTTACTGGTCAATGAATATTTTAAAAGGGCAGGTAATATAGCATACAGTTATTGTTCCCCCCTCCACACTACTGAATAAATATCTAATATGCAAACTGCTGCTATGATTGTCTTCAAGGGAATATAAACAACAAAAAGAAAACCTAAGGGAAAAAAAGTCACTTCCTGTTCTTCCCCACAGGTGCTTTACATGCCACTTCATAAAATGGTGAGTACAAATTGTGCGGGAATTAAAGTTGGTAGTGCTAAGAGAAAGAAAATGAGCTAAGGTATTGGGCTAACACATTTATTTGGGAGAGTATTTTAATAAAAGAATACAGAAGACATTTTAATTGAAGGCAAGATGGTGGTGTTCTATTTCTATGAATAACTACATTTTTGGTTTCCCTGTACTGATATACATTTTTTTTTTGACTTTGTCCTTTTCTTTCTTACGTCTCACCTATTCACCTGCTGACCAAAGAGTCAGGGACTGCATTATTTTCTCTCTATGTAATTAGGTTTATGGCTCCTTCTGGGGCATCAGAATATCTGAAGTAAAATGGGAAGTCAATCTGTTTGTTCTCCTTTCACCTACCCACCCTGAAATCCAGAGTAAAGAAAAATGCCTACTGTCTCTTGATGCACATCTGACTTAGCACTGGCTAGTAATGACTTGACTGTAGCCTTGTGTGAAAAAAATCTCAATGCCAGCAATAACAACAGATTCGCCAAAAGAGAAGCAATATTTTACTGAAACAAGCTGAGCAGTTTTTGCAGGTAGAAAGCTATCATTTTTTTCATGTGAATGCTCATAGAGCAAAATTTGGTTGGTTTGCCCAGACGTACTTCAGATGTCGGACCACTGAGCCTCAATACTTACACTAGTGTAATAGGAGACCAGGGACCCTTGGCTGGGTAGTCAGCTCTGAAAACCTCCAATCCATATCTGTGATGAATATAAAATGAAGTTCTTGTGATGTTGGCATTGAGCGTTCAGACACTGTAAACAGTTTGCAAATCTGTTTAGAGAAAAAAAGCTACTGTGTCTAAATTCATGTGCAATCATTCCCCCTGTTTAGGCTGCAAAGTTTTCTTACTGTATATAGGTCATTTCACAGTTGATCTGCCTTTTTAACCAACTGTAGTGCTGTGCCAGACCTTATCAAATTGAATTCCTATCATTTAGGCTTTTGTCCTTGATCAGTCACACTGTAGCTGTTTCATTAACGATTGTAATAATGGGGCTGTTTCCCAGCCATGGGAGCTTGACTTCCCAATGGAATTCCTAAGTGAGTCCTGTAGATGAGTGTCAGTGACTGCTCAGTAAGTTTTCTTGATACAGATAAGTTTCTAAATGGCACTTAGAAAAGGAGCATTATTAAAACACCACACACGCACTGCTTTATTAATGAGGATCATTTTAGCAGTCAACTGTTGTGAATGGAAAGCAAAATACAGCTGACTTTCAGTACATGCCAATTAGATTTGGTTCAGATAGGAGCAAAATGCTACACAGTGGCACACTTTAGACTTATAAATTCCACATACAGAAAATAATCCTTTTTTTTTCAGCCATCTCTCAGAGTAAGACAAAGAAATATAGAGCTATGGTTCATTGGACAGAGCAAACTCCAGTAGGTGTACCTATAGCAAATGATGTTGAACAGGGTTTTAGGGCCAGGTTCTCATCTCAGTTACTCTAGTGATATTCCATTCACTTCAATAGAATTACATGGTCTAGCTGAGAGAGAATCTGGTCTTTACTGTGAGAGATTCGGAAATCTAAATTTCATCCCGTTTGTATTATCCCAGTTTTCAAGGATCATCCATTTCTAGAGTAATAGAAATGGGATGAAATTTAATAGCGCAAAGGACAAGATCATGCACTTAAGGACTAACAATGAATTTTCCTATAAGCTGGGGACTTACCGCTTGGAAACAACAGAGGTGGGAAAAGACCTGGGTGTATTGGTTGATCACAGGATGACTATGAGCTGCCAATGTGATGCAGCCAGGGAAAAGGTTAATGCAATCCTAGGATGCATTAGGTGAGGTATTTCCAATAAAGATAAGGACATATTATTACCTTTGTATAAGGTGCTGGTGAGATCTCAGCTGGAACACTGCATGCAATTCTGGTCTCCCTGGTCTTTTAGGCACTTACCTGGAATACGAGAAATCAAGACTGAAGTCCTGACTCTGCCTGATTCAGAGCAGGGACTTGAACCTTGAGTGCAGGGGACTGGACTAGATGACCTCTCAAGATCCCTTCCAGTTCTATGATTCTGTGATTCTAACATCCTAACTGAATGCCTTAACCAGCAAGCTATAAAGTCGATCTCTTGATTTTGGCATTTTTGTGAAAGGTTCTGGCTTCATTTCATATCACGACGAAAACAAAGTTTGAAATCCCAGAATTTTTCACAAAACAGAATTGTTGTTTTCTGGCCAGCCCTAGTGGAAAGTGATGCATTGATGACAAAAACAGAAAGAAATGTGACTCTATCCAAGGTGCTTGATGAATCCGACAACAGTTTAATGAAATATGGGCATAGGCGACACTTTGGCAGGTACCCAGCAGTTAAGTCTATCTTCAGTAGTTGGTCCTATTGACAAATATACTTATTTCTCATAGGTGTTGCACAGGTCTAGATGGATAGTCATTCACTTCATCTCTGCCTTCTAGTCTTCTTCTCTCTCCTCTCTTTTCCTCAGCTCACCCAAGTGCTTTCATCACAGAAGCCAGAGCCAGACCTCAGATTTTCTGTACATACAAAAAATCCAGGGTCAAGCTTAGTCAAGTTAAAAGTTGCCTATAATGAAAATGGATGATAATCCTTTAGCGTGGGAGGGAGCTGGTTTATAAGTGCTGCTAGAACTTTGGAGCTCAAGTCATAAGTATTGCCGCTGTAAAGCAAACTCCAGAGGCTTGACCCTCCATTTCCTTTATTAATGAGTCATGACTGCTTTCTTTTCAAGAAGTACATTGCTGCACCTCCTCTACGGCCTGCTGTGTGCTCCCTTGTATTTGCCCTGAAATGTTAAGCATTGTCCACCGTGTTTGGATGTAAATTTGTTTCTCTCTTGGTATAACTTCATGTTGTTTTCTTTTTTGTATTATACCTTATTTTCACTAGGAAAATGGAACTTGGGCAGTCAGGTCATAGAAAATGTTAGGTATGCTAACAAAATGGATCTCTTTCCTCCTCATGTGGAGTGTCTTCCTGGCATTCGGGCCTTGGTAGGCAGTAAGTAATGGGAGTGAAGGGAATGTTTCCTCCCTTTGAGTTTAAATGCACTGCCCACCCAGGGACTCACAGCCCCTGCCTATTCAAGCACAGGAATCAAAAAACCAGAAATCAAACCCAAGTCTCCCCAAGGTAGTGCAGATTGCTACAACTACAGGCCAGGAATCCCTGCACATTATGTGGAATTAATTTATTTAAGTGACCATTGTGATTGTGAAAGCTTTCCAAATTTGCAACCCTCAGAACCAAAGTTATTTGTATGTTAACAGAATAGGTACAGTATGGACAGTGGGCATACAAGCTTTCTGACATGCTCCTAAGCTGGCCAGGAGGGACCTCATCCAGTGGGGAGCTGGCTAGTGTAGTTGTTGGGTGGGATTTTCTTTCAGACTTATTGTGTCAGCAAATCCACTAGCGTGTAGACTATAATTATTATTTTTGCAGTGATTCCCACCTGGTCTAAGTGACACATGGCACAGACCTCTGACAAATTATTATTTAGAGATCAGCAAAAGGGGAACTGATGGCAACAGCTCCACCAGAGCTGCTCTAATATAGACAAATGAAGGCCTTTCCACAAAAGACTCGGGAACCGATGGCAAGTTTTTAAAAATGGAACAGTCCCATCCTTCTCAGAGCTGCACTATGCAGAGAATGCAGTTTTGGGGACTCAGTCCACAGGAGTTAGCTAGTCCCACAATCCATACAAGACTGTAGAAATTCAGACCTCTTGCAAAAAGAAGGTACTAAAATTAAGCTAACTCTTTCTGGGAATGTAAGCAATTTATAACAAATATACTCCACCAAAAGCAATAACCATGGGGGCACACAGTTTATTTGCCACCACCAACTGCTGAGCCCCTGAAAAGATCCCCTTCCCCCAAAGTATCATACCTCATGCTCAATAAAACTGGTAGCCTCCCCAGTATATGAAAAGCAAGACTACCATTAGGAAATAATTGATACAACACAAAGTAATGAACATTTCACTTGTTGACCAGTATTATAGCCATCATTTGACTCCCAAGAGCATTTGGCACAGATCTATTTATGGATCTATACCACTTTATGTCAGCAGAGAATTTGGCTCCATGACCATATTGTGTTAAGCTCAGAAAAGTGCCATCTCAGGTTCATAACCAACCTGAGACTCTGGCACAAGCCCTGCTACAAACCTGGATTCAGTCTAGGGAGAATTTGGACATCATTCCATATCAACCTTTTGTTTCCTCTCCTTCTCCCTTATACCGTTCTGTTGCCTTCGGGGTGGAAGTGCTGGTTGCCTTTATCCTTACCTCAGGTCTCTTCAGAGGACAGCAGTTCCTGTGCTCCTCCCTGGTCTACATGATCAGTCTGATTTTTCAAGTCCTGAGCACACAGCATTGTATTGTCAATGCCTGTGCTGAAGTCACTGGGAGCTACTGGGGGCCAAGCACTCTTGAAGATCAAGCCACTTGTTACAGTGCGTAGTTGCAAATGCAAGAACTTGACTTTGGAAGTCCAGTTTTGACCATCTTGCTGTCAACATTGTTATTTGTTAAATCATTCCACTGCAGCTAGGTACCATACAATAGTTTATTATTTGTTATGTAGAGAAAGGACCAGGCGTAGATAGCACAAAGCCTAAAAGAAGAAGGTGCAAAAATCTTGGGAGCCCTTAATATGTGTTCTTTAAAAGCTGACTAGATTCACGAAGGATTCCAGAGGATTGGACAATGGCACAGTGTAGTTTGAAAGACAGCTAGCAGGGAGTTCATGCTGAATTCCTCAGCTGGAGGTCTTTGAAGCTGTTTCTGCCATGATAGATAAATGAAATTTAAGGGCTGTTGTTTATTTAAATATTCCAAAAAGATTTCAGCAGAGATGGCGATTAATGGTTAAGGGGAAAGGATCATGGAATGGGAGGAGGGTCGAGTAAGGTGCTTCATAGCAAACTGGCAGAGGAGCAGAATCCTCACTCACATCAAGTTTGAACTCTTTCAGCACCTTGAGGGTCAGGACATAGCTCTGCCCTGAATTCATCTCTCTCTCATTTCTTCCTCTGGCTGCTTAGGTTCCTTCTATGCAACCCTCTAGAACAGGGGTGGGCAAACTATGGCATGGGGGCCCATCAGACCATTTAATCCAGCCCTCAGCTCCTGCCAGGAAGTGAGGTCAGATTTTTGCCCCACTCTGGCGCTCCAACCAGGGAGTGAGGTTGGAGGCTTGCCCTGCTCCACGTGGCTCTCAGGAAGCAGCCGGCATGACCTCCCTCCAGCTCCTACATAGTATGTGGAGGTGCGGCTAGGCAGTTCTGTGAGCTGCCCCCATCCATAGGCGCCATCCCTGCAGGTAAGCACCCCTGATCGCCCCCATGCCCCAATCCCCTGCCACAGCCCTGATACCCCCCCTGCAAACCCCTCAACCCCAGCCCAGAGCCCCCTCTTGTGCCCCAAACGCCTCATCTCCAGCCTCACCCTAGACCCTCACCCCATCTGTGCCCCAACAGCCTGCCCCATCCCTGATCCCCCTCTTGCCCATTGGTCCCAGCCTGGAGCCCCCTCCTGCACCCCAAACACCTCATCCTCAGCCCCACCCCAACCCAGAGCCCCTTCCTGCACCCATAACTCCTCATTTCTGGCCCCATCCCATAGCCTGTACCTCAAGCCAGAGCCCTCACCCCATCCCACACCCCCACCTCCAATTTCGTGATCATCCATAGCTCACCATACATTTCCATACCCCGACGTGGCCCTCAGGCCAAAAGATTTTCCCACCCCTGCTCTAGAATATCCTGGGTAAAATCCTCTCCGCATTGAAGTCAATGAGTGTTTTGCTATTGATTAATTTCTCACTCATTTATGCACCTCTGACCATGACAGTCTGAGTGCTTGGTATTCCCTCCTTGTTGTCGGGCCCAGCAAAGTGCTCAAGCTTGTGTGTAACTTTAAGGATTTGAGTAGTTCTCTTGACTTCAGTGGGATTACCTCATGCTTAAAGTCATGCATGTCCTTAACTGCTTTGCTGGGTCAGGTCTCTGGTGCACTGGTTGAGCATCCTATCCTATTCTTACATGTGACTCACTAAGAAACTCAGAATCTCCTCACTCTGTGAAGTAAATCTCCACATTTTTAACCCTGCAGAGCTGTGTGATAATGGACATGGAAACTGTGAAATGTTTACAGAAAAGCTATCACTAGTCTAACACTTGAGCTATGTCTTCACTGGAGAAAAATGTGTATTTTCTGAGAGATGGCAGCATGCCCGGGGACTGGGGAGCCCAGTGCTTCTAGACTCCCATGCCAGCTGACTCCCAAGGCTCTCTGACACCAAATGGTAAGCTAGCTGGTCAAAGCACCACAGAGCCTGGAGAGGCAGTAGGCCCAGAAGTCTGGCAGCCTTGGGCTCCTTGGCCCCAGGGCAGTCAGTGTGGTGGGACCCTCCCAGCTCCTCAAACCTGGGAAGCCCTGGCACCTGCTGGCTGAAATTGACATGAATTTTGTTAGTTTCACACCTGCTATTCCCTAGTGGGCAGTGTGAAACTGACAATCCTGTTAATTTCGGTCAGCATCTACTGGGTCCAGAGAGCAGATTTTCTCTCAGAAACATCAGAATTTCCCAAATGAAAAATGTACAGACCTTTTAGTTCAAAGGAAATTTTCTAAAGAATGCTTTTGTTCCAAATCAGAATGAAAACAAATCTTGAAATATCACAGCTTCCCATGAAACAGTTTTGGACAGCTCTATTTAGAATAAACACCAAAGAGATGAATTAGTGGCCAGAGGGCAAGTGAGGCAGTCAAGGGTATATGATAAAGTGCAGTGAGGGGATAAGTGAATTTATCAGATATTTCTGTATATATTTACACTGTAAGCTCCTTGGCACAGTGACTATGCCTTCTTACATATCTATAAAGTGTCAGGATTTATATTATTATAATAATTCTCTGCCAAGTTAGATTGAAAGCCCCTGTGGGTGGAACATTGGCTATGTTTGTAGAGCATTGTGCATTACTGATGGCCTAATACGTATGAATCAAAATACAGATTTAGATGGAAACTTTCTGCAGTGGAAATAGGTTGATGTGGGGAACCCTAAGATTTGTTTTCAGCACTTCTACTCCAAACTTCTGAACCATTTTGAAGCAGGAATTGAAAAACAGATTTCTCCAAGTGGCAGACAATACTAAAATTGGAAACCAGGGAGATAGTGAGGAATATGCAATCAGATTGGAAAGGTTTTGAATTGTTTAGGTGACCCTGCATTTGTCAATTATTTGCTAACTGGTCTAGGAACAAGAAACTAAGCCAGAGAGTGTGTGCTAAATAGAACAATCATCTAGCTCACTGAACCAGATATAGGAGCTTTTGTGGAAAAATCATTCAAACCATCAGCATAAGGCTCAGCTGCAGTAAAGAGTCAAACTGGATGCAGGGTTGTATTAGCCATGCAGTAGATATAAAACTAAGAAGGTGATACATTTGCTATATAAAGAAGCACTAGACTTCCTTCTCCCCCCCACCACCCCAAAACTCTTTGCCCAGCATTGGCCATGGTACATCAGGAAAGATATTACTCTCAAGAAGGTAGGGCATAAAGCAGCAAATATGACATCAAGTTGGAAGAGTTTGAGTTATGAAGGAAGGATAAAGGAGCAAACAAAGCTGATACATGGAGATCACCTAAAAGACATTTAAAATTATGAAAAGGATAACAAAAATTGAAAGAGAGAGATATTTTCACATTGATAAGAGCTTAAAACAAAGTGCTGGAGACAAGCTGCAGTATTTGGATGTGCGATTTCAGTTTTACGGGAAAGAACAGTTGTAGACTGGGGAATAGAGATTTGTATACTGAGGTCTGGTGGATAATTCACCCATAAAATGCAGATCCAGGCTCAATTTCCCAACTTCTGCATAAAATTAGAGTTTCCAAGATTTTGGTTCAAGTCCATCTCTAGCATAGTTTAACGCACAGCAAGTAAATAGGAAACCTAGATAGAACTAATACACATAAAAACAAATGACTGTGAGAAGCAAAGTAAGCAGGAAATACAGACAAATGCAAGATACACCTATATTTGGTGCTGAAGAAGCAGAGGATTTACCGAGATGGTGAAAAATCAAGAAGTTGGAATTAAGATCATCCAGATAAGGGAAAGTACATTGAGCCAGCTGGTCTTTTCCTGGTGCAAAAATCTTATTTTTATGAACAATGAAAGATACTAAAAGTATTTTTTTTTTTTACTCTAGGGTTTAGTTCTGTTTATTTTTTTCTTAAAGTCCTTACTCAGGCATAATTCCCAGCTGTAGTTAATGGGAGTAAGCCATGAGCAAAGGTCTCAGGATTTGGCCTAGTGACAGTGTTGTTGCAGAACTGAGCAGTTATGTTTTTATTTGAAGCAATTTTAACAGGCAAGTGCTTAACCCCTTAAAGAGTGGAAATACTGATAGCATATTAACTGTAACAACTCCCAGGGATTTCTGGACCTTCCTTTTTATGTTCTAAGATGAGATTATATATGGGATCTGGTGCTGATGTTATGTATATCAGTCTCTATGCTAAATATATTTTCATACTTGATTCAACAGGCTGACATCTGAATATTATAAAATGGCTAAGATTAAAAAAAAACAACTCATGAGCAAAATAAAATCCACTGGAAGTTTTCAGATGTAGCTGGGCCAAAGCTCTTTAGCTGAAGGGTGCCATGAAGCATAGGTGTATATAGAGCTTATGTTTAATTACTTATTTTTAACTTATAATGGGTAAAGTACACCTGAAGTAGAAAGTAATGTCACACATATCATCAGTACACAGATATTGTGTAGGGTCAAAGGCTTGGCACCTTACACTGGTAGAATCTTGACTCCAGTAGGATACTCAGGAGAGTAAGGTGAGCAAAATGTAGCCCCTGATTTGTTTTTTGTCTTTTTGTTGTAGTTTTGTTTTTTTTTAAAATTCTCAATGGCCAGACCCTTAGCTAGTGTAAATCAACATAGTGCTGTTGACTTCAGTAGATCTATATGGATTTACAACAGCCTGGGATCTGGTCCTTTATTCTCAAAAAGAAAAGGAAAAAACCCACCTTGTACCAGTACCTATACAGTAATACTTATTAACTCTTAAATAACTGTCAAGGTTTCTACTACTAGGAAATCACTGTACCATTTAGAAAAGAGAAATCCAAGTGGGGCGGAGAAATAATGAATTCTCAGACGAGACCTTAAAGATAACAGTTGAACTTAAGGGCATATTGAGACGCAAAAGACATATTAATCATGTGCACCATCGTAATGAGGACCAACAATGGCAAAGACTGGCTGCTTAGCAACCAGATGACTAAGGTGAAACCCAAAGTACAAAACCAGAAGGTGTAAACAAATATATGTATTTTAAACAAAGTTGCAGGAATGTTTGGAAAAAATGAGAAAGTTACTATCAACCTTCTGTTACTTAATGTGTCAGCTTTCATATTTGATTTCTGGGCAAAAAGAAGAGTCAGCTGACCCCCAGTGACAACAAAATGAGTCATAAAGGGTTTTTTTAGTTTGTTCCGGTATAGAGCATCTTTTACAAGCTAATTTGCAGAAGATGTGCTGCAACTGTTGCCACTTGTGTTAAACAAGACATTCAACAGCCTACAAAATTCACAGTCTCCCTCCCTGTTCTTGAGGCCAGCAGCTCTTTTCATTAGGTGATACATGAAAAGAGGCAGAAGAGGGTGATGCATTCACGAGCCCTGTTGTAAAACAAACAGCACGCTTTTGTCATGGAGGTTGTGTTTAGTTTAAACTGTAATGTGTTGTGACTTATACACATGTTTACAAAGGAAGAAGAATTGACAGTCACTGGGCAGAGTGCTATGAGCTCAGCAGATGTTATTTATTTTCAGACTTTTAATGTAATTTTCATGATTTGGATGGCTAGCTATAGAATCAAATAGATGAATTCTTTTCTGACCAACGATCTGATGAGAGATTACAGTATGTTGAAATGTTGCACACCAGGGCTTTAGCAGGACTATTGAAAGAAGGGCTTGTTTACACTTACACAGCTGCACTTGGGCAGCTGCTCTACTGCAGTACTTAGGGAAGACACTTGCCATTGGAGATGTTTGTTGCTAGCACCGCAGATTGGCTCTATACCATTGTAGGCAGTCTCATCATAGCGTTCCCTCTATAAACGTATCAAGCTCAGTCTTGAAGCCAGTTAGGTTTTTTGACCCCACTGCTCCTCTTGGAAGGCAGTTGCAGAATTTCACTCCTCTGATGGTTAGAAACCTTCATCTAATTTCAAGCCTAAACTTGTTGATGGCCAGTTTATATCCATGTAATTGTAGTTTGGTATCTCATGCTTCCATTCTACTATGGAATGGTCTCTCCAGATAGATTTCATCTCCTGAGATGCACCACGGCCCTGTGACTGTTATGATGCATTGCCTCCTCTCACCAAGAGGGGAGATCATGTAGTGCGTCGTGGGAGGTGTCCAACCAGGGAGTTCAGCCTATATGAGAGAATGAGAACAGAAGGCACCTGAGCAACAGCTTCCAGGAGGCACTTTAGTGGCATTTCAAAATATTTTAAATTCTGTTTTTCACAGAAAACTCAACATTTTCAATGGAAAAAAAGTCCTATTTTTCTGACTGGCTCTAATCACAAGGTTGTTCAGTTGCCTATGTGCATGTTGATTATTCTCTTACAAGCTCTCCCTGGGTACGTGTCCACATCACATTAACCACCACCACAGTTAGCATCCTTGTTCTCAGCCTCAACAGAGGCCAAGGATTGAATGGGCATGAAGAATGAACTACCCTTTCACCCTAAAGACAAGGTTTGAGGCACACTGGTACAGGAGTGTGGAGACGCTTGTACTGTCAATTTCTGTGCTGAATTTGTTCCCAGAATAGACAAAAGATTTAATTCCCCAGGACTATCAAGCTGACATCTTTCACTGGCACTAAATTCTCCTGCACACATCCCCTTTCCCCCTTTCTTTTGCATTTTCACATACATCAGCACTTCTTTGTTCTTTTTAAGATCAGAAACTGCAGTGCCCCAGTGCTTCTAGTCCAAATGGAGCAGGAAGTACTAGGGAACATGAGATTTCCAGCCTAGTTATGCTGAGCTATCAAGAGGTTCATATGGTACCATCAAGGTTTGGATGAGTGGACAGTTTGGAAACCTAACGAGATTTGGTTTGGATGCTTCGGTTTGGCTATTTTGATCAGATATGCATATCAAACCTGGAATGAGGCTAAGCATTGTAGCTCTCATTGACTTCAGTGGGAGTGCTGAGTGTTCAACATCTATTAGGATTTGAGCCTCTGAGTTCCTTAAGCTTTTCCCTTATGGCTATATGTATTACAGTAATATCCAGATCAGGCCTCTGTTGTGTTGGGCACTGTGCAAAGACTAAATAAAAGGTAAGCCCTGCCCCAAAGAGTTTACACAATTCAAAAGCTGTGTCGAACACAAAGTCAGGAGAGAGCAGGAAGCTAACGGTGACTGTAACATGAACACAGAGCTTCATGTAATAGCAAAGGGTACAATTTGGAGGCTTTGTAGTCACCTGTTCTTTGTTAAATTAGATAACTGAACAAGAGATGTAAATGAATTGCTAACAGACCACTGCCTGGCCATTATCATTAGGCATGGTGTATAAGATTTTGCCTTTGACTAGTTCAATACAGTATCCAGGCAGGCAGTTTGATGACTTTCTTAAACAAAAATAAATGTATTAGTTATAATGTTGTCTATCTAATCTGCTGGGAAACCACACAAATATAATCCATAATGGAATCTATAGAGATGGTCACTCCCTTTGACTGTGATGGATACGGATGTGTTTTCCCAAGAAGGCTGGATAGGTAACCCTCGAAAAAAGGCATTGGGCGAGGTCTCAGCTGCTGTAAATTGGCATCAGTTGAAGTCAGTTGAGCTACACCACTTTACATCAGTTGAGAATCTGGCCTATTTATATCTATGGTGCGTACATGTTGAAAATAAATCTGTTTTGCTCACAGGTTTAACGTGGAGTTTTTGCGCACACAAAAATAACTAACTTGAATTTTTTAAATATCTTTTCATCTGGCCAATGGTCTAGATTGTGTCCCATTAAACTGTCAGAAATCTGTAATATTACTGAAAAGAGATATAGGCTTTGAGATAGTTTTAATCATGAATTTGCCTATTAAAATCTTGATGCAATGCCTTTTTAAATCAAAACCAGAAAAATAATGTATCCAGGCTTAAGAAATCAGTTGTCTTTGTGGTTTTTTTCAATTTGAACAAGATAAGCATGTTTGATGCTTACATCCCATAAGCACTTCACTGACATCATGGACCACATCCTCACTCGCTGTAGATCAGCATACCTCTGTTGAAACAAATTCACCTAGGCTAATCAGCACCAGCTGGGAATCTGGCCCTATATGTAACATGCAGTTCTTGAACAAGTCTTGTTAACATCAACATACACTAATGTATCCCAGAAGATGATAATGTGAATTGAATGCTTCTTGGCCCAGAAAACAAAGTGTACTCAGTAGAAGATCATCTGTTTGTTTGTCAACCATTTGTTCTTCCCCTTATTTGACGTGCTTTTGGTCATAGTCCTCGTGGTAAGAGATAATGCACCAGACATGTTTGGTGAGTCTGAAGAATGCTGCCTGAGCCTCCTGCACTGAAGTCCTCCCCTTGCTGCAAAGCAAGAGTCTAATGCTTTTGAATATGACTCTGAAAAGCTGGAGGAAAAAATTGGCTCTGTCAGGAAGGGCAGGGTGGGTATTTACCTGGTGGTTTGTCCGTGCTGCATTTTTATTCTCTGCATTGTCAGTGAACAGAGTTAAGCAAAATTGGTGCATTTTTGTAAAATTTGCAGAGGAAAAAATAAGTGTGGGCGATTCAATCCAATTTCCTCAATATCCCTCATTATTTGTAATTCACACCATGCTATCAGTAGCACTTGACTAAAGAAAGGGAAAAGGAAAGGAAGCGTGCTTTCTTTTTCTTGTTGGTTTATTTTTGGCAGTGTAATGGGAGAGGAGATGACTAGAGCTAAGGGCTCAACCATTTAGCCTTGGAGATTCATGCAGTGAATTCACTCACTGCCCTCTTGTAGTGGGAACATAGTATCACAAGCCCTTTACTGGCCTCCCTGCGTGGGGAGGTGCAGAGCCAGCCTCCAAAACTGACAGTGGGGGCATTTGGGTAGAGGATGGAGCTAGGCAGGCTGGGAAATGTGCTGGGCTGCCCTTTCTCTTGGGTAACCTCCACAAATGCTGCTCCAGATTGCAAAGCAGAACTTCCAGGAGAGGGCAGCGTTGGTACCTTTACCTGTCCTTGTGACCCAGGGACCTCTTGGTGACAACTGGCAGAGGGCACAGGGGTACATAAAGGTTACAGGGATCCCCCTACTAGTATCTACATACTTGTTCACCACAGGGTGTCAGGCAAGGTCTGTGATGAAAGCCTGTGTCACACAGGTGGTCATACTCATTGTGAAATGTATGTACAGATAATATATAAGGAGTTGGGTACATACTGAAAATGTTGTACTTAGGGGGTGCGACTTAGGGTTGGTCATCAGAAAAGGTGAGAAACAGGGTTGGTCATCAGAAAAGGTGAGAAACAGGTTAGGCTCAGGCAAGAGATTGTGGTCTACCTGTACACATGTCAGTTCAGCACTGTTTGGTTCACAGTGGGAGTCTATTTACAGTCTGAGCAAAATGCTAGTGGAGCGATTGCAAAGTCTCCAGGGAGGCCACTAGACAGGAAAGTGCAAGCAGCAGGGGTTAGCTTGTGTACAAGTGCAGCCCAGGGATTTTTGGAATATACCTGTAGGGACAGAGGAAAACTCTGGGTCTTTCCACAGAGGAGGCAAGAGGACAACGTGCTTGATTCATGAACAGAAGATCCCAGTCAAGCCTGGCTGTAATATGCTGGCAGGATTTTGGGTGAGTTTTTTGCTCTTATGACATGTCAGTGTCTTATTCATTAAGTTTAGGCTTCAGTATGTCTGTTATGTTTTTTTTTAATGTAACCTGTTGTTTCCAGTACTTCTGTTTGCTGTCATGTGAATCTCTGTTCTTTGTTAAATAAATGTAGACTTGGTTTCCCTATAAACAAATCTAAGTGCTGTGTGTTAAGCAGAGCCGTGTTCTGTGGTGAACTGATAAGCTGCACTGAATGGTTCCTTTGGGAATTATGTGAATGGCCAGTGGAACAGAAGCTGGGCACTCTAGGGTGACACTTGTAGGATTCAGAGGTTGGTGTAACCTGTAAAGAGAGAGCGGGGCCTGCAAGGCAGGGCTTCTGTTGCCAGAGGTTTGTGACTAGTAACTGACCTGCAGCAGACACAGACAAGGGTTCCTCACACTAAGGGTAGGTGGTAGCCATGTGCCTCACAACCCGTGGGCACTCCCCAGGAAGCATTACAGTCCTCTCCCAGGGAGAACCCTCCCTCTGGCCCCAGAGAGAGGAGTGCAATCTGCTGCCATTGCTGGTGGAGAGCAAGAGCCAAGGAGCAATCTGACTGGGAATAAAGTAAACTCCACAGGAGGGGAGGGTGAATGAAATGTAAAGCAGGACCTTGACGGTGAGCCCAAGAAGCTTAAAACTGATGTGGTGGAGGCAGAGAAGCCAGCCAAGGGATTCAGAGTGGGGCTACACCATCAGTTAATTAAGCATGGGATATTTCTGAAGTGGACTGAACAGGGTGATGTGGGTGGTGCTAGAGAGGTAGAGAAGAAGGTGGTGGTAACAACAAGTGAGACAGGACAAAATTGTTTCTTAGTTGCATGAAACCAGAATTAAAAAGGAACCAAAATCTGTGGCCTCCTCTCACTTTCCATATGTATCTTAAACCAAGGAAGTAACAAACAATTGGCTGCTTCCATTTCTAAGACAAAATTCAGCCCTGGTACAGCCAGGCACAACTCATATTGAAACCAGTGGGAATTGTACCTTTTCCTACTATGGCACAATTTCACCCGCGGGGGTTTTGCTACCACTTATTTCTCTGTTGTTTGAGAGGAGCCAACTTTAGAGACCCAGAGTTAGAGCAGAGTATGATGCATGTCCAAGCGGACCCATATGCTTACAATGATGCCACTATTTCTAATAGATCACAGTAAATCCAGAGAGACATCAGGACACTCACAGTAAATCCATAGGGAATAAGGAACAGAAGAAACAATGTGAGAATATTATTTCTGTGGAGCTACCAGAATCTTTGGGGTGAGAAAACTCAGTGAGACAGTAGGGGAGGAAGAGATTGTAGTATAAGATACCCAGGAAAAGGTTAATCAGCTCTTAGAAGTTGCTATTGCAGTTATCGGAGTCCTGCCCTCAGGGTACAGTGTGTGCAGTCAGAGTTTGTTTAGATGATATAATGCTTTTAACTAGGGATTTGCAAACTTTTGTGCCTATTTTCAAAGGCACAGAAACATCCTAGGTTTCAAATCAGACAGTGAACTCAAGCCTTCTAGGGTTCATATGTATGATTTTATTGTAAGTCTTGCAATATTTGGTTGAGGAAGGGGGTGTCTTAAAACCCCAGTTTCTGAATGCATGAGTATCTCAGCTTACTTTTTAGAAACTTAAGTTTCTAGCTTTTATACTAAGTAAACCTGAAGCCAACAAACAAAAAAGTATCCCACATTTATTAGCTTAAAAATCATGAGATGTCTTTAAGTAATCTAATGGGGGGTGGGGAGGTTCAGGCCTTGACTCATTATTTACAAATTGTTGGGGTTGGCAATACTAGAAGTTTGGGTTGCTGCCGTCTTCAGCAGAAGCAACACTAGGGTGATCAGATGTTCCGATTTTATAGGGACAGTCCCAATTTTGGGGTCTTTTTCTTGTATAGGTTCCTATTTACCCCCTACTCTCGTCCTCATTTTTCATACTTGCTCTCTGGTCACTCTAAGCAACACTGAGCTAGGATCAAGATCTAGGTCTAAACTTTGTAGCTCAAATTTCTTTCCATGTGTGACTTAAACCAGAGAAGTAACAAACAGCTGGCCACTTGCATTTCTAAGACAAAATTCGTAGGTGATCAGATATGGGGATTTGTTATGGGCTTGTCTCTAGAGAGAGATTAAAAATCTTGAAACTGTACGTTTTTGCTCTGATGGGAGAAAATGTACAGAGCCTGATTCTGATCTCACTTACACCAGCTAAACGTATTAGCTTTGGTAAGTCAGTAGCCTCACAGCAGCATTAAATTCGTATAAAAGAGATAAAAAGCAGGCAAACCGTGTATGTAAATGTTTCATGACATATCTTTTAAGATCTCTTTCAGTGTTTGACAAAATGAATTAGCTTAAACAATTGCAAAGATATGGAAAACAGAAATCTTTGTTTAAAGAATCAGTGTTCTTTTGACTGCAGCGTAATCAGATATGTGATTATATTTTACATCTTTTGCCATTTACATTTCCCCAATGTCTTCAACTCTCCCCAGTTAGCTGGTTGCTTGCATCATCCTCCCTCTAGTACAGGGATCTCAAACTCAAATCACCACGAGGGCCACATGGGGACTAGTACATTGGCCCAAGGGCCACATTACTGACACTTTTTTTCATATAAAGGTACAAAAGACCCCCCAGTCCACCCCTTCTAAGAGGCCCCACCCCCGCCACACCTCTTCCTGTGCCTTCCTCGCCCCCATTCCAAACCCTTCCCCAAAGTCCCCACCAAAACTTTGCCCCCTCCCTGCCCCTATTCCAACCCCTTCCCCAAATCTCTGTCTCTTCTCTGCCTCCTCTCCTGAGCGTGCAGATCCCTGCTCCTCCCCCGTCCCTCCTGGAAAGTGCTAAGCACCACCAAACAGCTGTTTGGTGGCGGGAAACGCTTGGAAGTAGGCAGAGGAGTGGGGACACTGCGTGCTGGGGAGGAGGGGGGCAGCGAGGGAGGGGAGCTTGGTAGCTGCAGGAAATAACTCCGGGGGGCCATGGGGAATTTGGCAGGGAGAGCTTGGCAGGCCACAGGAAATAACCCCGCGGGCTGTGTGTTTGAAACCCCTGCTCTAGTAGATTAAGATAAACCAGAAGCAAAGATATGCATTCACATCCAATAGCATACTTAGGGTTCTCTAATGGGCCAATTTCTCCTCACAATGTAGTTACAGATAAACGGCTTTAGTCAAACTTTCAAAACATGAGGCCTAATTCTCCATTGCCTATATGTAACCCACACACCTCCTGGGTGTGGTGCTCTGTCCCATGTAGTGGCACCAAGACCACTTAGAGATTAGTGAGTTTTGTCTAAAGCCTTAGCTTAGAGCCACATGGCTTTTAGCTCATGTACGAAGCAACAGAGGGCCCAGGTTCGATTCTGCTGCCAACGACTGGGGTCTGTCAATGTTACATATGCATCTTGTGCTGTCATTTATATCTGTGCATAGTGGGTAAAAAAACGCAACACTGCCGTATCAGGTTTTGCACTTAAGTTGCACACGTGTAATTAACTACACAAGGCGCAAAACTATAGAGAATTGGATCTAGGGCTTCCAAATATGTTTATTACTATGCGTATATAACCACTCAGGCTACAATTTTTGCACATTTACTTGTGTATAAAGTTACAGGATTTAGATGTGTACGATTCATCTGTTTCATCAAGTGCAATTTCAAATGGGATCAGAATGTGCAAATTCTATCATTTTGGTAACAGTGTGCACAAATTGCATGGTCAAGAGAATTTGCATGCATAAATTTGCACACACACAAGTGGCACTCAAGTTGTGGCTTTTTTGAAAACTTCGGACCTCTCTGTCTTGGTTTCAGTGGAGCTCTTCTCTGGTAAACGACACTGTATCTGAGACTGAGCAAATAATATCCAATGAATCTTAATCTGTCGAACTAGACAGGGTTTTTTGTGAGGGGGTTGTTTTGTTTTGGTTTTTTGTACTAAAACACTTTATTGTATAGCTTTGTCTTCTGCCCATGGCGGAAGCATAGTAATGTTTGAGATTTAATTAACTTCATGTGGCACTGTAGAAATGAGTAGCAAATCAATAATGAATGCCATTACAGTCACCTTATGCTGCTATAATTCTCTGTGTTTGGTTACATTAATGAGGTCTTGTTTCTTTGAGAAGCACTTCAATAGCAACCAGAAGATTATTTTTTTTAATTGCTGATCTCATGTCTGTCACTGGGGATATGAAGTAACCTCAGCTGAGACTCTATTAGTGGGGGCCAATGGTTTAAGACCCAAGAGGAGGGATATAACCTATTTTGCTGGTGCTGTTGTACAGTGTTTCTCAGGCTGAGAAATTCTAAGTATTAAGCTTCAGTTGATGTAGCTATGGAAATCGGCAGCTACTTTGTCCTTGTACTTGGTAGTTAACCATTTGATCTCTGTTTGGTAATGATTCTCCTGGAGAGTAATGGAAGTAAATGAGTCTTTAGTAAACACTTTAGCGTTTGCTTTGAACATCTCCTCAGGGCTCTTTCTGCATGCCAAGAAAGAAAATGTATGTGACAACTCACTTTAGGGATTGTCAGGATCTCTCCCAGGAAGGACTTATCTATATGGAGACTCTGACATCAAAGCACTCTCCAGAACTGTTAGTGTGCAGTTGCAGGGTGAGCGGCAGGCTAGTGTGCTGTATGTTCATACCCAGACTTGCCACACACGAAGCCTCCATGTACAAGTCACTAGTGAGAAAAAGTTAACTAAACTGAAGGGTGTAAAACAGGAGTTTTACAACACAACAACCTGGACTGTTGTTAACCTGGAGAGCTGAGCTAAAGCAGCAGAATCTCCTTGCATGTTCATCAGACCAGTGAAATTTACTGTGAAGAAATATAGGAAAAGGGCCTGAGTATCCCTTGTGCCAGTTCATATGGCTGCCTGGTGTGGAGTAGAGGCTGCCTCCCATTCATAATAGGGAGACACACCATTTTATGAAGCCCCTGGCCACTAATATCTGCTATAGGCTTCATAATAATTAAAAAAAAAGGAGGATCAGAGGTGGAAAGTGGTTATAACAGAGCCGCAAGGCCACTACATCAAATCTCATGCCAGGATTACAGACCTGTACCACGCACTTTCAGGAAAGTATGCAAGCTCATTCCCGTCCATTAATTTGAATTATCACTTCCAATCGCCTTGTTTCCAGTGTAAATAGTTTCTAGTCTAAACAAATGCTCCTAGTTAGCACAGACAGACTCTGTGTGGCATGGAAAATTTCATGCTACACCGCATTGGCCAAGAAAATAACGCCCAGCGTTGCTGTAGTTGAAATAATACTGTGTGATAGGCAAAATGGACATGCTGTATGTCAGAGATAAATGAACATGAAAGGAGATGCAGCTTATGTTTACCCAGCATGCTTTTCTTTCTCCTGACTGCCCTCTTTAGACTTCAGAGCCTGTCACATCTGCCAACTTCTGTAACTCACACCATGATAGGTACCAGACCTCACCCACTGCCTTTCATAGCACTGCTAATTCTTTGGGGGGGAGCACGGGCACAGTACCAAAGCCACCCTGAATTACAGGAAAATGACAGTCATTCTGATAAAACGTATAGTGCTGTAACTCTTCATCTTCACTAATTTTTCTTTTTAAAACCAGGATTTCTAGGACAAAAACGAGTAAATATTGTATCTGTTTGCACTGAATTGTAAATTAAGATGTTTAAAAAAATACATAATCTACTTCACTGAATTCATTCCTCTTCCAGCATCCTTTAACAGTTGTTCTTGAAATAGCTTTACCTGCTAGTCAAAGACTGTACATAGGTGTATGGCACTTTAATTTCTGTCAGGCTTGAACAAAAAGGAGCATATATTCTCCCCAGGGTGTATGTGCATAATACTCTGTAATGACTTTGTTGTTGCACCTATTAAGAAGGCAGCAATAGAGTTGTTTGTTAGAGCCTACAGGAGTAATGAGTTTCTCCTTGCAAGCTCTTGTCTTAACTCTCAAGGTGCTAGTTGGATTTTGGAGTGGATTATGTAGCTCACTGGAGTGGAGTCATTACATTGCAGTCCCATTACTGGGATAATCCATTCCCAACATACTGTTAATATCAGTGGGAATTTACATGTACGCACAAAGTCAACAATACACCTCACAACATGACCCTGACCTGCTATGTGTTTAAAAAAAAAAAGTGACTAACTCTTCTGTTATTGCATTGCAGCTCCAGAAACTGAAAAGATCACTCTCTTTCAAGACCAAAAGCTTACGGAGTAAAAGCGCAGACAACTTTTTCCAGAGGACTAACAGTGACATGAAATTACAAGTTGATTTGCTGCCTGAGGTGAGCACCAACATCGGCCAGCTCCCCAACTCAGAGAGCCAGACCTCCACACCCATCAAACTCCAACAGCAGTCAGAAAGCAACCAGGTTCATGTTTTCCAGGAGCACATCTTCAAAAAACCCACTTTCTGTGATGTCTGCAACCACATGATTGTTGGTAAGAATTATTTTGTTTGTGTGTGAGAGAGAATATGCAGAGTGGCCTTCCCAGACCATACATAACCACAGAGATGTTCTTGACAGTACTAGTCCAAAGCAACTTGGACTGTTGATCCACACCAACCAGCACATTGACATGATCATGGGCTCCATGATCTCACACTTTAAGCTGTGTAGTTAACATAGGTTGCAGTTTGACCCAAATAACAGGTATCTTCCCGTGATGACATGTAGGTATCACAACTCAGAAGCTATGAAGCCAAATTTTGCCCTGTTGGGTTTTGATAAACATTGGTTCCTATTGGCTGTATTGCTAGAAAATATGGTAAATGTCATTCATTATAATAAATCAAATAGAATGAAAGTCCCACACTGTTTCACTGCATTCCAAAGTGTTAATTACTATTCTGATTCACCCTACAGAGATTATGTGTAAATTTGCCCAAGTGTGGAGGCTTGCCACACTAGCTTTGCAATAGTGCTGCAGAAGAAGAGGTAGAGAGAGGGTGCAGGCAGGATGGTGGCGCAGAGGCTGCATCCTCTACATGTCATGGAGGGTGGGGGTCCATGCCAGCCATCAATAGGCCAACAGGGAGGCTGTTACTTGAGAAGGTTGGCTGACACACTCAGTGATGATTATCCTCTCACATACAATGACGTAAAGCAGGAGCAATTCCATTGAAATCAATGGAGTTATACCACTGTAAAAGTGAGTAAGTGAGAGGAGAACCGGGCCCATGTTATTCCTCAGGAAAAATTAGAGTGAGGCAGTGAATACTTTCATGTAGAAAAAGTGACACGCTTCCTTGACTTAAGTATTAGACAGAAACCTGCAGCAGCGCATATTCTTCAGCCTGGTGGCAGATTTCAAAATGCCAGGTTTGATGTGAGAAAATGTTTGTTTCCTGAGCTGTACATTGGACCAGTGCAAACTAGTGTAACTCCATGGAGTTATGGGAAGCTGATGAGGATGTGGCCCCCTGTCTGTTGTGAGGTTCTCTGGCTCCCTTATCTGAAGATGCTAGTATGTTTGTTTTTTTAGTTTGCGGCATTGGTGGTGTCCTGTCTTAGCTAACTTTTCCAGTGTTTCTGGGGCCCGGGGACCTTCTGCAGAATTTTTAAATGGATGGTGGGCCAACAGAAGACTACATTGCCCAGGACTTCAGCTGTATTTAGCGATATTCCTATTGTGACGCTCTCCAAGGGTACTCAGGGTTGTCGGGCACCTCACCACTATCTACCCTTAGCATGAAGGAGTCTTGTCTGTGCTTGCTGTGGGTCAGTTTTCTGAAACCACCAACCTCTAGCAGCACAAGCACTGCCTTCCAGGCCTCTGTAGGTCTTTCTCTCTTTGTACTGGTAGCGATAGGCACACACCACCTCCCAAGTCCTCAGAGCATTACCTGCAGTGTCTAGCCCTTTCTTCAATGAACACCCACTGACTTACCTAGGCCTGCTGTTCCCAAAGGAACAGCACACACCAGTTTGTAAGATTCAACTCAGGCCGTTCATTTTGCTTAACACCACAGCTCTGAGATGTATTTATGCTGAAAATAAGAATAAGTTTATCAAAGAACAGAGATTCCAATGATGGAGAGTAAGAATATTGGAAACAAATGGCTACATACAAAACAAAATCATGACATGCTTTCTAGAGACTGCAGTGAAATAACAGATTAACCTTCTCTCTAAAGAAGCTTATTTCACCCAAAGTCTCCTCCAGCATTTTCAACCGAGCCTGGTTGTGACCCCTTTTTCAGAAAAGAAATTTGCTGTCCATTTACCTCCTTGGCGAGGGATGCCCAGGCATCTCCTTTGTCTTCCTGCTCCCCCAAATATACTCAAGCAAACTTTTGATGTGCATCTCAAGATATGGTTCTCTCCGGCAGCTGTCTTTTTCTTACTGTTAGTTTCTTTCTGAAGTTCTTACAATTCTTCATTTGCATTAAGTTCAGACTGATGATGGGAGACCCACTTTGAATGAGGCAGTAACCAATTTACATTGAAACAGATGGATTAACATCGCTGGCCTGACAGACCCTGTTTTTCACCTTCACTGGTGACCAGTGCCTTGATACAGACTCAACAGATTTTCAGTGTATATGCGTAACTCCTTGCACAACATCCATACATGTATTTTGTGATATTGCTGAGCAGTGTGACACCGGCTTTCATCTGAGACCTCACATGACATTTTTTTGGTGAACTAGACTGTACGTACTAGAATCAGGAGGTCCCTGTAAGCCTTCTGCACCTCCTTGCAGAAGAGGTGCTGGGGTCACACCTGTGCTAAAAAGGAAGCCTTTGAAATTAAAATGTATTTTAAATAAAGTTTAAATATAATGTGGGAGTTGAAGAAGTGCTGCTTGCTGATCTTGGGCATACAGGACTAAGTCCTACCTGGGCACAGTCATCAGGTTCTATTATATATAAGGTTTATAGCCTTAAAAAATCTTGAGAGGAGGAGAATAGTTTCCTATTTGAGATCAGAGCCAGGAGGATGAGACAGAGTATTAACACCATGGAATACTAGAGGCCCAGAGCAAAAGAAGTATGGCTGGTGTGGGTCTGACTGAGGACAACAGGTTATTTAAACCAAACAGGCTGATGTGGATTTGATGTCAAATATTAGTTTCAGAAATGTATACAACTGAGAATATAAGCTCAGACCAACTTTGCTTCCCACTGTTCACATTTCTAACTGTCTCTCGCTATTGCTGTGAATGATGTAGATTAGTAAGACTGCAAACCAATACAATTCCAAAATATTATTGCTCTTTTGCTATAGGTAGGTGGGGCCTCCTCCCTGCAGCAAACACAGCTCCTGCAAGTTCAATTCTTATACACCCTTTGCCTTTGTTCAGCTTCCTCCATGATACAGTTTAAACAGGCAAGGCCTGAAGCAGGGCATACTACAAAACATCAGTTTGGCCCTACCTGCATCCTGAGCTGGCTCTCCCCAGGGCTTCCCCTTGAAGGGCTTCCCACCCCTCACTTTAGCCCTTTTGCTATAGAAAGAAACCTTTTATCCCTGCTGAGTTGAAGCTAATGTGACCTACTTTATCTGGCTGCCTGGATGAGTCAGGTGAATTGCTCAGACCTCTACTATGCAGCTGTTGGTGCAAGGAAAAGGTGTTTTTGAGTTTATTTTACCACATGGTACTCTACAGTCTAGACACCCTGTAAAGTGACATATGGAGCTGCTTCTATTACAGCAGTCCTCTCCATCTCTTCTTCCCACAGCTATGTCTGATTTTATAACATTGTATTACGGACTGCATGTGGGAACTGAATAGTAATATTTGATATAGCTCAATTACTCCAGGTAAGCTGTATAACTATGGGCATCCTACCAAGTGGGTATCCACCCACGAAAGCTCATGCTCCAATACGTCTGTTAGTCTATAAGGTGCCACAGGACTCTTTGCTGCTTTTACAGATCCAGACTAACAGGGCTACCCCTCTGATACTATAGGCCATAGGCTGCTGAAACAAAACAGGCACTTTCCAGGAAATCTCATCATATTTCCTGCTTCCAAATGAAAAAGCTTGTGCCAACCCACTTCTGCCCTGGTCAGTTGTGATTCTGAATTTTCATTGTAATAACGTAACACCTTTCATTCTTTCCATTCATATTTTCCATCAGCTGTGATATTTCAGGGTAATGAGTGTATGGCTCAAAATTCTTTATTGATTGGAGTGAAGAGAAACGCTGAAATATGTTTTGAAGTCTTGTAAAGGTCACTGAGAGAAAGAGTCCAGGAAAATCTCTGCTTGGCTTCAGATGGTTTGATTTTTTTGTCATCCAGAAGGATTCCAGGCTCACTTAAGATGGAGCACTGATCTGTGAACTGAACAGCACAGTTGGGTATGGCGCTGAATGTTGAGCTCTGCACAGCATGATCTTCTATCCTGCCAGTATGTCAAAATCTTACTGTAGCTTAAGAGCTAACAAGAAACTTACAACGCAGACAGCAGGCTCTCTATGCTGCTCTTTTCACTGAAGACAAAATTAGAGTAATGGAACATGAAACAACATCATCCTACAGAAAATGTGCGCATCACATCCCTCTTTGTCATCCAGTACAATGAGCCCAATTCTGCCTTTCAGTGTCGGCTCCCTCATTGTCTCAGTTTGTTCCATTTACAGATGTAGAGTCGAGGGATAAAGGTCAAATACATATAACTGGTTTCAATATACAGAGTAGGATGAGTACAATGAAAAGCTACTCTAGTGCTTTTCATATCATGAATCGCAAAATGCATTACAACCCATTCGAAAGCACTCACAAGGTAAAATTCCTGTGGAAATGACCAGGACAACAGACAATAATGTGCTTTATGCTTGGGCTTGAAGATGGGAGGCCAAATGTTGCTCTCAGTTTTTTTGGGTGCAATTCCCTTGTGCTAGAGTGGCAAAATAAGCATTTGGCACAGAGGTAGTTGTTGCCTGTCAAACCAAACAAGAGAGAGCCTTCCACATTCAGGGGAACACTGCAGGATAAAGGGAGCTCCCATCTGAAGGCAGTTTCTTGCAGTAGTACTTTGGGTATGTCTACACTGCAGTAAAACACCCCCAGCTGACCCATGTCAGGTGACTTGGGCTTGCTGATCTTAGGCTGCAGAGCCATGAAGTTGCAGTATATATGTTTGGGCTCAGGCTGAAGCCTGCACTCTGGGACTCTCCCCCTTCATGGGCTCCCAGAGCCCAGGCTCCAGCCTGCACACAAATGTCTACACTGTCATTTTATAGCACTGTAGCCCGAGCCCAAGTCAGTTGACACTGGCCAGTCGTGAGTGTTTAATGGCAGTGTATATGTACCCTTAGAGACCAGTTGAATTTAAAAAAAGAGAGATAATTTCTCTCTCTCTCTCTCTAACGGCAGCAGTGGGGAAGGTTGAAAATCAAATATCTGTAGGTTTGAAGAGGTTTCCAGAGCACAGAAGACTTTTATGTGCATGTGTGTTTGAGTATATTTGATTTTACTGAATTGAGTTCCAATTTATCAGAAGCTGTAGCTAAAGACTGAAATAAAAGAACAGCAGGAAAATAAGATGAACTCCAGGCCACATTAAGAACATAAGAACGGCCATATTGGGTCAGACCAAAGGTCCATCTAGCCCAGTATCCTGTCTTCCTCAGATTTGTCACCTAAAAAGGATGGCTCAGGATTGGGAATCTCTCTCACATCCTCAGCCATGAAGATCAATGCAAAGAATTCATTTCATTTCTCCTCAATGGCTTTATTGTCCTTGAATACTCCTTTAGCATCTGGATCGTCCAGTGGCCCCACTGGTTGTTTAGCATCCTGCTTCTGATGTACTTTAAAAAATGCTATTACTTTTTGAGTCTTTGGCTAACTGTTCTTCAAATTCTTTTTTGGCCTTCCTAATTATGTTTTTACATTTCATTTGCCAGAGTTTATGCTCCATTCTATTTTCCTCATTAAGATTTAACTTCCATTTTTTAAAGGATTCCTTTTTGCCTCTCACTGCTTCTTTTACTTTGTTTAACTACGGTGATACTTTAAAAAGTGTCCATGCAGCTTGCAGGGATTTCACTCTAGTCACTGTACCTTTTAATTTTTGTTTAACTAACCTCCTCCTTTTTGTTTAGTTCTCATTTCTGAAATTAAATGCTACAGTGTTGGGCTGCTGTGGTGTTTTCCCTGCCACAGGGATGTTAAATTTAATTATATTATAGTCACTATTACCAAGGACCTGTTCTACACCCAACTTCAGATGCTTCTTCCCATTTTTTGTTTTCTTATGTAAGATTTCACTTGTTTTAGGCAGAATAGGATAACTCAGTTCAATATGAGGTGAAGGAAAAAGTCTATCAACATTTAATATCTACGCACCAGCAAAGACAGGAACTGTAAATGTAATGTCACGTCAGAAAAAAGAATCTTAAAAAAGATAGGGTGATCAAAACCACGTGTTCTCACTTTTCTCCCAATCTATAGTGTGTCATCACTCATCATTATACTACTTTGCGCTCAGCAGAAAACATTATGTCAGTACTTCACACTTAGAAGAAAACATTATGTATTTAAAAAACCCTGCTCCATCTGTGGCCCTCTTCTAAACCTTTTACTCATTTATGGTTCATTTCCTGTAATGACTCAGATGGGAAAAAAAAGTCTTATTTTCCACACATTCCACACAGACTGGGTGTATTTAATACTTCCTGTCTAAGGCAAATATAAGTGGCATATCAAGAAATTAACCCAACTTGGTTTTAAAAATATCTGACATGAAAATAAATCTGTTCAGAAATGTATTTTCAGTGTTCCCAGTCAGTAAATAGCCATTTATTTAAAACAACCTTATAACAATTATTTTCTTTAATTGAAAACACAGCAGTTGACTTTCACTACTCACTTTAACTCTGACCCATAACGACTACCCACCTTATGGTGATAAGTATATTACAACTGCTATAAATTCACGAATAACTAACTTTCATTAAATCATTGAATATAAATTAAAGCAAAAATACCTTCTGGATAGATGTCAGTTCACCCTGGCCTTCATAAATCCACTGTGAGGATTTAATGGGTATTCTGGGCTCAGCAGCCCATGTAATAGATAATGAATTCAGAACTTGCAAAAATGGGAAGTGGACAAGACAACTGATCTCTAACTGTCTAGATGCTGATCATCTGTGACATATCCATTCACGAATGATCCTCTGACTGCAACAGTCCTAATCTTATGTAGATTTTACCACTCTGATACTCATCTTTGTCACCTGAGAGAGAGATTACTACAGTATGCTCTCCTTGCAGAATTATTGTAACTTTCTCCAATCTGGAAAAAACACACTTTATTTTATTTTTCCTGTGGGAAAGTTTTAAAAAAGAGAAGAAAACTAGAGGGGGTTGGAAGAGGAGAGACAGAAAAAAATCACAAAGTTTTAATAAAATGCAATACAAAATTCATGCATTAGTAATCCTATTTATCCCTCCAATGATAAAACAGCACACTCTGACAAGCCAAACTCAGATTCAGTGTAAGCAGTGTGACAAAGTTCCTCCTCTACCTTGGTGGGTCCTGTGCTTATTGGTGGATTTGCTCGCCTCACAGATTCACCCTGTGGGTCAGAAAACAGCACAGAGACCTTCCCCTCTGGTAGAAGCCACAATCCAGGTCAATTCCTCCTGTCTTTGATCAGGAGTTGGGAGGTTTTGGGGGAACCCGGGCCCGCCTTCTACTCTGGGTTGCAGCCCAGGGCCCTGTGGAATGCAGCTGTCTAGAGAGCCTCCTGGAACAGCTGCATGACAGCTACAACTCCCTGGGCTACTTCCCCATGGCCTCCTCCAAACACCTTCTTTGTCCTCACCACCAGACCTTCCTCTTGATGTCTGATAACGCTTGTACTTCTCAGTCCTCCAGCAGTATGTCTACTCACTCTCAAGGTCTTGCACACCTATTACTCCCAGTTCCTTGCACACACTTCCTCTCCTCTGGCTTCCAGCTCTCTCTGGCCTGACTGGAGTGAGCCCTTTTATAGCATCAGGGGGCCTTAATTAGAGTCAGGTGCTTAACAGCCTCACCTGACTCTTAGCAGGTTAATTGGAGTCAGGTGTTCTCATTAGCCAGGAGCAGCCCCTGCTCTGACCACTCAGGGAACAGAAAACTGCTTATCCAGTGGCCAGTATATCTGCCTTCTGCTACTCTGCTTTTCCCAACTGGCCTGGGTCTGTCACAGCAGGTATAACTCAATTGCACTGAGGTTAATGGAACTGTGGCCATTTACACCAAAGCTGAATGTGGCCTCCATTGCCAAGGCTTTGATATGAGGCCTTCAGTTGAAATGACATGGGTTTGGTTTTTTAGTAGGACAGGGGGGTTTTTGCTACATATAGTATCTGTTCAGTTGTTTGGGTTGTTTTTTTCTGTTTAAGTACTTGACCGGAAGGATCCATCGCGGATGAGAAACTCCTAAGCTATATGCATTATCTGTAGTACCTTTGACTGCTTTTTCTGAAACTGAAATACTTTGTAACCAAAAGTGTGCACATGGAAAAATCAGTCACAGGATTCATGTGCACTAGGGTTCATGCCTCAGAATTAGGATAAAGTACTGAGTTTTTATCTCTGCTGAATTTAAGCTTCCTAATTGAAGGCCTGATGTGGCAAACTGTTTACGTGCCTGAGTAGTCTTTATTGACAGGATCGTCCCCTAAAGCCAATGGCCAAGATTGTTCCCTTTTGAGGAGGAACCTGCAGGAGTGGATTCTGGGAGGAGATCTTTGTGGGGAAAGTTTACAGCAACAGGACTGAAACCTGGCAGGTCATTAGAATCTGAATGAGACCAAGCCATCCACAGAGCAGCTCTGTGCCATCACATCAGGATTGGGCCCAGCCAGAAGTCCCAGCTGGCTCCTTTCCAGAGCCACTTTCTGGCTGTGATAGTTCATAAGGCTCCTGTAAGACTCAGTGCAAAGAATAATACTGCTTGTGACTGTGTTAACTTTTTCACTAGATCTTTCAGGATCAGAGGGAAGATGATGTGCATTGCCCTCCTTCTGTGCTCACTCCCAGTCTCTCTTCAGCCATGTCTACACTAGCACTTATATCAGCAAAACTTTTGTTGCTTAGGGGTGTGGAAAAAACACTCCCCCTGAGTGACATAAGTTTTGCCAACATAAGTTCTTGTGTGCACAGTGCTATGTCTTTGGAAGAGCATCCCAACATAGCTACCACCGCTCACTGAGCTGGTTTTATTACGTTGATGGGAGAGCTCACTCCCATCAGCATAACACAGCTACGCAAGCAATCTTACATCAGTGCAGCTATATCGGTACATCTGTGCTGCTGTAAGCTTGTAAGTGTACACATGGCCTTCTTCCCAGTCTCCAACTATCCCCCGGCACAGACTCTGTTCTAGGGGAGTGGGAGGAATATTGTGACAGAAGTTGATAAACCCATTTCTGTACAGAATGGGTGAGATCTACATATGATGGTTCTGCTCTGCGTGGGTGTAGGGGCATGATCAGGTCCAGTGGATCTACTTGTGTGAGTAAGGGCTAGGAGGATTGAGCCATATTCTTCTGTGCAAGAGGACAGAGTAATTCTCTTATCCCTTTAGGTGTATTTTCAAAAGCACCTCAGAGAATTAGCCGCTCACTCTGACTGACTCTGATGGGAGTTTGGCACTTTCTTCCTTAAGGCACTCTTAAAAATCCCAACCTAATGTTTACTTTAGCTTCATCTAGTCTCTTCTGTGAAGAGCTCGTGGGAAACAGACATTAAGCATTCATAAAAGGCAGCAGCAACACTTAGTGTAAAACCTTAACTTAAAAATACCTGTTAGCTTGAAATTAATATTGTAACAGGCTTTGATTTTTTGTTAAAATTGGCTATCGATAAGTACTTAACTCCTACCACTGATAATGTAAGACAGTTAAATGTAGCACTAGCTGTACTGGAGTAGTCCATAGGCAGCCAGCTGGGCCTTTTGTAATATAGCCATGAAAGAACAGTAATTGATTCCAGCTCCGTAGCTTTCTTTCCTGTTGGATTTAAGAGTGCCCAGTGATATCCAGCCATAAGTCTGTAAAGAAACAGAGGAATGTACAGCACCTCTGTGTGAAATTAATATTTCTCTTTGGTAGTAAGGATCTAAGCATACTTTAAAGTGAATATTGAAAAGCAAAAATTGGGTCTGTTTATCCTTGGGGAGGACTTGCATCTCTGAGATGAGGTTAGAATTTTATCTTTAAATCGCCTAGAAAAGAGCTTGGAAGCCCGCTTCAAATTCTAATTTGTCCTTGCAAGGCATCAAGCATAGTTCACATTTCTTGCTTTATTATTTTTAACTGACTGTAAATTTTAGACAATTAGTGTGTTTAATCTTCAGTTAGACACTTTCAAGCAGCTGGGTAAAGTTTGTTGCCTAGCAGATAGGAAGGTGGGCAAAACTTTCAAAAGTACGTTGTCAAGGCACTTCGAACCCAGATGACTTGTGAAAACACCACTACCGCTGAAACAATTCTCACTAAATGTGTTTGTGATGTCCCCATGATTGCTCAGTAGCAACATTGCTGCATCGAGCAATACAACAGAAGAACGTGGGGAGAACCTAGACTTCAAATGCACCACAGAACAGGGTTGGGGTGGGGGGGAGCCATTTTCAAAAGTACTGTTAAGTACTTTCCTGAGGCTAATGCTGCTGTCAAGCATGACTCTCTTCTAACTGACCTTTTTAGGAAGCACTTTATTTTTCTACCTCTAGACCTGTCTTTGTAGGCACCTATATATTTCAGTTATATAGATGACTGCAGTTACCACTTGCTTGGTAAGTGTGATGTTGGGCAAAATCAATGGGAGGTTCACCTTAAGGACTGCAGGAACCATAAAGTAAGTCAAGCTGCTTAACGAAGCTGCTTTTTCAAGAAAGTAAAATGCTGCATATAGCCAGGATGTTAAAAGCGCCCCACACAGGAAGCTACAGTGTAGCTTGTGGCTATCATTATCGTTAAGACCAGCAGCATGGCTTAGAGATGTGATGACCCTGGTAGCCAACATGCAGCATTGCATGATGTGACCCATTTCTACTCTTGGCCATACTTTCATATTACAAATGGAAGTGAATGCCAGCAGCTCTGTTTTGTGACCATTGTGTTTCTGACAACTGGTCCATATGGATCCCCTGTTGGATGAAGTTGAGGTGCCCCAGTGTAAACAAATGATGAAGTCTTTGCCTTCTTTGACACAAGCCTATTTTATATTTGTGGGTGCAGATGATATTATACACCTGCTGACACTCCAGCCTGACACTCGTGCGGACACACCAGATAGTTGATGCTTACCACTAGATTATAAATCTTTTTTCTTGCTAACAGTGACTCTGATTACAACTTGTCTATGGCTGGGAGGTTCCCTTGTTATCTGCATGAGGTAACTTGGAAACAAAATATTTGGTCACTACCTGAAGAGCATACTCAAGGGGTACATCTACATTGCAATTAAACACCCATGGCTGGCCTATGCCAACTGACTCAAGCTCATGGGCTTGGGCTATGGGGCAGTTCAATTGTAATGTAGAGATTTGGGCTCAGGCTGGAGCCTGGACGTTAGGACCTTGTGAGGTGGGAGGCCCCAGAGCCTGGGCTGCAGTCCAAGCCCAAACATCTACACTGCAATTAAACAGCCCCTTAGCCTGAGCCCCTCAAGCAAGCCCAAGTCAGCTGGCATGGGCCAACTGTGGGTGTCTAATTACACTGTAGACATACCCTGTGTTTCTTATCTCAGCTCTAACCACAGTTCTGTCTCATGACGTTTTGTGCTATGACATTTTTCATTTCATTTCATTGAGACCAATTATTGTAAAAAGAACCATATAAATTTAAGTCCCTGTAAATGAATTTTATCTGGGAGAACTCAGGTAAAGCTTCAGGTTTCACTGAGATCCTCTTTGAGGTGCCTTTGGTAGAGTTATGCTCATTTGGTCAAGGGAAAGTAACAAAGCAAGGGACATCTTTCCAGTGTAAGCAATACAAAACATTATTTGCAGAATTATTTGCCAGGAATTATTTGCAGAAAGTATTATTAAAAAAATTCTGAATAAGGAATTAACCGATCTGTTTGCAGCCAATTCATGAAAAGAAAAGCAAAATTAATCAAGTAAATAATTCATTAGGAACCACGCTAGACTGCGATTTTGACTTTTTTATGTGAAACTGTGCTAGGAGCAGAGCAGTGGCAGCTAGGATGACCAGATGTCCCGATTTTATAGGGACAGTCCTAATTTTTGGGTCTTTTTCTTGGATAGGTTCCTTTTACACCCACGTCCTGATTTTTCACTCTTGCTGTCTGGTCACCCTAGTGGCAGCTGTGTAGTGGATGCCAGAGCCATGCAGCTAGCACAGTGAAGGGTGGCTTGAAGGTAGTGGGTGGGGATATGTGGTGGAACACACCTTACTTCACTCTTTTTAAAAGAACTCGCTTGCACCCCCACTTAATCCTTGTTGCATGCCACAGAGTACATACTGGAATAGTGGAGCTCTGACCAGGCCCATTAATGTGGGGGATCAGGAAGAAAAAGGGCCCGGACATCATCTTCCCCCAGTAGCATCTATGAAGCAGTGTGCATGACTCAACTTTAAAGCCACGACCAGTATTTCCATAATAGATATAACTGGCTCCCTTGTTGATAAACTCAGTAGTGAGGTTATAGACTGAATGTATGTGAAGATGCCAGCTGGTCCTTAGTTCCAGGCCAGGGTTGAGGCATATTCATTGGCCAGCATAGAATACAGCAAACTTCTGTATCTAGGGCTCTTGATGTGGCACCTTTCACCAGCACTAATGTGTCTCTCACACACCAAGGACAATGACACATGGAAAGCTCAAAATAGATCCTGTGCTGCCCTAGATCTTGTAAGAATCATCAGATATTTGCATAAAGGAGAACACCTTGCATTCCTCTTTAAGCATGCACACAGAATAGTTCCCTGGAGCTTGCCGGGAAGAGAGAGGGTATTGTTAGCAGCAGTTTGGGATGCAAGCTGTATACATGCTTACAGGTGAATACTGAGGTGCTGCATGCTATGGGAAGTCTTAAAGTTACTGGCAGTGATCAGCAGTCATCTTCTGGTTTGTTCAGCATGAAAGTTCATATTTACCCTGTTCTGACCTAGCTGTAGCCATAGGTGATACTGGCAACCACTGAGGGTAACGCATCTGAAAGGGCACCAGAAAAGAGGGCACGGGAAGGCTGCATCTGAAGGTGCAGCAGATTTGAGTCATCCTGTGAAAAACATTTGTTGTCTGGCTCTAAGAAGACTACACTATTTAGGGGTGCTTTGCATCCAACAGCGAGATCCTTCCTGCTCCTGCAGGCCCTTTTGTTTAACTCCCTTTGAAACACCATTGCAGCTAGCCCCCTGGGGCACCTTTGGGAGAGTAAGCACCAAATCCATTTATTGTCTAGGACTGGAAATTTTGAAGGAGCCTATGGGGATTAACTGAATTTGAGTGGGATTTGGGTACCTAGCTCCCTTTGTTTCTTTTGAAACATCCAGTCTTGAGCTTAAAAAGAACAGGAGTACTTGTGGGACCTTAAACTTGAGTTTGTTTGTGATATAGCGTTTGTTATCATTGGGAATGGATACAGCCCAAACTTCACCCCTTTCTATAAACCAAACCTGAATTTTTGTAAGATTCTGATTGGTTCAGATAAAACCCTTTGCTGATTTCCAAAAGCCAGCCCCTCAACAAGTCCCTTTCTGAAACATACACACATGTCCTCTTACATTTGAAGTTATGCTGTTGAGGACTAGCTCACCTGATCGGCTCCACTGGATCCTAAATACAAACCACGAGATTACAACTCTCCCAATTTCCTTCCCTGTCTATGGTACACTTAGACCTTGTCTAGGCTTGGGATTTAGCTGTCAGACCAGAAACTGGTGTATCTTCTCTCATGCAAACCCCAAGTGTAGAGAAGGGAAGCCAAAATTTGCACTGGTTCAACTTACTCCAGCTTAAATCTAGGGTAAACTCAACCAATGCAAATCATAGCTTTTGAAATCTACATCTGGAGTTTGCAGCAGGGCAGCTACTGAACACTGAATGAAGGCTATTCCCAAATATATACAAGGCCTTATTCATCTGGCTGAACTAATGACCAAAGCCTATGACATAAAATGAAATTTTTATTTACCATTCAGATTATCTTGCTCCAAAGATAGACCCCATGAAGGAAAAGTTCCTTTTACATGCATTGCAGAGATGGAGTGAAATCCTGTATTGATCATGTGAAAGAGTTCTTTCCAGCAAATGAGAGGCTTTCTTCTTTTTAAAAAAATTCATGTCCTTTGCCGCTACTGTGTAGAATTGTTTTTAAGCTATCACTGCTGTGCTGAATAAATCATAAACCCAGGACCAAATTCTATTCAAGGGTTGTAACTGATGGCAGAGTTTACCTATTTCTGTGTCAAACACTTAATATGAGAGATGGTCAGAAATTTTCTAATGAAATGTTTTTCTGTTGGAAAACACTATTTCATCAAAATCAAAACTTTCTGCGGGAAGTATCAATTTCAATAAAATTTTGTTTAAAAAAAAATTGAAATGAAGCCTCTTGATAATGACTACTTAAAGTCAAATGATTTTTCATTTCAAAATGACTATTTGCTTCAAAATTTATTTCATATTATAAAAAAGTAGGGTGGTTGATTAATCACAATTAACTCACGCGATTAACTAAAAAAAGGAATTGTGATTAAAAATTAATCACAATCACAGTTTTAATTGCACTGTTAAACAATAGAATATCAATTGAAATTTATTAAATATTTTGGATGTTTTTCTACATTTTCAAATATAGTGATTTCAGTTACAACACTGTATACAAAGTATACTTTATATTATTTTAATTACAAATATTTGCACTGTAAAAATGGCAAAGAAAAGAAATTGTATTTTTCAATTCACCTCATACAAGTACTGTAGTGCAATCTTTGTTGTGAAAGTGCAACTTACAAATGTAGATTTTTTTGTTACATAACTGCACTCAAAAACAAAACAATGTAAAACTTTAGAGTCTACAAGTCCACTCAGTCCTATTTCTTGTTCAGCCAATTGCTAAGAAAAACACGTTTGTTTACATTTAAGGGAGATAATGCTGCCCACTTCTTGTTTACAATGACACTTCACAGTGAGAACAGGTGTTTGCATGGCACTTTTGTAAACAACATTGCAAAGTATTTATGTGCCAGATGCACTAAACATTTGTATGCTCCTTCATGCTTTGGCCACCATATGAGAGGACATGCTTCCACGCTGATGATGCTCATTAAAAAATAATGCATTAACTAAATTTGTGATACAATTCTCCCCCAAGGAGTTTAATGTCTCCTACTCTGTTTTACCTGCTTTGCTGTCATATATTTCATGTTATAGCAGTCTCAGATGGTGACCTAGCACATGTTGCTTGTTTCAAGAACACTTTCACTGCAGGTTTGACAAAATGCAAAGAAGGTACCAATGTGAGATTTCTAAGGATAGATATAGCACTTGACCCAAGATTTAAGAATCTGAAGTGCCTTCCAAAATCTGAGAGGGATGAGGTGTAGATCATGCTTTCAGAAGTCTTAAAAGAGCAACACTCTGATGCAGAAACTAGAGAACCCAAACCATCAAAAAAGAAAATCAACCTTCTGCTGGTGATATCTCATTGACTCAGATGATGAAAATGAGTATGCGTTGGTCCGCACTGCTTTGGATGGTTATCAAATAGAACCCATTATCAGCAGGGATACATGTCCTCTCGAATGGTGTTTGAAGCATGAAGGGACATATGAATCTTTAGTGTGTCTGGCACATAAATATCTTGTGATGCCGGTTACAACAGTGCCATGCGAACACCTGTTCTCATTTTCAGGTGACATTTTGAACAAGAAGTGTGCAGCATTATCTCCTGCAAAAGTAAACACTTGTTTGTCTGAGCAATTGGCTGAACAAGACATAGGACTGAGGGGACTTGTAGGCTCTAAAGTTTTACATTGTTTTATTTTTGAATGCAGGGGGGTTTTGTACATAATTCTACATTTGGAAGTTCAATTTTCATGATAAAGAGATTGCGCTACTGTACTTATATTAGGTGAATTGGAAAGTGTTATTTCTTTTGTTTTTTACAGTGCAAATATTTGTAATCTAAAATAAGTATACAGCAAGCCCTGTACACTTTGTATTCTGTATTGTAAGTGAAATCAATATATTTGAAAATGTAGAAAATATCCAAAACTATTTAAATAAATGGTATCCTATTATTGTTTAACATCGCAATTAATTTTTTAATTGCTTGACAGCCCTAAAAAAAGTCAAAATCAAAATGAAACACTTCAAAATGCTTCAGCTGACCCCAAACAAATGTTTTGAAAATTTGAAATCGCTGAATTTCCTGTGAAATGGTTCCTGTAGAGTTCTACAAAATATGATCCTTGGGGTTATTCCCACTCAGGTCCAAATTATGCCCACCCACACACACCTGTGGCTTCAGCTCAAATCAATTAGAGCTGAATGTGCCTCCAGGAGCAGAATTTGGTTTCTGATTAGAAAATTGCATGTAGCCAGATTCTGAGAGCAGACTAAGTATTAGGCATGTGTGTGTAGTTATCCTCTGCTGCTGCCTCCTGCGCAGCTTCTGTGACATGGGGAGAAGATGGAGGGAGGGGTTGCAAAAGTAAGTCAGATATCTGTCTTTTCATTTGGCTGGCTCCAGAGTCAGCTCTGCTGCTCTATCTGCATTGACAAAGTCCAGGTACACAACAGAGAAGTTGGTTTGACAAATTAGTGTTCGTGCCACAAGAGAAAATAGCCAAAGCTTTAAGAAGTTTGGTGCAGCAGAAGCGCAGAGGGCAATCAGCTGTTTACATATCAAGGTGGGGGGTTTTGAAGTTAAATTGTCTTAATCCTTTGGCACACTGCATTCTCTTTCACTTCAGATTAATTGGTAATGGAGTGACACAAGCAACAAAAATGATAAACAGTTATTAGCAGAACAGACGGGATGAAAAATCCCGTAGCTGTGATGAACTCAGAACAGATTGTCCTTCTATTTCCCAGCGTAGGGTTCCTTTCCCCCTTTTCTGCATAGCGAATGCACCACTCTACATTTTGCAGCCAGTGCTTTGGTCTGATAGTATTTTCTCACCTTCCAGGTTCCTAATCATGGGCTGTAGACCTCAGAAGATTGCAGGGTTAGTACATATAAGCATCTGAACTTTTGAGAAGCTTATCTCATAAAACACTCAAAAGCCAGTTTTTTTAAAATCAGGTGTACGTTTTTTCACATTTGAAAAGACAGGTGCAAATAACTTGTGCCTATACAAAGAGAGGCCATTATCGGAAAATCTGATTTCCCGAATCAAAAATCTCTTTTTGATCTAGGAATTGAACTGTATATCTCATTTGATTGGACTTTCTTGCAAGTTTATCTGCCCAAACTAAGGCCAAACCCTTGGCCTGTACTGGTCCTTACTTCAGCCACTGGTCCAGGTTGCTGCTTTTCCTGTTCTTTATTCTATTCTGGTCAGGTTCTTATACCACCCTCATCGCCAGAGTATCTGAATACTTTCCAGAAGTAGCTGTCTACTTTCTGCCTTTTACCCTCCACGGGAAATCTTCGATAGGAAGATTTTTTTAAACGTTTAATTATTTGTCTGCTGTAGTATGTACGGTCGTGACTGAAGTAAAGACACTGAAATCCATAGTTAGGCATCCAATGTTGCCTGATTTTCACGAGCAATTCAAGTGCTCAGACTCTGAAATCAGGCCACAGACTTAGGTTGTGTCCATTTAGGAAACCCAGCTTGAAAATGTTGGCCTAAATCTGGCTTCTTCTGTAGTATCCTATAGTGTTTTTAAAGATGTGTTTGGGTTGGTTATTTTATCTGAACCACTTTTTTTTTTGTTAAAAATATTGTCTCGTACCTATTGCTTCTTGCCATTTAGCAAGTTCCAGCAGTGTGATAAATCTGAATATTAGTACTGTGCTTCTTTAGGCAGTTTTTATCTGCCTTTCAGACAAAACAACCCTCTACAATGTTCTGTTGTATATGGCTTGCAAAGAGCTCACCTGACACTGGCAATCGTTTTGCAGAGGAGTGGTTGTTACTGAGACATCAATGCCAGTTTTTTTAAAATACAGTAAATTAGAGATGATTTATTGCATTTGTTTTTTGGCTTTAATAATACATTTTGCTGTTAATTTATTTATCATGTTGCTCTTGCATCGTAACCAACATTTAGATAATCATCAACAAGAGGTGATATTTTAAGAAATGCGGTGGTGGATAGTTCCTTTCAAGGACAGAAATAGTTAGCAAAGCTGCTGAATATTTGATAAGTGAATGCTGGGAGAACTGTGGCTTTATGTGTTCAGTGTGAGGCAATCAGCTCATCTTCATAACATTAAAAGATCTAGAGTGAAATTCGTCCTTGTACAGAAGGCCAGTGTGCCACTTAAGCCCTGTTTCAAGGATCGATTCATGACCTAATGTCTGAGTAATGGTGTTACTGATGTAGACATTACAGAGCTGAATTACAGATGGAACAAGTGTGTTTTCACCAGTGCACATTGGTGAAAACAGAAAAATAAACGTACGAGTGACACTTTTAATGGTGAAGGTTTCTTTTCTGGACCAATCCCCGAAGAAAAACTTGCCTGTTTATTAATTTTGTCCTAGCACAATATTTCTAAAGAAAGCTCTGTCACTGGGAAGTCACTTCTAATTTTATGCTCTGTTTTCCAGCCTGCCTGCATACAAAGGAACTCTTTTTTTTTTTCTTCATTCTATTTCTACATGTTAAGAAAAGCCAACTGAAACTCTTAAGCAGCTCTGGATGCCTGGGAACTAAAGGTGACTCAAGCAGAAATGAATTTCCTGCCCTAAAACGTTAACGTCCTATCTTCTGCTGATTGATACATTGCTAATATATTATGCTCAGGGAGGTTTGTACACAGTTTGACACTATATTTCATGATTCATGGAAAAGTGTGATTTCAAGGCTGTGCTGAAGTTCTCTATCCTTAACAACCAACAAAAATGTGTTTAAAAAAAAAAGTAAAGCTGTAAACTTCACAACACATCAAAGTCAGACCAATACTGTCACTTTTTAAGGCAGATCACTATAAACAAATTCTTTGCCTCTTTTCATTACTCCGTCAGTTTTTAAATTATATGTAGAGGTTTTTAAATCCTCCATCCTACATATCTGCCCCTCACTTCTGGAACCCCTGTTCTACTGAGTTCAGGCAGTAGCAGAACCTTTGACAGAGAGGGCTGTTTGTGATGTGCTATTTCCTTTCTTAACAAAGGAAATGGAAATTGACCCTTGTGAACTATGCCAGACTATTTATCTACAGCACAGGGAGGATCAATACAAGTTGACCCTTCACCTGCCCACCAATGTAGCTTGCTCCTAACACCAAGAGACTATCTCTGCGTGGTAGACAATATTTCATCAGCCCATTCAGTCCTGGCCCCCAGTGCTGAGGATGCCCTGGGGTTGCCGCTTTTGCTCATGATTTTATGTGATGTGGATATCTGAGTGGGAACTATTCATTTTCCATAAGACACCCTGTGGCCATCACATCACAACTTTCATTTGCAACCAACTGAAGCAGGACTACAGGAACTTTCGACTTAGATGGGAAGGCTTGGAGTTTGATCTTCAGCTGGTGCAAATGGCTTCAGTAGGATTATGCCTATTTACTCCAGTTGGGGGGGGACAGGGTGTTGCTCAGTTGGCAAGTAGGGCAGTTCTAGCCCTTGCTGTAGCCAGTCTGGGATGGAGCAAGAAGCTCCATCTGTCACATGATTGTCAGCCCTGGGAAGGAACCACTGATCAGAAGTGCTAAAGTAGGAATGCAGAGATCTCCTTTCCGCCCTCCCCTGAGCAGCCAAAATAATTTGAAGGTTAGGGAGGGGAACTGGGGAGAGGAAACGTAAAGGGTAACAGCTGTTCCGGTCCCTTCTTTGCTCCTGTGAAAAGAGTCAGTTTGCTTCCTGCTCCTTCCCTACACCTTTCCCTCGCTGCAACACCAGGCCTGAGAGGAAGTAGGAGAAGGGGTGAAAACCCCCTGAAGCTCTCCCCAAGGCCTGGAAAGGGTGAGAAGAGAATCCTACTCCACAACCTGTGGGAGGAGAAGAGGTATGCTGTGGGCAAGGGAACAGCTGTGCAGCTGAGGGGAGCAGAATTAATGTAAGTGGCTGGATGTGCCTAGGTGCTGGTCTGGAGGGAGAGAGGGGCAGATGTGGGGATGGGGTAGACACAGAATAAATAAATAAGTGTTTGGGTTTGGGAAGAAGCTGGAGGCTGTGCACCATCAGGCACCTTGGAAGTCTGCAAAAACCAAACGCAGACCAAAACCCACATGTATCTATTTGAAACATACCATGATTTTTGAGTCCATTTCATGATTTTGGGGGAAAGGGTCTGACTCAGGATTTTTGAACTTTTGGGCTTGGTAATGCCACCTACAAAAAACCAGTCCTGAAGCCATCCAGTCCTGCAGCTGAAGCACTGATGCGAGAGGGAATTTATCCACTGATGGACAGCAGCAGAATCAGGAAGTGGTCACAGAGAAATTTAGAAATAATGAATATTATTTTTAAAACTAAGCAAAAAGTAAACAATGCAAGCAAAGAGTGGGTGAGAGGTTGAGGAATGAGGAGAAGCCAATGAGCTCATCGGATGGACTTTTCTTTATGCTTCAGGGTGACATTGGAAATCTCTTGCTGACAAATTATTGGCCCCGCCAACTTCAACTCTCCAATTCCAGCTCACAGGCAGCTCACCTGCAACAATTCCAAATGCGCTTGGGGAAGGAGGTGGGGGAGCATACATTGCGTTCATCAACTTCCCCCAGCAGAAGTTCAAGTCTGACAGAAAGTATGTGGATTGGGTGTTTTTAGCAAAAGGAGAAAAAAAATCTAACTTCTGAGTAGCATGATCCTTTGCATGGGAATGACAATAAACCTAATGTCTAGGCTGAAATCAGCTTAGGTGCATGCAACAGGCTCCTTTCTTGTTGATAGGAGAATGAAAACGACACCTTCAGGAGAGAGAGGTCACATTAGGTCCTGCATTACAGCCCATGTTTGACATAATGGGGTTGCATTGGATGTAAGTTGATAGGATATGGCCCTTTTGGTTTTGTGTCTTCAAATATTATGTATTTATGTTAATTTCCAAACCGAGAGAAATGCAAAAAGCAAACAAACGGCAGAGAAGATGAAAAATACAGTGGATTGTTATTAGAAATCTATGGAAGGAAATGTGTTTGTTCAATGTAGATGACTTTAAATATTTTCAGTGTCCATTTTACTCAGGTTGAATCATCTGATTATCTTTGGTATTGAACCAGATTTCAGAAACAATACAGGTAGAGCTGGTGGGAAATTTCTGAATTTTTAAAATTTCAATGGATTTTTTTCCCCCAAAAATGTGTGTTTTATCAACCAGCTTATAAAACGATGAGAATTTTTGGGAAAATTTTAAATTTGGCTGAAAATTTAGTGCAAAATTTTGAAAACACTCACAGAATTCTGTCAGCATTTTTCAAAAAACTCCAAGGGAAGGTTTTATAAGCATGTGAACTGCAAGATCCTCCAGGGTACTTTTAATGATTTTGGGGTTCATTAAACAACAAAAACAGGACACTTTTAATAAACAAACTAGAGCTCTTCTGTGGTGAACTGCTGTATACAGCTACTACACTGTATTCTTAACCCCAGCTTCTAGGACACACATCTAAATTCCTACATTCAAAATACTGGCCCATATGAGGGAATGTCTCTAAATTATAAACTTCCACAAACATATCTCGACATCTTCCCTGTAACATTCTGTACCTTGGGGAAATTATGAGAATTGTGTTGTATGTTTGTCACTAAAACATACTGTAAATTGGGGATTCAGCCAGATATTAGCACTGGGAGGGATCTGACTGGTGCCTTTCTCTGTCTGATTTATGAGTGGCTCTGGGAGGGAGCATTCATGCAATATAGCTGGGTGTGGGGCTCCACATGTGGTTGTGCTGAGCACCTGGACGGATTTGCTTCTGGTCACTCGCAAGGCATTGTGAGAGACAGCCCAGGCTGGAGACAGTTCAGAGGACACAGTGGTCCCGTGGTTCCAGGCTGCACTTCAGGGATCCCGTCACGGTGGCGCAGCAAGCAGGGTGAAATACACACCTTGTTGCACTGAGCAAGATTTGCAGTTCATACACTGGTGTAAATGCTTTAAGTGTGGTAGCCAAGGACAGTCAGGAGGAGGCTACCAGTTTGTTATTTTCCGTTTGCTTATTCCGGGACAGAATAAGGGATGTGGGGACAGAAAAGCAGGAAAACTTATGAAAGCAATGAAACGATTATGAAGTTGAAGCTTTTTAGACTACAGGTTGCAGAAAGAGAGAGAAAATCCAAGATTGCAACTGAAAGAACTGGAGATAAAGGAGAAGTGGGAGGAAAGAGAAAGAGAGTGAAATACCAACTGGACCTGCTAGAGAAGCAGAGCCAGAACCCACCAAACCCAGCGATTCCCATCACACCAAAAATCCACAATTGGGACCGTTTATATCCTGCATACAATGAGGCAGACTATATTGCTGAATATCTGACTACCTCTGAAAGGCTGCGTGCAGTGCATGAAATCCTTGATGCCAAGAAAGTTCCTACCCTGATTGCAAAATTAACTGGTAACGCTCTAAGTGTACTCAATGAAATGCCCATTGAGGATGCTTTAGACTATTGTAAATTTAAAAACACTGTTTTACAAAGGTTTCAGATTACCCCTGAAACATACAGACTTAAATTTAGGACTCTTAAGAGAGATATTGGTATGAATAATGGGGAATATGTGAACAAAATGAAAGATTTGATGAGAAAGTGAGTGAGGGGCAAAGGTGCTGCAAGCTTTGAGGGAATGTTTGATTTTACTGCTCAAGAGCATTTTCTAGGCATATGCAAGACTGATGTAAAGCAGTGTCTATGGGACAAAGATGTAAAGTCTGTGGATGAGATGGTATCTCTGGTTGATGCTTTTCAACGGACCGAAGCATCTATTGAAAGCAAACTGCCAAAACTGAGGTTTAAAGCTGGTGGGAAGGGAGGATCCTATTTTATCTCTAGCAAGAAGAAGGGTGGCTGGGAGGCTGGTCACTCACCTCCCCAAAACCATTCCTCTAACCCTCATTCTAAGCCTCCTGTGAAAACAGAAGAGCCTAAAAGGTGCTATAGGTGCAATTCCACTGATCATCTGAGGAATAAATGCCCTGTAGTAGGAGGAAGCAGACAACCAGTAGCTCATATTAGTTCTGCTGTCCTCAACACAGACCCTCCCCCTCCCCCAGGCAATCGAAACCTGGCATATTGGTTTTGTGAAATTAGCCTTTACAGAACCAGATATGGAGCATGTTAAGGTTGTCCAAATTAATGGCATGAAATGCTTGGGGCAGAGGAATACAGCGGCCCAGATCTCTCTGGTTAAGCAGAGTATGGTCCCAAAGGCCAGCATATTACCTGGGCAAAGGGTAGAGATTGTGGGAGTGCATGAAAGCAGATTTCTCGTGCCACTAGCTAAAATCCAAGTGGTGTGGGAAGGTTTGGAAAGTGTTTTGACTGTGGGGATAATGGAACACCTCCTAGCTGACCTGCTTCTTTGTAATGATTTTTAATGTGTAGCTCAGGTTAGAGTTAAAGTATTTGCCTGCGCAGGGAGGAGTTTCATGTTGGGACCCCTGAGGGAAAGGGTAAGGTCTCAGGAACTGCTGAGAGAATGGGAGAGAGTCTCCTTGATTCTTCTGCAGCAGGAGGAAACCAAATGCTTCCAGGTGGGAGAGTGGTTGAAACCAACTCCTGCACTGCATCTGGAGGCAACACCACCTCAGCAAGGGACAGGGGTGTTATGCCTGCCAGGAGAATTGTTGAGGTTGTTTGCTGCCAGAAAGTTGCAGATGAAACAGACAAACCCAGCTCTAGGAAGCATAGGGAAATGTGTCCCAGAGGGAAGCCCAGAGAAGGGAGAGGGAATCTCAGAAACCACTGAGGTGGGCGAGGATTCCTGTGACTTTGTCACACAGGAAAGCAAGGTGCTTCCAAGTATGGGAAGGAAAGTATGACCAAGGAAATTGTCCCAGTTGTTCGCTGGCACAGTTTTGCAGCTGAACAAGGGACAGACCCCATCCTAGGGAGAACAGAGAAATATGTCTTAGCAGAGGGCCCAGAGGTGGAAACTAGGGAAGGAATAGGGAGGTTACAAGAATGTCTTCTGACTAGTCACTTGGGAGAGGATGCCCAGGAACAAATTGCTACGTCAGAATCCGTGCACCCAGGCAATCAGCCTGACACACAGGTTTTGAGATAGAACAGTGTAACTGACCTTCTGGAGGGGAGCAGTCACACAGCTGACTTCTCAGGGACAGAGAAAGAGGTGGTGGAGGGTACTCTGACACAGGTCCCAGTTTTTCAGGATGCTGTTTCTGATAAGTTTTTGGAAAGTAACTGAGTCTCTTTAAATCAAAATGCAGCTCCAATGCCTGTGATAGTAGAGGAGTTGAGATCAGAACATTGTAGTTTTGTGAGAGTGCGAATGACCCAACTGACAGAGAAGGGTGTGTCTTCCTCCAGGCTGGTGAGACTTAGGCTAGGTCTACACTGAGGGGGGGGAGAGGGTCGACTTAAGATACGTAATTTCAGCTATGCGAATAGCGTAGCTGAAGTCGGCGTATCTTAGGTCAATTTACCTGGCCATGAGGATGACAGCGAGTTGACCGCTGCTGCTCCCCCGTCAACTCCGCTTCCATCTCTCGCCGCGGTGGAGTTCCAGAGTCAGTAGCAGAGCGACTGGGGATCAATTTTATCATGTCTACACTAGATGCAATAAATCGATCCCCGATAGATAGATCGCTACCCGCTGATTCGGCGGGTAGTGTAGACGTACCCACAGAGAGAAGTTATGGGAAAGCGGCTGGGAAAAGGTGCATCTGATCAAAGGGTAGACACACCTAGCCCAGAGAGCACAGCTCACAGCCCTCTATGGGACAGGGAAGGTTTCAGTGTGGGGAGGGGGAAACACCAGGGTAACCTCAAAAAGGGAGCTAGATTTGTATATACAGTCCTGGGGTTGGGAGACATCTCCCCAAAGGGTCAGCCAATATGCAGAATCCCCCTAGATCCCTATCTTGCCAGATCTTCAGGTACCAAAATCCCCAAAACATGCTTAAAATAAGAACCCAGGCAGAGGGGAAAACTGGAAGGAAAGAAAAGCCAGTGACTGATTACATGGGAAGGAGTCAAATGACGCCACGGATAATGAACAAATCAACCTCAAACAAGACTATTTGAACAGAGAGTGTGGTATCATAAAGGTACTTGTAAACACCCATCTGTGATTAAAAAAAATTGGTATTAATGTTAAAACTTATGGAAACACTAGTTCTCAGTTAATACATGTAAACAGATTTAAAGCTTATCACAGCAGAGAAATCTAACAAACCTGGTTTTCTGTGTGTAACCCTTCTGCCCCTCTGACTTGGCAGCAACAAGGGCCGGGTTCAGTATCCAGGGGTTCCGTTTCAGTAACACAATGCATAACCGGCTCGAGCCCCCACCCAGTGACCTGGGACACTTACATACCACACACCCCTGGGCGCCTCTAGGAGGCAATACTTCCCCTCTCGCAAGCACGGAATCTGAGTGTAGCAAAATCTTTTTAATAAAGGAAGGAATCAATGTGGCATCCCATTGGAGAAACACCACAAACAGGGTTATAACACAAACCATAAACAAAAAACCCACCTCCAAGTACGTTTGGCAGTGTCCTTTTTCCCCTTAGGGTTTTAAGTCCAATCACCCCAAAGTCCAACAACCCAAAAGTCTCTGGTCAATGCCACCCCAGAGTTTGAGAGTTTATCTGTAGAGGTCCCTCCCCCCAGCCTGGGTAGAAAGGGGCACCTTATGTGGTCCAGGGCCAACTGCCCTATGTCTCCGTGGGTTCTGCTTCCGCCTTCTCCATGAACTGCTCTGCTTTACCAGCCGCTCCACGCTGCTCCTCCAGCCGTCCTCGCAAACTGCTCCGCTCCACCAGCTGCTCTGCTCCATGAGCTGCTTCAGTTCTCCCTGCAAACTGCTCGGCTCCGCTGCTCTGTGGGCCGCTCCACCCGTCCCACAGCTACTCCACTCTGCCAGCCGCTCCGCTCCACCAGCTGTCCCATGATCCACTCCAGCCATCCCCACAAACTGCTCCACTCCGCCAGCTGCTCTGTTCCACAGTATAGCTGCAGGCTCCCCCACTAGTTAGCACAGTACTCAGTGCTCTCAGCTCAGTAATTTCAGCTCTTTAGTGATTTCAGCTCTTAGTAGGGGAGCCCCAGTGCTAGTGCACCATTAGCCCAAAGTGAGTTCAGCTCAGTAACCTGTATCTAGATTCTTGAGGGAATAAAAAAAAATCAACTCTGACATTCCACAATGGAGAGAAGAAGGAGTGGAACTGGTGCTTCTGGCTCCGCAAGGAGACTGCACCACCAGGTACTGATACCTGTCTCCAACCTCTCTCAATTCACTGAGTTTTGGAACCCATGTCCCTTGTCTAGCAAGTACCACCCAACTGAGGTTGAGTCATTTCTGTCACAAAGCAGTCCCACAGCTTGGCAGCCTGGGATGGGGTAGGCGTGCCTATGCAAATACACTCTCTGAAATTCTTTCCACCACATGTCAGGGTAGAGCTCATCCTGACTCTGCTTACATGTGTATGAATGGGGAAACTGAGGCACACCTCCTCATGGCCTTGATGGCTGAATGCCAGAAGAACTACAACACAAACTGCCTTTGAGTTGGTCAGTGACTAACCCTCTTGCAGTAAACTAAGGAGGGAGGTGTGACATTCTGTGCCTTGGGGAAGAACCCTGTAACCCCCATTTTCCTCATTTATATATGATTGTGATCTTGCATATAAAGCATGACTTGTAAGATATCAGGGAAAAGGTTATGATCCACTGAAAGTCATTTCTCTATCCATATATGTATATCATTAATACATATGAAGTTATGAGAATTATGTTGTATGGTTGTCACTAAAACATACTGTAAATTGGGGATTCAGCCAGATATTAGCTCCCCAGAGACAACAGCAAGGAAATTAACCAACACCATCATCACTAGACAAAGGAGAAACCAATATATCTTGATTTTAGCAAAGCTTTTGATATGGTCTCCCACAGTATTCTTGCCAGCAAGTTAAAAAAGTATGGATTGGATGAATGGACTATAAGGTGGATAGAAAGCTGGCTAGATGTTCAGGATCAACAGGTAGTGATCAATGACTCGATGTCTAGTTGGCAGCTGGTATCAAGCGGAGTGCCCCAGGGGTTAGTCCTGGGGCTAGTTTAATTCAACATCTTCATTAATGACCTGGATGATGGGATGAATTGCACCCTCAGCAAGTTCACAGATGAGGTTAAACTGGGGGGAGAGATAAATACGCTGGAGAGTAGGGATGGGGTCCAGAGTGACCTAGACAAATTGGAGGATTGGACCAAAAGAAATCTGATGAGGTTCAACAAGGACAAGTGCAGAGTCCTGCACTTAAGATGGAAGAATCCCATTCACTGCTACAAGCTGGAGACCGACTGGCTAAGCAGCAGTTCTGCAGAAAAGGACCTGAGGATTACAGTGGACAAGAAGCTGAATATGAGTCAACAGTGTGGCCTTGTTGCCAAGAAGGCTAACAGCATTTTGGGCTGCATTAGTAGGAGCATTGCCAGCAGATCGAGGGAAGTGATTATTCCCCTCTATATACCACTGGTGAGGCCACATTTGGAGTATTGCATCCAGTTTTGGGGCCCCCACTACAGAAAGGATGTGGACAAATTGGAAAGAGTCCAGCGGAGGGCAACAAAAATTATTAGGTGGCTGGGGCACATGACTTATGAGGAGAAGCTGAGGGAATTCAGTCTGCAGAAGAGAAGAGTGAAGGAAGATTTGATAACAGCCTTCAGCTACCTGAAGGGGGGGTTCCAAAGAGGATGGAGCTCTGCTGTTCTCAGTGGTGGCAGATGACAGAACAAGGAGCAATGGTCTCAAATTGCAGTGGGGAAGGTCTAGGTTTACAGCACTGAAACTATCTGCGCTCGGGGGGAGGGGGGAGCGTTTTTTCACATCCCTGATCAAGAAAGTTGCAGCATTGTAAATTGCCGTGTAGACAAGCCCAGTGACATGGTTTGTATTTCAAGCATAAAAAGCAGTTTCTTACCACATTAGTGATGTCGTGATTGATCGTCTCATGCTCTTTGTTTGCACTTCTCAATTCCTAAATGACCCTCGTGGATCTTCTGTAGTATTTTTTGAGGGGGAGACTTATTGGAATTACAACCTTCCTGCACTTGAAAATCACCCATCTTTCACAGTAAGTTCATGTCTGCCGTTCCAATAGTCTCTTATACTGGGACAGCAACTGCTTATTTCTTCAGGCTACCATTTATCACTTGTTTAAGGATCCCCAGCAATAGATCTTTCTCCATTTCTCGTCTGATTTGTTTGTTCTTCAGGTTGGAAAACGCTTGCTCTTTCTCAGTGGCTCCCAAGCTGATAACAGTCTTAAAACAACAGCTACAAAAATCCAAGCTACCCTGTCGTGGATAGCTCTGTTCATGGCTTTACTGATTGAGCAAACAATGGCAGGATGGAGTTGTTTGATGACATGTATTTTCATCCTCTGGGGTGCAGATTATTTCACTGCAGCACAGTGTTTATCCGTATGTTACATATAGGAGAGACTGAGAGAGAGGCCAGGGCCAGAGATCTAGGATTAATCAAATATCGCCTCTTCTCCCAAACTTGTCATGCAGCTATGGTTAGATGTTCTGTTCCCATCTAGTCTTCTAAATAAGGGTTAAAATAAATGCTGCAGCACCTCCATTTGTAACACCTATGGCCAGATTTTCAAAATGGCGCAAGCCCAGGCCCGTAAAGATCTTTAGGCTTCTAACTCTCATAGAATCAATGGAGTTAAGCACCTAAATACATCTGAGGATCTGGTCTCAGCATCCAATCTGCTGAGCTCTTGTGAAGATCTGGCCATCTACTCGAGTGTCTAAACAGGAGCTGTGCTCTTTTCAATTCAGTTCTGTCTTCTGTCACGGGTGCTAAAAATTCCAGCTCTGGAGTACTTCTACCAAGGCATTGTAAACTTTACCTGCTTCTTAAAAAACTACATCCTTCCAGCCCCAAGCTTGTAGATGCAGTTGCTGGAGCTTGAGGAGAGTGACTGAAGAACAGGAAACCATGCATAATCTCATTTTTAAATAATTTATTAAAAGCTACTTGGAACTTTGACATGGAATGCCATATGTTGTTTTCATCAGAACAGTCACATGGAATATAATGGTCTATAATTGTTTCTCTCATTCCCCTCAGCAAAATGACATTGCAAGGGTGTAGTATTTCATGCAGTGGAGACAACATGGCCTTCCTGTTAATAGATGTGAAACGACCATTCTCCCTCAGGATGTGTGTGCAAGAGAGAGAGAGAGACATACTATATGCATGTCTATGTGTCTGTGTTATCATAATTAAGGGACATTAAAACCAGGTATTTTTTCAACCTTTTTCTGAACTGACAGATAAGTTACAGGTAGTGAAGGCTGCCAAACAGTTTCCATTATAAGACCCTGTTTCCAGTGGCTTATAACTTTTCCAAACTTAAATGGTTCACATTTCCCATGCCAAGTGTCTGCCTCAGGCTAAGTGTTTTGGGGAAGTTTCAGCTAAAAGGGTTCTGCTGTTTCAAAGAATGGTATTAAGGGGAAAGCATGTAGTTTTGCCTATGTTAAAAAAATTACCACCATTTCACCAAGATCTAATACCTCATACTTTGGAGCTTGAAATGTGGCATGGGCTCAGCCTGGTGTCAGGGATGTGCTTTTTTCCATCTACATGAAAATGCACCCAAATCTGGCCAAGTTAAAAGCCTCTGAAAAAAATCTCAGTTTACACATGCTTAGTTCAAGACTTCTTGGAATCTGGCAGCTAAATTCTCTGAAGATTCCATTTGCACTGAGCATGCTCCATCCCAGAGAAGCAGGAGCTGAGAGAAGGAGAAGGACTTTCTCTCCAGCTTCTGCTCCCAGCCTCTGTGGTGCCTGGCACAGGAACTGAGTGCAAGGAGACACTCTCTCTTGTGATCTTACCGCTGACACCCAGACAGCAAGGAGGAGGAATCTACCTGACTAGAATGCAGAGGGATCAGGAACCGGGGAAAGAGATGCAGGATGAAGGATAGGGGTAGGAACTCAAGGAGGGGAGTGGGGAAGGGGAATTAGGAGCAAATGCTTGCAGCGAGGACTGGGTAGGAGCAAAGGGGACAGAAGATGGGGAGATAGGAACAAGAATGGGTGGGAGGGAGAGGGGTGGCTAGGAGCTGAGGAGAGCAAGTGCTATGGAGCGGTGCTCTGGGAATGAATCCAGGTTTTGTAGTGCATGGAGAATTGTTGGTTGGCCCCCTCTGAAAAATCAGGCCCTACTATTCTCATTTAGGCTCCTGAAATTAGTTGACTTTTCTGACATGTTGGCTGTAATCTGCCTCAGTTCTCTGTGTGTGACATAAGGATAATACCACTTTACTTCACAGGAGTGTTGTGAAATTTACTAATGTTTGTAAAGCACTAAAATAACATGATGAGTGCACCACAAGAAAGCCCAGGAAGAAATTAATAATTCTATCTGAAGAGTAAGTTTTGGATAATGTGCAATAAATAATGTGTGGGACACCTATTGAGTGATGAAGATGAAAAATATTGAAGAGCTATCTATTCAGTAAGCACTGTCCATCCTACATACTTAATGTGGAAAAAGTAATATGTGATCATTTAGTTAAAGACTATCATAATGCATATGTAATAGGAGGCTGAATTAAGGCTACGCAGCCAACCTTAAATCTAGCATTTCCTAACTTCACGTGCTTGACTTTGCAACCTTGATAACATTCTTTTAATGAAACTTTCATAATGTAATAGTAAATAGGCCAACAAGATGGTTAATTGTACTATTGCTGTTTCTAGAAACCCAGATCAATATGTCTGTATCTGAAGTCGCCTGAAGTATTTGACATCTAATTGCAAGGGCAATAGTTACTACATTGCTGATCATTCCTAAATGGAAGTTACTGTCACGATCCCGACTGGCAAGAACATTTTATTTAGCACTTTACTGTGATTACTTCCAGCTGTGCTTTGAGTCTGGTTTAGTGGAACATCTGCTGATGGGGATGAATTGTAGGCTGCAATCCAGACTGTCAGCTATTTAGAGGTCAGAGACAGAAGGAAGTCAACAGAGAGATTGCCAGGCTCACATGTAGGCCTTTTCCACTTCTGTTGGGAGCAGCATCTTCCAGGCCATGAGGTGGCCTTTTCAGATATGAATGTAGAAGGATAATATTCGCCTCTTCCCTTGCTGTTCAGAAAGTTCATTCTTATGGGAATGAGCACAGAGGTGGAGTCTTCATTTCAAACAGGTGCTCCAAACACATCCACATGAGCAGTGGGAGACAGGTCAAAATGTCCCTCTAACCTTCAGTTACTCCACAGAGTAAGGAAGAGAGAAACCCTGATTTGACTGCAATTCCTTTAACCTGTGTACCTATTGTGGGGTCAAATTGTGCCGTTCAGGGGACAATCCCTTCAGGGATAGGATGGCACAATCTGATTTCCCCTGGCAAGCTGAGCCATCTTGGTAGAGAGGCACCATGGCCCCACCTAGTTTGCACCTTCTTTGGGGTGAGCTGAGTGCCTGGAGGTGCATGGTGAGAGAGGAGACCCTGTGCTCCTGCACAAGAGTAAGAGAGAACCTGACCCTAAGTAATGTTTTAGTCAGCTGCAAGAGCCTGTGGACTGTTTATGCAGAACAGGAAGTTGCGGGGAGAATTTAACTATACACTGGACACCAGTGATTTCACTGAAGCTGCAGGGAAGTAGCTAAAGGCAGAAATTGGCATGCTGAGCATTTCTCGCAATCACTCTCGCTGTGAACTAATCAGCTGACTAAAGCTCTGTGAGTTATGTGTGTATGTGCGCTTAAGCTTAGCCAGGGCTGAGGGACTAGAGGAACCTTGCTTATTCTTCAAGGGATGGAATCATGAACCTGAGTTGTTTTTGACACATGAGCCATATGCACTAAGACACTGAGCCATGAGAATGGTTCTAAGGGTGTATACAGAATGAATGCAGGACATAAAATGACCTGCATGGGGGATAAGAAGAACTGCTCTCCTCTACATACAGCATTGTGCAATTGGACAGGAACATCATGGGTGCGTGTGCAATTTATCTTTTTTTGAAGTACCAGGTCAGGCACTGCAGGAGGCAGGACACTGAACTAGAAGGACCAGTGATCTCATCTATAAAGACTATGATATAAGGTATCAAACACAAGCTTATATCACACTGGTCATCATAAGCATTGTGAGATGTATGTAGGGGTATCATGCAAGAAGTTGCAAGTTTGCACTAAAAATATGTTTAAATCACGTAACCAGGCAGCGTTGATCAACAAGTTTTTCCCAGACACAGGAATGTTGATCTAGCTATCTTCCTAAATCTCTGGTGTAAAGTGAGCCAATAAACCAACATAAAAGAAGTTCTAATTGCATATTAAGCTGACAGGAAAACAGGTTGAAATCAGCATAGGTGACCAAACACCACAGGGGTTGTCTTGTCTCTGGGATCAAAACAATGAGTTTTGTGGAAATATAAGGTAAAACGAAAAGACATTTTGTTATCCACTTGCTGAGGAGACCCCTAGCAGTGCATGGGGGAATCATGAAAACCTGGATCCTAATTTGACTGAAAATCAGTAAATTCTACAGAATAACTTTAAGGGTAAGAGAACTGCTTTAGCCAAACAATTGTAGGTTGCTAAAGTTTTATGTTTCATCTGTTAGACACATGTCATATTTTTGTTTTATTTGTAACCAATTCTGTTTCCAATGTCCTTACTCTGTCACTTGATTTTCTCTTTGTTAATACACTTCTCTTTGTTTTATCATAAGTAGACCTCAGTGCTGTAATATTAAACAAAGTGAGAATTCTTAGCTGAATCAAACAAGTTGGTGTCTACACTTTCTCTTTGGAGATAGTACACTTGGCAATTTCTGTGAGTGTCCAGTGACAGTGGCTAGAAACTCCGGAGGAACACACTTCTAGCAGGCTCAGGAACTGGGGTGAACCAAGTGCTACCTGCAAGGCAAACTAAGGGCTGTCAGAATCCAGAGAAGTTTGTCTGGATATCTACCAGAGGGGTGATAGCTCCCTGTCACTCAGTTTAGCACCAGCAAATCTCTCACTCACTGAAGCACGGGGGTTACACAGTGACTTAATATTTAAAAGGATGAGATGCAGTCTTTCCGTTTCTGCATGTGTGAATTATGCCCACCAAATTTGCACTTGCAGTTTTCAACCTGCAAATTGATTTACAAATAAAAGCACTTGCCACTCTACTTGGCTGATTTGCATCTGCAATTGAACTGCAATATGAAAATGTGCATGCCAGTTTCACTGGTGCAAATTGTGCCCAGGAAATCTGCAAAATATAATCTTGTCAGGATAAAAAGAAAATTATGCTTCAAAAGAGTTCTAAAGAGAGAAAAAAAAGGTAGTATGGTCAAAAGGTTGCACACGAGTGTCTCACATCAGAAAATCTGCGTACAATGTCTGACTTAAGTCATACTGTAACTGAGTGTGAGCTAGGCCACATCATAAAAGTACATCGGAATCTGGTATTGTCTGATACCATTAGCAGTCGCCATTCTCGAAGGACCCAAAACTGAATTCACACAGATATTGGTGTTCAGGTGTGAGGTGCACAATGACAGAGCCGTATGGAAATGCTTGCCCACAGCCTGCCCACAATGAGCCTGATTCTTCTCTCGTCAAACACAGGAGCCTTGCCAAGAGACGCACGTCATTGCAGGGGAAAAACCATCTCCAGGAACCAAACAGATTGACATTAGTAATTTGTTTACTGCAGCCTCCAAGAAGATTTTAGGAAAATCTCCAAAGGAAACTGGTGTATGCATCCTTTATCTTTCCTTAAAGAGTTGGTTGTACATCATCATCATCTTTCCACTGGCTCAGCAGAGTTAAAATATACAAAGCACTGTCCTCAGTGCAGAGACTGCTTCAAATGTACAAACAATTTCTCATAAACAGGTTTCCAGTCATTCTGTCATTAGCTGCCTTTTAGAAAGAGCTTTCTCCTGAGATAGATCCATAGTCTCCTCTTGATGTTTGGGGGATTTAGATAGGCAGTCCTATTAGCTGTAATTAACATTGAAACACACCATTTATACCCAATGGCATTTCTTTAGACATAATGTGGGTACACAGGTGTAAACTCAGAGTAACTCCACTGAAGTGAATAGAATTACTCCAGATTTATGTAGTGTAGCTGGCATCAAAATTTGGTCCATAGCCCTTTTTCTTTTACATTTCAGTCTACCGAACAGTGTTCCAAAATCTGCCCTGCCACTTACACTCTTGTAACACCGAAGGCAATGGATTGCACAAGCATAAGAGTAAAATTTGACCGAAAGAGCAAACTCTGCTCTCATTTACACCTGTATAAAATGTAATGTGATTTTTTTGAGCTAATTGGAAACTAGTTGTTCAGTGCTTCCAAATGACTACTTATTTGGGTCTAAATATGGACTTAATTTTGGAGACACAAATGTGATCGTTTTGGCCAGGGTTTCAAGACCAAATTGGATTTGGAACATGACCAATGAGAAATCAGAGTAGAAGGCTTTATTCTGGGTCAAATGTATGATACAACACTTCCATTTTCAAAGACTGAGCTATGGCAATTGTGATGGGGCAAGGCCAGATGGCTACAGTAAAGTAGTGAGGAACAGGTATGTTAGCCCCAGGCTAAACAAATCCCTAGTACCATGGTAACTAAATAGCAGTTGCCTCAGGTTAATCAAGACACCTGGGGCCAATTAAGATCCTTCTAGAAAGCAATGGAAATAGCTAGGTTGATTGGGACACCTGAAGCCAAGGGCTGAAATTAGTTAAAAGCCTCCCAGTTAGGCCTGGTCTACACTGGGGTGGGGCGGGGGAGAGGGATTGACCTAAGATATACAACTTCAGCTACAAAAATAATGTAGCTGAAGTCAACGTACCTTAGGTCCATTTACCTCGACTTACCTTACCGCTGCTCCCCCATCGACTCCGCTTCCGCCTTTCGCCGCGGTGGAGTTCAGGAGTCAACGGCAGAGCAATCGGGATCGATTTATCACATCTACACTAGATGCGATAAATCGATCCCTGATAGATTGGTAGTCGTACCCTTAGTCAGTGAGGTGTGTATGTCAAGAGCTGTAGGAGGAAGCCACGCTGTTGGAGGAACTAAGCAGTACAAATCCATATCAGGTGCAAGGAAGGAGGCCGTGAGGTAACGGTGAAGGAAATATTGAGAGGGGGCTGCTCTGGGGAAGTGGCCTAGGGAATTGTACACATCCTATTTCCAAAAAGTCAGCTACCATAGCTGCTATTATTAGGGTCCCTGGGCTGGAGCCCAGAGTAGAGGGTGGGCCCGGGCTCCCCCCTCCCCTCCCTGATTAATTACTGAGATTGGGAGACAACAGAGACTGTGCAAGGGAGGATTGCTTCTCCTCACCTCCCTTGCTGGCTTATGATGAAAATGGCTCAGTAGGCTGTGATCTTTGTCTCTAGAGAGACAAGGGCTACGTGGAGGGTCACAGTGAGCTGCTGAGGCTAGTGAAATCCACCAGGAAACACGGGACCCACTGAGACAAGGACAAAGCTTTGTCACACAATGAAATGACAATTAGACACAAAGTAAACTCTTCTTTCCTAAATCCATCAGCTATTGCACAAAGAAAGTCTGGTAGACACATGCAAAATTGTTCCCAGGTTGCTTAATTCACACAATAAATTGTACAGTTAGAAAATACAGCAAAATAGAAATTGAAGTTTTGGGTGGCTAACGGAAATTCCATTTTAATTTACAGATTCTCTTTATATGCCAATCTGCACCTGAAATAATTTTCCTCTCTTTCAAGCTGTTACCTACATATCTATCGGTGACAAATGACACTCACTAATAAAAATATAAAGTGCTAGTCCTTCTATAATTTGTTTTGTTGAATTGATTGCAGGCAATGCTCACAGATGTGTATTCCAGAAGAGAAAATGCTTCTGGTTTTGAAAAGAGTGTATGTAGCTACAGTGCATGTATTTAGCACATCTTTTAGGTGTATAATTATATATAAGAGCAATAGATGTCTAAGATCACATATTTTATTACAAGGCTTTTATCATCAGGAAAACATTTAAAATACCAATATTCAAATAAACATTAATATTAAAATGATGGGACTATCAAAGCAAATGAAAAATAAAGACACGGGAGCTGATTCTCCTGTCACGTTGGTGAAAATCAGGCACAAGTAAAGATATTCTGGTTTTATATCAATGTAAGTGAAAGGAAAATCAGACCCTGTGTAGACACTGTATCAAATATGCATGGTAGTTATTCCTTGCCAGTGCAATAGCTTGTCATTTTGAAACTTTTATTCTACCCAATAGATCTAATAGTATAGTGAGGACAAAGTCCTGGTTTTGTATTGATTACGCCAGTCATTCACTTCTAGAAAAAGTGAGTCAACATTCTGTTCTCAGTAAAACAAGCTGGAAGTCAAAATTGGTTTGTACATGTGTGATTGAAATTGGCTCAATGTGTAAATTAAAAAAAATCCATAGTCACACAAACAGTATTCAAAAAAACTATAGACAGGAACAAGAATTTTTTTCTATATGATTTTAATAAAAATAACTATCTCAGGATTGGGCATTACCTAGCAGTTTGTAACCACCTGGATTAACTGCAGCCTTTGGCTTCTCAAGTCAGCCTCCAAATACCAGAAAATGCCCTCCCTGTCAGACATTACATTGGACCTAATTCTATCCTGACCCATGCACTGTGCAGTCCTATTCACTTCAGCCTTTTTCAACTCCAGTGGAGATACAGTATGTGATCCAGGGAAGAATTTGGTCCACAACATCAAGATGGTGAGAAAAATCTCTATATGTATCAGGAGACTAGTGACAACAAATGTACCCAGCAACTGCACAAAGACACGGAGAGGTAGCTTCTTGCTTCCGCGTGCTGAGGCAGGTAGGGGCCTGTTGAGTGCCCTGGAATCTGACCAGGACAGGGCATAGGATCCATCTTTTTATGGATCCTCAAACAACCACCCATCACTTCTTTGGAGGCACATTTGGGACACAAAGCCTAACTTAAGCCACTAGACTAAAGCAGTCTCTGTGGAGCAGCTCCCATAGCCTGGGGCTTGGAGTCCCTCACTGGTCTGGGTACTAGGTTCCTGAATTTGGCCAGTGTGATAGCATTTATGGGGTTATGAGGTCACGGAAAGGAATCATGATAGACCAAAGAACAATCCAATTTATAACCAAGGTCAGTATTATCCTGGAAAACAGGGAGAAGCCTGGAAGAGACTATCCTAAACAGGACAAACCCAGAAAAGCCAAAGGGAGTTTGTACACAAATAAGAATGGGAAAAAGGCTATTACAAATACCTACAAAACAGTAACTGACCTTCTCTGTGATGCATTTAGGTCACTTGTTAAATGCATGGAAAGTATTGATTTTGCTTATCTAAATTATCTCTGTGCATTTGACAGGGACAAATGCTAAACACGGACTGCGCTGTAAGGCTTGTAAGATGAGCATCCACCACAAGTGCACAGACAATATTGGACAACAGCGTTGCATGGGCAAACTGGTAAGCAAGCTGCTCGGTACAAAGTGAACAGAATGCTACACAGCTCGCATTTCATCCATTAACTCTTTAAACTCTGCCCTGTTAGCGGTAGCCGATTGGTGTGTTCGCTAATCTGGAATCAAGTTCCTTTCATTTAGACTATGACAATTATGACTCGAGATCTGAGGAAACACATACAGTTTCTGTACTGTTGTAGGGATGTGGGTATATGGTTTCACATGAGTCATATTAATCTAAAGATTAGTTATTTTTAATTGAATATGCTATATAGTACGGATCTCTGCACAGAATTAATAAAACTGTTAAAATTAGGGCTGGTTTAAACAGTTGAAAAATCTGTTGATAAATATCCTGTAAATTACATTTGACTGGTTGCTGCCCTCAAAATTTTGTGAAAACAATAATTTAGCAAAAAAAAAAACAAACCACTTTACAGGGATAGTAAATATCATGCTTCAGAGCTTAAGTTGAACACTGACTATTATAGATCGGGATAAGCAGGGGCAGCTCCAGGCACTAGCATGCCAAGCATGTACCTGGGGCAGCAAGCCGCGGGGGGCGCTCTGCCGGTCGCCACGAGGGCGGCAGGCAGGTAGCCTTCGGCGGCATGCCTGGGGAGGGTCTGCTGGTCCCGTGCCTGCGGGAGGTCTGCCGAAGCCGTGCCGCTGAATCTGCGAGACTGGGGACCTCCTACAGGCAAGCCGCCGAGGGCAGCCTGCCTGCCGTGCTTGGGGCGGCAAAATACCTAGAGCCACCCCTGAGGATAAGACCTAGTAAGGGGGGTGGATTACCCCACATATGCCTATGCAGGGATCTTGCCCCTTCCTTTAAAGCGTCTTCGATTAGCCACTGTTGGAGACAGGGAATACTGGACTAGCTGGACCCTGGGTCTGAGCCAGTCTGGCAGTTACTGCAGTGCTTGAGTGTAGACACTAACGGCACTGAAAAGAGGAGTTCTCCTGTTGCTGCAATATATCCATCTCTCTGAGAGCTGGTAGCTAGGTTGATGGAAGAATTTTTCCAGCAACATAGCACTGTCTACACCTCCCTTCTCTTCATGTGTCAGTATATTTATGCCTGTATCTGTAATTTTCACTCCATGCATCTGAGGAAGTGGGGTTTTTACCCATGAAAGCTTATGCCCGAATAAATCACTTGTCTTTAAGGTGCCACCGGATTCCTCACTGCATAGGAGAGGAAGGATTGAGCCACCCTGAATGCTACTGCAACCAATGGGCTATAGTACAGGCTATGGAGCAGCATTGCATCCTCTTGGGATGATTCCAGGGGTGAACTGCTGAGCAAAGCCCATTTACTCTGGCTTTGTATAAGGAAAGATGATTCACCCTTAAAGCCATATTTATGGGCATGTGTCTCTACCTCCCAAGGCTCTGAAGTGGGTTACAGCAATATGGGATAAAGACCCAAACTGAGAGCCACAAGAAAATCAGCAATTCCCAAAACTTTAAATAGTGTGGCAATAGCTTCCTTAGCATCCAATATTGCTAAACCTCTATTTTATGATCCAGCATTTCTGCTGTAATTAATTTAAACTTATTAACACTAAATTTGTGTAAGGTTGAAGATAAAATAGAGTTTGAAAATGAAGGCCATCATTCCAGATAATATTAAGAAACAGAAATGAGATGTTTCCAGCAGGCAAACAAAATAAACCCCTATTCTCAGCACTCTCCAGTGAAGGAGGTAAATTGCTGGTCTGTAACAGAGAGTATGTTCCTGCTCTCGAGACTTTTTTTAATGGGAAATCAGACTAGCAGAACAGCTGAGATTATTTCTGATGCTCCGTGATGCTACATCAGTCATATCACGCTACATCACTTCACATGTTTCCTCTCTCTAGCCAAAGGGATTTCGGCGTTATTACAGTTCCCCACTACTCATTCATGAACAGTTTGGCTGCATCAAAGAAGTGATGCCTATTGGTGAGTTTTAATCTTTCAATCTCTCTTGGGCTGCACTATGCTTTCAAAAGTGATGTTTGTTCTCAGCAGCCCTTCAACTCCTTTGCCAGTGAGGGGCCAGGTGTTCTTCCACCATCTCAGAGAAGTAGTCCTTCAACATTGTAACCAAAAGAAATGTTTATTTTTATTTTCAATATTACATGATTCAAAGGCACAATACAAATAAGATGCTCACTGTTATCAAGTTCATCAAACCAATGCCTATGCTCAAAGTGGGAGGAGCCCATGCATTGCTGCTAGCCAGGCCTGATTTGGGAAGAAGCACCACAAGAGTTGTATGTTAAAGTAACAGTGAACTATGCTCAACACTGATCAGGATCTTGAATGAATTATGCTTCCATTCTTTCTTGTTCACCTTCCTTTCTTTTCTCTTTTTATTGTTACTGATTTAGTTATTATTTCTTCAGCTACTTGGGCCAGATTTTGCTCTCTGTTACATCCTGTTCTGAAAATGAAAATTTTGAACCAAAAAAATATTCGATTTTGAAAAACTTCCTCCATGTGATTAAGTTTACCATTTAAAACTGGCAATGCAAAAACTGAAAACCAAGAAAATAAATAATGTGAAAGAATGTGTCTGAGAACAGCCAATGGGCTAATATTTTTGCGTGTAGTTTCCATCAAATATTTTTTTAATTAAATAGCAGGGTGTAAATTTCCATTTTCAAAAAAAGACCCTTTTAATATGAGAATTGTTTCTGTTCAAAATATTCTGAGCAGCTCTTCTGTAAAAACAAGGTTTGTCTTGCTCTCTGTGACGTTAAAGACCCCAGTATCTTTCACCTCCCCACTAGGTAGGTTAGCTGGTTACCATCCTCTGCCCCAGAGGAGGCTGCATTTCCATAATGCTATGTATTATATAGAGCCTGAATCTGATCTCAGTCATACTGCTGTAAATTTGTAGACTTCCACTGACTTACCTTGATTTACACCAGTGTAAGTTAGAACATACATTCAGAGAGTCCAAAGCCAGAAGGAACAATGGTGATCAACCAGACTGACCTGTATAATACAAGCTGCAGAACTTGCCCCATATAATTCCTCTTTGAACTAAACGGTACCTTTTAGGAAAACTTCCAGTCTTGGTTTTAACATTTCTAATGATAGAAAATCAGGTCCACAGTTCTTGAATGTGCTTTGGGATGAAGAGTGCTAGGTAATGTAAGGCCCTGATCCTACAGTGAGAACTGTGTGGACAGACGTTACTGACTTAACTGGGGCTCTGCTTGGGGACAAGGGTGCTCTCCTGTGGTTCTTAATGTAGGATTGGAGTTCCATATTCATTATCTTGCATCATTTTTCTCTTTCCTCAACTGAGACTTTTGCCGTTTTGAGATACAGGAGAAGTGCTCAGTTCTTATAAAATGATAGCTATGTAGGGCTAAATGGGACCTCAAGAGGTCATATAGTCCATTTCCCTGCTCTGAAGTGGGACCAAGCATACCTAGACCATCCCTGACAGGTGTTTGTCCAACCTATTCTCAAAAATCTCCAATGATAGGGATTCCACAATCTCCCATGGTAACCTGTTTCAATGCTTATGGTTAGATAGTTTTTCTTATATCTAACCTAAACCTCCCTAGTTGTAGATTAATCCCATTACTTCTTGTCCTACCTTCAGTGGATGTAGAGAACAATTGATCATAGACCTCTTAATAACAGCCCTTAACATATTTGAAGATTGTTATCAGATCCTACCCCCCACCCCCGTTTTTCTTCTCAAAACTAAACATACCCAATTTTTTAAGCTTTCCTCACAGGTCAGGTTTTCTAAACCTTTTATCATTTTTGTTGCTTACCTCTGAATTCTCTCCAAGTTTTCCACATCTTTCTCCAGCTGAGACCTCACCAGTGCTCAGTAGCGTCTCTTACATACAACACTTCTCTTAATGCAGCCAAGAATGATATTTGCCTTTTTCTCGTGCATCACGTTTTTGGCTTATATCCCATTTGTGATCCACTATAACCCCGAGATCCTTTATTCCAGTTATTTCCAATTTTGTAGTTGTGCATTTGCTTTTTCCTTCCTAAATGAAGTAGTTTGCATTTGTATTTATTGAATTTCATCTTGTTGATTTCAGATCAGTTCTCCAATTTATCAAGGTCTTTTTGATTTATCATTCTGTCCTCCAAAGTACTTACAATCCCTCCCAGCTTGATGTCATCTGCAAATTTTATAAGCATAGTTGCCACTCCATTGCCCATTAATGAAAATGCTAAATAGTACCAGACCCAGAACTGACCTCTATGGGATCCCACTAGATACACCCCCTTAGTTTGACAGCAAACCACTGATAATGACTCCTTCAGCATGGTCTTTCAACAAGTTGTGCACCCACCTTATAATAAATTCATCCAGACTGCATTTCCCTAGTTTGCTTATAAGAATGTCATATGGCACTGGCCTTACTAAAATTAAGTTATATCATGTCTCCTGTTTTCCCCTTATCCACTAGGCCAGTAACCCTGTCAGGGAAGGAAATTTGGTTGGTTTTGCATGATTTATTCCTGACAAATTCATGTTAGCTATTACTTATCATCCTATTATCCTCTAGGTGCTTACCAACTGATTATTTAATCGTTGTTCTAGTACCTTTCCAAGTATTAAAGTTAGGCTGACTGGTCTGTAATTCACCAGGTCCTCTTCATTCCCCATTTAAAGAATTTAGCATGTTTTCCCTTCTCCAGTCATCTGGAACCAGTTCATTCTCCATGAGTTCGTGAAGATAGTTGGTCATGGTTCCGAGATTGCTTCAGCTAGGTCCTTAAATACCTATAAAGACACAAAGTAGAGCTCAGCTCATATGAGAGGATCCAGTTCCCTTCGTGAACTGCTAATGACTTTTACATATATTATAAATATCTTCCATTCAAAACAAAGGCCACAATATGCTGGATGTTGAGATAAGGCCCATCTCTCTTTTGCAAAGGAAGTAAGAGCCAGTCACAGAGTGTGTGGGTGGGAGGGAACAAGAAAGCAGAGAAAAGGAGTCTACGAGCGAGATGGATGGCCTAAGGGTATGTCTACACAGCAATAGATGATGCAATTGCAGCACACATCAGCATACCAAGCAGGCTTGCTAAAAATAGCAGGGAAGTTGCATCAGTACAGGCAGTGGCACAGGCTAACTGCCCAAATACAGTCCCACCTGGGACCCCAGGTACAAATTCGAGCAGCTAGCCCATGCTACCGTGCCTACACTGTTACTTATAGCAAGCTGACTCAATCAAAGCTAATATGGATATGCCTACACGGGCCACCTCAATTGCAGCATAGACTTATCCTAAGTGGGAGAAGGGAGAGGTTTTGAGACAGTGGGTATGGGTGTAGCTTATGTAGTTTCTCACAGATGAGGTGATTTTAGTTGCAATGGGAGATGATTTGGGGGAGGGGAGTTAGTCAATAGGAAGGGGAGCAAAGAATGAGTGGAATGATGGGATGGGCAGTTAAGTCTCTAAGTGAAGGAGACATAATGGTGGGTACTTTCTTTCACATGTTTATCTCTGTTTTGCCTCTTCTGTTGCAGCCTGTGGCAACAAAGTCGACCCCGTGTATGAAACCCTCCGCTTTGGAACCTCCTTAGCACAGAAGACCAAGAGGGGCAGCTCTGGAAGTGGATCTGATTCACCCAAACGGAACTCTGTAATCCTTCTGTTTTTTTATCTTCCCTTTTCCTTTTGCAGGATCACAGCACATCCATACACAATAGTTGTGTCAGTTTCCATCAGAAAGCCCAAATTTCAGGCTGTTAAAAAAAATACATTTCAGACTAGAACAGGGCCTATAAACTCTTTTTTATAAACTCAATTTTTTAAAATCTTGTAAATAACCTTAAAAAGAAGAAAAAATAGATGTTGAACAGGTGAGTGTTCCTGTTTCACTTTGATCTGAAAATGCTGAAATTCAACAAACCACGTAGGCCAGAATCATTTGGGAGGGAGAGGAGGGGAAGTAAAAACATAAACAAAAATGTTTAAATTTGAAAAGTGACTTGCACAGGCACGGGCTTTAAAAGATGCATTAGTATCTTGCAATTAGCTGCGACTAGCCGGCAGTGCATAGTCACAATGTTCTAGGGGCAGGACAGGTACTGAATTCTGCCTCCACCACCCACTCTTTGCCTATGTGCACAGGAGAGGGAGTAGCAGCTCAGTGGCACTGGGATCCATGATCTGAGTAGACCATGCAGGTAATTAAGGTAGCACCTTATATCCCCTCATTTTCATTCCTGGGCATGTCGGCCAGTCCATGACTGAAGCAGCAGAAGGCTGTTTTTTCAGGGGTGCTGAATGCCCACAATTCTAACTGATTTCAGTGGAAATTGCAGGTAATTGGCATCTCTGAAAATCAGGACCTAGATAGTAGTAGTAGTAGTCTAGGAATAGTAGGCTGCAAGGCTTAAATTTTCAGACACTATTCCCTAGAGCTCCCCAACTCTCCAGCCTCATTTGGGGCTCCAGGTTTCAGCTGCAGGGCATTAGCCCCATAGGGAGGTGCTTGGGCTCAGGGCTTTAGCCCTGTGGAAACGTGCCAGCTGAATTTAAGCCCTGTCTGATCACATGGTGCTAGCTTGGGTCCTTATTTAATTAAAGATGGCTGGAAACAATACATTACGCGTGTGAGGGGAATGATCCTCCATCATGAATAAGAAGGAAGGTGGTCAATAGACAATCTCTCTAAGTTGTTGTCTGCACTTGAAAAAGGGAACTCCCGCCTTAGAGTGAAGCCATCACTGTAAGAAAGCACTCGTAGGATTTAGGTGCAGCACTTAAACACATGATTAATTTTAAACTGGTGCTTCAATTCATCCCTGTTCAGCACAGCACTTAAGCCATTATTTCATTTGGGACATAAACAGGTGCTTAATTGCTGTGTTGAATCAGGGCCTTAAATGGTACAGATGGCCTTTTAAACAGATGTTAATGTAACTCAAAAAGGCAAACCAGAGAAATTCAAACCAGAGACTTACAATTCCTAAGTGAAAGCTGCACAGGAGTTAGTAAAGGACATGCCCTTCATCCAATGTTTTCTCTTTTAAAATAAACTTAATAATTTTCTGCCTTTTTTTAAATTCAAAACCAGTTTTAACACCTTTCATGGTTTGTGATTACAGCTCTTTCTTTGGCTTATTTAATTTACACTGGAACAGGAGTTCTACAAATGTAATTATTACCTGCTAAATCAATAAGGCATTACGTTAAATTATGAATGATTACTCAGGCATAGAAAACACAAATGGATTGTCAGCTTGCCCTGGACTTTTGATCATAACAACATGGGGAGTGGGTGTAAAGTATAGAATGCCAGTTTGTCATGAGCTAGTCTCCCAAGGAGTCAGAGTGTGACTAAACGTAGCACATGTCTGTGCTTAGATAATATAGAAAAGCATAAGACAGAGAGACAGATATGGGAAATTCTAACTTCTCACAGTTAAATCCTGAGCCAGCAATGGGTGAGCAGTTACAGAAATACAGAAACTAAACTTCTTCACTGTTGGTCCTTCCATCCCACACTCCCTGAGCCATTGTTTCATTACAATCACAGTGGAGGTTGTGAATGATGTACCTGGTTTGCCCAATGTTCCAGGTGTGTTTATGCTGCAGTGAAGTGGGTAATAGATGCAAAGCAGGAAGGAATACACCCTTCATGACCTTATTGAGACCAGTGTCACAATACCATCTAGAATCTGCATGTCCCTCTATGTGATTTTAGCCTGGTTTCTTGAATGACCATAAATAGAAGGTAGGCATATGCTCCAAACAGAGCATCTGCCACTTCACTGCTACCTCAGAATGTAACCCTCTAGCCCATGTTTATATGGGAAAATTGTTTGAAGTAATGTAAACATGGCACCAGTTTTCCTTCAGGGTTTGATGGATCAATTCTTTCGGAGTGACGCTTTGTATTTCAAAATGAGAATATTTGTCCTATAGGGCCTGATCCAAAGCTCATTGAAGTCAGTGGAAAGACACACGCTAACTTCAGCGGCCTCTGGATCAGGCCCATAATGCAGAGATTTTTATGGTACTGACACAATATTCAGCAAAACATTTTGTTATAGCAGGATAGCCTCACGCTTTGACTGTGTTGTACCTGAGGTTTGGAGCCAAAGGCTTTTTACTTTTTAATCATTACAGAGATGCAGGAGTCTGGTGTTAAGGGAGCCAAAATGAAGCATTACATTTACTGGAGGTTAAGTCTTGAAGCTAGTTGGTGGGAAATCCAGAGACCCGGCCTTTGCAAACTGTAGAAAAATAACTGTGACCTGGGGTTTCTTTCAATGGTGTCTGTTTTCCACCTAGGAGCTAGGAAGTCCATGTTCAGCCTGTGATATTCCCCATAGTTTGCCCTGCTTTACACAGCATTATTATCACTTAACGTTTATATTGTGATAGAGCCTAAAGGCCTCAACCAGGTTGGGACCCCATTGTGCAAGGCACAGTACAAATATATAATAAATGACAGCTCCTGCCCAGAATTGCTTGCAGTGCAAAAGACAAGCCATAAGAGGTGGACGGGACAAACAGGAGGGTAGGGTGGTGGCGGGGGAGACAAGATAACAAAATGATTTTGTGTCCTGCCAGCTTCCTGTTAACTCCCATGGCAATATCCTTGGGGAAGGGAGAAGTTAGGAAAATAGGAGCACATTTTTCCTCAGGCAAAATGTGAAAATATACTGGATTTGACATATACAGAGCTGTAGGTAGGAGAAGTAAGCAGTATTATCCTTAGTTACAATTTAGAAAACTGAAGACCAAAAAAGCAAATGAATGCCCAACTTTTACTATAAATTTCTGCTAAAAGAAATTAAAGAAACATCTTTTAAAAAGACAATGATCCTAAAAATTATTTGTCAAATGCTTGTGCTATGAGGAAATACTGCTCATGACACTACTAACTTTTAAAAACCAAGAAACGTATTTCAAGTCCAGTCTTGCACTACTTGGGCAACCTCTTCATTGTCTTCATGCATAACTCCCATTGGTTTTGGAGTGGGGAAGAGTTATTTGTTATGGACCAATGTTGACACAAGAACAAATGGATATAAACTGACCATCAACAAGTTTAGACTTGAAATTAGTTGAACGTTTCTAACCATCAGAGGAATGAAGTTCTGGAACAGTCTCCCTAAGGGAGCAGTGGAGGCAAAAAAGAAACCTAGTAGTCTTCCCTACTGAGCTTGTTAAGTTTATGGAGGGGGTGACATGATGAGACTGCTTACAATGGCATATGGCCCATCTGTGACTGCTAGTAGCAAGTAGCCCCAGCGGCTGGAGACAGAAGACTAGCTAGGGAGGGCTCTGAGTCACCACAGAGAATTCTTTACCAGGTGTCTGGCTGGTGGGTCTTGCCCACTTGCTCAGGGTCTAACTGATCACCATATTTGGGGTCAAGAAGAATTTTTCCCTAGGTCAGATTGGCAAAGACCCTGCATGCTTGTTGCCTTCCTCTGCAGTATGGAACATGGGTCACTTGCTGGTTTGAACTAAAGTAAATAGTGGATTCTATTTAACTTGAAGTCTTTAAATCATTATTTGAGATCTTCAGTAACTCAGCCAGAAGTTATGGTTCTACTACAGGAGGGGGTGAGTGAGATTCTGTGGCCTGCAATGTGTAGGTCATACTAGATGATCACAGTGGTACCTTCTGGCCTTAGTCTATGAGCCTATGAGTAAGCAGAAAACAAGATTTTAGAAAATTGTTAAAGAAAGCCACATCACTGATGGTCACCTTTAAACATAGCTGGAGTAATTTTTTTATCTTTTCTTCGTGATGCAAGCATAGGCTGTAAAGCAGTTGGTTTACTTGTGTTTACAGTATCATTACACCATATCATAAAGACATTAAATGCTAGGATGAAATCCTCAAAAGCACTATAAAAAGGTGTTAACAAGAAATAAACAAATCTTGGGAATATACAAAAGGAAATAGGTTTTCAGACTAGAAAATGTGTCAGAAAACTCCTGAGTTTATAGGGATGTTTTAAAAATAATCCCAAAAGTAGAGCAGGGTCTGAACTCAGAATCTGAGGGTTCAGCGGGTCAGATTCTGATAACCTTATCTGGAGCAGCTCCTTACTCCAATGTAACGACTCATGGAGAAAGGTGCTACTCAACAGAAGTAACTCTGACCCTTAGACTATATACTTTTGAGGCCTGGAACTGTGTTGTCCTCTATGTTTGTACAGCACCTAGTACCATGGGGGCACTAATCCTGATTGGAGCCTCTAGGCACTACTGCAGTACAATTAGTGCATAAAATAAGCATAACAAAGATATTTAGTTTTTAATTTTTTTAATGATACCAGTGAAGAAATTAGGTACAGTAATTATGTGACTAATTTCAGTAGGTCTTTCACACTCCTGAGCTTGCATCCATAGCAAATTGGAGAAATTAAGGTCACACTTCACATTAAGGATGTGTTTCTAAAGTGTTTCTAAAATTGTAATAAATTATATGTTTTAATAAACCATTAACGAATTGTTATAGAGGGTTATGAAGTGTAACTGCAAATAGACATTTACAAGCACCAAAAAACAGCTACTCTGTACAGATACCAACCATTCTTTATTAACTCCTAACCCCCAACTTCATCTGCTGCCCAGAAACCTGTTGTACACTAGAACTGGCATTCATTTGGCTTTCCTGCTGCTTCCCATTAAGAATTTGAACTGCCCCATTGGATAGCATGTTATCAGCAAATCTCTTCATGTTGACTCCCTCCACTCTCAAAACACCAAGCTGCTGCTTTCACTTAATACTCTTGTGTGATTTTATTTCACCTCATTATCCACTTTCTTCCTTATTCAGTCCATTTCGTCCTCTCTTTTCTCATAGACTTCAGACCTGGCAGAAGTTCCTGAGGAAGCGGATGGTTCAGGACGCATGTTTGATATAAACAGGAAACGCAGCAACAGTGGTGAGTTCTGGACCATCTAGCATTTTCAAAAGCAGCAAAGAGTCCTGTGGCACCTTATAGACTAACAGACGTTTTGGAGCATGAGCTTTCGTGGGTGAATACCCACTTCGTCAGATGCATGTATTTTCAGACGCACAAAAATAGTCTTCTAAATGAGTGGTGTAATTATTCTACTACCTTGGCCCACACAAGTGGAATCCATGAGGGATGAATTTGGCCCAATGTTGACTTTTCTGAGTAGCGAAATTGCAGTGTCCACTGGGTTCCAGTTCAGTCCTGGTGATAGAAGGATTGTGTGTAGAAAGAACTTTGGGGCACCCAGTAAACTTCTAAGCCAGGAGTGGAGTTTGTGTTGCACCAAGGCTCACCAATATCACCAAGAAGAGTTAGTATTCCCAAACTTCAAGCAGGAGCAGACTGGCTGAATCTGAGGCAAACACATGCCGTAGTGAATAGACCTTCCTTTTTGAACCCCAACATCCACTTCCTCCACAGTGCAGATCCCCATTGGTCTTGCCATATGGCTAGTAATTTTTATAGTGGTCAGGTGTTAACTGTAGTTGTCTTTTCCCACCTCCAACCCCATTTTACCTCCTTCCCAGACTCCTCCCTGCTCCTCATTCTGACCCTTTCATTTCATATCTCTGTTTTCAGTCCTTTTCCTCCCTCTCAGCATGTGGCCCACCCATCAGTGGCACCAACCTCCTCCTGATGGGTGGGCTACATGCTGAGAGGGAATTTTCAACCTCAGTTGAGCACTTGGAACTGTGATTCAACCTGGCCAGTGGAAAAGCATCCGGTCAACCTGAGTTTGATTTTTCCCCTGAGGTTTTCAGATCACATTTTTTCTTCATCACTTACCTCATCTTTTTTTTTTTCAGCCTGTAAGAAACTTTTCTATGGGATCTGTATGACTTAGTGGCATCAAGAAGCTTGCTCAAAGAGATCAGTTTAAAGAAATCAGCATATGCCAAACCTCCAAATAACTTCCTCAGCACATTAATGATTCCTTTGATCGACATTGGCTTTCTTTCTCGATCCATCCTTCAGAGGCCTAGTGTATAAATTATGCAGCAATTGCTCCAAATATTTCCTCTTGATAGATTTTAAAAAACTGCCTGTGTTGTTTGTACTAATGATGGAAATGCTAAGACTCTTTCATGCTGTCAGAGTTCCCACATGGTTTTCCTGCAGCTGCAAAAGCAAACAGATGGATTTCTGGTTTGTGTAGAGATGAACCCCATAGTTGCTATGATCTTTACTTTTATATGTCTCCCAGTAATATTCAGAGAGCATGAGCTAAACAGAGATTAAAAGTTTAATGAACTTATTTAAAAATATTCTTGGGGCGTTATTCACCATCGCATTGCTCCAGCTTTACATGGGATAACTCCAGTGATTCTAATTGGTGTTTACTGCACCATAAAGCTAGAGTAACACAGAAATGAATCAGGCCCCTTGTGTTTTATTTTTCCCAGAGAAACCTGACTTCCTCAAGGAATGTTTTAGAAAAATGCAGATTTGTGTCTGTTTGTGCAATAGGGAAACAGCAAGAGGAATACAGTATGGAGACGTCTAGGATGCACAGGCTGGTTTATACATTTCTATAGGATAGAGATAATTTCAAGGGAAAATTAATTCTCTACAGTGCTAAAGCACACACAGTATCAAATGTGCTTAGTTTACAAACAAAAAGATGGCTTTTCTAACTGCCAACTCTGTAAACTCACCCTGGTCTCCACCAGTCAATTGGGCCAGATATTGGGCTTATTACTTTGCATGCATTATTACCAATAATAAAAGTTCTGCAGGTCAATTTACTCTGTAAAAGACATCTGTTCAGTCCCATTGTCATCAGTGAGTTTGTGTAGATGTAACTGATTCAGGTATAGGAAACAATCTCCAAGTAGGAACACACTTAGTATTCAGTTCTGTCAGCGCACCAGAAACAGAACCCAGCTCCCGCACTCAGTTGATTCTGCATTGCTAACTAGTGTAAAATATAGTAGTAAGATTTTATTTTTGTCAATGGAGAAATCAGAAATTACCCTGAATATGCAGAGGTAGCCAATCTGATGAACAAGAAGGTTACATTTAGATAGTCTACTTTTCAGGTCAGAAATGCACTCTAAAATTTTGTAAAGCCTTTTCACATTATGGATGGTGTAAGTCTAGATAGATATTACCTCACTCATGTTTTCTGTTATTGGACCAAATTCTGTTGGTGACAGAAACAAGCTTTTGAACTTACACAGAGCTCTTCCCCAGAACTGAAGGGCTCTGTGTGAGCTCAAAAGCTTGTCTCTCTCACCAACAGAAGCTGGCCCAATAACAGATATTAGCTTACTGACTTTGTCTCACTACGCCACTGGGGAGACAGAGAGAGATTCAGCAGGCGTTCACTGGCTTCTTGGCTTTTATTATTCTGAAAGTATGAAACTAAATCACAGAAAAGGGAGACAATAATACACAGAACAATCACTAATGATTGGCTCAGACTCAGGGCCAGCGCTACCATTTAGGCAGCCTAGGCAATCGCCTAGGGCGCCAGAATAATTGGTGGGCGCCGTTTTGCCCAAGGGGGCGGTAGGCGGCTCCGGTGGAGCTGCCGCAGTGGTGCCTGTGGAGGGTCCGCTGGTCCATGGCTCCGGTGGAGCTGCCGCAGTCATGCCTGTGGACGGTCGGCTGCTCGCGCGGCTCCGGTGGACTGCCCGCAGGCATCACTGCGGCAGCTCCACCGGAGCCACGGAGCACCAGACGCTCCGCAGGCACCACTACAGCAGCTCCACCGGAGCCGCGGGACCAGCGCGCGGGGTGGCGAAATTGCCGTCCACCTAGGATTCTCAAACCCCTAGTGCCGGTCCTGCTCGGACTGCTTGTGGAGACTTCTGACTTGTATTTCTTATTTTTCTAACAACAAATGTAAGCCAATGCCAGGACTAAACATTTCTAAAAGTGACTTAGGCCCAGAACAGTTGATGGCTTCCATCTACTAAAATCATGGCTGGGCTTTGTCCAAAAGTAGGGGACAGTATTCTCTAAAAATTATGAAACTGCTCTTTGAGAATGAACATAGTGTAATAAAGCAATTGATGTTAGCAGAGAAGGCACCTGAAGCAATGCTGTATAAATCAGCTAATGAAACAATTACAGTAGATTAAGCTAAATTCTGATACCTTTATTAACCCTGAGTGGGACCTTACATCTTGAGTACACCTATCTCATAGAGCTGGAAGGGACCCTGAAAAGTCATCAAGTCTAGCCCCCTGCCTTCACTGGCAGGACCAAGTACTGATTTTACCCCAGATCCCTAAGTAGCCCCCTCAAGGTTTAGGCTCAGAACCCTGAGTTTAGCAGGCCAATGCTCAAACTACTGAGCTATCCCTCCCTATAGAGCCCACTGATTTCAATGGAGTTACCCACAAAGTGAGGTGTTACTCAGTGTGAGTAAGGCTGCCAGAATCTCATTGCCCAGGAGTCAAGAGACCCGGGCTCTGTTCTCAACTCCACCACTGACCTGCTGCATGACCTTAGGTATTTCTCCTGTTTCCCTTCCCACCTTTTATTTTGTGTGTTCTGGTTGTTAATTCATCAAGCAGGAATTGTCTTGTACTACTTGTTTGTATGGTGCTTAGCACAATGGGGCACCTGACTTGATTGGGGGCTATAAGTGCTACTGCAATACACAGGCCTGATTAATAAAAGAACATTACTGAGAGCAGTAGGGAACAGTTAGAAAGGGGGGATTAGGAGTGAGATATATAAGATAGGCCTCGGGAGGTGAATCGCCTTCAGCTGTCCCTAAAATGTCCTGTGTTTTGTTTTATATTAGTGTTTACCTACTCAGAAAATGGAACAGAAGACTTTGGAGAAGAATCAAAAAGGATAAACTCCCTGGTATGGGTAAAGATTTAGTGAGTGTATAGTGAAAATGTTAATTGGTTTAAGAGGCTTGTTTTTAAAGAAACACACTTGGGTGAGTATTATAAATTGGCCTGGTGAACACAAACATTATGACAGGTGAGCCAAAGCAATGTGAATGGAGCAGTCTTACACCTGTGACAGCATAAGAATGACACTGCACAATCCAGAGTCTGACATAATTTGAAAAGGATCTTGGGTTTTTTGTAGTTTCTTTTGGTCAAATCGTCCCTGGCCCTTGCATGAGGGCGTATATGGAGAGAGGGAATGCAAGGAGTGGTCTCCCTCGTTGAGCACACTGTGTAAACATTCCTGAGGTGGGAGAGTGCCCAATCGTTCCTTGAGCTCTGACTTTCATGGTTATGCACCACCCTCCTCAGCACTGTGGATGATCAGCAGGGGGCTTTAACAGAGGGCTAGATGTTTGCGGGGAAGGAGGATGGAGAGGAGACATGGAAAATTACAGGAGGGCCATAGGAGTAATAACAAGGAATCTGCTCAAAATTTTAGATGTCTATACACAAGTGCAGGGAGTATGGGGAATAAACAGAACTGGAAGTATCAGTCTGTAAGCTAGATTATGGCTTAGGGAAGGACAGGCAGCATAAAAAAGAAGGAAGTGTTGCATTATACATCAAGAATATATACACCTGTTTTAAAGTTCAGGAGGAGGTAAGAGGCAGACCAGTTGAAAGTATCTGGATAAAGATCAAAAGGGTAAAAAAATGAGGGTGACATCATGGTAGGGGTCCACTTTAAACCACCAAATCAGGACAAGGAGATGGATGAAGCATTTCAAGAACAAATAACAGAAATATCCAAAACAAAAGGCCTGTTAGTAATGGGGGGCTTTACCCCAGACACCTGTTAGAAAAGTAACATGACAAAACTCAAATTTTCTAATAAGGGCTTGGACTGTATTGAGGACAACTTTTTGTTTCAAAAAAATGGAGGAAGGAACTAGGAGGACAGCCATTTTAGATTTGATTCTAACCAACAGGGAGGAATTGGTAGTAAATCTGAAGCAGGAAGGCAATTTGGGTGAAAGTGACCATGAAATTATAGATTTCATGATTCTGAGGAAAGGAAGGAATGGGAGCAGCAGAATAGGAGCAATGGACTTCAAAAAAGCAGATGTTAACAGGCTCAGAGAACTGATAGATTCTCTTTCTATAGGACCTTATCTAAGGGAAAAAAGAGTTCAGGAGGACTGACAGTTTCTCAAGGAGACAGTATTAAAGGCACAACTGTAAACTATCCTAATGCAAAGGAAAGATAAGAAGAATAGTAAGAGGCCAATATGATTCCATCAGGAGTTCCTTAATGACCTGAAAATCAAAAAGGAATGCTACAAAAAGGGGAAACATGGACAAATTGCTAAGGGGGAGTATAAAAGAACAGCACACGCAGGTAAGGACAACAGCAGAGGGACTAAGGCACAAAATGAGTTATACTTAGCAAGGAACAGAAAAGGGAATGAGAAGAGGTTCTTTAATACATTAAAATCAAGAGAAAGACAAAGAAAAGCATAGGTACTATACTTAGAAGGGAAGGAGTGCTAATAACTGATGATATTAAGAAGACTGTGGTATTTAATGCCTATTTTTCTTCAGTCTTCACTAGAAAGGCTAGTGGTGACCAGCTACTTAATACAATTAATATGAACAACAAGGGGGAAGGAACACAAGCCAAAAAGTACAAGTTAAAGGATATTTAGATTATTCAAGTCAGCAAGATGTGATGAAATTCACCCTAGGGTACTTAAGGAAGTAGCTGAAGCAATCTGAGAACTATTTCCAATTATAGTCAAGAATTCACAGAGGAGTTTCTAGAGGGCTGGAAAATGGCAAATATAGTACCTATCTTTAAAAATAGGAACAAGGAGGACCCCGGGAATTACAGACCAGTCAGTCTAACTTTAATACCTGGAATGATACTGGAACAAATTATTAAATAAGCAATATGTAAACACTTAGAGGATAATAGGGTTATAAGGAGCAACCAGCATGGATTTGACAAGAACAAATCATGCCAAACCAACCTACCTTCCTTCTTTGACAAGATCACTGACCTAATGGAGAGAAAGAAAGCAATAGATATGCTATATCTTGATTTTAGTAAGGCTGTTGACACAGTCCCACATGACATTCTCATAACTAGAAAATGCGATCTAGATGAATTTACAATAAGGTGGGGGCACCACTGGTTGATAAACAGTATTCACATAGTAGTTATTAATGGTTCACTGTCATACTGGGAAGGTGTATCTAGTGGTTTCATGAATAACTTAGATAATGGAGTAGATAATTTGCTTATAAAATTTGTAGATGACACCAAACTGGGAGGGTTGTAGGCACTTTGGAGGGCAAGATTAAAATTCAAAGGGACTTTGACGAAATGTAGAATTGGTCTGAATTCAACAAGATAAAATGTAGTAAAGATAAGTGCAAAGTACTTCATTTAGGAAGGAAAAATCAAATCCACAACTACAAAATGGAAAATATCTGGCTAAGTGGTAGTACTGGCCTAAAGGATCTGAGGGTTACAGTGGATCACAACTTGAATATGAGTCAATGATGTGCTACCGTTGCAAAACAGGCTGATACTTTCAGGGTGTAAGAACAGGAGTGTTGTATGTAAGACACTGGAGGTAATTGTCCTGCTTTACTCAGCACTGGCGAGGCCAGAGCTGAGTACTGTGTCCAGTTCTGGGCACAACGAAGATATGGACAAATTGGAGAGAATTCAGAGGAGAGTAACAAAAATCATAACAGTACAGAAAACCTGACCTATGAGGAAAGGTTAAAAAACTGGGAATGTTTAGTCTTGAGAAAAGAAAAAGAAAACTGATGGGGACCCTGATAGTAGTCTTCAAATATGTTAAGAGCTGTTATAAAGAGGACTCTGATCAATTTTTCTCCATGTTTATTTAAGCCCATTACTTCCTTCATCTGCAGCATGGGAGCTTTAGGTTAACTATTTGGAAAAGCTTCCTGTTCTTCCAAGGGGGTTGTGGAATCCCATCATTGGAGATTTTTGAGAATAGGTTGGACAAACACCTGTCAGGGATTGTCTAGGTTTACTCGGTCCTGCCTCAATCCTACATTTTAATGATTCTATACGACAGTAATAAACTGCCAGGCACATATCATGCAGCCCTTAACATACAGCGGAGAGCATGGGCTTTTTTAAGATCTCACCAAAAATATGCACAAAGCACTCTTTATCTGCTTCTGGAGGATGAAAAGCTGAGTCAGCTCTGCCAGAACTTGACCCTTTGGTTCTAGAGGGTCTAATTGTTGTAAACCTCAGAAGTCATGATTATCCCCTAATACCCTCTTAAAACTTAAACATTTCTTTGATTTAGAACCAACTGCACATTTTGTCCCTATGTCTGTAATGAGATGAACCAAAATCCTAGCTTGAAAGGCCCCAGAGTTCAATAAAGTTCAGATCTGGAGCCAAATATTACATCTCAGACCCATCTCTAATGAGGGCATGGTAATTCTAGCAGCCAGAAACTTACAAGATTTCTTATCTGTTTTTTCCCCCCTTAAAGGGACCTCTTTTTAAAGACACATTACAAATGCACACCTACGTTGCCTTGTACAAATTTGTACCACAAGAGAATGAAGACTTGGAGATGAGGTAAAGTGCTGACATATTTACTCATTGATTTGACCCAGGAAAACTGAGAATGGTGCAGACTTAAATTAGTGGTATACTTTTAATTCTAATTTTTGCTATGCATATTTGTATTCTATTATTTATATAAACATGGTCTCACAGCTATTTAATTATGTATTCTTTCCCTCTTTCCACTTATGAAAATGCTACAGAGTTGAGGACAAGTTTTTTACAAAGAAAATAATGGGTAAAACTTTCAAGTCATTTTGGTGCCAAAGTCCAGTGAGTTAGGCGCTTTTGAAAATTATGCTTTAAGTCCCATTCAGTGACTTTCAGTGAGATTTAGGTTCCTAAGTGCTGAAGTCTCTTTTGGGATGGTTGACAATTTTTTGACAGAAAATTGGATTTTCAACCAAATACATATTTTTGCAGCAAGTATCTGCTTTCCTTGAAATTTTAGATTTTTTTTTAAATCAGAAAACGACAAACTTTGTTTTGTTCTGGCCAAAAATAATTCAATTTTCAGCAACCAAAACACTGAAAAAATATCAGGTTTTTAATTTGGGGGGAGTTGACAAAAAAAAGTCCACAGGAAAAAGAATCCCATTTTCTAACCAGATCTAGTGACAATATCAGAACTTCTAGCAGTGTTATTTAACTGATTGCTCCCTCCCCTCCTTCCTTCCACCCACTCCCCCAGAGATTTTTTCTCCAAAAAGGGGAATAAGGAGGATCTCAAGATGGTGAATGACGGCTAGTGTGTTTTCATGTACAATGTATGGAAGGTTGGTTTCAATTGCAAAATCTTCTGGTTCAAATATCTTTTTTTTTTAGCACTTTTTCATGTAACCCTGCACTAGTGCTGCCTTATTCAGTCTAACAGGACCTGTCCAAAGCCCCACTGAAGTCAAAGGGAATCTTTCCATTGACTACCATGGGCTTTGACAGAGGCCGACAGTGAGTAGTTTGTTGTAGAGACTTTAACAGGCTCTAGGAATGCTGGCTGCTTTGGGCACAGTTCACAAAACACATCAGCTCTCTTCATGATTTACCCAGGGTCAAACCAGTCAGATGCTGACTCCAATAAAATATATGTAACCCTTCTGCCCATCAGAGCTGGCAGCAACGAGGGCCAGGTTCAGTATCTAAGGGTTTCGTTTCAATAACACAATGCAAAACCGGCTTGAGTGACCTGGGCAATTACATACCACCCCCCTGGTGCCTCTAAGAGGCAATATTTCCTCTCTCACAAGCACAGAGGCTGGGTGTAGCAAAAGCCTTTTAATAAAGGAGGGAAACAATGCGGCATTATGCTGGGGAAACACCACAAACAGGATTCATAACACAAACCATGAGCAAAAGACCCACCCCCAAGTATGTTTGGCAGTGTCCTTTTCCCCTCAGGGTCTTACGTCCAGCAACCCAACAGTTTCTATCCTTGGTCAGTGCAGCCCCCAGAGTTCAGAAGTTCATCTGCAGAGTTTATCTCCCAGCCTGGGTGGAAGTCAGAGAAAGGTATGGTCACATCTTACATGCTCCACTGCTTGGGTTGATGGCCGATTGCCATGCCTCTCCATGGGGTTCTGCTGCAGTCTTCACCGATAGCTGCACCTCTCCGCCAGCCATCCTGCTAGCCATGCTTCTCTGCTAGCTACTTCCCTCTGCTAGCCATCCTGCTAACCACTCACCAACTTGTCTTCAGGCCCCCCCTTTACTTAACATAGCTCTCAGTGATTTCAGCCCTTAGTAACTTCAGCCCTTTAGTGTTTTTCAGCTTTCAGTGCTGGCACACTCAGAACCACTAGCCCAAAGTAAGTCTAATGCTTAGACCTAGGAATCAGTGATTACAGCTCTGCAGCACCTAACAAGACTCCTAACTGAGTCAAAATTAATTCTATTATTACACCATGACAAGGAGTGTCAAAGTGCTGTTTAGGGGCCCATACTACTAGGTACACATGGCTATCCCCAGCTGCTCTCAATTCATTGGGCTTTGGAACCCTGGCAAGCGCTACTGAGTTGAGGGCGAGTCCCTCCATCATAAAATGCCAAGTACAGTTCTACTGTCCTTGATTCACATAGCCAGGATACCAAAACTTTATTACTCCTGCCCCAATAACAAAGAGAGTGGGGATTCCACAGCAGCCAAAATGACCATTTGGGCAAGCAGTCCATCATGCTAGGCAGTGTGGGTGTGCCCATGCAAATGAGATCAGCTCCTGAAGTTCTTTTCCACAGCTCACCACCAGATGTCAGAGTAGAGCTCATTCTGACTGCTTACATATACTTTCAAAGTCACTTAAGAAAAGTCCCACTCTTCAGCATCTCTCTATTTCCCTTTTCAACTGTGCCCTCTCCTTGCTCAAGATAGAACTACCATTTTGCATGGCTGGCATTTTTCCATGATTGCTTTGTTTCAGGTGTGATAACTGTATAGAAAATAGCCACATGTGGGATATTTGCTAGGAATCCAGAGCCTCTATGTCTAAATGCTCCGCATGTTGGACTCTCATTTTGCGTTATTGATTTATTTTGGTTTATGCACTCACTCATTCGATTAAAAAGGAGCACCATCTTAAAATGTAATGTAACCACACTTCCCAAGGATGTCTAATAACCCAGCAGCTGAACTGTGTACTCAAGATCTGACCATCCCCTGCCAGAGTTCTCCCACACCCTTACAACAAGGTATAAAAATGTGCCTTGCAGTCCATCCTGATGCTTGATAAACGAGGACTGCTTTGGATTGACTTGCCTTCTCTGTTGAGATGCCAGCTAAGTTTTAGATTAGTGCCACTTGTTATGGTGGTAGATTTTTTTTGTGTGGCCCAAAGCCATCACAATAAAGAGCATCAAATAGCCACCAGATAGCAATGCTGTTTGGTCGCTACAGACCTGGGCTGGATTCACACTGGTCACTATAGGTTAGATTTTTGTTTAAACCAATGGGAGTAAGACACCTAGGTGGTTTTGAAAATTCCACTAGGCACCTGTGTGAATCTTTAGATGCCTAAATACCTTTTGAAAGCTGGCCCAAAGCACTTTAAAAACGTTGGCAAGCATTATTATCCCCATTTGATAAAGGTGAAAACAGAGACAGAGAAAATAAAAACTCAGTCAATTGACTTTGATGGGAGAGGGTCTTGCTTTTAAGTGGCATAGCTAGGAATCAAACACAGGTCTGATGCGCCATCACTGGCGCACGCTGTCCAGTCAGTTCCTGGCATGTTCCAAGAAGACTGGAAGCTTTATGGTTCCAAGATGTCATCACTCTTGTACAAGGAGTTCAAGACAGGATGTGGGGAAAGCTGGAGAAATTAGGGTTCAGCTATTGCCCATTAATTTCAGTGAATTCAAAACCCTCACTGCCCCCAAGGAAAGGCTCACACCCAGCAGAACAGAGCTCTTGGAGCTGGTCACATTGGGAAGTGGGTAGAACTTACTTCCAACAGCACAGTTTGTCACGTTTGTGTAACAACTTGAAGCAGCATCAAAGTGGGTCTTCAGATAGCTGCTGCACTAATGCTGCAATATTAGAGATGAGCCCAGCAGGCTCAAATGTGGCAAGCTGGAGTAGGCTAATATTTCTGGCCAAATTATTCTCCCAGCCTGAGGCTGTAACTAGTCAGCTTCCTTATGATACCCAGCAATTACGGCATGACTCCACACATTATGAAGGTAAATATGTCCCATTTGAATCAAAAAGACATTTTTGTGTAGAATTACATCCCTGCTGATTAATTATATTTGTCAGTTAAATAAAACTGTTTTCCTGCTGCCTTCCTTTAGCAGTAACAGCACGAGAACCTGGCTGATAAGATTCTGTGTCCCAACAATATTTAATGCCTTCATGGAACATGGCAATCCCTGTTACAAATGGGTATTTCTAAGCAGTTTCAGACTAAATTGGAAGCAAAGTATATCACACGGGATTTGCCATCTTACTACAAAGGTCTTTCTATAAAAAGGAGGGGAGGAGATTGTGTATTCTAAACTGGGATATCAGGTTCTAATTGCTGAGGTATGGTGAAATGTGGTTTAATATATCACCCACCACTTTCACAGCCCTTTACTGCTCCTGTTGAAGTCAGTAGCAAAACTGAATGGGAGTAGGACCCAGGCTCTGTGTGGATCAAACCTTGGGGCCATATTGTGTCTGGCCCTAGAATGGATGAAGATGCCCAGTGCCTGCATTAGCCAGGCACAATAGTAGTCCTTCCACTCTAGGAAGCACAGGATCACATCAAAGGGGATGGGGAAAAATGGGGGTCATGGCCATGTGTTCCTCAACTTCCACCTAATGCAACTCTTACCAGTCCATGGCTCACTGGCCAAAACACAGAAAGGAGAAGACTGTCCCATTCTATAGAATGATGTCATATGTACTCTTCCCTTCCATGTGTCAGGTTGCTGGGCCAGAGATTATGCTTGTGAGACAAAAATCCCTCAGAGTGTTCACCCTGGTATTGTATCCTGCCAAACTGCCTCTAACATGAGCCAGTGCAAAGAATACAGGGCCAAATCCTCACCTGGTATTTACAGGCACAGTGCCACTGACTTCATTCTGTCCCCACTCAGCTGCAGGTAAGAAATGTTACAGCTTGTGGGTGTATCAGCAGAGCCATGCAGGGCCTGATTGCTCTACTCGGCATCAACATGTACAGGAGAATTCAACGGGACAAATTTTGCACCCAGTTACAATGGTCCAACCATGTTGGCATCACTGAGCTTTGTACTTGTATAACTGAGAGCAGAGTTTGATAGTCTCTCATCTGGCAGATGAAGATTTTTGCTTCTGTGCTCGTATCTGACTTACGAAGTTCTCATTGCTTCATGGATTCACGTGTAGTGATTAATGAGATATAACGATCAAGGCTGGGTTACCCTTCTAAGAGAATTTCACTATGAATGCTGGTGTTCTGTTGCAATTAAGACACATATTAATCGAAATTCCTGACATCTGTCCTTTCTAATTATAGACCAGGTGATATGATCACACTGCTGGAGGATTCTAATGAAGACTGGTGGAAGGTACATGCCAAATACTCCTATATCCTTTAACAAAATAAATTAGTGGTATTTATAATGAGTATGAAGGTCATTCTTCTGTCAATGTGCTTGCTCCATAGGGGAGAATTGAGGACAGGATAGGATTTTTTCCTGCTAATTTTGTTCAGAGAGTGCAACAAGACGAAAAGATTTTCAAGTGCGTCAGAACATTTATCGGATGCAAGGAGCAAGGACAGATTACACTGAAAGAGAACCAAGTAAGTGAAGTGCACCATTTACTGTACATTAAGGACACAGTTCTGCATTCCTAGTATATCCAGTAATCTGCTTGGTTTCATAAGAAGTTTCGGGTGTGCAAAAAAACCATGAGCAGACTTTCACAGCAAATAGAATTTTTTTTCAGTAAATATTATTGATATTGTGGTAATACCTAGCGCTCAGTCAGGATCATGGCCTCATTGTAGGTACACTAGAGCTGTGTAGGAAACTGTTTTTTTCATCCCCTGATAGTTTTCAAGATTTTAAAATTTCTTCATATGCCAACTCAGGCTGAAAAATCAAAATATCAAAAACGTTCATGAACATATCTGAAAAAAAAATTCAGATCAGGACGATCTAAATGTTTCCTTTCAACAGTTTTGATGCATTTCATTTCTACTGGCCTTTTTAAACCTTAATTTAATATAAACTAACTCAAATTTCAAAACAAAGTCATTTTGAACCAGAAAATGAAACTTTTTGTTTTGAAATTTTCAAAACAAGATTTTTCAACCGTTTATAAACTTTTTTTTTTTAAATCAAGATATTCGTGAAAACCAACCCTTTCCCGCAAACAGTTTTGGTTTTGACAAATCAACATTTTCCACTGAAAAAATGTTTTGTCAGAAAATTCTGACCAGCTGTACGAAACACTGGGAAGACAGACTGTGCCTCAAAGAGTTAATGGTCTAAATCCTCAATCCCACAAAGATTTAGGGACATGGTTAATTTTACAGACTCAGTTGTCCTAGTGACTTCAGATTAGACCCCAAACAATGCATAAAGTTAAGTACTTATATAAGTTTGTTGCAGAACTGGGGCTTCATTTAAGACAAGACTCAACAGATGTGTTTAACAGACAATAGGAGGGAAGAGGAGGTTAATGGTAATAGTGATGGGATTGCCGATACATGGGGCAATATGTGAACAACTAGAGGTGTCCAAATAATTCAGGGTGGGATTTTCAAAACTGCTTTGCATTGGGCCTGACCTTGCTCCCACCGATGCCAATTCCCAAACGCTTGACTTCAAAGGGAGCAGAATTAAGAAAACAGCATCCTTAGATCTCTTTTAATTATCATTTTTAAATGCCTGATCATTCCATAATTCCCTGTTCCTCCCTTTTTCCCTCACTCCTACACACTGAACTTTTAAAAAAAATTAAAATCACCCCTCTATATTTTTTCACTGGACTCACACAGTCTATTCATGCTGAAGGTCTTTGATCAAATCCTCCTCTTTAATATTGTTTTTAAATGTGCCCAGAAAATGATGGGCATATCGTTCATCTGGGGATATGCCTTTGGTGTGTTCTTATTTCGAATTTGATTTTATAACTACTTTTCCTGAACACTGCCTGGATCCAACTGACATCAGTAGAGGGCTTCTCTGGGACTTCCCTGGTGTAAATGAAAGCAGAATTTGGCCCATTCTGCATTAAAAGAACATCAACCCTGTGACAAACACAGTAACATAACTAAGGAAATGAACAACTAAGGGGAAAAAATACAGCCTAGGTTCTCTGATACAAAGGGACATCAGCTCGTAATCTTTCTCAGTGCATCCTATTAGAGCTAATTATTTTCCCCTCTTCGTGGGGCTTTTTCTTTCGTTTGGAGATTTGCATCACATCTTATATCCCTAGGGGCCAAATTCTGTGCTAACTTGCACTCTCTGCAATGCCACTGACCTTAATGCGGTTGAATGGGGGTGGGGGGAGGTCTAGGTCAGCACAGAATTTGGCCCCTAATATTTCTTTAATGTAGCATTTGCTTGTGACATTTGTTAGCACTTCAGTTTGATCGTAGGTTAGCATATTTCACCCCTTTGATGTAGAAGAATGTCTAAGTGCTAATATTTTGTGGCAACATCAGCCCTGTAAATAAGACATTGGAAGAGCAATACTTGGATTATATAGTATGACTGCCTTCCTGCAGCAAGGACACTAGGCAGCACTGAAGCTGTTAAAGTGAGATAAGCTGCATGAAGTATTTTACCAGCACAGTAAATTAATGCACAAATGTCTTCACTGTGAGGCTGATTTTCCACTGCCCTGCACCTTGCGTGGTTATTTTCATCTGTGCAAAGGGATGGGAAAAACATGATACAATCAGGATAGTTGGGGTTTATACTGCTTTGCACTGGTGTGAATGTCTAGGTAAGGGGGAAGGGAGTGCGGAATCTAGCCCTGTGAATGTGATGTGTCAACATGAAGGTAAATTGACAGATGATTTGCGCGATTAAATCAGATTATAATGTTAAGTACGTGATATCCTGTCAGTTAACATGACTAACGTTGTAATAGCTATGGATCGGTTTTCTTGTATCATTTCCCATAAAACTATAATTTCTAAAAGATCTGATACAGAGTCTGGCACTCGTCTCTAAACATGAAACCATCCTATTGTCCTTTTTTCATACTAGGATTGCATGGGAGCTATCGTCAGGAGCAGCTCATTGTTTCAATTCGGTATATGAGATGAATAGGGGTGGACTAATCCATCCTGTCTGTCAACCTCTTTGTTCCCTTTCAGTAAGGACGGGCAAACTTCTCTTGCTTAATTCTAAACCCATGCAAACACTGAAGTTCAACTTGAATGCTATGGGTTCTCTCTTTGCTTAGGAGAAACTGAGGGAAAGGGAGTGAAGAGGGAGAAAATGTGTTCAACGGAAAATAGAGCACAGAAATCAGGCAGAGTGAACAAGTAAATGCAGAGGGATCTGGGGAAAAGATGTAGAGACTGAGAACAAAATCTAGGAGGTCAAATTATGACCAGCCACTTCAGGGAGATGCAGGAAGGGAGGTGCAAGGAACCTCTATGCCACTTGGCACAACTTCAAAAAAAGGTCATTCTGTCACAATTCCTCCAGGAATCCCTCTCATCATCCTGGGCCTATCCCTGAGGTGGTCTGACCCCCACACAGGGCTGTACTTAACTGGCACAAGTCTAGTCATTGAACTTTTTAAAAAAACAAAAAATGGCTTTTTGACCATTACAATTTTTCCTCACCAAAAACTATGTTTTTGCTATGATTTTTCATTAAAAGGTTTACTTTTCAAAAATCAATTTTTTAAATGTTTGTTTGTCTCTCTTTTTCTCCATTCCTCTTTTCTGTTTTGCCACTGAAAATAGAAAATGGGAAAGGAAAAAAGGAGAAGAAAAATGAAAAACAAGAAAGATTCACGTAGGAAGATTGGTTTAATCAAAAACCCAAAAATTTCAATGGAAAATTTTGAATGAAATGAAAAATGTTCATTCCTTTTGACATATTTTTTTGAAAATACTTAACCTTTGTCAGCTCTGGACACAAGTGAGTCAATATACATGCTATACACAGTGCACCACTCATGCCAGGCTAGCTTTTGAAGGAAAAGGAGAGATTCTTCAGTCCCAAACATAGAGGTCAGATTCTCTTTATCTAGAAAATCTGCATAATTCATTTAACAAATGAATGTAAATTATATTAGCACAGATTCTCCTCATTTTACATTCATGTAAATTGACTGGATCAAAATCTGTGCTGGCCCAGAAGTCATACAAAAAGCATTTGTGACAATGAAGTCAGTGGGGTTACACCAACAGAGACCTGGCCCATTGAGTTTAATGTGAGCTTCTCATTTTCAAATACAGTGCTTGTCACCAAGGGCTTTCATACCGCAGGATGCTCCTGCTGATGCTTGAACATAACTCTCTGACACGTTAGTGGGTGTTATATATGCACATCAGGAAGAGAATATACAAACCATAAAGTGCTCGGTGCAGAAAATGAGGAAATTTTTGTATGCACCCTCTACCCCAATACAACGCTATCCTCGGGAGCCAAAAAATCCTACCATGTTATAGGTGAAACTGCGTTATATCAAACTTGCTTTGATCCACCAGAGTGTGCAGCCCTGCCCCTCCAGAGCACTGCTTTACCAAGTTATATCGGAATTTGTGTTATATCAGGTCGCGTTATATGGGGGTAGAGGTGTATTATATCAAATCAGCAGCAAAAATTCATAATCATAGACAGGCAAAAATACAGGCTATGTTAAAAACAGGCAAAGAGATTTTCAGCATCCTGGGCACCCTGGGCATGTCTTCCTGTGTCTTTGCTTTGCACAGTTTCAAACACTTTGAGTTTCAGGTTTATCCAAACCTTTATGGTAAAGCTGATGCTCAGTGTATGTCTACACAGCCTGCAGAAGCAGGCTTCTGATCTTAGATCAGCAGACTCAGGCTAGCAGGACTCATGCTAGTACTCTAAAAATAGCTGTATAGACAGCACGTTGACATTGCAGCTTGAGCTGGAGTTTGAGCTCTGAAACCTAGGGAGTGGGGTAGGCATTAGAGCCTGAGCTCCAGCCCGAGCCACAACTGCAAAGCACTGTCTACATCACTATTTTTTAGAGTCTAGGACGAGCCAGTCTAGCTGGAGTCTGTTACTTTGGGCTGGGAGGCCCGTTTCTGTGTGCTGTGTAGACAGATGCTAAGGAAGAGAAGGGAAACAGCACACTTAGCTCCTCCCTCTCTTGCATTATGTAAGGGTTCCACTTCACATAAGAGCTCTTGAAAAATTCATTATGAAAAATGAAACTCAGCCTGGGAAAAAAGCATTCTTCAAAGACATCAACATTTTTCACGCTAGGGTTCAGTGACAGGCTTGTGTGGGTTGAAACTGGTTCAGAAGAAAAATTTCTCTATAGGGCTCAATTCTGCACCTCCTAGAAAAAAAAATTGTATGAAATGTTGTAGCCCAGGATATTAGAGAGACAGGGTGAGTGAGTAAAAGCAGCAAAGAATCCTGTGGCACCTTATAGACTAACAAACGTTTTGGAGCATGAGCTTTCATGGGTGAATACCCACTTCGTCAGATGCATGTAGTGGAAATTTCCAGGGGCAGGTATATATATGCAAGATAACGAGGTTAGTTCAATCAGGGAGGATGAGGCCCTGTTCTAGCAGTTGAGGTGTGAAAACCAAGGGAGGAGAAACTGGTTTTGTAGTTGGCAAGCCATTCACAGTCTTTGTTTAATCCTGAGCTGATCGTATCAAAGCTCAGCTGTTTCTCTTTGAAATCTGGTCCTGAAGTTTTTTTTGCTGCAGGATGGCCACCTTAAGGTCTGCTATAGTGTGGCCAGGGAGGTTGAAGTGCTCTCCTACAGGTTTTTGTATATTGTCATTCCTAATATCTGATTTGTGTCCATTTATCCCTCTCCGTAGAGACTGTCCAGTTTGGCCGATGTACATAGCATAGGGGCATTGCTGGCATATGATGGCATATATTACATTGGTGGACGTGCAGGTGAATGAACCAGTGATGGTGTAGCTGATCTGGTTAGATCCTGTGATGGTGTCGCTGGTGTAGATATGTGGGCAGAGTTGGCATCAAGATTTGTTGCATGGATTGGTTCCTGAGCTAGAGTTACTATGCTGCGATGTGCAGTTACTGGTGAGAATATGTTTCAGGTTGGCAGGTTGTCTGTGGGCGAGAACTGGCCTGCCACCCAAGGCCTGTGAAAGTGTGGGATCATTGTCCAGGATGGGTTGTAGATCCCTGATGATGAGTTGTAGGCGTTTTATATGGGAATTGTATGTGATGGCCTGTGGAGTCCTGTTTGTTTCTTTCTTGGGTTTGTCCTGCAGTAAGAGGCTTCTGGGTACACGTCTGGCTCTGTTGATGTTTCCTTATTTCCTCATGCGGGTATTGTAGTTTTGAGAATGCTTGGTGGAGATTTTGTAGGTGTTGGTCTCTATCTGAGGGGTTAGAGCTGATGCAGTTGTACCTCAGAGCTTGGCTGTAGACAATGGATCGTAGATGTGCCCGGGATGGAAGCTGGAGGCATGAAGGTAGGCATAGCGGTCGGTAGGTTTTCGGTATAGGGTGGTGTTAATGTGACCATCACTTATTTGCACCGTGGTGTCTAGGAAGTGGACCTCCTGTGTCGATTGGTCCAGGCTGAGGTTGATGGTGGGGTGGAAGCTGTTGAAATCATGGTGGAATTTTTCCAGAGTCTCCTTCCCGTGGGTCCAGATGATGAAGATGTCATCAATGTAGCGTAGGTAGAGAAGGGGCATGAGTGGACAAGAGCTGAGGAAGCGTTGTTCCAGGTCGGTCATAAAAATATTGGCATATTGTGGGGCCATGCGGGTGCATGAGGTAACATCTTTTATTGGACTAACTTCTGCTGGTGAGAGAAGCTGGCCCAATAAAAGATATTACCTTCTAGAAAAAAAAACATGAGTTTTGCTGTTGATTTCAGGAGAGTAAGAGCAGGTCCTTGTTCTTGAGTTTGAAACCAAAGCTTGCAGGTTTTCAGATTTTGAAACCTAACTCTTACATGCCACTAGTTGTGTAAATTTTCCCATTTGAGATTGTGTCCTCACCTGGATGTGAAAATCTTTCTCTAGCCTAAAACATGTGACCCAGCATATCAGTTCAATAACACAGATTCTGCAGCCTTCCCTTCATACATTAGCAGGTCTTAAGTGAACCTCTGCTCAAAAAAAGAAATCTGCATTTTGAAACATATCTAAATAGATATCATTATGCGATCTATGTTTGAAAAATAACATTAACAATAAAATTAACATTTTGACCATAATGGCCTTTAAAGCACTCAAAATAATCTACTGTTTGAACCTCTGTTTATTATTCTCCCTAATTTCCTGTTTAAAACAAAGGACATGAACACTGGAAAAAAAGCCTTGAGCCAGATAGACAGCTCCTGTAAATTGGAGTAGCTCCATTGAAGTCTATAGAGGTGCACCATTTTATATGAGCTGAGGATCTGGTCCCCTGTACTTCCAAAAAGTTGAACTACTATAATCCAAAAGGTCCCAGGTGGCAAAGAAATTCATACCCAAAGCTAACAGTCAGTCCTTTAATCCAGTCCTTTGCATCTTGCATAAGCAGATGCCTTCAAAAAGGGGAGTTGTAATTTTCCATAGTGTACAGTGCAGCAAATCATAGAGGAGTGACTTGAGAGACCTGAAAAACTAAGCAGAAGGATCGACACATTTATCAAAACATGGCAATGTAAATTGTCTCTATTACATAAAGAACCTCCCTGGAAAGTGACACTGCTGCAACTACAGAACTAGCGTCTGTGCTTATAACTTGACACTGCTACATAGCAGTATTGTACTGACATGCTGTTAGAACACCCAAGCCCAATAGCTGGATAGAGTCTTAGGGCTTTGTACTAACACAGCTTTAGACTTTGCTGTCCCTGAGCACACTGAAACTCATGGAGCATGCTCCCAGCCTAACAAGTTTCTGAGTTCCCATCCTGAAATACTGTAAAGGGCCCTGATTTTCCCTGAATAGTTGCTTAGCTCTGTCTGAAAACCAGGCCCCTTTAACGTATCTCAAGAACCTAAAATTGATGTTCCCCCCAAAAAAACACTAATTATGTTTGAAAATTTAGGCCAAACTAACTTCCCTCAGATTGGTGGAGTGTAGATCTTCCTCCAGGCCATTCTTGGAGCCTAAGTTATCAATGTCTTGGCAACTTGAAATCTGCATCCCTGTTGTATTAAATGGACTGACTAACACAGAGGAGTGGGAATGGACTCTGGAGCCTTGCATTAGTCTGTTAGTGATTCAAATCCAGCCCTGTTGGCAGTCCCCACCATCTGAACGTTTTTGGGTAACCCGTGTGAATAAGCTGGTGCTATCAGTCCAAATGCTAGGGCACTAGTGGGCACAAAAAACATTATCACAACTGCCATCCTGGCTGGCAGTTTCAATCGCGAAGCAAAAAAAATGAATGGTGATTTCAGGGCAGGATTGAAATGAATTGGCAAGACAACCTAGGGATGCTTACCTGGCCACACCAGTTTCACAGATATATAGAGGACATCAGCCTCCAGGACTGTCAATCTGATACCTTTCTTAAGTTCTAAATTCCCGCTAAAAACTGTAGTGAGTTTGTATCCAAATTACGATTCGATGGAAACCAAGGCATGGCATGGCAATGAGAAATGGTGTTTTAAGACATGCAGGAGCCATGGGAACATTCTGGGGTGAAAATAAGAGACAGCAGTGAAAATCAGCGAAAGCTCAGAATTGCTGTTTGACAAAGGGCATTTTCCATTTGAGCCTTTTGCTCTCATGGCAACATGCAAAGTATAGGACTCATGTGAGTTGAAGACTATTAATAACTGTGCAGTTTAAAAGATCATTTCGTAATCATTAATCTTGCCCATCTGTTAAGGGAAATGTGATGGACAAGAATTCTTCAGGGTCAGAATATGTTGCCAAGTTCAGGGAACAGTCAGGATCCCAGCAATTTAAAAAAAAAATAGAATGGAAACAAAGAATTGGGAAGTGACTTTCTAATATTAGATCATGTTTTCTGCCTCCTGTTCTCTCCTCAGACCACCCACTATCTTAGAAATAGCCTGAGAAATGGTCACTTACACCATTTCTAACCTCACAAACCAGCGGCAGTGTTTCAGTGTCTGTATTGCTAATTTATTGGGGAGCTGCTTCCCAGCTGCTCACTTGCTTTGGCAGTATGGCAGCCTCTCATGCATGAACATGTCAGCATGAGTAGGCGCCATTTTAAGCAGATTCCAATTTGATACAGCAAGCTGTAAATGCCCAACAGCAGTAGTCTCTCACTCCTCCCCACCCGCCACAATATTGTTTTGCATTTATCAGCAGCACTAGTTCCACGTAGCAGCTGAGGCACTGTGCAGGGTCCCAATCTAATGTGACAACAGTTAGCTATAAGGGGTTTCAGTCTCCATTAACTTAGATGTCCTTTACAGCGCTTTAACAGTTACTCCTGATTTACCCCTGAGCAAGATAAGAATCAGGTCCAAGGATTACAGCTTGCGGCCAATGCTTGAAGGTGGCTAAGCTCTGGTCAATGCAGGACACCCGAGAGGTGAAGGAAGGAAAAAACAGCTTAAAGCCACCTTTGCATTCCCCCAATCCCTGAGGTTGCTAGTGGCTGAACTGGCCCGCTGAACTTGGAGCACCTGATCTAAGTTCTGGCAGCTGTTACAGCCTCCTAAGACCTGATGTCTGGCAGAGTGCCAGCTGGAGGTTCCCACAGGCAAGGATTAGAGTATTACTAGCTTGCAAGAGAAATGTATTAGGACAGGCAGTCCCTTACAGGGATCAGGAAGGAATATTTTTACCCAATGCACAATTGGCCAGATGTATTCTGTCTTTGGTGTTTTTGCCTTCCTCTGAAGCATCAGGGATTGACCACAGCTGAAGACAGGCCACTGGGCAGGGTGGACTGGTGTTCTGAGGTGCTAGAGGCGCTTTCTTAGAGGCCTGGCTGGTAAATCTTGTTCATGGGCTGAGGGTCCAACTGATCACCAGATCTGGGGTTGGAAAGGAATTTTTCCCCCAAGTCAGATTTTCAGGGACCTTGGATTGTTTTCACCTTTCTCTGTGGCATGGAGTGTGGATCACCTGCTAGGATCATTTGAGTCTATCCTACCTAATCATTTCTCTGCCCCTGAGGGGGCTTGGGTTGCTGGTGACATCTCAGTCTGGCACAGAACATTTTAGTCTGAGGACTAAAATGCTTTAGTCTAATCTCAGTTACTGGGTTCAACACTGGGGTAACTGGATGAAATGTAATGGCCTGTTATATACAGGAGGCCAGAGTAGGTGGCCTAATGCTCCCTTTACTTCTATGAAACCATATCCTCCCACCTAATTAGGCCATAGTTTCATAGAGGGTGTTACCACTGACAGTAGTGGGAGCTCTGAAAGGAATCGGCAGCAAGATCAAAAACCCTGTGAAAGCCCAGCCTGCCATCGTTCAGTTATTGCAGAGGGGGATGAAATGAGACTTTTGTGACTATGTGAATAAGTGATTTTCTTTGACTCATGAAGAATTACGCCCATTAGTAGTTAGGCATCTAAACGTCTTGGAGGATCTGAGCCTATACGTATGTACAATACCTGCTAGAATTGGGCCGTAATCTAAGATGATGCATTTAGGTACTAATGTAATAAATATAAATCATCATCCAGCTGAAAATTATGCAATTAGATATACTTGAGGGCCATGTGTTAGTTGCATGTCCTCTGAGTAACTAAATATTGCACATACTGGTAGCATATTCTCCCCTGTTCAGAGATAACACTATGAAGTGATAGTTCAGCTTGCATGGTGTCAAGGATGCAAGAGTCCATCAGAGAGACCATTCAGTGCCCTACATCACTGCTGTGGATGCATCTGTTTTATGTCTAACTCTGGAATGCTGTTTGATTTCAATAGCTTGTTTGCTGGAAATGTACGGATCCTTAGCACCACATAGGGGGTTCCAAAGAAGATGGTACCAGATGAGAGAACAGGGAATAATGGTCTCAAGTTGCAGTGGGGGGAGGTTTAGGTTGGTTAGTAGGAAAAACTTTTTCACTAGGAGGGTGGTGAAGCACTGGAATGGGTTACCTAGGGAGGTGGTAGAATCTCCTTCCTTAGAGGTTTTTAAGGTCAGGCTTGACAAAGCCCTGGCTGGATGATTTAGTTGGGGATTGGTCCTGCTTTGAGCAGGGGGTTGGACTAGATGACCTCCTGAGGTTCCTGCCAACTCTGATATTCTGTAATTCTATGATTCTATGTTGGCTTACATTTATTAAAGTGATTTGGGATATTTTGTTTGTTGGTTGCTTGCCCAGCTGATAAACTTTACAGGGCCAGATTTTTAGAAGACAGCTGCTCAGTAACATGCAAAAGGCAGGTCTCTTAATGGTGTCTCAAGCTGGGCTCTCTAAAACTACACTACCTCAAATCACAAGTCACTTCAGAGAATATATTATTTAACCTTAGTATTGTAGTAGAGTCCAGATGCTTCACTCATGATTGATTCCCATTGTCATAGACACTATAAATCAAACACAAAATGAGAGTCCCTGCTTCAAAACCGTTGATAGAAGACACTTCCCACTGATGTCAGGGAAAACTGCAAGTGTATACTGGCATTTCAAAAGGAAACCCTTGATCACTTTATATATGGAGGTGGAGTTTCTTACATTTGGAGTTGAAATATAAAGGGGACGGCTCTATATATAGGCTTTATAATCACAGTCTCCCCAACACAGTAAGTACTCGCTCGTGGAATAAAGTGGCTGTTTATCTGAATATTTCTCCCACTCTTTAACTTCAGATCTGCGTGACTTCTGAAAAGGAACATGATGGCTTTATCAAAGTTTACTGTGGAAAGAAGAAAGGCTTTGTCCCCCTAGATGTCTTAGAAATCATCTGATTTCCGCACTGCATTTGCTGCAGTAGGAAAACTTTGCTGGCAATGCCTGTCTGACTCATCTCACACTGTGTCAACCCGGCAGGGCCGTCTTGCAGATGATCAGGGACTAGTGAGACGACCGCAGCAACAAAAAAAAGACACTTAGACTGTTACAGCAACAAGAAATAAAAAGACGAGGGTTGATTAAAATAATATATATCAGGAAACCTCTAAGGGGAAAAGAGGCCAAGGAAAGTAAAAGGAATAAGGTAAGGAATGGCTGGACTAGCTCATTTCCAGTGCAAGATGGCTATTAATTATCCTGATGGAGACAGACAGACAGACAGAGACAGCTGTTCTGAAGGACTAACCTCATACCTGCTCATCTGTCTTAAAAACAAGCTGTTGGAGTGCGTTTTTGTTTGAAGTGTGATTTCAGGGGGGGAGGTTCAAACTGTCCTTGTAGTACAGTCTGATCTTGTAGTAAAGTGTGACTGTGAGTCTAGAGTTTTGTCCACAGTATTAGCAATCAGCATAGCGTTTAATCCCGATGTCGAGTCTTGTAACAAAAGCAGTTTGGCGGCACTATGTAAACGTCAGTCTGAGAAGTTAATGCACCATTGTCTGGACGCCAACGGCTTTCTCTTTCTCTGTGCTCAGACTGTACAAAACAGCGGCCAACTTCTACGTCCTTTGCTTTCTCTGTATACAAACAAAACTCTTGGCACATATTGGATGTAACAGCTGCTCTGGTAGCCGGCAAACTTAGAGTCCCTCCTGTTCAGAAGGCCAGGCTAGAAGTATTCCTCTGGGATTCCTTTCTCCTTTATCTGGTGGCAGAGGAAGTGTCAGAAATACAGAGCTGAGTGAGAGCCCCATGCTTGAAAAGTTTTCTATTTTTCCATGAGTATTAAGTTTGAAGAGATTTTATATATTGATCCTGTTTATAAGTAGTAGATAATCAACCAAGCTCCTTCTAGAGTAAAAACACTAGTAGAGAATTGCAGTAATTGTTGGTAAAGTCAGGAAGCCTCCCAATCCAGGATCAATGAGAGAGAGAGAGATAAACTAGAGTATCATTTAATTGTATTAACACAAAGTCTCTTGCTTCATTCACTAGACGGGAGCTTTTAGGAATCAGACTAAGCTAAATTCTGCCTTCACACATACCTGCAAACCCTATTGATGCCAATGAGGTTACAAGAGGTGTCTGTCAGGGCAATGTTTGGCCTATTGTCTGCATCATGTAGGCCCGTCTTGTAATCTGTTCTGTGCATATGAACCCCTGCAATGGTCTCTGTGCAGGCATAAGAGTCTGCCGGTGCAGATCAGATTGCAGCATCGGGGCCTTGGTCTATTGGTCTCATAATATTTCCCACTTGAGTTCTTGCCTTTGTTGTCCAGCCTGTGACAGAACCCTACTCTATATTACTACCAGGGGTTCTGGAATAGTTTTCATAGTGGGGGTGCTGAAAGCCACTGAACCAAACTGTAAACCCTGTATATAATGGAACCCACTTCAAGACAGCGGGTGCGGAACACTCCTGGTTCCAGCACCTATGATTACTGCTAGAGATAGACCCAACTCAAAATCCTAAATCCATATATTCCCACACAAAGAGAAGTTTCAGATCTGCATCTGAACTTCACATGTGGTCACACTCTTTAAAATGGGCAGAACCACACAATCCTGCAATCAAGCACTGCAGAATTATGAATGTATCCATAAGCCCTGGTCCTGCAGCTAGATTGGCCTATATGAACTGTCCATGCAGAGGCTTCCTGAGGACAGTGGGGTTCCATTCAGCCTCAGAATGCAAGATCAGAGCCATATATTGTAGCTCTCGTCTGGCTCTCATTATTGTGTTAGTGTCAGCTGATGAACCTTTTTTCCTCTCAGCTAATGTAATCTAAACAAATCACATGTCATTTCATTTCAGATATTGTTCAGTGGGGAGATCAAAGATATATAAAGGGCCTTTTTCAGTGTAAACAATGAATTACTTTAACTCAGCTTATTTTCCAAGGTAATCAGAAAACTTCTGTGGGGGTGGGGAGACTGAAGATGCTGATATGACTCAGAGACTAAGAGGAAAAGCAGCAGAAATGCTATTAATCCATCCTGCTTTATAACATTATTTTATTTGATATTCACCAATTTTTAAAAAACCTCGAATGCCTGTTACAACTAAAATTATTGCTTACTTTGGTCCAGCCTGTTATGCATAAAACTAGGGAAATCTGCTTTAATCTCTACATATATGCTCTTGTTTACATGATTGCATCTTACTGTGATTCCCTCCTATGTCACTCTCCTCCTATTATTTCAGTTTCTCCCTAAAACATGCATCGTACTATTCAAAGAATAATATGAACATTAACTACAATTCACAATGGCCTTTAATCAATGTCAGTTTGATTTCTTTTGATACCAAGCAATAAATAATAAAGTGACTGAAAAGCCCCTAAGTGGATTACATCATGGTGGAGCAAGCATTACTTTCTAAATAAAAGCTTTCATGGTTATTTTTACTTTTTTCTTTTCTGTCACTGGTTGATGTGTATTTTGTCCCTGATTCAGCAAGTTGTTTATGCACGTGCCTAGCTTTAAGCAGAAGTGTAACTGAAGCCAGGCACTTGCTTGAACACGTTACTCATCAATTTTGGATGCCTTACTTTGATTTCAGATTGGCATTCCAGAGTTTTTTCTACCATGTGCAGTTCATCACAGATATTTGCATTAATAAACAGATAAAGTCCAGATCATCACTGTGGCTGCCTATCTGGCACTTGCTCAGATAAACTGTATTTTAAGAGATAAGGGTTGTTCATATCTAATTTTATATTTTGCTTAATAAAGAACATGCAGCAACTGACTGGAAAGAGAATGGAGAACACGTGTATCAATCTCTTCATTGCATTGGGTATGTTATCATTACAGAGACGTTATTGGAGCACTTACTGCAGGCATCAGCAACAGGAGTTGTTGAATACTTTCATTTAAACCCATAGGGCTTGCTCCTGCCCCAACTGGAGTTTCTCCTTTGAAACATTTCTAAAACAGTTTTTCTGTAAAATAGTAGTATATACAGGATAGTGCAGTGTAGAATAAAGGTTTTGTTTTATCCATGCGGCTTTGGGATAGTTGAAATTACCTCTCTTTCAGACCGCTGTTTTACAGTCCAAACCCATCAGTCTGACTACAGCAAGGTTTCTTGCAACACTTTCTGAAGCAGCTGGTCCTGGCCACCATCAGAGACAGAATACCGGACTGGCTGGACCAGAGGTCTGATACACTGTGGTTGTCTGTATGCTTATTCACATATGCAAGATAGAAACACATAGTATTTAGATATTTTCCATAAGTTTGTCTCATGCTTAAATAAGTGTTTTTGCACATCAGTGAAATGAGGAAAATATTTAAAATGCACAAAAAGTCAGTTTTCATTCTATCTGGAATAGATGGTGGTATGAAAGATATTACCATGTACATTATTCTATATTTCACTAGTTTATTTATAACCATAAACCAATCAAACCAGTTCATTTTATATATTTTGTATGAAGTTACAAATCATCATCCAGATGTGTGCAATATGTTTTGTAAAGCACATAGTGCCTGGCTCCTAAATGTTTTCCAGTGGAACTATACGTCAACAAATTCCTCACATTTAGTTTTTTCCATGGCAAAAATAAAATAATCTAAGTTAAGAGGCACACAAGTGTTATTTTTAAAGCCATTCTTTATATAGAAATTGGTAGTATGCTTGGGGAACAAACATTTGGCAGACTTTGCTCACAAGAGGCCCAGTGCTGGAACAGCAGGGTCGCTGCAAGTTAGCATGTAACTACGTGTCTTACACCATTAGTCCTTTGTAGACACAAGCATCACATGGAGGGCAAGTGCATAGGCCCTTTATCATCCAGCCTTATTGACTGGTTTTCTTAATGTTTTTGGCACCTAGAGCCTCAGGTAAGTGGCACCCTGAGATGGCAAGATAAATAGCTATAGGGTGCTATTTGCGTTAGACAAAGTGTCTACCATATAAATGCACATCTGCGCTGCAAACATACAATATTGTAGGCATGTTCATAACAAAACACTCTCCATTTCCAAAATACATGCCCCTAGCTAATCACAATTAGGTTATTTTACCATATAAAAAGTACTGTATCCCAACCCTAGAATCACAGTCAGATCGATACGTAAAACTCACCTCTTGAACTGAGCTTTCTCACTATAACAAGATACTCAAAATATCTCTCTTCACTTGGGGCTAGACATATTTTTTTTTAAAAAAGTGTCCAATGCACAGATGCTATGGTAAGGGCACAATATGAAAATCTATATAAATGAGACAGAAACAGCCCATTGGTACAGCTAGCTAAGTATCCTGCCAGGCCACTGATACCTAATGATCAAAGGAAAGTGGCACATAAATAAACAAGGGTTATTTTAGCATTGAAACAAGCTGCAATGAGCTCCAACAATGAGAGGCCATAACAAACAATCGGGATAGCCTGCCTAAATATATATCTCAGTTGCCAACATTAAATTAATCAAGGCCCCAAAGCCTCCGACATAGCACTGATGAAGTGACAACACCACCACCCCTCGCTTGTGTGCACACATACACACACACAGATGTAACATCAGTTCTTTGGCACCCACTCTTCCCCTACTATCCCCATCACAGTAGTAATTTCCCACCCACCTACCCCCTCTGCTATGTTAGTGTGCCAGAGACGCCCTAGAGCTGAGCTATATGCCATGCAGGCAGTGCCTAGTGCTGAATGGCTCCACCAAAACCTGTCTATCCTCCCCACCGGCAATGAATGCATGATAGTTCTGCTGCTGGGGTCGGCTGCACCCATTGGAGAAAGCGCTAAAGTTTTCCCCACAGGAACAACAGTCAAATAAAACTGACAGTTAAAATGGCAACAGGCAGGCCACACCAAAGTGTGGCCTTCTTAATGACACATTACACAGCCATATGCAGACCCACCAGTTCTTGTGTCTGTCTGCCATGGTCTGTTTGTCATGATTAATATTAAACAGCTGGGCCTGCCCTGATTCACCATTAGCCCACCATCCATTCGTGCTTTGGTTGCATTGACTCTCACACTTCTGCCTTGATGGCGTGTCCTTTCACTTATGCAAGCCTGCATTGCAGCTGCCCTGTTAAATACTCAGCCTCGTCCCTAAACCAAATCAATTGAATCTCAATTTCCCTGAAACACAGGTCCTGCATGCTTTCCCTACCAGCCCCTGGCCAGAAAGCTTAGTAGGGGCATAGGGCTGATCTGAGATGAGGGGGCCAAGCAGCAGGAGAGGGTTGCAAGTCTGAGCAAAAAACTGTGATGATTCGTTACACTTTGGAAACAGCCCACATTTCCAAGGCCTGACCAGTACGTGTTCCTCTTGCCCCCTTGCCAAGGGCTGTGCTCCTTGTCGATGGTAACCAAGTCACTGCGAGGAATTCCTCTTTGTGGGTTTTTTTTTAGGCTAATGATGTTGCATCTCTTTTGGCGAATTCTGTGTCACTGCAATGACTCCATTGAAGTACCCTGAGAATGTCCTGGGCCCCGCTAGTGCAGCACAACGTGAAATGACAAGAAATGCCCAAGTAGGAAGGGCGGGAATTTTGTTTTTTGCTCCTTAATTTTCTGGGTGGTGCCTCATCAGATTACAATGTGCAGTGACTAAACTCCTGCACAACAGCAATGAGCATTGGTTGAAGCACATGTCTGCAAAGCGGGAGAGTGATGTGATGTACTAGCATTCATTACTTTACATTCCTTTGGAAGGGGTATGTGGGAGGTGTTGTGTTTGGTTTTTAATCGCATATGGTGAGGTTCATCGGACCTGGCTGGCCCACATGGGCACCAATGAAGCAGAATTCTTTGACCAGAGTGGCTGGTGTGTAAAATTAGATACAAGCAGGCTGTTATTCAGACATACTGGAGTCACATGACACCCCTTGATGCATAGAAATAGCCACAAGGTGTGTCATTTTATACCAGGGTGGGAGAGGCTAGGGTGACACTATAAGGACATAAATATTACACATGGTACGCATCTTATAAACAGCCATCCAAATTAATATAGTGCTAACTGGACTAGCCACTTAGGCCTCATTCCTATCAAGTGAGCTGCAGCTGTGTACCAGCTGCAGCTGGCAGAATAGGGCTCTTACCTTATAAGATTGCTCATAAATGGGGAAGGATGAGCCTGGGGTTTAGTCACTGGGCTAGGGCCCAGGAGATCTGGGTGCAATTTCCAGCTCTGTCAGACTCTCTCTGTGACCTTGGGCCACTCAGTTAGGACCAGATTTTGAAAAAAGTATTTAGGCACCTAAAGATACAGCTAGGTGCCTAATGGAATTTTCCAAAGCACCTAGGCACGCATCTACCATTGTTTCCACTTGGGCCTAAGCAGATATCGCCAGCATTAGACACATAAATACTTTTACACATCTTGCCCTTAACCTCTGTGCCCCTCTTCTAAATGGGAATAAAAACTATCCCCTTTCTCTTTTGCATTGTCCTATTGATTTAGCTTTTAAACTCTTTAGAGCAGGACTGCCTCTTATGACGACTCTCTACAGTGTTGTGGTATCTTGGTATTAGGATCAGACCACCACCCTCTGTATGTCTCCTGGCTTTGAGACACAGTGCTGCAGGCTCTCTGCCTCAGTTTCTCCTACTATGTGTTTCCACCCACTCTGGTGATTTATGGTGCTCAGACCTCCAGCCAGATCACCATAAAAATTCATTCCCTAGCACAGACTGGCGTCTCAGTCCAAAACACACACTGTAAAGGACTTTTTGCCCCAGATCGGGTTAAGCCCAGAGGGGCTGAGAATTATTTGTCCATCTGCCCTCTAGATTTAGTTCTCCATCCCCATTCTGTCTTGTCAGGTGACATACCCTCTACAGTGGCCCGGCATTCGACCATCAGCATGTCCTAGGTCCAGCCACATAGTGCCGTGTCAGGTCCTACCATCCCCCTGCAGGGAGGTTTGATTAGGCAGCAGACCTACTCATCTCTGTTTTCCTGCCCAGTTTCTCTTGCCACATGAGTGCCATTACTGTACATCTCTTCCTAGCCAGCTTCTTTTTAGCCCTTTCCTTCTGGCCTAACACCCACCACAGGGGTCCGTACAGGGTTTACAAAGCCCATCATACTGCAGTACAAAGAAAAAGACACTGCACTCCTGCAGCTACCCATTACTTTACATCCTGCAGACAGTCACTTGAATGAAGAGCTAAACAGCCAAAGTGAACGGCCCTTCATTCGGGTTCAGGCAAATCATTCGGCCCAGGAGGGAAAGGAATGAGGTTTCCAGGCACACAGCGGGAGGGGGAGAAGTCTGCTCAAATCTCTGAGGAACCCAGAGGAGTGTTCCTGCTCTCACAACACCTTGTGAGCATGCCTGGCCCGTTCTATGAGCCAGTGCCAGGGCAGGGTAAGGCCAGGCTCCTCTCCCCTCCTCATGGAGGTGATGGGAAACCAAAAGGACACACAGAAGAGCAGTCCCTGCACGCCGTTCAAGTACAGAGACTGCAACTGGGACAGGCTGTTGTGCAGGCCATGCCAGAGCGGAAAGAGCTTTGCACACTCCAGATCCCCAATGCCTCATGTAACTGTCAGCAATGGGCAAAATCTGGCCTGTAATGAGCACCTTTGCCACTACAGCAAGTTCCAGGGCTGCACCTAAAAGGCCGACCAAGACTGCAGGCCATTAAAAAACAAAGCAGCCTTTGCTACCCTCTGGCATGTGACTTTTCTGCAGGATTTTCTGGGTTCAGGATTGGAAATAATCCAACAAAACTATGGCAAAGTCCAACACTAGCATGTGGTATGCGCTGCTTTTTAATGGCACCTACTCATGTGCAGAAATAAATCCAGATATACTGCTCCTGTTCCCAGTCAGAGCCACCTACCAGCAAAGCCATGCTGTACAGCACTGATATTTTGTCTCAGCTCTCAGTGTGTTGGGCTGAATAATCCTAATTCACATTGGAGAGTATTTACTCACACACTTAGCCCCACTGACATCAGAAAGGGTTGCACACTCTAGCCCACTGGGTTCATTCTTCCTTGAAAAGCTGTCTGCCCCGCCACGCCTGCTGTATAACACCACCAGCACGCTCCACAGATGACTGTAACGCATCAGCTGTCAGACCAGATGCCAGAGCAGATGCCTGGGTCTTGGCAAGCCAGTTCTGCAGTTACTGAACCATTCAAATTCATTCACTAGCAGGCAATGTTGTACAATGCTTGCAAACTGGAGCTCAACAAATCCATGTCTTGAGATTACATAATTATTGAAGGTGGCACCCTTCCCCTCCCTTTTCATTTTTTATGCAGTTGACCAAGCAGTCCTCTCAGCAGCGAAATGTGTCTAAATAGCCTACTGTTGCAACACATTTTTCTTTGAACTAGATCTTGCTCCGTGCCAGAGCTCTGCTCAGTATAACTGAGGGTGGCAGGGAGAAAGAGTGGCTCCCCGATCACATGCCCCAATCCCTAGGTCTGTTGTCAGCTGGTTTGGCTTCCAGGGTAACTTTAGAGCAGCCTCAGGGCCCACAGTGCCATTATGCCAGACAGACGTTACTCTACTGCAGTGTGCTCTGGCCACATGTGCTAAAGCATGCTGCTTTTGCCACCATAGTCAGAAGAGACTCTATAGATCAGGGTAGGCAACCTATGGCACGGGTGCCAAAGGCGGCACACGAACTGATTTTCAGTATCAGAGGAGTAGCCGTGTTAGTCTGGATCTGTAAAAGCAGCAAAGAATCCTGTGGCATCTTATAGACAAACAGACGTTTTGGAGCATGAGCTTTTGTCAGATGCATGTAGTGGAAATTTCCAGGGGCAGATATATATATGCAAGCAAGCTAGAGATAATGAGGTTAGTTCAGTCAGGGAGGATGAGGCCCTGTTCTAGCAGTTGAGGTGTGAAAACCAAGGGAGGAGAAACTGGTTTATCTTTTTCCGTAGCGACTGTCCAGTTTGGCCGATGTACATAGCAGGGGGGCATTGCTGGCATAATATGATCATATGATCATATGATCATGTACATGGGCCAAACTGGACAGTCGCTACGGAAAAAGATAAACGGACACAAATCAGATATTAGGAATGGCAATATACAAAAACCTGTAGGAGAACACTTCAACCTCCCTGGCCACACTATAGCAGACCTTAAGGTGGCCATCCTGCAGCAAAAAAACTTCAGGAACAGACTTCAAAGAGAAACTGCTGAGCTTCAGTTCATCTGCAAATTTGACACCATCAGCTCAGGATTAAAAAAGACTGTGAATGGCTTGCCAACTACAAAACCAGTTTCTCCTCCCTTGGTTTTCACACCTCAACTGCTAGAACAAGGCCTCATCCTCCCTGACTGAACTAACCTCGTTATCTCTAGCTTGCTTGCATATATATACCTGCCCCTGGAAATTTCCACTACATGCATCTAATGAAGTGGGTATTCACCCACGAAAGCTCATGCTCCAAAACGTCTGTTAGTCTATAAGATGCCACAGGATTTTCAGTGGCACTCATACTGCCCCGGTCCTGACCACCGGTCCAGGGGGCTCTGCATTTTAATTTAATTTTAAATGAAGCTTCTTAAACATTTTTAAAACCTTATTTACTTTACACACAACAGTAGTTTAGTTATATTACAGACTTATAGAAAGAGACCTTCCAAAAATGTTAAAATGTATCACTGGCACGTGAAACCTTAAATTAGAGTGAATAAATGAAGACTCGGCACAGCACTTCTGAAAGGTTGCTGATCCCTGCTATAGATCCAGCTATATCTGCTGGATACTCACCCAAACTGGGGGACTCCTCAGTGGCCCTTTTGGAGCAGTTGTTGTACCAATTATATTAGACCAATAAAAATAAGCAGGATCTTATTAAAGGGGACAAGGCAAAGATGCCACATTTATTATTATAACAATTTATGACTAACTAATATCTTAATTCTTATACACACACATTATACCTACACACACACACACACACACACACACATTCACATTATACCTAATACCTATACACACACCCACACACACATTCACACACACACACACACACACACACACACACACATTCATCAGGTATTCTGCAGCTGCTGCATAGTTACCAGTCCTGAAGATACCTTAAGTTCATGGCTTGATTTTGCAGCTTGGGTTCGTAGCTTGTGGCAGCTAACTGGCCAGGAATGCTGGGCACAAGGCTGAGCTGGATCTCTGTTGGGCAGGCACCGATGTTCTTCCATGTTGGCAGCAGAATGTTACCCAGAGTTTCTCATCTCACCCTTCTTTTTTATAGACTTTTAGTTTGGATTCAAAGTCTATAGGTCTTGCTGTGTCACGCTGCCTCTGGGTTTAGATTGATCACCCATTAATTGCAGGCGTGACTTTCAGCCTTGAACCTGGCTTTGATCTTCCTTCTGTTGTTTTGTTGTCCTTTTCTTTTTAGGGTGGATGCTTCTTACTTTGTTTAGGGCTGTTGTCTAGGTCTTCAGCCATTGGTATTTGAACTTTATCTCATCAGGACAGGCTGGGGCTGGAGGTTGATTCCGTCATTCATACATACCTCATTCACACATCTAAACTAAACTAATAAGATTACAGCAGGGTTTGCAAAAATGAAGGTTGGAGGAAGCTTTTACAAAATGGAGTGAGTGTTTTAAAATGGGGTTTGAATTACAATATGGAACAGAAGTTACAGTGTAGGCAAGTGTAGTGAATGGTGAATAGAAGTTACATTAATAAAGTGAACAATTGAAAACAATTTCATTTATCAGTTCTACACAGTAGTATGGCCACATTACTCAAACAGCAAAGTGCACAGAGGTCATAGTAAGAGCTATAGGTTGTGCTTCCAAAGCACACCGTGCGCAGGCAAAACCTAGACTTTGTCCTTCAAATGCTTTCTGATGTATGATTGTTCCAAAGACATGGCCCATTAAAAGGGAATCTCTCCAGGACATTATATTTGTCCATCTCGGGCTTTTCTGTAGCACCCATCAATCTTCATCATGCTGATTCTGGTGGAATTGCACTGTTGAAGAAGAGGGCCTTGCAGCCTGAAAGCAGCCAGGTTCTGGACTGGCCTGATCTCTTCTGGAAGCTTGTTCCACAACCCTTTGACTGAGAATAATCTATCTTTGACTCTCATGCGTGTTGTTCAGGGCTTTGTAAGCTTTCTGAGAGGAACTTCGGCTGGCTAGGCAAGTTGCGGATGGAGAGGTGGTAATTGATGTGGCTAGGTCCTGACCCATTGATGGCTAAGAAGATCAGGACCAAAGCTGACTGACAATGAAACCAATCTGAGAGTCTGTGGAGGGAGCATAGCAGAGATGTGACGTGCATGACGAGGCAGAAAGCTGCATTCTGCGGCAAGCTGGAGATTCAGTGTTGCACTCACATTTCAGTCCCAGAATCCCACAGCCACAGTAACCAAGTACAGAGGTGATGAATGCACAGACCATTGGGCCAAATTCTCATTTACACTAGGACCCCTTTACACTTCATTATAAAGGGGCTTTATAATGGGCATCATGATTCACTTGATTTCAAGTCCATTTGCAGTGCCTCAGTGGTGTAAAAGAGGTTCTTTTTGTAAATGTGAATAAGGCTAATTATGTCCAGAACCTGATCTGGGGTGTAGGGCTCCCTGGCAGGCTGTAGATGGGAGGGGAGAATCCCAGCTAGTTCTTCAAAAATTTCTTCCTTCCACCCAGTGTCACCTTGTTTGTGCATTGTCCTGATCAGCCCCAGAGAGAATTCCAGTCACAGGAGTGTCTGACAGAGTGGCCAGAGCAGAGGTTCTCAAACTGCAAGTCAGGACCCCTCAGGGGGTTGTGAGCTTATTACATGGGGAGGTCGCAAGCTGTCAGCCTCCACCCCAGACCCTGCTTTGCCTCCAGCAGTTATAATGGTGTTAAATACATATATATAAAAGTGGTTTTAATGTGTAAGGGTGGTCGCACTCAGAGGCTAGCTATGTGAAAGGGGTCACCGGTACAGAAGTTTGAGAACCACTGGGCTAGAGTAACACCTGACGTGGGGTGGTAGCTTCTGGGACATATCATGGAATTATACCAACCAAATTATTACAGTGCAGATACAACTAAGATATGCACCTTCCCCTCCTGTGGGGAGTGGAGAAAGGAGAAGCAGTCAGAGTACTGGGATGCAGAGTGAATTATACAATTATGGTTTGACAGCTAGAGTAAAGTGAGGCAGACAGTGCTTCCCGCATGGTTCATTGCTTTATTAAAGTCACACTGCTGACCATCACACACAATACCTCTAGCCATGCTAGACACAGTCAGATACAGAAATCAGGTATGTATGTAATCAAGATTCCATAGACAGTATTGCAAGATCATACAGTCATACAAAAACTCTGAGATCTTTACTCAGGCTGTTTTCTTCCTTATAATATGCAGCGAAGACAACAATATACTTACTTGTAAATACATACCACAGCAATAAATGTATTGATTAGATGCACATAAACAAACCTGGAATTTCACTAGTGGATTATTTGGCAATCTCATATGCTGTCAAATGAGTACTGAAATTAAAAGAAAACAGACAGATTTGGTTTACTGACCCACAAAATACAAGAGCTATAAATAGTGCACACTGCTATACGTGTGCAATACTCATAAGTCAGGACACTGCAACATATTTCATAACTAACTGGTGAATATTCAAGGAAGGGAATTAAAAGAAAACAGACAGATTTAGTTTACTGACCCACAAAATACAAGAGCTATAAATAGTGCACACTGCTATATGTGTGCAATACTCATAAGTCAGGACACTGCAACATATTTCATAACTAACTGGTGAATATTCAAGGAAGGGAATTAAAAGAAAACAGACAGATTTAGTTTACTGACCCACAAAATACAAGAGCTATAAATAGTGCACACTGCTATATGTGTGCAATACTCATAAGTCAGGACACTGCAACATATTTCATAACTAACTGGTGAATATTCAAGGAAGGGACCCAACTTTACAAGGACCAGGAAAAGAGTGAGGGCTCCCTGCAGGTCTACAGAATGAGTTGAATTAATAGACCCTGTGCTTGTGGGTTGTAATGAGAAGGAAGGCACGGTTGACATTTACCTGATCAAACAAACAATGATGAATGGATGTGGCTCAAATTGTGGTAGAAAATGTATGCAGCAACTTGGGACACATAAAAGGTAAAATGATGTGTCAAATCGCAGTCAAGTGTGAGCAATAAAGTCTGGCAGATCATTACTCAAGAAGGGAAGACAAGAGGAGTGTGGAATCTTGATTTTGTCCCAAGGAGGAGGAAGAACATGTGAATCAATCACATTGCATATGAATAAAACAGAATGTCATAATCACTGTATATTACTGCAGTGTAGAACCAGATTCATACAAGCCATTGAGTGCTGGGAGTGGATAAACAAGGGTAATAAAATTCATTAATGTATGTAAAGGCTAAATTCATTTAAGTCTGTAAAGTGCTTTGAGAATCTCGGATATAAGGCATCACAGAAGCACAAAGTATTACTATCAGTGCTGACATGTTGCAGTGATTAGCAGCCTATAAAATATCATAGATTAGATTAAATCCACAGCCACACATCTATAGGCAAATGCTCACACCATTGCAGTGATGCAATTCTGTGATGGGATCAGATTAAAGTCAGGGGAAATGCCAGCCTTTAAAAGAAAGAAGAGGATGTTCAGCACTGTAAGCAGTTACTAAAGGAATCTAGTCTTGCCACCAGCCCACTGGACAACAGAAAAAGTCTCTTTTGATGCTATTCGTTCGTTTACATATTTCATGTAATTAACACTGGGCAACAACATGGCTAGTGTTCCTTGAAGAACAGTGAAAAATCCATTACTCTTCTCTTTCGTCTGAAATGACTGAAGTGTAAGGAAAGTCAGAAGGAAAATGTGTGCTGGGTTGCTTCATTTCTCTTCCGTCTGTCCCGCTGGCTGAAGGAACAGAAAGTCATTAATCACCTCTCAAAACAGCAGATTGAAATTGCCTTGGGGTTAGCAGGGATTAAAAAGGATCATCAAAGCATGGTGATTTATTGAAAGGGGTAAAACAGTGTCAAGAGTCTCATTCAACCCTAAGTAGCAGGTGACAGGTAACATTTCTAATATTAAGAAAAATTGAGGGGGAAATTGCAGTTGACTAGAAGAAGAGGAGCAGCAAATGAGTTACAAGATAAAAAGAAAGAACAGATGAGGAGAAGAGGAGGGTTTATAGTAATAATCCCGTCTTCTTTATTGTCTTAAAACATTTAGTCAGAAACCTCTAGCCATGTATTCCTTCCTCATCACATTATTTATGTCAATACTAAGCAAACAGAGGTGTAATAAACAAGCACCTATCATCTGCAAGGTTTCTTCAGAAGAATGCTGGCGACAGCTACCAGATCTGTCAGTCATGACTCTATGCAGGTATGTGAAGAGACGTCTGTACCCCAGCTAGACTTTGGAAAAGCCAACATACTTTTTGAGACTGTTTATTTGCAGCCTCCAACTCTGCCAGGCTCAAAGATGCATTAGCTATCACTAAACTCTGTTGCTTTTATGCACCCCATCTCATCCCCTCTCACCGAACTAAAACATGCCAGTTTGTTTAATCTCTCATCATATGGCAGTTTCCTTTCCCACCTCCTTATATGGAAACCCAGTCTTCCCATCATGCTCTTAAGCACTGTCATGAATTTTGGCTGGACCTCTTCTATGTTGATTCCATCCTCTTGGAGAACAGGCAACCAAAATGCAATGCAGAATTTGAGCTGAGGGTGTACCATTGATGTATATATTAGCATGATAAAGAATAACATGGGCAATGCTATCCCATTCTTTAACGTGTTTTTAAAGCACCATGCATATGCACTCAATATTGGTCTTGTGGTTAAGGGATCACACTGGGAGTTAGGCATTCTGGGGCACTATTCTGCAGCCACTGAATATAAGGAAATCACTGGGAAGTCCTCTTAACCTTCACTTGGGAGAATTAGTCTGGAAAGTTCCATACCTGGCCCTGTTACAGACTTTCTCTTATCTTGGGCAAGCAATTTTCTTTCTGCTTCAGATTTTTCATCTGTAAAATGGGTCTAGAAATTCTAGAGCCAGCTGGGAAAGAAGTTTTTTTTTTACCCACGTGGAAAATTTCAACAAAAATGGCTTTTTCATTTTAATTTTTCTTCAAATGTTGAGTTTATAATCAAAATATGAAGAAAATTGTTTGAGAGCTTTAAACTGAAAATATTCACCTTTCAAGTTTTCAGTTAAAGCCTGAACATTTTCAACAACAATGAAAGCCTTCCATGAAGTTTTCTATTTCATTTAAAAGCTCTGTTCCAATTTTTTTTTAAAAAAAATTGTTCCTGAGAAGTTTTGAACCAGCTGTAAACAGTGTTTTCCTAATACACCTCAAAGAAATGCTCAAAGCTAAATTTAAAATGATATTACACAAGATCTTTGTTGGGAAGTGGTGAAGCTGCACACATAATGTACATGACACAAAGTGAGGAAATGGACAATTAAGCCATCTAACATCTCCATTCCCATCGATCACCAGTCCTTAGCATTACCATGACTGCCATACGCCACATACCATAGCCTTAACTTCCCTCCCATCCAATAAGCCTTGCTACACACACACTTTAAACAAACGACTGCCTCCCAATACTTTTCGTCGGCTTCTTTGGGCTTTGGACCAGGCTCTAAGCACTCAGTATTATTACAAAAGGAGCAGCAGACTCCACTATAAGTTGCATCACAGCATCTGTTCCCACCATCCCCTTTCAGTCAGGCAGAAATTTCTGAAACTATCCCCAAACAAATGAAAAAGCCAAGTCACTTGGGCAGAAGGAGAAAAAGAAAACTGTTCACAAATAACAGGAACTGTGAAACTTTCCTTTGGAATAGCTCTCCAATGATGGAACACTGAAATTTGGCTCAAAAATAGCCCTAATTCAGAGTCCTTTGCGTTTTGATTTGGCCAAAATATGATCCTTGCACAGTATATTTTATATGGGCTGTCTTTATTTTTCGCTAAGCTCAAAAACTTCATAGCAAAGGAAGTGCACACATGCACAAAGGTTACCAATGATGACGCATACAGGACACAGCAAGGGCTCCACAGGACCTCTGTAGAGCAGGAATAAGGTATTATTGTTTTCTTTTTAAATGAGCAGTTTACCCACAGACCCAGTGGGTGCAAGACGCAGTTTATTTTCACTAGGCCTTTCCAAGCACTCTCTCCCACACTGTATTTCTGGATTAGAACCCCAATCTCTTCACCTATTGTGTCTTTTGTTCCTCGCAGAAGGAAAATCAGGTGATGAACTCACACAGTAAGGTTCCAAATAAATAACCACATTTACTAAATATATGCAAACATGAAAGGCCTACCCATTGCAATGGCTGTTTTCTGGCCATGTCTAACACACAGAATGCAGTGAGCACCATAAAAGGGCTCACACACAATTTAAAGGGATACCACTCTATCCATACACTACCAGGCTAAGGTTCGGGAATATTGCAGTGCACTTTGGGCTAGATTGTGTCTTGTCTTACTCGGTAGAGGCCTCTTTATGCCCTTGTTGAGCCTACCTGGACCCAGGTCTAGTGCAAAGCTGAGCTTCTGCTCTCTTGATACTTCCCACACTGTGAGAGCGGGTAGAATCTTGGCTCTACCACCCCCGGGGCTGTTCAGAGCAGCTGAGCAAGAACGGTGGGGGACCTCAGTGATTAATTGCTGATATAGCCTAGCACTAAATCATTAGCACCCGGAAGCAAAGGAGAAGAAGGAGCAGAATTGTGCCTCAAAAAGATGTGTCCTCAAGACACAGTGCCTCCCAGGTCTATTCTTATATATTTGTTGATGTTGGACTTCTGGGGGAAGAACCTATAAGGACTAAATCTGCTGCTTCTCTGTGCACAGAACTTCCATTCATTTCAACTGGCATTCAGCACAGTGAGCAGCTGCAGAACTGGTCCTATTAGAATCTGCAATTTACAATATATTTTCAAATCAGCAGGTCTGACTTAGCAATGAGACTTGCGGATAAATTAACCCTGCCCCTCTGCCCCCAACAAAGCACCTTTACACAGTCTAAAGAGTACGCTTTCAAAGCTGGAGATAAAAAATACCATTCACCTCCCAGACCCGACAAGTGATCCACACACAATGTGTGTGACGTTTTCAGATATGGCTTTTCTTTTTTCAATTTCTGTTAAATAAAGGCCATTTTTAATACATCTTTTTTGCATTCTAATCAAAGTTCAATATTTGGCACAATAATTTTTTTGCATAATTACACTACTTAGCTGTTATCTGGAGCACACATATCTGGGTTGAGGTGAAGCATCAATCATGAGGCAACCGGAGGAGTTCATAATAAACTCACACCCACATTTGCAATGCAAAATTAAATAACACCATTTCCGCATGATTTGGTACAGTCCAAGCCCTAAAGCATCCAAAGTTGCTTAGCAATTAGTGATTAGTTCAGACACTGGCTGCCATTTAGTAGACACTAAAATAATTACAATCCTGCTGGCCTCAAGGAAAAAATATTCTGTTATCATTCAAAATACTCAATCTGTTGTGGCGACATGAGTTCAGAGTACATCTCTGAAGATAGCTACCACATTAAGATGAGGAACGCTCTGTTGCAATGGGGCTGAATCAACTTTCAGAAAATGATGTCTTCTTCAGATATGCCAGCCAATAATATTGCATTCATGTGTGATATTATTGTGCAGCATATGGGATATGACTCGTGATACATCGCACATTATTAGCTAAAGATATTTGAACTTCAGGAAACTAAGGTTAAAGGGAAAGAAGTCACAGCTTTCAGAAATAATTAATATGGTAGACAGAGAGATCGCTCCAGAGTTAGTTAGTGCAGTAGGTTCCCCAGCCCATTTTGTTTCTGGGTTGTCAAGAAGCAAAGCATTCGGGCTTGCTACCACAATGCACAGATCTATAGGCAGTGGTGAGTCACCCGTGGGGTTCAAACCATTTGAAAGGTGGAGAATGGATTCTGTCACATAGAGCTCAGACCTATCCTGGGGCAGTGTCATGCCAGCACCCTCACAGCAGCACATCCAAGTCCAAGAAGAAGACACCAGATCTGTAAATTTGTTGTAACTGTAAAAGTTTATTGCACTGTGGAGATAGCTGCATTGAACCTCACCCAAGCCATTTCCTCCCAGCGCTTACTCTGTGAAATGTTCTTTGATTTGCAAAGAAACGAGTTTTGGTGTGAATAAACTGTGTATGTGTTTAAGTGAATTGCAGTGATCCAGGGCTACCCAGGGGTGGAGGCAACTGGGGCAATTTGCCCCAGGCCCTGGGCCCCACAGGGGCCCCCATGAGAATATAGTATTCTATAGTATTGCAACTTTTTTTTATGGAAGGGACTCCCAAAAATTGCTTTGCCCCAGGCCCCCTGAATCCTCTGGGAGGCCCTGCAGTGATCACAGGTTAAAAGGGGAACGAGTACGTTAGGCATCTCCTGCAGTAGGGGCACCCTCATCCTTGCCCAGAGATGCCCACGGGAAAGATTGTAGTAAACACCCAGGAATCCCTGGGCTCAGTCCTCCCTGTGTGATGCGAGTCCTGTTCACATAAGGCTGGGAAAGAAAGTCAAGCCAGGCAGGTACCAGGGTGAAGTGAATCAGGGTGGGGACTCAGATCCTTTTCTCACTCAGTTCAGCCAGGATACTGTGTACATGTTCTCCTACTATGGTGGGACAAATCCCCCTGCTTACACACACATTCAAGCCAGCCTTGCTTACTGAACTTCTCTGTCCTTAATATGAAATCAATGGTCCTATGAAAGCTACAGTTGGTTCACGACTCAGCAGCCTGTCTGCTCTGTTAATACAGACCACTGAGAACATATCAGTCCAGTACTCTAGTCTCTTCACTAGTCCCCGGTCGAATACTGGGTTAAATTCAAGACTTCATGCCTGATTTTCAAAGCCCACCATTGGACTTACCTAAATTAACTGAGGGACTGCCACATCTTCCAGGGTCGTGACATCCAGTGAAGACCTCGGTCATATTCCTGCCTCTGCCACTGACTCACTTTGAGTCATTCACTTAAACCATGCCTCTGTTTTCTCACCTCTAATAAGAGGACAATGATGCCACCTTTGTAAAGTGCTCTATAAGAGATAAAGTGCTGCATAAGAGCTGTATTTCCATACTTTTAGACTTAGGATTTTTTAACTTATTTTAGTTACTGACCAATTCCGATTTTCAAACATGACTTATAGCCTTAACTTTGAATTTCACTTCTTTCAAGTATTTTCTCTTACAATCAGGGCCAGTTCTAAGTTTTTTGCCACCCCAAGCAAAAAAATTTTTGGCTGCCCTCCACTCCAGCCCTGTCCCCCCCCCCACACTCCCTGCCGCCCCAGCATTGGGTTCCCTCCTTTTTCCCCCATCAGTGCCCTCCCCCCCCACCCGCACTCCCCTGCCTCTCCAGGCCTGGGCTCTCCCCCCAACCTGCACCCTCCTGCTGTCCCAGCCCTGGGTCACTGGTAACTCGCTCCCAGGGCGGGTCATTCAGCAGGAATTTTGGATGTGCACAGAACACAGACAGGATTGGTTCCCATATGGCAACAGAACTGCAGTAAAGTGGAGCAGTTTTCAGCTTGTGTGATTGGAGTATATCTGGATGCATATTATAAGACTGTCCTACATAAATGAGGAAAAGTTGAGATGCCTTTATTATTCTTTTGTTCCACTCTTTGTTTCTATGGGGAATTTGCCAATGCAATATCACTGTCTTCCTTTTAAACAAATAAAACTTTTAAAAAAGGGGGAGGGGCCAATACTTTTTAAAAATAGCAATTCCAGTCCTAAAAACCACTGGGAAGCATTTTTTGTTTTGTTTGTTTCTTCATTTCTTATCCTACTTTTTCTACAGCAAGTTACAGTGGATCAGTATATTTGATTTGGAGAAATGAAGAAACAGCTGCCCAAATTGAGCTTGAGTATTCCTGAATTTTGAGGGTGTTCAAATTTGGAAGGCAGGTGCTAGATTCCCTTTCTGAATATTAGCTAAATCTGGAAAGGAAAAGTCAATTTCTGCTTCCATGGCCCAGAAGTGGAAATCCTCCTACCTGCCTGGCACTGCATCTAAAGCTGCCAAAGTCCCCTAGCAGAGCCTCCCCTCCCTTACTTTTCATTTTAAATTCTAGTGGGATCCACATACCTCCCTTGCTAGGCTTCAGATAGAGAGATACACCGTCCATTTAGTCCACCCAATTCCTTCTTTGTGGGCTGCAAGGTGACATCAGACCAGTATCCCTAATGCAGTCTGGGGAAGTCTTCTGAAGGGGACATCTGGGGTAAAGCCTTCTACTCCTTGGGCACACTTGTTCCCCATTCACAGTGCCACCCCTTCTGACTTGCAGAATGGCTCAGCTACCTCACTCACTACCCCTTCCTTTCCTATTGCTAGCTGCCAAGGGATTGCTGGGAAATGTAGTTCTTTCCCTGCTCCAGGGCTGGCTCTATAGGCAGGGAGCTAGGCAAGGAACTATAGCTCCCAGGGTCCCATGAGTTCTCAGCTCTCATGCTGGATCCCCACCTGCTTCATGGCTCTGCTTCTGCAGGGTTGTAAGAGGGGAGGAAGTGAGTTAAAAAAGATGGCCAAAATGACGCCCCCTGGAAATGTGCTGCCCCAAGCACCTGCTTGTTTTGCTGGTGCCTAGAGCCGGCCCTGCTTACAATGATGTTTAATGTTAAACATTGCTTACAGTTAATAGATCTCTATAAATTTATTTTTTTTCCAAATTGATTGTCTTTCAATAGTATACAGCAAAGGTTGATATTTAAAAGTAGTGGATAGTTTGAATTTAAATTCATAGAAGAAAAAGACTTGATAATGGACTTTCAGAACACAGAAATCGCACAGATATCCTTTCAGAAGAACAAGGTTTGTTAATCTGGTCTTACTTCTCTTTTTATCGAGTACAACATTACTCTTTTTACACCAAAATGGCCATCAGTGAACAAACAAGCCTTCTGACACACACAATAATGCAACCAAAAAATGGATTAAAATATACTGCTTTCCGCTCATGTGTTTTCTCAGCTATGCGGTGGACATGCAGAGAAGCAATTCTGTTCTGCCATGGCAGAGCCTTTTGTTTTCCCAAGGTCAAAGCTAAGTTATTGAATTGCATCTCAAAAAAGACCTGAAGAATTTGTGTGCCTATGAAAGGCACTTTTGTATTGGCCCACCTCCGCCTCCTCCTACGTGGTACATATCTTTCATTAAAGGAGAACCACAGCAAAGCTGAGCATAAAGGCCACTGCTTTATTTATACAGACCTAAACAAAACCCAGGCATTGATCACCAACATCACCAATGAAACAGATAGGAACATAACAATACTGGCAGTAGGTTATTATTTGCCCAGAATATAGTGCAAAATCTCAACTAAATATATATACACAAAGGACTCAAACAAATATGATTCCACATTTTATGAATTATTTCCCCAATCTTGCAACTATATGCACATGAACAGAGTCCCAATTAAATCAGTGGAGCTCTGTGCGGGCAGAGGGGTCCTTCTACACAGAGCTTACTACAGGATCAGAGCCTTGCTATATAGGCCGGAATCCAGCTCTGATTAAAATCAATTGAAAGATTCCCATTGTGAGTAGAATCAGGCCTATAATATATGGAGTCAATAAAAAAGAATCCAAAAAAGGAATTAAGGAAAGGGCAAAGCAACATGAATTAGGAAGAAAGAAAGGATGGGGTGAAAGAGAGGTTGAACTGAATGGAAGAGAATCTGACAACATCTGGAGACTTATGGGAGAAATTCCTGGATGGAAACCATTTACAATTAGGGGAAATTTTAAAATGTAGTGCCCATAACTGAATAATGCAAAAGAAAGAGTACTATATCACAGGGACACTGACATTTCTACTAGCCCCTTTCTTGACTTCAATCTATAGCATTAGTAAGATTTGGCCCATGACCTTCCCATCTGCTCTTGGCCCACAACTTTCCACAGAGAAATGACCAAATAATCACAAACATTTCCAATCCTACTCCAGTAGATACTTTACTGATAGGATGAGGATGAAGATATTGTAGTAAAGTAGTCATCCAGGGCTTGGTGACTGGGTGACTTGGAGTATTACAGGTTGGAGCCATTCTCTACCCTCCCTAGCTCACTGTTTAGTTAGTTGGGGGGTTCGCCCACTCTGTTTGTTATGTAGCTGAATAAAACACCATGTTCCTGTTGCAGGGGGCAACAGTTAGGGATTGTTTGCCCGGTGTCCGTATCCCCAATGACCACACCGGAGTGGAGAAGCAAGTCTCTTTATTTGAAATCAAATAAGGTGCAGGGAGATACAAAATCTCAAATCATGCACTGTCATAAACAGATAGCTAAAGGTTAATGTCTCTTTCACCTGGAAAGGAGTAACCTGAAACACCTGACCAAAAGACCAATCAGGAAACAAGACTTTTTCAAATCTAGGTGGAGGGAAGTTTTGGGTGTGAGTTCTTTGTTCTTTGTCTTGTGTCTGTGCCCTCTCGGCTCTGAGAGTGATTTTTCTACCTCCAGGTTTTCTAAACTTCTGTTTCCAAGTTGTAAGTACAATGATAGTAAGACAATAGGTTTATATTGTTTTTCTTTTGTATTTACATGTGTGTAGTTGCTGGAATGTTTAAATTGTATTCTTTTTGGATAAGGCTGGTTATTCATTTTTTTCTTTTAAGCAAATGACCCTGTATTTGTCACCTTAATACAGAGAGACCATTTTTATGTCCTTTTCTTTCTTTTTATATAAAGCTTTCTTTTTAAGACCTGTTGGAGTTTTTCTTTAGTGGGAACTCCAAGGAATTGAGTCTGCAGCTCACCAGGGAATTGGTGGGAGGAAGAAGTTAGGGGGAAAATCTCTTTGTGTTAGATTTACTAGCCTGACTTTGCATACTCTCTGGGTGAGGGGGGGAAGAGAGATTAGCTCTGTCAGTACTTGTGTTTTCCAGGACTGGAAACAGGGAGGGTGGAGTCCCTCTGTTTAGATTCACGGAGCTTGCTTCTGTATATCTCTCCAGGAACCCAGGAAGGGAACACCTGGAGGGGAGGAGGGGAAAGGGAAATAGTTTATTCCCCTTTGTTGTGAGACTCAAGGAATCTGAGTCTGGGGTCCCCCAGGGAAGGTTTTGGGGAGACCACAGTGAGCTAGGCACTGTATAAATCCCTGGCTGGTGGCAGCGTTATCAGGTCCAAGCTGGTAACTAAGCTTGGAGGTTTTCATGCTAACACTCATACGTTGGACGCTAAGGTCCAGATCTGGGAAAAAATGTTATGACATGCACAGATTACTATCCTTTTTCCCTACCTTATATACCCTACTTGTTTACAGAGCTGTTCACAGGTGCTACAATCGATCATTTACAATTCATTAACTACTGAATCTTTTAATTAACTACATCCTTTACCCACACTACAGAACCCCCTTTGATTAATCTTGTGAACAGAACAGTCCCTTTACAAATGATGCATGGCCTGCAAGTGGTGGAAGGGAGTTAAATTTGAGAAGTGGAGGGCAGATGAGATGGAGAATGATGGGCATGAAGGGACTAATCCAAAGATCATTGGGCTCTGGAACAGGTCTTAACTGCTTGTTTCCTTGCTTTTTACAATTTGTGTTGGTGAAAGCTGCATTCTAGGAGCATTACGTCAAAGGCAACAAAGATTTTTAGGAGTTTTAAACACACACACACACACACACTCTCTCAAACAGAGATATACTAATTTTTTTCTTCAAAAAGTTATTCAAGGCCCCTGCCCATCTCAGTTACTCAAATAAAAGATCCAAAATGACAAAGGCAACACGGCATCCTTCTGAGTACCCTTCAGATACGAAAGTTAAACCATTACTGAAAATCATTGCTATTAACCTGAAAAATAAAAATCACAGAAAACCTTTGGGAAAACTCTCATTACAAATACCTATGTACTAACGTTACTGAGCATACAGAGAAACAAAAAGGAACAATTGTGCTATCCAGGAACAAGAGGCAGAAATGTTTCCTAGCTATAGACGTGACATTTATTTTTTTGAAAAAACTTTGCCAGAGTGTTTGCAGTGTTAGTTACAGTTTTCAATTGTCTAAACAAAGTTAATCCTAACCTTGAAACCCATTATTAGCCAACTATTTGTGCTACTTCTTCCCACATGATGCAGCACATTCTATATCCTGTGCCACAGGCTGCTGCCAGTTCTTTTTTGGCCTTCCTTACTTTTTCTTTCCTCCCTCGTGTACCCAATTTGATGTTTGCTTAGCGTGTCTCCCATCTGCCATACAGGGTACATGTCCCAACCACTTGAGTCTTCTTTCTTTTATGATATTTTCTAACACATGCTGTTCTGTCAGCTCCCTTCCTCTTCCCTTTATTATTTCATCTTTGTGTAGTATGTTCCTAAGCCATGTGTGATGGTCAGCCTCCAGCCTCTTTTTGTTAGCCAAGGGTAATGGTCAAGTGGAATTAAAAAGCCTGCAAAAGCAGCATCAGCCCCCGGGAATCAAATCAGTATCACTGTGCTGGGTGGAAAAGGAAAGCTCATAGGAAAACATAATCCCATGGAAATTTTGGATCAAAATGACTGTGCATTAGTCTATGTAAAGGGATGCTCAGAGGTACACTTAGAGATTTTGCACACCAGCAAGAGTGTATGAAATCAGAAAGAAAGATGTGGACGCCAGGGGGTAACAAATCCTGCCACCGTCTGTGTCCTTGAGCAACCTCACCTTTGCCCAAAAGGTAAGAACTTGGTGTGATGTGGGAGAAAACAGCTGTGAACATGAGCAAACTTCCTGATACCGAATCCTGGGGCTAAACTCTGATCCACAGCCACCAGTTTCATAAAAAAAACAAAACATTATGTATGCATGCTGACAAGGGTAGCTGTTAATATGGACCTGAGGTAACGTGCCAAGCAGGATGGGGAATAAACATGACACATCATCATATGTGTCTCTCCCACTCCCATTCTTTGCCGACTTCAGGATTAGGCCCTGGATGGATATGACAGACAGGAAGAATGGCACAGTATCTTCAATTTATATCCCTCATAATTTTCTCTAATTGAAAATGAGGGAAAATTTAAAAAACTAGTGCCCATAACAGTATAATTCAAAAGAAAGGGCCACCAACATTCCTACTAGCACGTTCAATGACTTTGATTCATTTCCCTCAGAATGCTTTTCTCTTTCTTCTGGGGAACTGCAGTGCAAACCACCTAGCCCAATGGGGGGGCTGAGCTATATAGTACTAAGGCAGCTACTGATATGTCTCAAGTGAGTGCATCGTAGAAGGCACCTTTGTTGTCCGCTGGAGATGATCCCTAACTTTCCAGATCAGTGTCTAATTAATGGTGTTTGCCCTTCTCTAGGTAACAATATCTTTTACAGTTATCCTGCAAATTGCTTTTCTAGCACCCCATTTGACTTTGTTGTTGATGTAATGGGAAAAACTGTTCCGTAGTTTACAAAAGCATTCTCTTGTTTAGCGCTTACCATTTCTTATAATCAGATATGGCTCTGAATAATTATGCCAGATTAATACCAAAGTAAGTCAAATAATAGGGCACAGGCTCCAAACAAATATTAGGCTGAAAGATCAAAGGATGGGCAAGGGCAAGATGTTTGCCTTTGCAAAGGCTAGAGAATTATAGAACTGGCCAGGCTTCAAAATCATGAATCATAAGAAAAAGCCAGGCCTCTAGCGCACAGCAGTTTTACATGGGTGAGCTCTGTTAACTCTAGAGGTCTTAGTCCTGATCTACTGCACTGGCAAATGCAAGAGGGAATCAGGCCCTGCATATTTTACAGATTTTTATTTTAAAGGCTGTACTCTGAATTTTCCTGGCTCATTGTAACCTCTGTGTATTCTTGCCATCATGATCTTACCTTGTTAAAGTTATTGAAAAGAAAGTTCTTTACTTGAAACTCCATCTTACTGCACAGTGCTCTGAAAAGCGACTATGAAAATTGCAGCGGGGGCTTCCATAATTATTGCTTCTCTGAGATTCTAGATCAGATTTCAATTAAAAAATGTAGCAGGGCTAATTTTCCACTGACTTGCAGTATCTGTTTTCATTTACACCTGTGCCAATGGGTTATAAATCATTGTCCTTCTGATTTGGTGGCATTTTACACCCTCTTATAACTGATGTGAAGCATGACACATGGTGAAGAAGCCCTGAAGAACCAGCCACACTTCTCCTACCATCATCACTGCACAATCAACCTAGATTTTGAAAGTTAAATTGCATCTTTTCTAGTTCATGCATTATCATCAGTAGTAAAGATTCTATAAACCAGACTATGCTCTCGGTCACCCTGATGTAAATCAGGTGTAGATTCATTTAAGCCAGTGGAGTCTGTCTGGCAACAAACAGAATCTCTGTAAACCAGTAATATGGCCTGAGTTTGTGTTCACACAACTATGCATGTGCAAATCATTTGTGTGCACTGTCACTTTTGCATGCAAAAAAACCATTTGTGTGTATGTAACTTGAGGACAAATTGGTTTTGCACAGGTATGTTCTATGATTTATATGCCCAAAAATAACATATACAAATGATTTGCATGCAAGAAAATGGCTAGCTGTTGAAAATATGGCCTTCAATCTGAAGAGCATTTTTATGACCTTGTTTATGCTGATGGTTAAATTTTCAATTTTAGAAAACATTTGTGCCCCTCATCAACTCTTAAAATACACTTGAATTTTCCACATATTCATAGGACAACATAGCAAGATCTCTTCATCCCTCCAGCACTGTGTATTCTCAGTGTCCCATTTCCCATTCTCAGTGACCTACCACAAGTAAACACTGCCTTTTGTTCCCCTAAGTCTCATATTCAAACACCTGTCATTGTGATACACAGCACAGCACTAAAGAAATGGAAGCTGAACACAGCCCTTTTTCATTGTGATAAGCAATTGCAGTCCTGAATGTTTAAGTGTCTTGGCAGCCTCAAATAATAATAATCAGAGCTACAGCCTGTTGAAATTAGTAAACGAAACCATCTGAGGGGTAAGGTCATATGAAATGCAAGACATACCTTGATTTGAAGACTTAAATTTCATCTATCAGCAGCAAACAGAAAGCAAGTATATAGTATGCCTCAGTTCTGAAAAGAAAGTGTATTAGCAACATGACATCTGTATAGTATGGTCCTTATTCATGCTAGCAACCCAGGCATGACAGAAATCTATCATTTTGGATTCAGCTATTGAAAAGCAAGGATATCTTTCCCCTTTTCTAATTTTCAAATATTTCCAAATAGAATGGTCAATTAGTAGAAGTCTTTTGTTGCTTTGTCACTAATCCAGTCCACCTCCTGGAAAACATGAGTCAGGCTTTTTTGTGACCTTTTCTTTAGGCTCCTTTATGCAAAAGAAAGAGAAAGGGATACAAAGGGAAATGAAAAATTAATGCAGCTAAAATGAGATCTCAAATGACCAAAATATCCACAACATTCAAAGCCAGCAACTCAACTTGAAAAAGTCCCAAGTGTCTGAGTCAGTGGATCCTTTCAGAGAACTAAACTCAGTCTCATCTTATTTAGTACAACAATATTGTCTTCTACTGTTTAGTGGCAGGATTCCTACTGTTAGGCGCATTTTCTGTTGTTTAAAATTATCATGGAGGCATAAATATTTGTTCTAGACTCAGTCTTGACATACAAGATCTCTGGGAAGGAACGCTCTAGGAGTGGGGATTTTTAGGCATTTTACACAAAGATTTAATAGCTTTAATTGATCATTTTGTCATTCAACTATAATCAAGCTATAAAGCAGATTAAGTGCTTGCACCCTTTAAAATCTTTGAAGTGAATGGGATTACAAAGTAAATCAGTGCAGAATTTGGTTTGTGTATATACACACAAGAAGAGAAAAGAGAATTTGGCCTATATACTGCAAACAGATATATATAGGCCAAATTCTCTTCACAGTTATGACAGTACAACTCCATTAAAATCAATGAGGGTATACGGGTGTAACTGAGAAAAAAATTGGTTTTCTATAAAATGTATTTGCTACATATATTTTGTATACAATTCTACATTGAATTATATGCAATGCAAATGACTTCAACTGAGTTGCACAGGCATAACTGCATGTATTGCACATATTTATTGCCTTCCAGTTAAGGAGTGGCCCCCAGAACATGCAGACCAATAGACCCATGCGATGTTCTAAACCTAGTAACCAACAGGAATCAAATAAAAAAATTTACCTGGAATTTCCACACAGCCAGAGAAACCAAGATCTGAACGAGCATGAAGACAGAACTCACCCTCTAAAATTCATCTTTCCAGGTCTGTATAGTACATCAGGAGGGCAAGTTTATACTGCCACTGTCCATGCTGAACCCATCCAATGGATAAATTAAGAATTTCAGTCTGCAGGGCTACCAGGCTCATATTTTCCACCAGCAGTAGATTTCTTTAAATGGTGTTTAAAATAATAACACCTAAAATGGAAAATTTCCCCACTGCTACTTTTCACAAAGATATGCAGCCTTATTGGATAAATAACAGGCCAAAATAACCCTTACTGAAATTAGAGGAATTACACTAGGTATGAGCATGACTTGAAATATTTGCGAATTGGCTTTTCATGAAAAACTGAAGAAGGTGTTCTTCAGGGCCTGATTCAGCAGCCTACCACTGTTCGCTTCCAAAAGAATTTGTCCCAAAAAAGGGACTGCAGAATTGGGCTCCAACGGCGACGCTGGCAACTTGTCAGGGCCCTGAGGTCAGCACTCTGTTTGCATATATATTTACAGATTTTTAAACATCAAAAGTAAATGCACAATATCATATGAGGTGCTTGTAGTTTACCACACCTTCCATGTCAGAATAATCTAAATTGCTTGTAGGCACAGGATAGCTGAACAGCTGAGAGAGAGGGCTGCAGGATATATTTTAGGACCACTTGACTTCATGAGACCCGTGACTAATTGTTTGAAATGGTATCAATTGGATGACTATCCAGCATTGTCTCTTCACTATCTTCTCCAAATTTACCTTGCTTACTAATACTGAATGTTGTCATAACTTAGGTTCACTACCCTGCACATTAAGGCCCAATCCCGAAACACTTACAAGAGAAATCCTCTCTCACATGAGTACCCCCGATTGGCTTCAATGGGACTGTTTGTGCATATATTATTAACATAATCTATGGTTGCTTTACAGCAGAGGTCAGCAACCTATGGCATGCGTGCCAAAGCCCGGCAGGCAGCAGCATGCTCTTAAAAATTCTGCCCAGCCCGGCCTGGCCCGCTCTTCTCTGCCCTCTGCTCCCCCCATCCCATGGGGCAGGGGGCAGAAACATAAGCATGTGCACAGGGTGTGCTGAGTGTGCCCAGGCACACCCTAATGCAGGGGTGGGCAAATGGCTCCACTCTCCCAGGGCAGCAAGCCGCGGGGTCCGCGCTCCCGGGCCGGAGTGCCTGGCCAAGAGCAGCAAGCCGCCGACCTCTCCCCAACGTTCCCCCCTTCCCTGGAGCCATGCCACCGCACACTCAGCACTCTCGGGGCCGGGGCTGCGTGCTCCTGCAGGGCAGTGTTTAGCTTCGTGGGGAGGCAGACATGCTCCCCACTCCCCTGGAGCCATGCCACTGCGTGCGAAGCACTCTGAGGGGTGGGGCTGCATGCTCCTGTGGGACAGCGTGTCTGGCTCTGCGCGGAGCAGAACATGCTGCTAAGAGCCTCCTAGTAAGGGGTCCAGGGCCAGGGGGTTGGATAAGGGGTGGGGGCAGTCAGGGGACAGGGAGCAGGGTGGGTTGGATAGGGGGTGGGATCCCGGGCAGGGTGGTTAGGGGTGGGGGGTCTCTGGAGGGGGCAGTCAGGGAGCAAAGGGAGTTGGATGGAGGATGGGAGTTCTGGGGTCTGTCGGGGGCAGGGAGGTGGATAGGGGTCAGGGCAATCAGAGACAGGGAGCAAGAAGGGTCCTGGGGGGACACTTAGGGTGGGAGGTCTCTGGAGGGGGCAGTCAGGGAGCCGCGGGGTTGGATGGGGCATGGGAGTCTCGGGGTCTGTCAGGTGGTAGGAGGTGGATAGGGGTCAGGGCAGTCAGGAGACAGGGAGCAAGGAGGTTCTGGGGGGGCAGTCAGGGTGGGGGTGTCTCTGGAGGGGGTGGTCAGGGGACAAGGAGCTAGGAGGATTGGATGAGTCAAGAGTTCTGGGGGGGCTGTCAGGAGGCAGGGGTGTGGAGAGGGGTTGGGGCAGGCGGGGGGGTTGTATGGGTCAGAAGTTCTGGGGGTTCTGTCAGGGGGTGGGAAGCAGTTGGATAGGCATGGGTGTCCCGGGGGTCTGTCTGGGGGCGGGGGTGTGGATAAGGGTCGGGGCAGTCAGGGACAGGTAGGAGGTTGGGTCCTAGGGGGCAGTCAGGGGACAAGGAGCAGGGAGGCTTAGATAGGGGGTGGAGTTCTGGGGGGCAGTTAGGGGCACGGGTCCCAGGAGGGGGTAGTCAAGGGACAAGGAGCAGGGGGGTTGGGAGTTCAGAGGGGGGCAGTCAGGGGGTGGGAAGTAGGAGGGAGTGGATGAGGCAGGGCGGGGGCAGGGCTAGCGCATGGAGGGCGGGACTAGGGCAGGGCTCCCTAGGTGCACACCCAATGAAATGTGCCCTGCGCGCCTATGGACAGAAGCTTGATCCTGCCAGCTCCCCTGCCTCTTCCCATAGTGTGCTGGGTTCCTGTCCCTCCTCTGCCTCTCCCTCCCTCCGTCCCTGCCAGTGGAGCAGCTGATGACCCTTGTGAGGGAGGAGGTCAGGAAGGAGCAGAATCAGCATGGTCGCTGCTCCCAGCGGAGGCAGAGAAGAAGCGGGGGCAAGGCCTTGGGGAAGGGAGGGATGGGTGGAATAGGGGCATATCCCCTCCAGCCCCCTACCCTGACCCCTCCTCACACACACTCAGCCCCCTGTCCTGACCCCCCCACACACACACACACACCCATCTACCCTGAGCTCCACAGCCCCGCACACCCCCCTGGCCCGTGCCCTGAGCCCTGTTCCCCGCAAACCCTCCAGACCCCTGCACTGAGCCCTGTACCCCGCTCATACACACCCAGCATTCTGCTTGACTCCTTCACACACACACACACACAACCACAGCCCTGCCTCTGGCACCCCCACCACATACCCAGCCCCCCCCTCCACCCTGACACCTGCATGCCCTCACATGCCCCCAACCCTCTGCCCTGACTCTTGCAGCATCCCACATACCCAGCCCCCCCACACCCTATGCACCCCCACATCCTGACTTCTGCACCCTCCCCCCACATTCCCACCTGCACCCCTAGCACCAAACGGGAGCTATCCAGGTAAGTGCCCAATACCCAAACCGCCTGCCCCAACCCTGAGCCCCCTCCCTCATTCTAGCCCCTGGTCAGACCCTTCACCCCCAGCTCTGTGCTCAGTGCACTCCCACCCTCAGCTCAGTGCAGAGAGAGGAAGAGAATGGGCCAGAACCAGGGAGAAAGCGGGTACCCACTGTATGTGGGCAGGGCCGGGACCCCAGACTGGCACTGGGCTGAGCGGGTCCGGCAGCCGGGATCCCGGCTGGCAAGAACTGGCAGATGGAACCCCTGAGCAGCAGTGGGCTGAGCCGCTCAGCCTACTGCCAGTCTGGGGTCCCGGCCCCGCACAGCTTGCTGCCGGTCCGGGGTTCTGGCTGCTGGACCCTTGCCAGCCGAGGTCCCGGCTGCAGGCCCTGCTCAGCCTGCAGACGGCCTAGGTGAACAGAACCTCAGACCAGCAGCAGGCTGAGAGGGCTGGCAGCATAAGATCACCCTTTTAATTTAATTTTAAATGAAGCTTTTCAAACATTTTGAAAACCTTGTTTATTTTACAATACAACACTAGTTTAGTTATATAATATATAGACTTAGAGAGAGACCTTCTAAAAAACGTTAAAATATATTACCGGCACACGAAACCTGAAATTAAAGTGAATAAATGAAGACTCAGCACACCACTTCTGAAAGTTGCCGACCCCTGCTTTACAGGATCGGGAGCTTGCTTAGCAATATAGTCTGCATATTTATTAAAAAATTAATATCTGTGTATATACAACAGCCCTCACTACTCCACTGCCTTGGAATAAACATTAAGAGAAAGAATATCATTACATTTCTAGAAGCTAATACAACCACAAGAATGGGTTTAGAAAGAAAAGCCTTTGCCAGATAAACATGGGGTGGGTGCGAGGGTAAATAGATTTACAAAATGGGTGGACAAAGGAGGGGGGAAAGTAGCTCTAATATAGTAGGATTTTGTAAAGCGTTTATTACCATCTCACAAAATTTTACTCTCAGAATTCATTCAAATTGCTTTGGATGTGAACGCTGTCACATAAACTAAAACCTGGTCAACAAAGGCAGTATATGAAGTGGGGGAGCGGGAGGAAGTGCCTAGGGAGGTACCACAATGATCCCTTTTGGGTGAAGTGTTAGGAACTCAGATACTGGGCTGTACCAATGGAAGCCATGTAAGTAGATTGAAAAGTTTGGTTGGATAAGTAGATAGTTATTGATTTAGGAAAGGGAGTAAATGACATATTAGAAACCAATGCAAATGATGCTAAATCAGGAGGAATTGCAGACACCAACCAGGACATCAAAAGAATACCAAGAGACCAAGTCACAATACCCAGTTACATACATAAACAGGGGCAAATCCTAGCCTTGCCTCGGGGCCTGTGAATGGCCCCCAGATGAAAGAACTGATGCAATTCCACTTTACAAGGAGAATGGGGGTGTGCACCCAGTGAAGTGTCTGCATGACACCTTGCAGGGGATAGTGCAGAGCACAAGATCAGTTGCTGTGCTAATCCTCTGGTCATGTCCTATACAGGCAGGGCAGAGCTATTCCTGCTATTGGGCTACAAGTAGCCTCCATAAGGCAGCTATTTGATGGCTTGGTGCAAGGATTCCTTGCCTGTCCCATAACTGCCCAGTCAGTACCTGGCTACTTGAGGTGGGCGCCAAGTTTAGGATATGTTCCACTGAGCACCAATAGGTTTTAGGCACATAGACCTTGAGTCTTCTCATTTAGACCAGTGTAAACCAGGAGTGACTCCACTGAAATCAACCATACTGGTGTAAAACTGGTGTAAGTGAAAGGAAAATCAGGCCCATTGATACTCTCTGTTCATTTTGGTCATTCACTAAAATGGCAGACACAAGCAATTTGAGCAGCCATAAATGGGGGCTAGAGGTTAGGGGCTTTTTGAAAATTTGACCCATCAAGTTCAAGAAAGCGGTCACCAGTCAGGCCATTTAAGATAGACAGTTTGCATAGATTTGCTGTTTCATAGCCCTAATTTAACTGAAATCCAAAATATGAATGTAAAAAGCAGGAATCTCTCATGAAAGTGAAAACTTCCCGGCATAACCCACAGCACTCACACACAGCCAGAATACATTTCCTGGTGGAAACTTTTCCTAATTTGAGAAGGAATATTCCATTCATACACAGTACTGGTCATATGCACCAGAAATTATATACACACCACATTTTGTAATTCACTGGAAAAAAAAATCAGGATCCATATGTGGTTGAGTCCCTTAGTATGGTCCCCTCTGAAAGCTAGTGAACAGGTTACATCAAGAGGTGGCATCCCTCACTTCTTATCTTCCTAGAATTCTCCTGCAGGTGGTTGCCATTTTGCATTCAGTTTGGGTGTAGCCTGCAAGAGAAGAGACACATGCACTGTGCTCTCACCTAAAGCCTTTACTTCTGTTCTCTCATATTTTGTTGATTTCCACTAAATCGAAAGACAAGTAATTCAGCCTGAGAGGATATGACTGTTCTTTGTCTATAGTCATGCATAATAAATAGAAAGAAACATTATGGCTCTTCTCAAACTGATCAAAGAGAGAATGTGGCAGCGTGGGAGAGAAAGCTATAACAGGAATTCTGCTTTTAGCAATGTTAATAATTTAATAGGTTTATTTTAAAAATGTCTGAAGCTAGCTGGAGTTTGCACTAAACATGAGATTGCAGCTTTATCAACTTCTGTGACCTTTAACATTTGTTAATTCAGGCGGTATCCAGACCCTACAGTGTCACAGCATGACAAGTTGTCTCCTTTCCTACCCATCTTCTCTATTAATGTGCTTGTAAACTGAGGAGTGATGTCATAGAATCAAGCCTATTAATACTAATGGGTTTAGATTGCCATTGCGGCTTTGAGCATGCTTGGGCCAACTCTGATTCAAAACACCATCTTAGAGGTTCTGCTACCTCCACAGTCCAGCCTCTAGAGGTGGGTTAGGTACAACTTTTGCTTACTGAGATGACAGCAGGTAATGCACAGCAGGAAATTATCTTTCCCTAGTGTTCTTTCATTTGTGAAAAAAAAATGAAAATTACTTTTCAGGGACACTCTCCCAGGCATTCTGATCAATTTGACTTCAATGCACTTGCTAACAGCACTTCATGCCTGCCAAGTAAAATACTCCATGGTAACAAGAACAAGCAAATTAATGAATGAGAAAACCTTGTCTTCACAGACTGCAACTGTGGCCACACAGGACTGAAAGACCAACAAAGAGGGAGTCTCGCACAAAGTTGAACACAGGAGATATGGCTCAAAGGAGAACAGAGCCGCATGGCTTATTTGCATCTCCAGAGAATGCCTGATGCACTGAGAAGCAAGTTTGCTGCCTTCACAGTCTCCCCCTGCCCCAAGCAACAGCAAAAAAACAAAGCTAAAGCAGACAAAATGCAAAATCAGAGTAACATTCAAGGACCCAAAAGTCCCCATGTTTTAATATCAGTGAGCTGGATTGATGCATCTGACAAAGTGGGTATTCACCCATGAAAGCTCATGCTCCAATACGTCTGTTAGTCTATAAGGTGCCACAGGACTCTTTGCTGCTTTTACAGATCCAGACTAACACGGCTACCCCTCTGATACTGCATTGATGGTATTTTCAGTACCTGGCCCAAAATCCTGCCTTTGTTAGTGCTAGATCCCTGTTGCAGGAACCTTTGGAGTGAGACTAAATTGACTGCACAGTGTAGTGGATCTCTTGATTTACCCATAATGAAAATACAATATTCCTCTAACAGGAAGATGAATATATATTCCCCGTACAATCTCCATACAAATGTGTACTTCTATTTCTTACTTCCAGCTTCTGACTCAATAGTAACACATGCAAATTTCTCAGAGGAGAGGATTTTTGTTTTCAGTAAAATACAATTACACAGGCCAACAATCCTTATAATCAGAACATAAATTGACCTCCATCCATGGATCAGAAAGGAACTTTCTCTGTCTAGAATATAATTAAAGTCCACATCAATTAAATCCTCATGAGGTTTTATACCTTCCTCTGATGCATCCAGCAGTGGTCACTTTCAGAGCCAGGATATTGGATTATGTGGACGGCTGGTCTGTTCTGGGATGCAAATTCCTCTCTTCTGCATCTAGTCATTTAGAGACCTTTTTACAAATCCAGCAGGGGACAAGAGAAATTTTACACTTGTTTAATTGAGTTTAAGTTATCTTCTTTCTCTAGCGAGAAATGAAATTGCAGAAAGTTTTTTATTTGGAAGGCGGTAATTATTATAAGCAAACAGTCGGAGACTGGAATATGTACTGCAACCTTATAAATTGACTGGACACAATCTTTTTCTGTTAATGAATGTGATTACATAGACATAAATTGACAGTTTTGTTTCAGGGCATTTACAAAAAAGTTGGAACTATGAATCTATAACAACTTCAGGCAGGTCAGAGGAATCAGTGACAAGAGGGTTGCAAATTATTAATTATGATGATTATTTATTTGTTTTGCAGTAGCATCTGGGGATCTCAGTCATAGACCATGCCCCCTGAGAATCAAAATCTTATACAGTTTGGGGGTTGTTTCTCATTTTGTACACCACTTCTTCATTGACTTAACATCACAAGGCCTCCATACTGCATTCTTGTACTGTTCCTCAAGTGATCTCCAGCATGCATTTATGAAAGCTTTGGCAACTGAAAAGGGTTTTTGCACATGTGCCAATGTTGAGCCTTCCTTTGGTGGGAAAGCCTAGAAGACTCAGGAGGACACAACCAGTCTTGTAATGAAGAATCCTGTGGCACCTTATAGACTAACAGACGTTTTGGAGCATGAGCTTTCGTGGGTGAATACCCACTTCCTGACATGCATCTGAGGAAGTGGGTATTCACCCACGAAAGCTCATGCTCCAAAACGTCTGTTAGTCTATAAGGTGCCACAGGATTCTTTGCTGCTTTTACAGATCCAGACTAACACGGCTACCCTCTGATACTAGTCTTGTAATGGTCATCTCTGCAACTTCTAGGCTTTACTATTGCAACATGTTCTGCATTAGGGCTGATTCTGAAGCCCACCAACACCCCGACTTTCTGCAAAATCTAACTCCTGCATGGTGCCAGCTGCTGTGAGCATATAACACCTATGCTCAGATCTCTGGACTAATTTTACGAGCAATTCAAGGTGTTTAAGACCTGAATGGCCTGAAACTGAGTTATGTGAAAAATCACATCTAGTTCTAGTCCTTAGGATAGTAATTAAGATCAGCTGTGAAGCTCAGTCTGCTAATACCTAGGGCTGGATGTTCCATTAATGACAGCAGGCAGTTTTCAGTTGAGGTCCCTGAGCTTTAGAATTCAAACAACTTAGTTAGTAATATTGCACTTTAGACTATAAGATCTTTGGGGCAGTCTCTATATTTACATTTTTAAAAGACACCTAGTGCAGCGTTGATGCTACAGAAAATCATAATTTCCCCTTATCACGGCACAATATAAGAGTCATTTATTTTGTCTAGTGCTCGTTTTTAGTTTTTGTTTCTGAGCGACACCAAAAATTCATGCTTTAATCTTTGCATCTAAAGCACCAAAAGGAAAGGCACTATAGAAATGAGCATCATAAATAAATACATGATAAAGAGAACATGTGATCAAGGAAATCTCTCTGTTGCCTGCATGCAAATAGACGGGAGGCGGGGGAGTTCTCTGTGTAGAAGAGGCGCATGACTGTACACAGATGCTATCATACCTGGCTACTAATTTGCTCAGTGAAAACTCCAGAGGCAAGTTTATCAGGCAGAGACTACAAAATTGACAAAGCAACAGAAGAAAGAACAATAAAACGTAATGAACAATGATCCATTTTTATGCATCATCACATGCCAGAACACTCTAACTCTTCATACTATGGAATGAATGAAATGTCTGCCTCATAGTTCACATCAAGAAAACACATCGCAGGTTTTCCTCCCCCGCCACTAGCACATGCCACTCTATCCAGCCTCTGAGTGTCCAGTTGAGATGCCATTCAGAAAAGAGGCAGCAGTGAGCTGTCAGCAGTGACAACATTTCTCTTTCCCTTGCTTCGCTAGTGACCTTTGCAGAACTGCAGCTAACACACTGGAAAGTAAATATCTGCCAGAGGACTGGTGGCATCAGCACAGCACAGCTGTGAGGCCGCTGAGCAGCAGACAGAGATCCCGCTTGATGAATGAGAGATAGGGTCAAAGGAACAGCTTAGCAACTGGCAGCTCAACCTGCTCTTGGAATGGGGAAAGAAGAGAAAACTCAGGGTCAGTGTACACATATAGATTCTGCAAGGCTGTTGCCACCATAGAGATAAACACCAGTATAAAGACAAGACAGATGGATGTGAAGTAGATGCTATCAATCCCATGGCTGGGGGAAAAAAGGAAGGCAGCAAAAGAACTATTTTAATATGGAGATAATTACATGTGTCCTTAGGAAGAAGTCGCTTCTTCTTGTTGTTGCTGTAGTAATATCATTTTTTTAACTCGTGCTTTGCTTGCAAGATTTAGGCCACAAACCTATTGAAGTCAATGGAAAGCAGGGCTACCCGTGGGGGGGAGGGCAAGTGGGGCAATTTGCCCCAGGCCCTGCAGGGGCCCCCACGAGAATATAATATTGCAACTTTTTTTAATGGAAGGGGCCCCTGAAATTGCTTTGCCCCGGCCCCCTGAATCCTCTGGGTGGCCCTGATGGAAAGACCCCCTTCCCCAAGGACTGACTCTCTGCTGCCTTGCACAACAAGTTACACCCATGCAAAGTGGGCGCACAACACTGCCCAGGCACAAGTGATCACCTGGAAGCAAGGCAGCAGAGACTCAATCCCCCAGTCTTACCCTGGAGCAGCTGATCTTGTTTCACTACTCTCCTTCCCTTTCATTTTCATTGCAATTGTTAGATCTCCTCAGCTGGGAGTTTACAGCACTGTGAACAAAGCATGAGTTCATATCCAAACTCTCACACAAACACACACCCCTCTTCTTCGGGTTTGGTTCTGTAAGTACAGTGAAACCCTGCTATAACGCGACCTTTGGGGTCCAAAAAATTCCATCGCGCCAAATGCGGGGTCATGGTATAGCGGGGTTTCAAATCACTCAGGTTTTCAGTGGTCCCCAAAGCGGTGCATTGAGGTGCACTGCCTAGTGCCCCTAGTGCCTAGTGCCCAGCATGGGAGAGGAGCTGCAGCCCCCGCCTGCCGGGGACAGAGAACTCCGGGGCTGCAGGCGCCGACGCTCTCTGTCCCCGGCAGGTGCAGGGCCGCGGCTTCCCTCCAGCTTCAAGAGGAGCCGTGGCTCCCTGGCAGGCGGGGACAGAGAGCAACAGCGCCAGCACTCTCGGAATTCTCTGTCCCCAGCAGGTGCAGGACTGCAGCTTCTCTCCCCTGCCATGGTGTTGGGGACCACTGGTACAGTACCATACTGTATTATACTGTACCTTAAAGGGGAGCTAACCTGGTGTCATCGTATAATTCCACACTCTGAACCTTAGCGTCTAAAAGATGGGGTACCAGCATGAATTCCTCTAAGCTCAATTACCAGCTTAGAATCTGTAGCGCTGCCACCAACCAGGAATTCCAGTGCCTGGTACACTCGGGTCCCCCCAAAACCTTGCCCGGGGAACCCCAAGACCCAGACTCTCTGGATCTTAACACAAGTAAACCCTTTCCCCCACCGTTGCCTCTCCCAGGCTTCCCCTCCCTGGGTTACCCTGGAAGATCACTGTGATTCAAACTCCTTGAATCTTAAAACAGAGAAGAAAATTTACCTTCCCCCCTCCTTCTCTCTCCCCCTCCCAGATTCTCCCTGAGAGAGAAAGTAATCCTAACACAGAGAGAAAATTAATCTTTCTCTCCCCCTTCCCTCCTTTCTCCCCACCAATTCCCTGGTGGATCCAGACCCAGTCCCCTGGGGTCTCACCAGAATAAAAAAACAATCAAGTTCTTAAACAAGAAACTTTTAATTAAAGAGAAAAAACAGTAAAAATTATCTTTGTAAATTTAAAATGGAATAGGTACAAGGTCTTTCAGCTGTAGACACTGGGAACACCCTCCCAGCCTAAGTATACAAATACAAATTAAAATCTTTTCAGCAAAATACCAATTTGAACTCCTTTCAGCCAAATACACATTTGCAAATAAAGAAAACAGCCACAAGCCTAACTCGCTTTATCTACCTAGTACTCACTATTCTGAACTTATACGAGCCTGTATTAGAGAGATTGGAGAGAAACCTGGTTGCACGTCTGGTCCCCCTGAGCCCCCAGAGTGAACAACAACGAAATTCTAACAGCACACACAGAAACTTCCCTCCCTCAAGATTTGAAAGTATCCTGTCTCCTGATTGGTCCTCTGGTCAGGCGACAGTCAGGCTTACTGAACTTGTTAATCCTTTATAGTCAAAGAGATATAAAGTACTTCTGTTCTATTAACTTTTCTTATCTGTTTATGACACCTGGGATCGCTTTATATGTGATTTCTTATTATTGCAGCCCGCCTTACAGGAGGGTTTGACTGTACCTCAAAGACAAACACAGCACTCAGTGCAAGCTTCCTCCCCACAGCTTAACTGTCCCTTTAGGGCAGGGTTTACCTGCTGCCTTTGCCTATCCCTTTCCCAAGCCCTGCTCCACTCAGGTACCCTGTCTCTAGTTCCCTGCAGCCAGGCCTGTCTGCCCTCTACAGCCAGAGAGAGACTGTTTGCTTGAGTTCCTGGCTCAAGCCTTTATAGGGCCAGCCGGGCCCTAATTAGGCGTGGCCCCAGCCAAGCCTGCTTCCCACTCAGCCTGGGCTGTTCTCCCAGACCTCCCACCCTCTGCCAGGGATGGTTTTAGCCCGGTCAGGGCTGGCGCGGGTAACCACCCTGCTACATCCCCATTTTTCATTTTTTCTTCATACTGGATGGCATAAATCGACGATTCAACTCATTAAATGGATATTCAAATGTAGGATCTAGTTTTCAAGGACGTTTTTTCACAGTAATCATTAGCATTGCATCAGTAATTATTGTCAGCCATGTTCTTGGATCCGATCCTATGTCAGACTCTCCACCTTCCAATAATTGTTCTTCAGTTTTAGATTTGGATAACAGTTCTTCATCTCTGGACTCTTCAGATGAAGAAGTAAATCTTTGGTTGGATTGTGATTGTTCGTCTTTATCAATTAGCGAATAATCTTTGGTTGGATTGTTGTTCATCTTTATCAGTTGAGCAAGATAATCTTTGGCTCGATTGGTCTTGATCAGTTGATGAATAATCACTTTCAGTGCATTGCTTAGAGCTTTCACCTTGATGGTTGACTTTTTAAAAATATTTATTTGAAGTACGAGATAGTTTTTTCTAATCCTTTTTGCCGTTTCTCTCTTTGTTGACAGTAGGCAGCACCGGAACGTCATTTTCGGTTTTGTGCCAGCATTTTAGCCCTATAACCACTGGCACTGACATGGAAATTGGCATGAATGGCGCCAATAGGGCGGCACAGTACACACAATCATGATTCCTGATTTAAGTAATCAATAACTGTTACCGTTTACACATTTACGCACATTCACATTATGAGTCACCGTGTCACAACGTGACACAATATTTTTCACATCACACTCCTATCGCACTACTGGAGATTTTATTGATCTTCATGTTTTTGTTTTGTTTTGTTTGTTTGTTTCTTTGTTTTTGTACATTGGTGGATTTTTCCAAAAAAAAAAATGTCCAGAATGCCACCCCTGGAAATGTGCCACCTCAAGCACGTGCTTGCTTTGCTGGTGCTTAGAGCCGGTTCCCCTGATGGGGTGAAATAACAAAATAAATGGTCAATGTCCTGAATCAAAGGCACATTCCTGAGTCAAAGCCCTGACAAATTTCAAATCCTTGAGGCACAGTCTGTGGGCACCAACTCAACAAAAAGGTTACCAGTATTTTTTAACATGGGCAGAGCAAAGTGCCTTTCCCTACCCTCATTACTGGAAATGCATGAAATCATTTTAGCTGAAAATTAAAAAACAAAATTAAAAAATAAAAAGCTTGAGGCTAGACACCTGGCATTTAAAAATTTAGCAAAGTCATAAGAAAATCAAAACATGGTCTTAATAATGGGAAGTGTTAGTCAGAAGTAGTTCTAGCGTCCTCACTTAACATTAGGGTTAATGCAGCAATAGATACCTCTGCATTCAGACTGGTTTAAAAAAAGCTCACAACATAATTTCATAATAACACCTTTACCTCGATATAGCACGACCCAATACAACACAAATTCAGATATAACGTGGTGAATCAGTGCTCCGGGAGGGCAGAGCTGTGCACTCTGGTGGATCAAAGCAAGTCTGATATAATGCGGTTTAACCTCTATAACACGGTAAAAAATTTTGGCTCCCGAGGACAGCGTTATATCGAGGTAGAGTTGTATATCTATCCATATACCCACTCTCTCCTGATATCATTTACCTATCTAGCTCAGCCTTACCATGCTGTAGCCATAGGCCTTAATGTAGCCTTACATCAATTTACTTTGGTGCTGGTGAGTCTCCCTTGGAATAATGCAGTAGTTAATCACGCCCACACTTCCTTCGTGTCCCAGGTATCCTCTCTCATGGAGTTGATCACATCACTGTGCTGAGCTGTGCAGTAGAAATGAAGTCTGGATTCTATCAGGTGAAGGGAAATCACTCATTGTTTTACAGGGCTGGGGCCCAAAGAACTCTCACCTGGTATAAGCTGAGGTAGGGCACAAAGACTTCAGTGGAGCTATGGAGATTTACCATAGCAGAAGAGGTAGCCCTTTCTCTAAACACAAAGCAACAGGCCCTTTGCTTTTCAGAAATCCTTTCTTTCTTTCCAGAGGACTTCAAAAGTAGATCCCACCCCCCCCCCCAGTTACAGTGAATATACAGCAAGGATACTGCACCTTGCTCTCTAGCCCTTCCCATAAACATTGATGTGTTTCTTGCGATTAACACCAGGATAGCCCCATTCTTCACAATTAATCCTCTGTGCTTTTCCACTTGATTCTGTAAAATGATAGCGTGCTTCCCAATTCCTTCAAAATTTTGCTTTTATCCATAATGGCTGCACACTGAAATGACTTTTCCCTGGCTGTTGCAATTGATCTGCAAAGGGATTTATTAAATGCAACATTTGTCAGAGCTGTTTGAAGATACTTACAGGGACGGCGCTTCCATTTAGGCGACCTAGGCGGTCGCAGGGGCACCAGGATTTGGGAGGGCGCCACCCTCGGCAGCAATTTGGCAGCGGGGGATCCTTCCACGCTCTGGGTCGGCGGTGGCAATTCTGCGGCGGGTCCTTCCCTCGCTCTGGGACCCACCGCCAAAGTGCCCCGTAGACCAGGAGCGCGGAAGGACACTCCCCCGCCGCAGAATTGCCGCCACCGACCGGGAGCGCGGAAGGACCCCTGCCTAGGGCGCCAAAAACCTGGCGTCGCTCCTGGATAGTTAGCCCACTTGCTTTACTCAAAGTTCCCTTTGAGTCTTTATTTTGTTTTTACAGGCAAGTCTCATCTTATGCCGGGGTCCCATTCCACGGTTAGCGCGTAAAGCGAAAACCGCATATAGTCAAAACTGCATTGAGTTGAATGGCGGGTGGAATTTCCTGCACTAGATAAACAGTATTTAAATTGTCATTTTTCTCTTTTTTTTTGCTTTTGCCGACTGCGTAAAGCTGAAATCACGCAAGTTAAATGCATGTAAGATGCGACAGACCTGTATTTGTCTTTATTAATTAATTAATTAATTATATGTCTTTGCTCTTATCCAGTGTCTCCTGTGGTGGCTAGTGACTAGTGAGAGGTACTAGATTGCAATTATTCCTTTGAGGTCAAGGAAAGGAGAGCTGAATTAGGTGGGCTCAATGCTAGGAGATTTCCTATGCATTTACAAAATTCACATAAAGTAGAATAAAAATTAGAAAAAACAATCCATTTATAGAAAGCGCAAATAAATTAAAAATAGTAATAAATAAAATACAAAATATTAACAGACTTAAAAATTAAATAATAAAAACAGAAAAAATTAAAGTAATAAAACACCACCAAATACCCCTTACAGCACCCCATAAAAACAGAAAAAATTAAAGTAATAAAACACCACCAAATACCCCTTACAGCATCCCCCAAATAACCCCTTCCGGTGCCCCCCAAATACTCCCTCCAAGTACACACAAACCCCTCCAACTCCCCCCCCAAACACCACCTCCGGCACCCCCCCCAAGATCCCCTCCAGCACCCCAAAAAAATCCGTCGAGTCCCCCCCCACAGCACTGTCCTCTATTTCTTTTTTGTTTTTGCCGACTGCGTAAAGCTGAAAACGCGCAAGTTAAATGCATATAAGATGCGACAGACATGTATTTGTCTTTATTAATTAATCGATTAATTAATCAATTAATTAATTATATTTGTCTTTAGCTCGTATCCAATGTCTCCTCTGGTGGCTAGTGGATAGTTTGAGGCACTAGATTGCAATTATTCCTTTCAGGTCAAGGAAAGGAGAGCTGAATTAGGTGACCCAATTCACATAAAGTAGAATAAAAAATAGAAAAAATAATACATTTATAGAAAGTGCAAATAAATTAAATATAGTAATGAATAAAATACAAAAATATTAACAGACAAAAATAAAATAATAAAAACTGAAAAAATTAAAGTAATAGACCACCACCAAATACCTGTTACAATATCCCCTATAAATAGCCTTCTCCGGTGCCCCCCAATGCTCTCCCTCTAAGTACACACACACCCCCTCCGGCTCCACCCAATATATCCCCTCCAGCACTCCGAAAAAACCCCTTGCCACCCCCCCGCAAGCAGTGTCCTCTATTTCTCTTTTTTTTGGTTTGTTTTTGCCGACCGCGTAAAGCTGAAATCGCACAAGTTAAATGTGTGTAAGATGCAACAGACCTGTATTTGTCTTAATTAATTAATTTATAGAAAGTGCAAATAAATTTAAAATAGTAATAAATAAAATACAAAAATATTAACAGACAAACATAAAATAATCAAAACTAAAAAAATTAAAGTAACAAAAATTGTAAAATACAATAAAAACAATAAAAAGGGAAAATGAAATAAATCTTTATATATATATAAATGACAATAAATAAAACCGCACTTACAAGACAAAGATAAATAAAAGGTTATAAAAATAAATATTAAGAGAAAACACACAAAAAAGAGAAAAAAAGTTAAAAAAAAAAAAAAGCTAAATTTTAAAACTGAGGGCAAAGGGCCCATGGGACTTGTGCTCCTGTATCCCAGGTGAGGAGCGTTGGTGTGTCCCCCACTCTCTCTCTGTCCTGTCCCCCATGGGGACAGGGCTAGACAGCAGTCTCACTCCGGCCATGCGGCCACCCCAGCCTGGGAGTGAGGGGCGGCGCCCTCCCGGGCTTCTGAACCCACAGACAAAGCCCGGGGGGAACCACTCCCATTTATACCTGCTGGACACAAGGCTCTTGCTCGTGTTGTACAAGGGGCTAATGCGACCCCCCTGTTATACACTGAGCAATGAGGGCTCCCTCCGTGTGGGCAGAGGCGAGACCCTGCGCTCCAGGGACGAGGTAGCTGGCGGACAGACCCCGCCGGAGCGGGGAATGTCGGCAGGCGCCACTCTGCCTTAGACGGGGGTCATCTCCACTTGAGCAAGCGAGACTCCCCGCAACCTCCAGGCACCTCTTCCGTCAGTGGACGGTGACCCTGACTCCGGAGAGACCCCCGGGAGAGCGAGAGAGAGAGACGGGGTGTCCCTCGGCTGGGCCCCCTGGGGCGAGATTCAGCCCAGCCGCAGCGGGATACACAAGGTAGTAGGTGGAGAGGGGAGGGAGAAAGAGAGCCAGGCTGGGGGCCTGCGGGCTCTGCTCCCCTCTCGGCACCAGCCTGAGGGGGGCCTCAGGGCTTTTCCCAGCGTGTACCCAGCTCACACAACCTTGTGCCACGGCTCCGGGCCAAGCCTTCGGAATGAGGGCAGAGAAAAGGGCAACGCTGCCTCTGCCCGGGCTGTGCAGGGAATCACCCCGCCCGCCTGGAACTGCCTCCGGGGACCCAGCTGGGATCGGAGCTCATTGAGACTTCCGGAGCCTGGCCCGCTGCGGTCACTCCAGGAGGGAGACCAGGAACACCTGCCTCTACAATTCAGGGGGATCTAGGGGGACCCCACCCGGATTTCAAGTTCCCGAATAGAGGACACTGCTGCCGGGGGGAGGGGGGGCTCGAGGGGGTTTTTTGGGGTGCTGGAGGGGGTGTGTGTGTACTGGGAGATGGTGTTTGGGAGGTGCTGGACAGAGTATTCGGGGCGTGTAAGAGGGGTGTGTGTATCCTGAGAGGGGGGAGGAGGGTGCTGGGAGGGGTATTTGGGGGTGCTAGAGGGGGTATTTGGAGAGTGCAGGAGGGGCTATTGGGGGTGCAGGAGGGGTATTTCGGGAGAGGCTGGAGGGGTATGTGTGTACTGGGAGGGTGTGTTTGGTGGGTGCTGGGGCGGATATAGGGGGGTGCCGGAGGTGGTGTTTGGGGGGGAGCTGGAGGGGTGTGTGTACTGGGAGGGTTATTTGGGGGTGCTGTAGGAGGTAACGGGGGTGGGGGTACATACTGGAGGTGGGGGGCTGTGTCGCTCCCTCTCATGGTGGCACGGTGGCTGGCGCAGACCTGAGATGTACGAGATGAGCTGTCTAATGGGAACGATAATCTCACCAAATATTAAGGTCTCTGGGGGTTAAATTAAGTTCCCACATGTATCTCATTTGTAATGCATGTGCAGCATAATCATATCTACCAACAATGGTGCGGTCTGGACAGGAGAAAACGACGCCCCTGGCTGGTGAGAAGAGTTTAACCTGGAAAGTAGATAATGTGAGGGTAACGACGGAAACAGTGACCGCTCCAGATTCCCGACTTTGGCTGCACCGAGCATGCGCAGATGAACTGAGCATGCGCAGTAACCTTTGCTGTCGCCGCTGCCCTCTCTCTGCCCTCACTTCTGCGTACGATTTGCTGCCTCCTCTTTGGGGGGGTTTAAAACCACCGAGGGGGGCAAATCGCAGCGAGGGGGCTGCCAGGGTCTGAGCAGGGGGCAAAAATTTACTGGCCAGGGGGGATCAAACTGCTGTAAGTAGCGGCGGGAGAGGGGCTGAAGGGGGAAAATCGGGGGTGGGGGGTGGTAGCCGGGGTTAAGCCCGGGGGGGGAGACGCTGCCAGACCCTGTGCGGGGACAAACCCCCCGTTTAGGGAGGGGAGAGGGGGGAAACAGCGACCCCTGGGGATGAGCCATCCGCTGTGCTCGCAAATCTGGGGGTGTCGGGGTTGTGGGGGGGGGCAGAGGCTGTTTTCGTTCTGCTCCCAGGACGCTGCATGTCACAGACCTCCCAATTCCTACATTGTCAAAGCTCAGACACCGCAGCTCCTCTCTGTCTCACACACGTGTTGCAGGGCTGTTATTGCTCCAGCCAGGAGGCTGAATGCGGTGAAATATTGTACAGACGCCCCCTCCCTCCCTCAAACTCCGCCTCTCACGCTTTGACTTTGTAAAAGTGTCTTCTGTCAGTTTCTATGTCTATATGAAATCACTGCAGCTTCTTTCTCTTATACAATGTGCTGAGTTGCTAACTCCCTCCCAGAGCCCACATGTCTGCACCCCCTGCTATACCCCAGGTCAGAGCCTGCCCCCCTCACTCAAACACCCAGCCCAGTACAAGGGCACTGTTTACAACCCGGGAGCTGCGAGACTGGCATTGTCCAGCCCAGCCCTGTGCTGCCATCCTGCTTCTTCCCCTTCGGTGTGGGCCCATGCTGCACCATGCTACCCCCCTGCCCAACACCCCTCTGGTTCCCTACGCCCAGTGCCACACCACCCAGAGACCCCTCCACACACTCCTGCCCAGCACCCCTCTGACTCCCTACGCCCAGTACCACACTCCTGCCCAGCACCCCTCTGACTACCTACACCCAGTGCCACACCACCCAGAGACCCCCCCACACACACCCCTGCCCAGCACCCCTCTGACTCCCTACGCCCAGTGCCACACCATCCAGAGACCCACACACACACACCTCTTCCCAGCACCCCTCTGCTTCCCTACACCCAGTGCCACACCACCTAGAGACCCCACCCACACACTCCTGCCCAGCACCCCTCTGGCTCCCTACGCCCAGTGCCACACCACTCAGAGACCCCTCCACACACTCCTGCCCAGCACCCCTCTGACTCCCTACGCCCAGTGCCACACTACCCAGAGACCCCCCCACAGCCCTGCCCAGCACCTCTCTGGCTCCCTACGCCTAGTGCCACACCACCCAGAGACCCCTCCACACACACCTGCCCAGCACCCCTCTGGCTCCCTACGCCCAGTGCCACTCCACCCAGAGACCCCCCCACACTCCTGCCCAGCACCCCTCTGGTTCCCTACACCCAGTGCCACACCACCCAGAGACCCACACACACACACCCCTGCCCAGCACCCCTCTGACTCCCTACGCCCAGTGCCACACCATCCAGAGACCCCCACACACACACCCCTGCCCAGCACCCCTCTGGTTCCCTACGCCCAGTGCCACACCACCCAGAGACCTCCACAAACCCCCGTGCCCAGTGCCCTCCCAGACCACTTCCCCACCTACTCAGAACCCCCCAACAGATCCTCTTACTGCCCAGTCACCCCCTAGCTGAAGACCCCCCACAGCCCTTCCACAACTGAGCCCCCCCACAGATCCCCTCACTGCCCCACCACCACAACTGCACAGTGCCCCGCACAGACACCCCACACTTCCCAGTGCCCCAACACACACAGATCTCCCCACGCCCCCACTGCCCAGCATCCCCCCAGACCCACTAGAGACCTACCCTCCCACATGCAGTGGTGAGCTGAAGCCATTTCCCACAGCTCCAAGAACCGGTTGCTAAAATCAGACCTCCGTGGAGAACTGGTTGTTAAAGGGCCAGGAAGTGGGCAAGGAACTCCAGTCCGCAGGCTGGACCCAGGACCGGCACTAGTGTTTTTAGCGCCCTAGGCGCACGGCCATTTTGCCATCCCGCGCGCTGATCCGCGGCTCCACTGGAGCTGCCGCAGGCATGCCTGCGGGAGGTCCATTGGAGCCTCGGGAGCAGCGGACTGTCCGCAGGAATGTCTGCTGCAGGTCCACCGGAGCCGCCTGCCACCCCACCCCCGGCAAAATGCCGCCCCCCAATAATCCTGGCACCCTAGACGATTGCCTAGGCCACTTAAATGGAAGCGCCGGCCCTGGCTGGACCATCCTGTTGCTCCCAGGATTCCCAGCTGGGGAGGCTGAGGCTCCCCTGGCCCTTGCCCCGTTTCCCCCCGCTGCAGCGTGTTCAGCCACCGACATCAGCTTGGCAGCTCAGCTGAGCTTCAGAGTGTTGTCCTGCTGCCGCTTTTTGAGAGGCCTGGCAAGGTGGCGGGGGTGTGTGTGTCCTGCTGCCAGCTCCAGGGCTGGCCAGAGGAGAGGGGAGGGGGCAAGCGGGGCAACTGGCCCGGGCCCTGGAGGGGCCCCCAGCCCCACCAGTATGTCTCCCCCAGCCCCAGCTCCCCACCTTTAAATCAGAACTTTTTATAGTGAACTGGTTGTTAAGATTTTGGCAGCTCATCACTGGCCACACCCTAACCCCCAGCCACAATAGCCAGCCCTGATGGGAGGTGACTGTGTCTGCCAGGCTGAGCTGGCAGCGCAGCCAGAGCTGGTACTGGGGTAGGAAAACTCCGGCCCCTTGGGAGTGGTGCAATCAGCCGGGCTGGAGCATAGCCTACCCAGGCCAAGCTCCCTCAGGACCCAGTTCAGCCTCTCCCCACCCCCTACTGTCCCCTGTGACTGGCCGAGACTGGCCCAGCCTCTGCACCAGTCCCAGGTGGCTCTTCCCCCGGGGAGGCAGGTGGGGCCCCACAGGTCCCAGGCAGTGGAGACAGCTCAGAGCTGGAGCATTGCTGGGGAGCAGGGCAGATCCCTGAGACATGACTCCCGAGATCCCACCCACACCCATTGGCCCCGTGGCCACCAGCCTTGCCAAGCGCTCGAGTGCGCGCACGCGCGCACACACACACGCACACACTTCTCTCTCCCTGCTTTACTATCACTAGCTATGTTACTACAGGATGAAATGTAGACATCCCATAAAATAGCTAGTTCCACACTGTTCTTCATACCTCAGATCACTGAAATGCAGCTTGGCATTTGAGATACTGTATGACTGTAGTACAGTTTGCGATATCACAGAAACCTTCCTCTCTCCAAGTTTACATCTCACCACACCCTTTAGCAATAACGTAAGCATTAAACAGGTTCTGAATCAGTCATCTTTCTTCCCAATTTAGTTTTAACAAAAATGCTGCAACATAAGTAGCTATGGGAGATGGCAGTGCAACTACTAGGTATCAATGGGGGAAAAGTGTGCAAGTAATGTCCTGGATATACTGGCATGGCTGGCTTTAGGCCAATTCAACCAATTCCACTGAATCAGGCCCTGCCCCGGTTCGGTGTACCGGCAAGAGCGAGTGCGCTGTACTGGGGTGGTCCGGCTTCCCCAGGGGGCAATTTAAAGGGCTTGGGGCTCCCAGCAGGGGCTGGAGCGAGCCCTGCATCCCCTGCCCTATCTCCAGCCAACCATCCCCTGCCCTGTCTCCAGGCAACCCCTGCCACACACCCTTGCCTGAAGCCAGCCAGTCCTGCACTCCTCTGTCTCCAGCCCTGCCAACCCATGCCTCAGCCTCCTGTGGCCCTGCCTGAAGCCAGCCAGCCCACCCCACCCCACACATACCTATCTCCAGCCATCCCCACACCCCTTGCCCTGCCTGCAGCCAGACCCTTCCTCCAGTCAGACCCTGCCCTGCCTCCAGCCAGCCCCATGTCCACTGCTGCCCTGCAGTTCCCAGGGTAGTAACCCTGCACACTTGCTTCAATGAGGGGGGCAAGGAGCAGCTGGGACCCACACCTGTGTACACCCTAGGGTAACCAGACAGCAAGTATGAGAAATCGGGATGGGGTGGAGGGTAATAGGATCCTATATAAGAAATAGATCGGAAAATTGGGACTGTCCCTATAAAATCAGGACATCTGGTCACCCTAGTACACCCCCAGGGAGTGGCGGGGACCCACACATGTGAAACAGAGCTCATTTCTAGTTCAGACCCATCTGTTTAAAAAAGAACTTTAGGTAGGGTTAACATAAATCTCTATTTTCCCAGATATGTCAGGCTTTTTGGGTCTTAAAACGCCATCCAGGAAAATACGGACATATGGTAACCTTATTGGTACAAAAAATACATACTGTGGCACATCTCTTAAATCAGAACTTGTTATAGGGAACCGGTTGCTAAGAAATGAATGGCTTTATTTTACATTTTTTTTTTTTTAGTCATCCATGACGGAGCCCCATCAAAAATGTTCAAATTGGGCCCTGCACTTCCTAAAGCCAGCCCTGAACACCGCCCTAGTGTGGGGGTGAGAGCGCCTCCGGGATCCTGACATCCCAGCACTTTACACACCTTCCTGGAGCCTCCCAACCTCTCTTTTACACAGTTCATTATTATACCTTGTCTTACAAACACCAAACACCATTACATGTGCACAAAGATAAATAATTCCCCTCCTCCGATATATACAGAGTTGTGCTTCTGCATATAGTATCTATCTGGGATGAATATTGAGCTCCCAGCTCTTCAGGAATCAGTAAAGAGTCAGCTTCCAAGCCACATGTTGAATCCTATTGTAAACAATATGGGCGACGCATGAGGCATTCTGAAGCAAGAGATAACTGGTAAAGTTTAAAGAAGATGCAGAAAAAAAGCTTTTCTTATGTTTTGTTTATGTTGGATTTATTGTATTATGAAAAGTAAGTATTGAATATAAAAATTAGGTAGTAGGGTATACAGTGTTATAAGAAGAGATTATGCTATTACCATTATCCAGTCTATTTGAACAGTAGTACCTTGAATTAGTGATACTTCACAGAGGGAGAAAGAAGAAAGCTGAATTTAGAGAACAATTATTAACCAGATTCTTGGTTATTCACCAGCCACTTTGCTCCTGTCCACAGCACAAAGCAACATAAACGCAGTATAGTCTGGACAAGAGAATATTCACCTCAAATTGGCATCTACTACACTCCCTGCCCCTGTCCCCCCATTCCCAGTCACCACGAATCAGGATATAGCTGAGTGAAAAGGTGGCATGGCTGAAACATTTATCAGGCAATTGAAAACTAGTATAGAGTACAATAGTCCTGAGAACATCGCTTAATCCTGAGCACTGTGTTTGCAACGTGATGCAGGATGGGCCTGTTGCCATGGCACCATTGGCACCATTGTAAACTCAGTACTGACCTCAAGCCCCCTCCCATAGCAAAACGCCCTTGGACCTTTTCTGGATCCCACCAAAAAATATTAAAATCTGCTGCCCCAGTGCTACTTTCTTTCTACAGGAGACATGATAACAGTGAAATAATTTCCCTACATTCCATCAACCTCTGCATCACACATTTTCAGTATTTAAAAGACTCTCTCATATTTATTTGTCTATGTGAAGTCTCACAACAGTTCACAAATTTTAGAATTGCCTTTTGCTGCATTTATCTTGCCTGTGAACTCAGCTCTTACAGTCCTATTTTCACACGTCCTTGCTTGTGTATAGAAACTGATTCACAAATATTCAGTAAGTTTATTATATGGTGTCATCTTAGAACCTTCCCAAGTGCAAAAATCTTCTGCAACAATGAAGGCTTGGGCTGATGACCAGTGGCTGCAGACCTTTTGGATGGTCCACATTTCTGCATCTTTGTGCAAAACTCACCAAAATAAAAGCTGCACTGACAGTGGAGAAGAAAAAACAACTGTACTACGGGGATCTGCAACACCAGATTATTATTGGTCAATCACTGCTCTCTCTCCTAAACTAAGATGGAATGGATTTCTTTAATGTAAGTAGTCACAACATATGGTTAAATATTTTATGATCAATATCCTGTTAAGAACTCAGCAGTCACAGATAATACCTGTCTTCTTTGGTAACTAGTATCCTGTCTGTTCCCCCAAACCAAAAGTGATCAGACAAAAAACTTGCATGGAGCATTCAATGGAGGTGTGAGACATACCTGCATACCTACAACCATGGTGACAAGCTTGAGGAAACTCCCCTACCCTCATTCACAACCACCTTAGCATTTAGACAAATTCTAGTGTTGAAACTCTGATTGATATCTGACTGATATCCAAAATACTGAAGCAGACACATTTCATTGTCAGCCCCCTGAAGGAACATCACCCATAGTAAGAAGTGATCAGCTCCTACTATCTAGCCTAAAGAAATTCCTGCAGTCATCGGTTTACCCATAAACAAATCTACTGTTCTCCCTTCAACCAGTTCAACCTATTGCATATTTTCTCTACAAAACCATTTGCTCACTCTTAAGTAAGAATTCTTATGCATGCATACACCCAAATTCTGCCTGAGTTAGAATCAGAGAATGAGGGTTGGAAGGGATCTCAGGAGGCTTCTAGTCCAACCCCCTGCTCAAAGCAGGACCAACCCCAACTAAATCATCCCAGCCAGGGCTTTGTCAAGCCTGATCTTAAAAACCTCTAAGGAAGGAGATTCAACCACTTCCTTAGGTAACCACATCTATTCCTGACAGATTCAAGACTGTGAGCTAAAATCATCAGTGAAGACTCAGGAGTTCAAGCTTCCTGGAGTGGGTGAGTTTCCTCATTTTCTCTCTCGGTTTCCTTTTCTAACTCAGGTATTAAACTGTAAAAATGTAACTTACTTTGTTTAGGCTCTCCTTGTGATGTAGAGATGGGGATAGGGACATGCTACATCTGGGACAAATAAAGGTGTCAGCTTGAAAGTGCTGTTTGACTCATTCCATTGGGCACACAATGAGTACATTGATCGAGTTACACAACCACCCCTCTCCAGAACAGTAGAATTATCAGGGGGAGAACCCAGACAAGTAAGCCCAATAAATGAGCATACCCCAAGTAATGGGCAAATCTGGTAAAAGTACAGAAATACTAAAGGTATTCCTGGCTAACTGCCTGAATAATAAAGAATCTTTACAATAACTGTATAATCATTTCTTAAATGGTTTGCATGCCTGTAATCATGGTGATTTCTTTATTGCTCCTAATTTCTATATTGTTTATCTGTGTGGTGTCTGTTTGTTTTTCTTTACTTTCTTAGGCTGATATATAAGTAATTTTGCTGTGTGTAAAACAATTTAGATGATGCGATCTAATTTCTTAGAAAATCAAGTAACATTATGTTAGGATTGGTTAGTTTAATTACATTAAAACGATTGATTAAAGACATTGCTGAGAATGAGGTGATACTGATATGTGTATGTTATAGGGGTTTCTCTATTTCAGATTCTTCAGATTTCCAGACAACGATTTTCTCCAAAAAAGTTGCACCAAGCAAAAAATTACCTCAATACACATAATGGCAAGTAAGTAGAATTTTTCCATGTGTTCCCATGGCGGGGAGGGCTAGCTCAGTGTTTTGAGCATTGGCCTGCTAAAGCCAGGGTTGTGAGCCTAATCCTTAAGGGGACCATTTATGGATCATGGCCCAAAAAAAAAAAAAGCAAGGCAAAAAAAAAACTGTCAGGGACAGTACTTGGTCCTGATAGTGAAGGCAGGGGATTGGACTCAATGACCTAGTTCTGTGACATAAGTATATCCCCATATATTATTATATATTACATATTTTTAAAAAACCCATTATCTTCAAGCAACTCTGCTTCTTTTTTTAATTGACATTTTTTTAATTTACATTTACTGTCCTGAGTCACTATGTCTATACATTGTTACAATCTTGTACTGATCTCCTTATCTCTGATAACATTCACTCTTCATTGAGCAAATACAGCCAAAATTTGCAAGCCACAAATATTTCAGAATTATGCACATGCCTGCAATTTATTTATGTCTGTCATGTCACTGGCCTATGAATGATGTCTTGTTTCTTTAGGTTTACCCTGCTTATGGGTTTGCAATGTACATCGCTTACCTTCTAACTCAACTTTGAGTCTTATATGCATTGATATGCCATGTTTGCACTTAAGTAACTGTTTTCTCTTGTAAACAATTCTCAGGGAAATCTTTTGAAGAAAAAATTGCAAATGTTTTAGCATACATAAGGAGTAGCACATATCCTGAAGGAATGAATAAAGCAGGCAGACTGAACCTGCGTCGATATGCTGTCAACTTTTCATTGGAAGGTAAGGATTATTTTTATTTTAAAATAGTACTGACACATAACACAGGAAACTTCAGCCTGTAAATTATGGTCATGATGTCCCAACACTGGGAGTATTTGGAGTGTTAACCTTACCTTCAATGGGACTGGAATTTGGATCTCTATTTTTATAAAAATTTTCCAGAAAATCTGTCTATGCCAGTGGTGCAACAAAAGGAGTGTGCTGTGCAGTTGCGTGAGAAATGAGTCTAAAATTTATTTTAAAAAAAAACTGATGACTTTGTTTCATTCCTTAATTATGTTATCCGGTCTGCTGCAAGCACCACCACCAATCACTATATGTTCAATGAGCAAAAACTTCTAACTATATACCAGGCCCGCCCAGAGGATTCTGGGGCTTGTGGTCTCTGGTGGCAGGGGGGCCCTGCTTCAGCAGTAATTCAGCCATGGGGTTTCACTCTGCCCTGGAGGAAGGACCCCCCCCCACTGGCGAAGACCAAGAGTGGAAGAAGCTCTGGGGGCCCAGGCCCCTCGAGAGTTTTCCAGGGCACAAGGTGCAAGTGAAGGACCCCACTTCAGGGGCCCTGAAAAACTCTCGTGAGGGCCCGTGTGGGGCCCAGGGCAAATTGCCCCACATGCCCCCCCCTCTGGGCAGCCCTGCTATACACTGAAATTTCCCCCTTGTACTCAAGGCATTATGAACCAGACTGTATATAGATGTCTTTTATAGGCATATGCCTTTTAATTAATTAATGGTTTTGCCAATGACCACTTATAGCTTAAGTTAAATACTTTTCCCACACCCCAGCCCTGGCAGAAGCCACAAGGCAGCAGGAGAAGCCCCTATGCCTGACCCCATCTCCAGGAAACATGCCTGGTAGGGCAGGAGACTCCACAGCACCCTGCTCCTAGTCCCCTAAAGAACCACAGGATCCAAAACTCCACCACGGCCCTGGGACTGGAGGAGCTCTCACTCCTTTCTGCAGCCGTGACACAGGGACAGGGCTTCTCCAGTCCTGGTGCTGTGTGGGACAGCAGGGTGGGTGGGAAATGAGCCAAGGAGTTGTGGGGCCAGCAAAATGGTGGGGAGCCCAGGTGGAACATGGCTGCAAACCTGGGGAAGAGGACGAAAGGGATAAGGCCATAGGTGGTGTAGCCAGTGGACAGGGTGGGTAGGGGCCCAACAATTGCTCTGTCCCAGGGCCCAGATAAACTTTAATCATCCTCTGTGCTCCATCTTCTATGATCAACAAAGGGGAGATTGTTCCACTCAGCAAAAGGAAGAAAGGTTGTTGTTGTACATACCATGAAAGAAGCCCTGCAACTCTTTAAAAGGTATCATGACAGTCCAGAGGGTGGACATCTAGGAATATTCAAAACCAGGAATGCGCTGACATCAAAATACTTTTGGCCAGGGATGACAAAAGACATTGCCAATTGGGTATGTAAATTAATGAAACAAAATCCTGATGAATGGTGTTTACAATTGAAATAGAAGTACAAAATGAATGAAAGAAATATAAAAGTATATTTGGTGTGCAAATGTGAACTCTGTTCCCTTGTGATACTATTTCCATAACGAAATGTTCATGTCATCATATTGTTCCATCAAAAACAGGTTGCACAGTGTCTGACTTGCCAGAAAGAGGGAAAGCAATCAAATCTGGATACCACCTTGAAAAGCATAGAGGTGAATTTTTGAATCAGACACGTTATTGTTTATCATTATCCATGGTTATTTCTGCAATACAATGAGGCTTTGATTTTGAAACAAGTCCAATGCATGTAAGTGGCACAGCATAGTGCAGCAATTACCTCTAATACGCCTTCGCACTGGCTGGGGATATTTCTTGTGCTTTACTCTAGTATTGTTTTCAATCACTCATTCCTGCACTTCTTTTCGTTTGTTTATTCTTTCTTTCTTTTTCTTCTGCATTTAAAAGTGGGCTTTCATTTGGATTCTATGGCTGTTATAACCATATTACATTGTGTACTCTGCTTCTCACATATGGGTTCATTGAGAACATTTATTAATAAACATGTGAAATATGACTGTAACTGGTACCCTTCTATGTAGGTCACTCGGATCTGGGAATTGGTGGGAATGGATTTAATAGGACCGTTTCCAGTAACAAAGAATGGATACCAGTACATAGTTACAGCCATAGATTATCTTTCAAGATGGGTGGAAGCCTTTCCACTTAGAAATAAGTCGTCATCTGAGGTGGTAGAGATCATGTTCACCATGATTCTTCGACGTGGATGCCCACAGCGGATACTGACAGATCGTGGTGCAGAATTCAATAATACGGTAATGATTTCTTTTTTTCTGGTTATTTGTACTTTTTATTCAAAGTCACTGTCAGGTCACCCATAGATCTCAAACAACCACCATCTTTTCTTTTTATATATATAAACTGCTGTTGGTCCCCATCAGTGTTGCTATAAAATTATTTTTCTTCATATCTAACAAAGAAACGAACAAGTACTTGTTTCCAAAACAAATATGAGAAGACATGCTATTCCTGTTGCTAATTACACATAAAAGTAGTGGCAGATACGCAAAGGAACATTCCTCAACACAAGTCTATATGTACGTTTATGGTGTAACTTTTTTTCTTTCAGCTTAACTTGTATGTTTGTAATAAATTGGGAATAGAACGTAGCTTCACCAGTCCATACCACCCACAAACCAATGGCTTGGCTGAAAACGCTAATAAATCCATAAAAAGGTAAGTGAATGGGTGGGTATCGTACAGTATTAATGGCAAGTAGAATGTGCTATATTAGAAGATGCAACTCACAAAAAAATCTTCAAAAGCAATGTGTTACATGGAAATCTTTTTCATTACGTATTACACCTTTTTGATTGTGTATGATCTGTTTCAAACAAGACCGTACGTGTGACTTTCTTTTCTTAAACAATCAAATCAATTTGCCTTTGTTACAGAGCACTGCGGAAGATGGTTGATGACAATGGGAGTAATTGGGATAAATTACTTGAACCCATTTTGTTTTATTTGTGAACTAAAATACATGCAACAACAAAAATTTCACCTTTCCGACTAATGTTTGGTGATGATGTAGTGTTTCCAGAAGATGTCTTAGAGAATTACACGGTAAGTGTATGTTATTCCCAGCACCTTTCATGTACACATGGCATTCTGTGTGCCTTCATGTTACAAATACAACCACTTCTCCATTTGTTTACAAAGATCCCAGATCTGAATAGGTTAGTGGAAGATTTCTTCAAAGAGAACAGCATGAATATGAAATCGAGACATGACGCTGACATTGCGCTGCCACTAAATAACATTGCTAAAGCACAAGAAAAACAACAAAGACATTATGCTAAAAAGACTTCTAAATATGGGGAAATAAAATTTGAAGTTGGGGACTCTGTACTATTACTGAATACTAGACAGAGAACAAGAAAAGAAGGAGTATTGGAATCTAAATATCATGGACCATACAAAATTATGAGTGTTGAAGGTAAGAGAGTGAAATTACAAACCATCTCAGGGAAACAGTTAGGAACCATGTACAGTATTGCACACTTAAAACCAGTAAAAGAGCCAACAACATTAGCTGCTGAAAGCACATCAGAGGGAAAAACTGGCACTGAAATTGGAGTTGGTGACGCTGAACCAGAAACACCCATGGAAGAGATTAGAGAAGTGGATGGCACTGTATCTCATGACAGCAAAGTGGAAAACATAGAGGTCACAGCAATAGAAAAAGAGGAATATATAGGGCAAGATGTGTCAAACAATGATACAAGTGATGCTGATGACAGTTTTGATGACATGCTTACAGAGGAAGTGGAAGACAAGCAATGGCTTCTGAAAGGTAATTGGTTACCGCTCTTTTCTTAAACAGATTAACATACTTTATAACTTGAACTATATTAAAGGTTTTCATGTACAAAGTGGCGGCATTGACAGTATTAAAGCAGAGAAAAAGGAAACTGTATTACCATGCATGTAATACGTGTTAATATTTTTTTCCTAGTAAAATTGGTAATGACCAGCAAACACACAGAGAGACTGGAGGCGAAAGTGAGAAACATAAAATTGTATGGCTCTTCATTTCATTGCCTGAAACCGAGAAGCTGGATAAGTGATGAGGTACATTTAAGTACCACTAAACATGTATTTGTTGATGTGATTGATTACTCAAATACCATTGTAATTGTGCTTTTCTTCCATCATGTGTTGTAGGTTATTGATGCATTTTTGAGCTGTGTAGTTGAGAAAGCAGATGGAAAGGTAGGCTAGTTACTGTGATACATGACACAATACACTGATGCACTAAGTAAACAATCACGGGAATATGTGGCACAGCATATTTAAGTCCAAATGCCCTTGAAATATCAACAGACACCTGAAATTTCAACATTTCTGTGTATATACTGCTGCCAAACATTTACTAAAATGTATTTGGAGGTGCATATCGGACATACAATAGAGGGCCACATTAGTTCTGCTGTACAGTTCAGTGGGTCCATTAATTGAACACAAGTATGCGAACAGCTTAGTCACTTTTTAAAGGAAGTAATTCAGAGCACATTGATTACAAATCATTTGTTTTTATAGGACTATCTTACATATACGTATCTGATTTGTAACACTAAGGATCCATTTCATGTCTGTCTATATTAAATTCATTATGTTCTTGACGTGCCACAATTATTAATGCATTAATAGCTTTGTTGACTGTCAACAGGTACAAGCCATCTCATCAGTAGTTTCCACTGTCATTCTCTCAGGCAGAGCTACACAAGTGAAAGTGAAGGTAAATGTTAACATACTTTCATACATAAAATGAAAAAAACCAATTTCAGTCACTGAGTTAAACACAGTGTGAAACAGCAAAAACTACGATATGTTTGATGTGGGGGAGTAGTCCAATAGTAATACATGTAATGAATCTGGGAAATACAGTATAATGTATATTTCATGGTTTGCCTCACTGGAAACTATAATTACATTTCTAATTTCTTTTAAATAAATACAGAGTGAATTACTTCAAAATGATATATTATTGCTTCCTTACCACACACCAGGTCATTGGGTTCTTGCGGTAAGATGTTTTGTATTGTGCTTCTGGATTATAAATGTGGCAATAAATAAGAGATTTGTAACACAAATATGGTAGTGGTGATATACTTTGCCATGCTGCGGGTTTTCTGGGAGTGCAGTGCATGCTAAGGAAAGTGGAATGTGATTGTTAAAAATACATTGATACTGTCAATTTACATTATTCATGTAACATGGAAGAATACATTCTGTAAAGAGTTGATTGATTTCACAATATGATTATATGTTGTGTGTTTCTGTTACATTACAAATGATTATATGTTAATTGCATACTGATTGTTGATATATTTTTTGAATATATATAAATTTTTTGAGATAATCACATTACCAATACATTTTATGAAAATATTTAAACTTACAGATAGCCTTGATGAAAAAAAAGGAATTGTTAATAATTGACCCATTGTGTGATGAGATCAGATATGAAAGAACATGCCTGAGGAATTGGAGGTGATTTATTAGATACTTACTTTCACAGTGGACACTAACTGTTCCATTGAAATTGTTTTTAAAGGGAATGTTACAATAATGAGAATAATGTCTTCCTATTAGCTACAAATAAACATTGAAACAGCATATACTTGTACTGAATGTACTTAATAATGGACTTTGAGTGAACTTGTGTGATGTGACTCTGGGGAACGACTTCACAGAATGTGGACACACACGAAACAGTAGCATGTTGCATGATTGAGAATGTGTTATTATCAACATGGGGCACAGCAACTCAGGTGACACACTGTGTAAGTGTGAGACAATAATATGAAATATGGTAAGTAAAAAGCGAGAGAATGGATTTCTTCTATGTCCAGAAAACAGAGTGGGAAAAAACGGAAAGCAAAGCGCATTTATGCAGTCTGCTAATGTACTCTGTAAAAATTTCAGAAACTTCATCAAACGATTAACTAGTAAATCCTCATCTGATTGGAACAGTAAAATTATGCAGCATCCCAGACAAAGTGATGGCCACAACTGTGGACCACTCATCTTAAAGGTATTGAATACCAAATTGGCATTATTATTGGTTATATATGTTTAATTATCCATGTTGAAAGTAAATGCTAGAGATTACCAGTGGGCACTGCACTGGTGTCCTTGCCAAGGTGTATGGGGGTGGGCTTGTGGCCACAAGAAGGGATGGGTTCTCCAGTGGCAGGTGCGGTGCTGGGGGATCAGATTCTACCATCCAGCCCTTCCTGACAGCTGCTGTTGCAGTGGCCAGGAGCACCAGGCCCTTGTAAATCACTGTAACCCAGAGCCCCTTTTGGTCCTCCACAGTAGGCAGCCCTGCCAGGAGCATTTAACAGCATTGCCAGACCTTATGGCAGGGCCGCAGATGTGGGGGGGGAGGGGATAAAGGGAGCAGTGCTGTTAAATCATAAAGCACTGCCACATCAGAAGTGTAACGTCAGCCATGTATGGTCTGGAACCAGTGGCCAATTCTTACCGGTACACTGGACCAGCCCACTTTCACCTATGGTAAGTATGAGGTTTATTCTAAATATCAGTGTTGTTAGTTTGCAGAAACATATTTGCAGCACAAAGACATCAGTACGGTGGAAACAACACAGAAGGCTAATACTGCGTTTAGAAGACATATAGCAATTCTTCTAATGAAGGAGTCAGGTAATTACTTTCTACCATGTATTGTGGACTCATTAGGCACATGTGAGGATAACATGAAGAGTGGAATTTTGTCACATAACAGACAGTTATCTTAATAACCCTAAAGTGGGATATCTCACAGGTTTGGTTCTGAAATGGTGACTATGAATCAATAATATCTTTAAGTACACAAAAATTTGAATGGGGTGAATGATTACTATTGATCGACCAGTTAAATGAAACTTGAATTTTTAGATACAGGTGCAGTAAAGTTAAAATTGGAAAAAAATATTCCAAAAAAAGGAAGAGATATGTGTGTTCAAACCATTGACTGGATTACAATATTGACAATTAATACATCAAGATTAGCATTTTCAGTGTTGGTCGTAACGTATTCATCATTTCGTAATGCTATATTTATTTTTAAGAAAGCGTGGAGGACTACTGCATATACTGCAACCTTATCGACTGTGAAAAAGAAAGTGAGGATTGCACGATGGTAAGAAACATAGAATTACATGAGAAATATATGCCATAAACTGCGTAAGGATCATGATGCTTGTAAAAATTCCACAACATTACACATTTTCTTCATGCTGATAGTTATATATTAGGTAATGTTCACATGTTGAAGGAATAGGATGAGTCAATGCAAAGTATGTATAACATAACTTATGTGATTTAATTTCTTAATTCTTACTTATCAAAGGTCCAGTGTGATTCTTGCAAGAGGTGGGCACACATACCATGCATTACAGAAGGAATCAATCAAGAAAACCTGACATATGAGAAGAAAGAGTACAACTGCAAGACATGTGCATAGTTCACTTCATTAACAAAAAGAAAAAGGCAATAAAGAAAACCCATTGTTTAACTGCCTCTTGTTCAAAACATAATGCAACCCAAAGAAATATATTTCTATGTATACATCAGATTATAATAAATGTTCTTGATGTTAAATAAATTATTCTCTGTATTTCTGTCCATATATATAATGCAAACTATAAAATTTTAAAAGTAATTTTAAAAAATGAAAGTGGTGTCATCATAGGAGTGCTCCATACCCCGAAACCTAACCTCCCTTTTCATGTATTCATACACAAGAAAGTGAAAGAGCGTGCCTCGAGCACCCATAGGCAGCCATGTCATTGGAACTAAACCATGAGGAAGCCAATGGAAAAAAAGAAAGGGGCCACTCTGGTTATCACCTTGGGGTCAGGGGTGTGCCCTGTACCCCCAAAACTTACTTCCCTTTACACATATTCACACACAAAAAAGCGAAAGAGCGTGCCTCGATCACCCAATAGGTCAATTTGGCACATTAGACAGGAGGAAGCAGATCCTGAGTGGTTTCGACCACAAACTCCATCCCTCCCGATATGCAACCATCCCCGGACCAGTGACAGGTGCATAGGCAGCCATGTCATTGGAACTAAACCATGAGGAAGCCAGTGGAAACAATGAAAGGGGCCACTCTGGTTATCACCTTGGGGTCAGGGGTGTGCCCTGTACCCCCAAACCTTACTTCCCTTTACACGTATTCACACACAAAAAAGCGAAAGAGCGTGCCTCGATCACCCAATAGGTCAATTTGGCACATTAGACAGGAGGAAGCAGATCCTGAGTGTTTTCGACCACAAACTCCATCCCTCCCGATTTGCAACCATCCCCGGACCAGTGACAGGTGCATAGGCAGCCATGTCATTGAAACTAAGCAAGGAGGAAGCCAGTGGAAACAATGAAAGGGGCCACTCTGGTTATCACCTTGGGGTCAGGGGTGTGCCCTGTACCCCAAAACTTACTTCCCTTTACACATATTCACACACAAAAAAGTGAAAGAGCATGCCTCGATCACCCAATAGGTCAATTTGGCACATTAGACAGGAGGAAGCAGATCCTGAGTGTTTTCGACCACAAACTCCATCCCTCCCGATATGCAACCATCCCCGGACCAGTGACAGGTGCATAGGCAGCCATGTCATTGGAACTAAGCAAGGAGGAAGCCAGTGGAAACAATGAAAGAGGCCACTCTGGTTATCACCTTGGGGTCAGGGGAGTGTCCTCTACCCCAAACATTACTTCCCTTTACACGTATTCAGACACAGGTAAGCGAAAGAGCATGCCTCAATCACCCAATATGTCAATTTGGCCCATTGGCCAGGAAGAAGCAGATCCTGAGTGTTTTCGACCACAGACTCCATCCCTCCCGATTTGCAACCATCCCCGGACCAGTGACAGGTGCATTGGCAGCCATGTCATTGGAACTAAACCATGAGGAAGCCAGTGGAAAAAAAGAAAGGGGCCACTCTGGTTATCACCTTGGGGTCAGGGGTGTGCCCTGTACCCCCAAACCTTACTTCCCTTTACACGTATTCACACACAAAAAAGCGAAAGAGCGTGCCTCGATCACCCAATAGGTCAATTTGGCACATTAGACAGGAGGAAGCAGATCCTGAGTGTTTTCGACCACAAACTCCATCCCCCCCGATTTGCAACCATCCCCGGACCAGTGACAGGTGCATAGGCAGCCATGTCATTGAAACTAAGCAAGGAGGAAGCCAGTGGAAACAATGAAAGGGGCCACTCTGGTTATCACCTTGGGGTCAGGGGAGTGCCCTCTACCCCAAACGTTACTTCCCTTTACACGTATTCAGACACAGAAAAGCGAAAGAGCGTGCCTCAATCACCCAATATGTCAATTTGGCCCATTAGCCAGGAAGAAGCAGATCCTGAGTGTTTTCGACCACAGACTCCATCCCTCCCGATTTGCAACCATCCCCGGACCAGTGACAGGTGCATAGGCAGCCATGTCATTGGAACTAAACCATGAGGAAGCCAGTGGAAAAAAAGAAAGGGGCCACTCTGGTTATCACTTTGGGGTCAGGAGTGTGCCCTGTACCCCCAAAACTTACTTCCCTTTACACGTATTCACACACAAAAAAGCGAAAGAGCGTGCCTCGATCACCCAATAGGTCAATTTGGCACATTACACAGGAGGAAGCAGATCCTGAGTGGTTTCGACCACAAACTCCATCCCTCCCGATATGAAACCATCCCCGGACCAGTGACAGGTGCATAGGCAGCCATGTCATTGGAACTAAACCATGAGGAAGCCAGTGGAAACAATGAAAGAGGCCACTCTGGTTATCACCTTGGGGTCAGGAGTGTGCCCTGTACCCCCAAAACTTACTTCCCTTTACACGTATTCACACACAAAAAAGTGAAAGGGCGTGCCTCGATCACCCAATAGGTCAATTTGGCACATTAGACAGGAGGAAGCAGATCCTGAGTGTTTTCGACCACAAACTCCATCCCTCCCGATTTGCAACCATCCCCGGACCAGTGACCGGTGCATAAGCAGCCATGTCATTGGAACTAAGCAAGGAGGAAGCCAGTGGAAACAATGAAAGAGGCCACTCTGGTTATCACCTTGGGGTCAGGGGAGTGTCCTCTACCCCAAACATTACTTCCCTTTACACGTATTCAGACACAGAAAAGCGAAAGAGCGTGCCTCAATCACCCAATATGTCAATTTGGCCCATTAGCCAGGAAGAAGAAGATCCTGAGTGTTTTCGACCACAGACTCCATCCCTCCCGATTTGCAGCCATCCCCGGACCAGTGACAGGTGCATAGGCAGCCATGTCATTGGAACTAAACCATGAGGAAGCCAGTGGAAAAAAAGAAAGGGGCCACTCTGGTTATCACCTTGGGGTCAGGGGTGTGCCCTGTACCCCCAAAACTTACTTCCCTTTATCTGTATTCACACACAAAAAAGCGAAAGAGCGTGCCTCGAGCAGCCATGTCATTGGAACTAAACAAGGAGGAAGCCAGTGGAAACAATGAAAGGGGCCACTCTGGTTATCACTTTGGGGTCAGGGGTGTGCCCTGTACCCCCAAACCTTACTTCCCCTTACACGTATTCACACACAAAAAAGCGACAGAGCGTGCCTCGATCACCCAATAGGTCAATTTGGCACATTACACAGGAGGAAGCAGATCCTGAGTGTTTTCGACCACAAACTCCATCCCTCCCGATTTGCAACCATCCCCGGACCAGTGACAGGTGCATAGGCAGCCATGTCATTGGAACTAAACCATGAGGAAGCCAGTGGAAAAAAAGAAAGGGGCCACTCTGGTTATCACCTTGGGGTCAGGAATGTGCCCTGTACCCCCAAAACTTACTTCCCTTTACACGTACTCACACACAAAAAAGCGAAAGAGCGTGCCTCGATCACCCAATAGGTCAATTTGGCACATTAGACAGGAGGAAGCAGATCCTGAGTGTTTTCGACCACAAACTCCATCCCTCCCGATTTGCAACCATCCCCGGACCAGTGACAGGTGCATAGGCAGCCATGTCATTGGAACTAAGCAAGGAGGAAGCCAGTGGAAACAATGAAAGAGGCCACTCTGGTTATCACCTTGGGGTCAGGGGTGTGCCCTGTACCCCCAAAACTTACTTCCCTTTATCTGTATTCACACACAAAAAAGCGAAAGAGCGCGCCTCGAGCAGCCATGTCATTGGAACTAAACAAGGAGGAAGCCAGTGGAAACAATGAAAGGGGCCACTCTGGTTATCACTTTGGGGTCAGGGGTGTGCCCTGTACCCCCAAACCTTACTTCCCCTTACACGTATTCACACACAAAAAAGCGAAAGAGCGTGCCTCGATCACCCAATAGGTCAATTTGGCACATTAGACAGGAGGAAGCAGATCCTGAGTGTTTTCGACCACAAACTCCATCCCTCCTGATTTGCAACCATCCCCGGACCAGTGACAGGTGCATAGGCAGCCATGTCATTGAAACTAAGCAAGGAGGAAGCCAGTGGAAACAATGAAAGGGGCCACTCTGGTTATCACCTTGGGGTCAGGGGAGTGCCCTCTACCCCAAACGTTACTTCCCTTTACACGTATTCAGACACAGAAAAGCGAAAGAGCGTGCCTCAATCACCCAATATGTCAATTTGGCCCATTAGCCAGGAAGAAGCAGATCCTGAGTGTTTTCGACCACAGACTCCATCCCTCCCGATTTGCAACCATCCCCGGACCAGTGACAGGTGCATAGGCAGCCATGTCATTGGAACTAAACCATGAGGAAGCCAGTGGAAAAAAAGAAAGAGGCCACTCTGGTTATCACCTTGGGGTCAGGGGTGTGCCCTGTACCCCCAAAACTTACTTCCCTTTATCTGTATTCACACACAAAAAAGCGAAAGAGCGTGCCTCGAGCAGCCATGTCATTGGAACTAAACAAGGAGGAAGCCAGTGGAAACAATGAAAGGGGCCACTCTGGTTATCACTTTGGGGTCAGGGGTGTGCCCTGTACCCCCAAACCTTACTTCCCCTTACACGTATTCACACACAAAAAAGCGAAAGAGCGTGCCTCGATCACCCAATAGGTCAATTTGGCACATTAGACAGGAGGAAGCAGATCCTGAGTGTTTTCGACCACAAACTCCATCCCTCCTGATTTGCAACCATCCCCGGACCAGTGACAGGTGCATAGGCAGCCATGTCATTGAAACTAAGCAAGGAGGAAGCCAGTGGAAACAATGAAAGGGGCCACTCTGGTTATCACCTTGGGGTCAGGGGTGTGCCCTCTACCCCAAACGTTACTTCCCTTTACACGTATTCAGACACAGAAAAGCGAAAGAGCATGCCTCGATCACCCAATACGTCAATTTGGTCCATTAGCCAGGAAGAAGCAGATCCTGAGTGTTTTTGACCACAGACTCCATCCCTTCCGATTTGCAACCATCCCTGGACCAGTGACAGGTGCATAGGCAGCCATGTCTTTGGAACTAAGCAAGGAGGAAGCCAGTGGAAACAATGAAAGGGGCCACTCTGGTTATCACCTTGGGGTCAGGGGTGTGCCCTCTACCCCCAAACCTTACTTCCCTTTACACGGATTGACACACAAAAAAGCGGAAGAGCGTGCCTCGGTCATCCCATAGGTCAATTTGGCCCATTAGCTAGGAAGAAGCAGATCCTGAGTGTTTTCGACCACAAACTCCATCCCTCCCAATTTGCAACCCCATGGACCAGTGGAGGAAGCAGATCCTGAGTGTTTTCGACCACAAACTCCATCCTCCCAATTTGCAACCCCATGGACCAGTGGAGGAAGCAGATCCTGAGTGTTTTCGACCACAAACTCCATCCCTCCCGATTTGCAACCCCATGGACCAGGGGAGGAAGCAGCTCCTGAGTGTTTTCGACCACAAACTGCATCCCTCCCGATTTGCAACCCCATGGACCAGGCGGCAGCAATTCCTGAGCACGAGCACAGATGGTTTTCTTATGTTACAGAAACTGAAGCTAGTTGCAAAACGGGAGGGTTGCTCAAACTGACGTTACACCTGGTTCTGCAGAGGCGCTGACAGATGGGCTAGTGCTGCGTCTCAGGTCTGCGCCAGCCACCCTGCCACCATGAGAGGGGGTACATACTGGAGGTGGGGGGCTGTGTCGCTCCCTCTCATGGTGGCAGGGTGGCTGGCGCAGACCTGAGACGCAGCACTAGCCCATCTGTCAGCGCCTCTGCAGAACCCGGCCATATGATAACCCTCACATTATCTACTTTCCAGGTTAAACTCTTCTCACCAGCCAGGGGCGTCGTTTTCTCCTGTCCAGACCGCACCATTGTTGGTAGATATGATTATGCTGCACATGCATTACAAATGAGATACATGTGGGAACTTAATTTAACCCCCAGAGACCTTAATATTTGGTGAGATTATCGTTCCCATTAGACAGCTCATCTCGTACATCTCAGGTCTGCGCCAGCCACCGTGCCACCATGAGAGGGAGCGACACAGCCCCCCACCTCCAGTATGTACCCCCACCCCCGTTACCTCCTACAGCACCCCCAAATAACCCTCCCAGTACACACACCCCTCCAGCTCCCCCCCAAACACCACCTCCGGCACCCCCCTATATCCGCCCCAGCACCCACCAAACACACCCTCCCAGTACACACATACCCCTCCAGCCTCTCCCGAAATACCCCTCCTGCACCCCCAATAGCCCCTCCTGCACTCTCCAAATACCCCCTCTAGCACCCCCAAATACCCCTCCCAGCACCCTCCTCCCCCCTCTCAGGATACACACACCCCTCTTACACGCCCCGAATACTCTGTCCAGCACCTCCCAAACACCATCTCCCAGTACACACACACCCCCTCCAGCACCCCAAAAAACCCCCTCGAGCCCCCCCTCCCCCCGGCAGCAGTGTCCTCTATTCGGGAACTTGAAATCCGGGTGGGGTCCCCCTAGATCCCCTGAATTGTAGAGGCAGGTGTTCCTGGTCTCCCTCCTGGAGTGACCGCAGCGGGCCAGGCTCCGGAAGTCTCAATGAGCTCCGATCCCAGCTGGGTCCCCGGAGGCAGTTCCAGGCGGGCGGGGTGATTCCCTGCACAGCCCGGGCAGAGGCAGCGTTGCCCTTTTCTCTGCCCTCATTCCGAAGGCTTGGCCCGGAGCCGTGGCACAAGGTTGTGTGAGCTGGGTACACGCTGGGAAAAGCCCTGAGGCCCCCCTCAGGCTGGTGCCGAGAGGGGAGCAGAGCCCGCAGGCCCCCAGCCTGGCTCTCTTTCTCCCTCCCCTCTCCACCTACTACCTTGTGTATCCCGCTGCGGCTGGGCTGAATCTCGCCCCAGGGGGCCCAGCCGAGGGACACCCCGTCTCTCTCTCTCGCTCTCCCGGGGGTCTCTCCGGAGTCAGGGTCACCGTCCACTGACGGAAGAGGTGCCTGGAGGTTGCGGGGAGTCTCGCTTGCTCAAGTGGAGATGACCCCCGTCTAAGGCAGAGTGGCGCCTGCCGACATTCCCCGCTCCGGCGGGGTCTGTCCGCCAGCTACCTCGTCCCTGGAGCGCAGGGTCTCGCCTCTGCCCACACGGAGGGAGCCCTCATTGCTCAGTGTATAACAGGGGGGTCGCATTAGCCCCTTGTACAACACGAGCAAGAGCCTTGTGTCCAGCAGGTATAAATGGGAGTGGTTCCCCCCGGGCTTTGTCTGTGGGTTCAGAAGCCCGGGAGGGCGCCGCCCCTCACTCCCAGGCTGGGGTGGCCGCATGGCCGGAGTGAGACTGCTGTCTAGCCCTGTCCCCATGGGGGACAGGACAGAGAGAGAGTGGGGGACACACCAACGCTCCTCACCTGGGATACAGGAGCACAAGTCCCATGGGCCCTTTGCCCTCAGTTTTAAAATTTAGCTTTTTTTTTTTTTTAACTTTTTTTCTCTTTTTTTGTGTGTTTTCTCTTAATATTTATTTTTATAACCTTTTTATTTATCTTTGTCTTGTAAGTGCGGTTTTATTTTATTGTCATTTATATATATATAAAGATTTATTTCATTTTCCCTTTTTATTGTTTTTATTGTATTTTACAATTTTTGTTACTTTAATTTTTTTAGTTTTGATTATTTTATGTTTGTCTGTTAATATTTTTGTATTTTATTTATTACTATTTTAAATTTATTTGACTTTCTATAAATTAATTAATTAAGACAAATACAGGTCTGTTGCATCTTACACACATTTAACTTGTGCGATTTCAGCTTACGCGGTCGGCAAAAACAAACCAAAAAAAAGAGAAATAGAGGACACTGCTTGCGGGGGTGGTGGTGGTAAAGGGATTTTTACGGAGTGCTGCAGGGGGGATATATTGGGTGGAGCCGGAGGGGGGTGTGTGTGTACTTAGAGAGAGAGCATTGGGGGGCACCGGAGAAGGCTATTTATAGGGGATATTGTAACAGGTATTTGGTGGTGGTCTATTACTTTAATTTTTTCAGTTTTCTTATTTTATTTTTGTCTGTTAATATTTTTGTATTTTATTCATTACTATTTTTAATTTATTTGCCCTTTCTATAAATGTATTATTTTTTCTATTTTTTATTCTACTTTATGTGAATTGGGCCACCTAATTCAGCTCTCCTTTCCGTGACCTGAAAGGAATAATTGCAATCTAGTGCCTCAAACTATCCACTAGCCACCAGAGGAGACATTGGATACGAGCTAAAGACAAATATAATTAATTAATCGATTAATGAATCGATTAATTAATTAATAAAGACAAATACATGTCTGTCGCATCTTATATGCATTTAACTTGCGCGTTTTCAGCTCTACGCAGTCAGCAAAAACAAAAAAAGAGAAATAGAGGACAGTGCTGGGGGGGGACTCAAGGTTTTTTTTGGGGGTGCTGGAGGGGATCTTGGGGGGTGCCGGAGGTGGTGTTTGGGGGGGAGCTGGAGGGGTTTGTGTGTACTTGGAGGGAGTATTTGGGGGGCACCGGAAGGGGTTATTTGGGGGATGCTGTGAGGGGTATTTGGTGGTGTTTTATTATTTTAATTTTTTCTGTTTTTATGGGGTGCTGTAAGGGGTATTTGGTTTTTATTATTTAATTTTTAAGTCTGTTAATATTTTGTATTTTATTTATTACTATTTTTAATTTATTTGCGCTTTCTATAAATGGATTGTTTTTTCTAATTTTTATTCTACTTTATGTGAATTTTGTAAATGCATAGGAAATCTCCTAGCATTGAGCCCACCTAATTCAGCTCTCCTTTCCTTGACCTCAAAGGAATAATTGCAATCTAGTACCTCTCACTAGTCACTAGCCACCACAGGAGACACTGGATAAGAGCTAAAGACATATAATTAATTAATTATTTAATAAAGACAAATTACAGGTCTGTCGCATCTTACACGCATTTAACTTGCGTGATTTCAGCTTTACGCAGTCGGCAAAAGCAAAAAAAAAGAGAAAAATGACAATTTAAATACTGTTTATCTAGTGCAGGAAATTCCACCCGCCATTCAACTCAATGCAGTTTTGACTCTATGCGGTTTTCGCTTTACGCACTAACCGCGGAATGGAACCCCCGCGTAAGATGAGACTTGCCTGTAAAAACAAAATAAAGACTCAAAGGGAACTTTGAGTAAAGCAAGTGGGCTAACTATCCAGGAGCGACGCCAGGTTTTTGGCGCCCTAGGCGGGGATCCTTCCGCACTCCCGGTCGTTGGCGGCAATTCTGCGGCGGGGGAGTGTCCTTCCGCGCTCCTGGTCTTCGGGGCACTTTGGCGGTGGGTCCCGGAGCGAGGGAAGGACCCGCCACAGAAGTGCCACCGCCGACCCAGAGCGTGGAAGGATCCCCCCCTGCCGAATTGCTGCCGAGGGCAGCGCCCTCCCAAATCCTGGTGCCCCTGGCGACCGCCTAGGTCGCCTAAATGGAAGCGCCGTCCCTGTAAGTATCTTCAAACAGCTCTGACAAATGTTGCATTTAATAAATCCCTTTGCAGATCAATTGCAACAGCCAGGGAAAAGTCATTTCAGTGTGCAGCCATTATGGATAAAAGCAAAATTTTGAAGGAATTGGGAAGCACGCTATCATTTTACAGAATCAAGTGGAAAAGCACAGAGGATTAATTGTGAAGAATGGGGCTATCCTGGTGTTAATCGCAAGAAACACATCAATGTTTATGGGAAGGGCTAGAGAGCAAGGTGCAGTATCCTTGCTGTATATTCACTGTAACTGGGGGGGTGGGATCTACTTTTGAAGTCCTCTGGAAAGAAAGAAAGGACGAAAGAGAAAGAAGGATTTCTGAAAAGCAAAGGGCCTGTTGCTTTGTGTTTAGAGAAAGGGCTACCTCTTCTGCTATGGTAAATCTCCATAGCTCCACTGAAGTCTTTGTGCCCTACCTCAGCTTATACCAGGTGAGAGTTCTTTGGGCCCCAGCCCTGTAAAACAATGAGTGATTTCCCTTCACCTCATAGAATCCAGACTTCATTTCTACTGCACAGCTCAGCACAGTGATGTGATCAACTCCATGAGGGAGGATACCTGGGACACGAAGGAAGTGTGGGCGTGATTAACTACTGCATTATTCCAAGGGAGACTCACCAGCACCAAAGTAAATTAATGTAAGGCTACATTAAGGCCTATGGCTACAGCATGGTAAGGCTGAGCTAGATAGGTAAATGATATCAGGAGAGGGTGGGTATATGGATAGATATATTAATACACCTCTACCTCGATATAACGCTGTCCTCGGGAGCCAAAATTTTTTACCATGTTATAGAGGTTAAACCGCATTATATCAGACTTGCTTTGATCCACCAGAGTGCACAGCTCTGCCCTCCCGGAGCACTGATTCACCACGTTATATCTGAATTTGTGTTGTATTGGGTCGTGTTATATTGAGGTAAAGGTGTAATTATGAAATTATGTTGTGAGCTTTTTTTAAACCAGTCTGAATGCAGAGGTATCTATTGCTGCATTAACCCTAATGTTAAGTGAGGACGCTAGCACTACTTCTGACTAACACTTCCCATTATTAAGACCATGTTTTGATTTTCTTATGACTTTGCTATATTTTTAAATGCCAGGTGTCTAGCCTCAAGCTTTTTATTTTTTAATTTTGTTTTTTAATTTTCAGCTAAAATGATTTCATGCATTTCCAGTAATGAGGGTAGGGAAAGGCACTTTGCTCTGCCCATGTTAAAAAATACTGGTAACCTTTTTGTTGAGTTGGTGCCCACAGACTGTGGCTCAAGGATTTGAAATTTGTCAGGGCTTTGTCTCAGGAATGTGCCTTTGATTCAGGACATTGACCATTTATTTTGTTATTTCACCCCATCAGGGGAACCGGCTCTAAGCACCAGCAAAGCAAGCACGTGCTTGAGGTGGCACATTTCCAGGGGTGGCATTCTGGACATTTTTTTTTTGGAAAAATCCACCAACGTACAAAAACAAAGAAACAAACAAACAAAACAAAACAAAAACATGAAGATCAAAAAAATCTCCAGTAGTGCGATAGGAGTGTGATGTGAAAAATATTGTGTCACATTGTGACACGGTGACTCATAATGTGAATGTGCGTAAATGTGTAAACGGTAACGGTTATTGATTACTTAAATCAGGAATCATGATTGTGTGTACTGTGCTGCCCTATTGGCGCCATTCATGCCAATTTCCATGTCAGTGCTAATGGTTATAGGGCTAAAATGCTGGCACAAAACCGAAAATGACGTTCCGGTGCTGCCTACTGTCAACAAAGAGAGAAACGGCAAAATGGATTAGAAAAAACTATCTCGTACTTCAAATAAATATTTTTAAAAAGTCAACCATCAAGGTGAAAGCTCTAAGCAATGCACTGAAAGTGATTATTCATCAACTGATCAAGACCAATCCAACCAAAGATTATCTTGCTCAACTGATAAAGATGAACAACAATCCAACCAAAGATTATTCGCTAATTGATAAAGACGAACAATCACAATCCAACCAAAGATTTACTTCTTCAGCTGAAGAGTCCAGAGATGAAGAACTGTTATCCAAATCTAAAACTGAAGAACAATTATTGGAAGGTGGAGAGTCTGACATAGGATCGGATCCAAGAACATGGCTGACAATAATTACTGATGCAATGCTATTGATTATTGTGAAAAAACGTCCTTGAAAACTAGATCCTACGTTTGAATATCCATTTAATGAGTTGAATCGTCGATTTATGCCATCCAGTATGAAGAAAAAATGAAAAATGGGGATGTAGCGGGGTGGTTACCCGCGCCAGCCCTGACCAGGCTAAAACCAGCCCTGGCAGAGGGCGGGAGGGCTGGGAGAACAGCCCAGGCCAAGTGGGAAGCAGGCTTGGCTGGGACCATGACCTAATTAGGGCCCGGCTGGCCCTATAAAGGCTTGAGCCAGGATCTCAAGCAAACAGTCTCTCTCTGGCTGTAGAGGGCAGACAGGCCTGGCTGCAGGGAACTAGAGACAGGGTATCTGAGTGGAGCAGGGCTGGAGAAAGGCAGAGGAGCTGGAGAGCTCCAGCCTGGAAAGCCCCAGGCTGCGGCCTAGCATTGGGGTAATAGGTACTGGGGATTGCAGAGGGCAGCCCAGGGGAAGGCAAAGGCAGCAGGTCCAAACCCAACCTTGCCAGTGATGAGTAGGCTGATACTGCAGTCTGCCCCAAGGTGTAGGGGCTAGACAATGACTAGCAGTAGCCTTATACTGAGGTGAGGTGGGGATAGTGGTGGAGGTTTCCCTGGGAAGGGAGGCCCTAAGACTGAGGGGTTACTGCCAGGGGGCAGCACCCCAGATAACAGGGCACCGGGTCTAATGGCTGTGGAGCTAATTCCCTGAGACCACCAGCAGGAGGAGTCGCAGGGGGTGATTCTGCATGCTTACAGGGGAACAAATTAATAGATCGTGGACCATAATATTAAATGAGTGTACACTAGTAGGAAATTGTTTTATTTCACTAAGTACAATTTCTCTCTGTTTGTCATTTTTCAAATTTTAAACAGTCAAAAAACAAAAACAAAAAAATGCAAAGCGCAAACATGTCAAAGCCAAAAAACGGGATGGAGGCCAAAAATTTCTTTGCTTGGGGTGGAAAAAAACCTAGAGTCAGCCCTGATCCTGACCAGCAATATTCATGGAGCAGAGGATGTACCTACCAGCATCCCTGCTCCTTCTAGAGTGAGCTAGCTGGGGCAGGATTTGGCCCTAGATATAGGAAAGGCCTCACCACCGTAAAGCATGTGGCAGCTGTATAACAGTGCAAAGCAACTATAAGCTGTTGACAACTCTTTGGGTCAGAAAGTGGAGAAGAAATTGCATTCAGTTAAAACTATGAGGGAAATGTAAATATAGATCTGGTATTATGAACGAGAACATACAGACCACGAGTTATGCTATAAACACATTAAGTTAAAAGATTTACAGTTATAAAAGATATAGAAGTCTTTGCAAAATACAGTTCGACAGTCCTTTGACAGATTTTGTGGCAAGCTCTATTTACTCTGCAAGCCCCAGAAAGAATCTTAAAAATAATAATAATAATAATTGGAGTGCTTTTTTCAAGTTCTTGCCATTTCAGAATAATAGCAATTAATTATAGCAATCTCTGAAAGGCAACTGCTATAGTTAAGAGCTACTCTTATTCACAACAAATAGCACCTATTCCTCAAGCAGTCCCATTGAAATGAATTAAATATTCCTGGAATTCTGTGCCACTGCATACACACGAAATTAGTGTCCCCACACAGGGCTGGCTCCAGCTTTTTTGCCACCCCAAGCAGCAAAGCGGGGGGCGGGGAGATAAAGCCCCAATCTTGCAGCACTTCAGTGTCAGCTCTGCCACGCCACTTCAATCTTCAGTGGCAATTCGGCAGCAGGTCCTTCACTCTGAGAGGGACCCGCCTCCAAAGACCCAGACGTGCCGCTCCTTTCCATTGGCCGCCCCAAGCACCTGCTTCCTTTGCTGGTGCCTGGATCTGGCCCTGCCCCCATGGATTTTTTTTCCTCCACAGAAGATACATTCCGCTGGAGAGGTGTTGCAGTTATGCCTTTCATTAACCAGGAGCTGCTGTGGTGCCTGTACTGATTGCTCCTGGCTCACCAAAGTAGCCAGTAAGGATGAGAGCAGAGGCTGCTTTTCTTACAGCAACATGGCTGTGGGGCCATGTGAGGGGGGATGGCAAATGAAGGGGCGGACAGAACAGGGCACACCGAGCAGCTGCAGGGATCACATAGACTGGGGTTCAGAAGGGCTAGTGGGGGGACAGGCTGGAGCTGAATGGGAATGGGGGTGCAGGGACATTGGGGAGGTTCGTGGGTGCAGGGCCACATAAGGATGGGAATGGGGATGGGGAATGGCTGAGTGGGTGAGGCAGGTACACATGGGGATGGAGGAGGTGGGGTGGCTGAGTGGGCTGCAGGAACACTTGTGGAGAGGGATAGATGTGTCTAACTGAATGGGAGATGCTAGGGGTCAGTCAGGGCCTGCATGGGGGACTCTGACCAACTCCCTAACAATCCCTACCCCCCAAAAAAGTCTATTCCATGTACTTCTCGCACCCACACCCTACAACCCTCCAGGTTCACTCCCAGGCTCCTTCCCAGAAATTACTTGCCTCTCCCTCAGCTCCTCCACACCGCTGACTCGCCCAAGCCTTTTCACTGCTTTAGAGGGGTGCAGGAAATATGTTTCTGTTTGAATGAATTATTACTCAAGAGTTCTGTATTAATATGCCTAGTAAAAAATCTATTTGTCAAAAACATTTTCTGAATCTTTTTTGTTGTCTGTATTGTTACAGACATAGTTGGTGATGGGTATTTTGAAATAAATTACCAAAATAATTGAAAATGGTGTGATTATATTAGGTTATTTTGACAAATAAAATATGCAGAATTTTGAAATATTGTGCACAGAATTTTTAATTTTTGACTTAGAATTCCCCCAGGAGTAGTTAAACTAGTCATGGCACAAGGTACTGCTTAGTGTCAGGGGAGCAGAATCTGGCCCTTTATAACTGCACATATAATTAAGACATGGGCCAAACTACTCATGATTTCAACAGAGCTCTACATAAGTGGATTACTGAGGCCTTGTGCAACAAGTTTCAGGATTGGGACATCTATGGACAATCATCATAAACTGGGAGAAACAAACAATTAAAAGAGGTATGCAGTTTTTAGGGATGTCAATTGCAGCTAACGCAAGTGATTAACACAAAACAAATTAACTACGTCAAAACAGTAGTCACAATTAATTGGAGTTTTAATCACACTCAAACAGTAAATAGAATAGCAATTTAAATTTAGTATAAATATTTTGGATTTTTTCTACATTTTCAAATATTTTGATTTCAATTAAAACACAGAATACAAAGTGTACAGTGCTCGCTTTATATTATTTTTGGTTACAAATATTTGCACTGTAAAAAGACAAGAAATAGTATTTTTCAGTTCACCTCATACAAGTACTGTACTGGATTCTCGTTATCATGACAGTGCAATTTACAAATGTAGCATTCTTTCTTTTTTGTTACATAAGTGCACTCAAAAACAAAACAATGTAAAACTTTAGTGCCTACAAATCGAAGCATGAAGGGGCATATAAATGTTTAGCATATCTGGCCCATAAAAGCCTTGTGTGACCTGGTGCCTGAATGGGCACATTGAGAAAGCTACTCTCATGGAAGACTGCAAGACATAGGGTAGGCAATGCCTCAAACTGGTGATTTATTCTATAATTAAATTCACCATGCCAGTAACAAAACAGTATCTGTAGTACCACACTTGGTAACAAGAAGCCAAATATAGTTCCCGTTAAGCATTCCAGCCCTTGGCTCCTATCTAGGCAAAAAGTCTAATATAGTGAGAGGTTACTGAAAACCCAGTTCACCATATGTGAGGTTCATCAATCCCAAAGGACCAGACACTTAGCCCCAGGTGTATAGGAGTCTCAGATCTTACCCAATAATCACTCTGGTGCCAATGCTTCAGTAACAAAAACTAAAGGTTTAATAATATAAAAAAAGAAAGAAAAGAAGAGAGTTATCGAATGGTTGAAAGATCATACACATAAAGTGACTTTCAGTGTTCATAGTTCAGGATCATAGCAGTGATGGAATAATATTCTGGCTTGTAAAAGTCTCTCTGGCATCATGACAACAGGTCAGAAATCAAATTCAGCTTAGATGTTAAATCGGATAGTCTTTCCATGTATTTTCCAAGGGTATTCCAAATAGCTATGTGGAAGATCTCAATCCTACAGCATAAACTTTCCCTGTTCAAAGTTCAGCAGACATGAAATGAAAGGATGAGGCCCAAGGTTTCACTTTTATAGCTGAAGTGGGCTGTTAAGTGTTTTGAGCACAGCATGTGATTGAGGATTCTGTTTTGCTGAGCACACACTGTCTCATCACTTTAAAATTAACATCTTATTTACTAAGCGTATACCGGTAATCCAGTTACACTAAAAGACAACCGCTGGTCATTCATTATAACAGAGATAGTTAAGCTGAAGACAATGGTAGATCAATATTATTAGTGCCTGCAGTATCTTACATCTTTGATCTTAAGGTTAACTGAACCATTCAATTACATAATGTAAGGCAATTAAGAACTGAAAGACAATGAACATCTACAAATTAATCTGGCTACATTGTTAAACTTCTAACAAGATATAGGTAAACACAGGCAAATACACTTAGCATCTACCCTTGATTTCTATTACTCCAAATGAATGAGTTGATGATTGCTAGACTAGTACATCTCTTTGAAATTCACATACAAGTGAATTGTCTTGATACAATTGCAATGCATCTTGTTAAATTGTTATGGGTCAATCACAGGGCTGGTCTGCCAGTGTAACAACTTGCAACATGGCTACAACAGTGCCATATGAATGCCTGTTCTCACTTTCAAATGAGATTGTAAATAAGAAGTGAGCAGCATTATCTCCCATAAATGTAAACAAACTTGTTTTTCTTAGCGATTGGCTGAACAAGAGGTAGGACTGAGTGGACTTAGAGGCTCTAAAGTTTTACATTATTTTGTATTTGAGTGTAGTTATGCAAAAAAGTCTACATTTGTAAGTTGCACTTTCACAATAAATAGGTTGCGCTGCAGGACTTGTATGAAGTGAATTGAAAAATACTATTTCTTTTATGTATATTATTATTTTTGGTTACAAATATTTGCACTGTAAAAAAGATAAAGTGAGCACTGTTCAATTACAACATAGAATAAAAAGTGACATCAATATATTTGAAAACTAGAAAAACATCCAAAAATATTAATCATAAATTTAAATTGATCTCCTGTTATTGTTTTAAAAGTGTGACTAAAGCTGTGATTGTCACTATTTTTTAATCTAGTGAGTAATTGTGATTATTTTTTAATTGTTTGACAGCCCTAGTAACTTTATATACGTTAACACCCAGATTTCTATCTGTGGTTTGTTTTCCACTAATGAACAACTGCACAGAAACTATGAGCTACAACCTAATTGGCTGGCTATTTGTAGGTATCACACACGGTGGGCAGTGATCAGTCCAGTGATAAATTGACCCCTGAGCACTCTCCCGTCGACTCCTGTACTTCATTGCCACAAGAGGCACAGGCAGAGTCAAAGAGGGAAGCGGCAGCAGTCAACTCACCTCAGTGAAGACACCATGGTGAGTAGGTCTAAGTACGTCGACTTCAGTTACATTATTCACATAGCAGAAGTTGCATAACTTAAATCAATCCCTCCCCATCCAGCACAGACAAGGCCACAGAAGAAGTGGATCTTGAGAAGGGAATTGAGGGAGGCAGTGTTGCCTAGTGGACAGCGCACTGGGACTCAGAAGACCTATTCCTGGGTCTGTTACCTCAGGCAAGTCACTTCAGCTCCATGCCTCAGTTTCCCCATGAAATGATATGGACCTCTTTTGTAAAATGCTTTGATATCTGCTGATGAAAAGCACTATATAAAAGTTAGCTATTATATTAATTATTATTATTATTATTGTTAAGGAGGACAGTCATCACCTTCTTATTCTAAACCCAACATTTACTCCATTGATCTGTGATGGGCAGTTGTAGCTCCTCTTGAATATGGAAAAGGACATGCCTATGTCATAAACCGCAGCATGAGTCTTAAACAGCCTATCGGACTTTGCTTGGAAAGGGAAGCTCAGCAGAGGCACAAATGCTAACATTATTTTAATGTTATTAGCATTAGGTAAAATGGATAAGAAGCTTTGCAGAATTCATATTCGGTGACTAAATACTGAGAACAAGAGCAATGACAGCTGCACTTCAAAAATCAGAGTATTCATTGGAATTTTTTTCCATCAAAAGAGTTTCTGCATAAGCAAAGGATAGGGTTAAAGCTCTAAAGTGGAGACCGATAAAATGAGCAAGCCTCTGGTCTTGTATTTTATTTTGTTATACACCAATGCAGTAGCTGGCCCTAACACATTCCTCTCTTCAGGTAAGGCTGGGAGTGTTATGTTCAGAAAATATTAGTGACATGACCATTCCAAAATATTAAGAGAAGAATTTACCTATCTGTAATGATTTAGGGAACTGACAAGTTGGTATAGAAATGTGGCTAGGAAATGTATAACAGTAGACAGAACAGCTTAGAAGAAAATCATTTGTCAGGGCATGGAGCAGATAGAACCTTTCTATAAGGAAAAAAGGGCTCCAATTCATAAATCAAGTTTGTCAGGAATAAATAAAAAGACAACACGGAGTCAAAGTTGGTAGCTTCTCTTTTTATCAGACGTTCTCCCCCTCACACACAGCAGACAAGGAAGCATCCTATTATTTATTGGTCTGTCTCAAGTTTGTGGCTAAGCAATGCTTTTCATCCTTCTGAAATAATATGTGCTGTGCATTATCAGTATTCCCTGCTGATGCCTGGATCTCAGCTGTCACCCAAGTGCTGCTTAAAACCCAAGTCACAGAAGAGCAAATGGGCAATGCAAATCAGAGAGATAGACATCACAGTAAAACTTGTCACTTGATTTAACTGCCCAGGCGTTTGAAAGGATGTTTTGTCAAGGTTGATGAAGCAGTCCATTAATACTTTTTTTCCTGTGTGAGCAATCTGAGGCTCCCTGCAAGTGAGATTGCCATGTTTATTCAGCTGGCAAATCTACCAACATAAATTAGCCCAAGCAATTTCCCAAAGTGTAATAAACAATATTGATCTCTCAGTGATGTTCATTACAGGGCATACATGTTCTTTTGAACCTACATAAATATAGCTTTGTTGTTCGTGTTTAAATCTCTTGGCAACAGTCCTACTTACTATGTGCAGGAGGTTGTTATATGGGGTGCCCTCAAACCTGTATTGGTGGTAACCATAATTTGAGCATCTTATCCTATATCAGCCTTAAGCCAATTACATCCACAAAGCACCATTCTCAAACCAGGGCTGGCTCCTCCATTTAGGAAGAAGCAAGATGTTCAGAGGCTATTTAATGCAAAAAAGTGACTGTAGGGGCAAATATTTTCCAATTTGCCTAAGACAGCACATACTCTAGAGCCTCTCTCTTTCAAACAACAAGCTCCCAGGACTACATTTAAACAACTGTCGAAGCTTTATGATGATGAAATATTCCCTATCCCCTTCTGGGAATAGTTGCGGCAGTAGTTCAGTGAAATTTCCATTGATGTGTATGCAGCTTTTCCTTTCATTTCATTTCCGGAGGGTGAAACTTATCTCCTGTGCAAAGCCTGCGCAAGGCCCTATGCGCCATTTAACTCTCATTTAAACATTCTGGTAAGGGACTAAGTTAGTGTAATTAATGAGACTGCCCAGTATATGCCAACCTCTAAAGGTGCCAACACTGTGCCAGGTGTACCACAGCTCAGAGACAAGCACTGTAGGTTGCTTCATCAGTTAGGCCTTGTAAGCACTAGCCCTGATGGGTACCAATAATCAGACACATGGGTATTTTATTGGGGCTGAAGAGAAGAGAAGAGAAAGGTTGCAGATATCCTAGGCACAGAGGCTTATATGGTTACACTTCAATGTGAGCAACAGAGGTTCTTGTTTGCATCTCCAGTGTGGTCCAACTGAGAGTCATGGCTCTTCAGGCCTAGTGCCTGGGATACCCTTTCCAGTCTAGTCTCTATTCCAACCAAATAGGTGCTTGCAGGTTTCCAGGCCAGGCTCAGTTGGTGTCTCTCATTGGGGCCCCACTGCACTGGATCCCCGCCCAGTCACGCTGAAGTCCCACATAGACTGGCACCTGGCTGTAATGTCCAGCAGTCACAGCCTGTTCCACATGTGTCTCTGCATATGGCTGCTGGGGAATCTGCTCTGAATTCAGCTTCTCTTCAGCTCCCTGCTTGCCATGCACCTGCTGCTTCAGTTTCCCTGCAGCTCCTGACTTGCCATGCAGACACTCCCAAATAGAGCCCAGCCACTTCATGGTTCAGGACCTTTCCCCTTACCTGGTCAGGAGGAAAGGGATGTGCTGTAGTGGCTGATGGGAATTGTAGTCCGCTGTTTACCAGATCCATCACATAAGGTTTAGGGCAGGGGTAGGCAACCTATGGCACATGTGCCGAAGGCGGCACGCGAGCTGATTTTCAGTGGCACTCACACTGCCCGGGTCCTGGCCACTGGTCTTAGAGGGCTCTGCATTTTAATTTAATTTTAAATGAAGCTTCTTAAACATTTTAAAAACCTTATTTACTTTACATACAATAGTTTAGTTATATATTATAGACTTATAGAAAGATCCCTTCTAAAATGTTAGAATGTATGACTGGCACACGAAACCTTAAATTAGAGTGAATAAATGAAGACTCGGCACACCACTCCTGAAAGGTTGCCAACCCCTGGTTTAGGGCTTAATAAAGGCCCTCTACATAGGAGTGGATTTCACCCACACTAGTATGCTGAAATAGAGCAGAAATTGCATGCTTTGTCAAAACATCATTCACAAGTTTAAGTGGAAGTGTGGTGGTCTCTTGCCATTCTGACTCAAAACAACACAGTAATGGGTGTTAAGAAATGGTCTTAACAGGAAAGCATACCTGATAAAGACAAGAAAAAATTTCCCATCATGCTGAGACCTTGGTTTGAGTGATACATAGGATCATAGGTGTGTCACCCTGGCACCCCAATATTCACTGTCATGTAATTAGGATATGTTTGTACAAAGTATGTCTTGTGAGGTATCATTCTAAAAGTCTCGATCTGCTAGACGTTATGTCTCATTGGATTGTATGTGCTATTGTTGTACGTGAAGTTAGGCTATATATGTGTTACTGCAACATGTTGAGAGGTTGAAAACACCCACAAGCCACGTATCAGGTACAACAGTAAAAAGGCCAAATGATGTTAATGGCTGATTGAGGAAATGGACACAAGCACAAGGATTAGCCCAGGAACTGTGTACACTAGAAACCTCTCAGAGATTGCACTACACAATGGGAACTGTTCGATCCAGGTTACAGCAAAAGAGCTTTCCAGCAAGTGGAAAGAAGATCTAAAAGAGGGAAAATGACATCATGATGGAACCTCACTCCCCCTACAACAACACAGCTGGAAACATCTGAGGAACAAAGACTGAACTGTGGGAAGTGATAGTCCCAGGTGCCTGTATATGAAAACCTGGGAAACCCAAGCTGAAAAACCAAGGCAGCTTGTGCCTTAAAAATCTGTCAGCCTCAGGGTGAGAATTTGCTAATTCATATTGTGACAAAATCAGGCTGGACGGCTGCAAGAGAGTCCTGGGAGGCTGATATATTAGCCCTAGAATGTTAAAGGCCCTTTTTCCGTACACGCTGAGAAGTGGTTACCTCAGGTCAATTACAGACACCTGAATCCAATTAAAGGCTGCCTGGAGCCATTAAAAACCCCTCCTATGGGAAGAGAGAGACAGACAGACAGACAAACAAGCTAGCTGCTCCAGGGTGAGAGGCTGTGCCCCTTCCCATAAGGGAGACAGCCAAAACTGAGTGCCTGCTTGGTGAAGGACTGACACTCCAGGCCAACCAACAGGGTGACACCTTGCCCCAGTGAGGGGGCAAGGAAAGATACCCCCCTGGGCTTTTTTTTTTAAATGAGACTCTTCCATTTTTTTTGTTTGGTGGAGGATCACCCTTAGGCCAACCCTCAGGCCTACGCTGAAAATACAGCCAAGGGAGCACAGAAGAGGGAAGGCAAACCCTGCCTGAGTGCGGCTGATTACCCCAGGCCCACCATTGCCTGAGAGGGAAGCGCTAAGGCTGCCAAGAGACAAGAGATGCCTTGCTACAGTATCCTATCTAATGCGTTAAGCTCAGTTTGCGGTTTTGTTTATTTGCTAAGTTATCTGCTTTGATCTGTTTGCTATCACTTAAAAAATATATTTATCTTTTGTAGTGAAACTTGTTTTGTTTAGTCTAAAACCAGGTGCGTGGAAATCATAACCTGGGCAAGTAAGCTGTGTATATTCCTCCCAACAGGAGGGAGGGGGCAAATTTCATGCGCTTATGCTGTGCAGTTCTCTATGCAGCACAAGACCATATAATTTGGGGTTTATACTCTGGGGGGTAGGGCCTTAGGAACTGAGAGGTGCTTTAGCTGACCCTTCCCATGCAGAGCTGATCTCAGCATGTGTGTGTAGCTGCAGCTGAGTGTGTCCCTACCTGTATGTGTGCTGCTGTTTGGCCAGCTTGGCAATCTGCAGGCGAGTGCAGATCTCATCAGCAGAGGTGACCATAATGGAGTCCCAGAATAGCAAAAGAGCCCCAGCATGGACTGAACGGGAGGTAGGGAATCTGATTGCTGTATGGGGAGACGAATCCATGCTATCAGAACTCTGTTCAAAAAGATGGAATGCCCAAACATTTGAAAAAATCTCCAAGGGCGTGAAGGACAGAGGCTATAACAGGGACCCGCAGCAGTGCTGCGTGAAACTTAAGGAGCTGAGGCAAGCCTACCAAAAAACCAGAGAGGCAAATGGCCGCTCCAGGTCAGGGCCCCAAACATACCACTTCTATGATGAGTTACATGCCATTCTAGGTGATGCAACCACCACTGCCCCACTCCTGTGCTTTGACTCTGTCAGTGGAGTACCATGCAACAGGGATGTGGGTTTTGGGGATGAGGAAGATAGCTCACAGCAAGGAAGCGGAGAAACGGTTTTCACCAACAGTCAGGAACTGTTTCTCACCCTGGACCTGGAGTCAGTACCCCCTGAACACGCGCAAGGCTGCCTCCCGAACCCGCCAAGTGGAGAAGGGACCTCTGGTGAGTGTACCTTTGTAAATATTATACATGGTTTAAAAGCAAACATGTTTAATGATTAATTTGCCCTGGCATTCTCAGCCAGTACAGCTACTGGAAAAGTCCGCTAACATGTCTGGGGATGGAGTGGAAATCCTCCAGGGACATCTCTATAAAGCTCTCCTGGATGTACTCCCAAAGCCTTTGCAAAAGATTTCTGGGGAGGGCAGCCTTATTCCGTCTTCCATGGTAGGACACTTTACCACACCAGGCCAGTAGCACATAGTCTGGAATCATTGAATAACAAAGCATGCAGTGTATGGTCCCAGTGTTTGCTGGCATTCAAACAACATTCAGACAACATCCGTTCTTTATCTTTCTGTGTTATCCTCAGGAGAGTGATATCATTCCTGGTCACCTGGTTGAAACAGGATGATTTTATTAAGGGGACGTTCAGAGGTGCCCGTTCCTGCTGGGCTGTTTGCCTGTGGCTGAACAGAAATGTTCCCCACTGTTAGCCACTTGGGGGGGCAGGGGTCAAGTGATCATCCTAGAGAATTGGGTGTGGGGGAGAGGGTTAGTTGGGTTTGTGCTGCACATTAACCCAAAAACCACAGCCCCCCTTCTTTTATATGGCCAACCCATTTTAAATGGCCAACCCAACGGCTGCAAATGTGACCTTGTACCAAAAGCACATGTGCTATGTAATGTTAACAGCAAGGTTTACCATGAAAGAGTCTACCCCTTGTTCTCTAAAATGTGTCTTTTTAACTACCAATCTCCCTTTTTTTTTCCTCTACTACCTGCAAATGTTTCAACGCTCACACTGTCTTCTCCATCCCAGAGACTAGTGAAGATTAGAAGGTGAAAAAAACGCACTCGCAATGAAATGTTCTCTGAGCTCATGCAGTCCTCCCACACTGAAAGAGCCCAGCAGAATGCATGGAGGCAGACAATGTCAAAGTCCGGGAAAGCACTATATGAACACGAGGACAGGTGTTGGGCTGAAGATGATAGGTGGCGTCAGCTTGGTGACAAAAGGCAAGAGGCAATGCTGAGGCTACTGGAGGAACAAACTGATATGCTCCAGCATATGGCTGAGGTTCAGGAAAGGCAGCTTGATCACAGACTGCTGCTACAGCCCCTGTGTAATCAACCACCCTCCTCCCCAAGTTCAATAGCATCCTCACCCAGATGCCCAAGAATGCAGTGTGGGGGCCTCTGGGCACCTAACCACTCCACCCCAGAGAATTGCCCAAACAACAGAAAGCTGCATTCAATAAGTTTTAAAGTGCAGTGTGGCCTTGTCCTTCCCTCCTCCCTCACCCCACCTGGTGCTTCCCTCCTCCCCCACCCCTTCCGGGTGACCTTGGCAGTTATCCCCCTATTTGTGTGATGAATTAATAATGCATGAATGTGAAGCAACAGTGACTTTATTGCATCTGCAAATGGTGATCAAGGGGGTAGGGAAGAGTGGTTAGCTACAGAGAAGTAGAGTGAACTGGGGGGTGGGGGTTCAAGGAGAAACAAACAGAACTTTTACACTGTAGCCTGGCCAGTCATGAAACTGGTTTTTAAAGCTTCTCTGATGCGGACCGTGCCCTCCTGTACTCTATGCACAGCCAGACACCAGGGCAGTTAGCAATCAGCGGCCAGGCAATTTGCCTCAACCTCCCACCCTACCATAAACGTCTCCCTCTTACTCTCACAGGTATTGTGGAGAGCAGAGAAAGTGGTAAAAGCAGTGGGAATATTGGTTTCACTGAGGTCTGTCAGAGTCAGTAAACTGCGCAAGCGCGCTTTTAAACATCCAAATGCACATTCTTCCACCATTCTGCACTTGCTCAGCCTATAGTTGAACAGCTCCTGACTACTATCCAGGTTGCCTGTGTATGGCTTCATGAGCCATGGCATTAAGGGGTAGGCTGGGTCCCCAAGGATAACTATAGGCATTTCAATGTCCCCAACAGTTATTTTCTGGTCTGGAAAGAAAGTACCTTGCTGCAGCTTTTGAAACAGATCAGAGTTCCTGAAGATGTGAGCGTCATGTACCTTTCCCAGCCATCCCACGTTGATGTTGGTGAAATGTCCCTAGTGATTCACCAGTGCTTGCAGCACCATTGAAAAGTACCCCTTTTGATTTAAGTACTCGCTGGCTTGGTGCTCCAGTGCCAAGATAGGGATATGGGTTCCGTTTATTGCCCCACCACACTTAGGGAATCCCATTTCAGCAAAGCCATCCACTATGACCTGCACATTTCCCAGAGTCACTACCCTTGATATCAGCAGCTTTTTGATTGTGTTGGCTACTTGGATCACAGCAGCCCCCACAGTAGATTTGCCCACTCCAAATTGATGCTCGACTGACCGGTAGCTGTCTGGTGTTGCAAGCTTCCACAGGGCTACTGCCACTCACTTGTGAACTGTGAGGACTGCTCTCATCTTGGTATTCTTGTGCTTCAGGGCAGGGGAAAACAAGTCACAAAGTTCCATGAAAGTGCCCTTATGCATGCAAGAGTTTCGCAGTCACTGGGAATCATTCCAGACATGCAACACTATGCGGTCCCACCAGTCTGTGCTTGTTTCCTGGGCCCAGAATCGACGTTCCACGGCATGAACCTGCCCCAATAACACCACGATGTCCACATTGCCGGGGACCGTACTTTGAGAGAAGTCTGTGTCCATGTCCTCATTACTCTTTTCACTGTACTACCATAGTCTCCTCATCTGGTTTTGCTTTTGCAGGTTCTGGTTCTGCATATACTGCAGGATAATGCGCGTGGTGGTTATAGTGCTCATAACTGCGGTGGTGATCTAAGTGGGCTCCACGTTTGCCTTGCTATGGCATCTGCACTGAAAAAAAGTATGAAATGATTGTCTGCTGTTGCTCTGACGGAGGGAGTGGTGACTTACAACAGGGCTTACAGGGTTGTCAAACAGAATGGCCTCCTCAAGTATTGAACTCAAAAGCCTGGATTTAGCAGGCCAATGCTCAAACCACTGAGCTAGCCCTTCCCCCACTATTCACTGAGGGGGAGGGAGGGAGCAAATGAATACAAAAAAAATCTGGTCTCTTTATTGTTTTGATCTACTCCATCTCTCTTATACATCTTAGGCTGTCAGAAGACAGTGCAGTACGACTGCTAGCCATCATCGTCTCCTGGCTGCTCACCAGAAGATGATGCAGTACAGCTACTGGCCATCGTCATCTCCCATTTATGTTGAGGCGCCCCCTACCGACCTCACCGGCTGGCCAGGAGCACACATTTCTGCCCAGGTGCCCTTGACCGACCTCTCCAAGGTCAGCTAAAAGAGCACCCAGGAGACGACAATGATGGCTACCAGTCATAATGCACCATCTGCTGCCAAAAGGCAATCTGCTGCTGCACTTTAGCAATGCAGTACCACATCTTGCAGCACCCAGGAGATGTACAGTTATGGTGAGCTCCATGTTTGCCGTGGTACGTCATCTGCACGGGTAACCCAGGAAAAAAGGTGAGAAACGATTTATTGTCATTGCTTTCATGGAGGAGTGGGGGGGGGTCTGACGACATTTACCCAGAACCACCCACAACAATGTTTTTGCCCCATCAGGCATTGGGAGCTCAACCCAGAATTCCAATGGGCAGCGGAGACTGCGGGAACTGTGGGATAGCTACCCACAGTCCAATGCTCCAAAAGTCAATGCTAACCTCAGTACTGTGGATGCACTCCACCAACTTAATGGTCTTAAGTGGGGACAAACACAATAGACTGTATGAAATCGATTTCTAAAAAATCGACTTCTATAAATTAGACCTAATTTCGTAGTGTAGACATACCCAGAACTCCATTCACCTACCTCTCTTCTGCTTCCCTCCCTCTATACCCCAGCCCCTCCTTCCCTATTGCCTTATATCTACTTTACTACTGTTACCACCAACCTAACAGGTTATGTATGTGTAGCCTTGTTTGATTTTGTATTGTCTGGTCTTGCAGCTTTGACAGGTTGTAAAACTACATAATTCTGCTGGAGATCCCATTAAGCATGTGATATTTGGAAACATACACAAGCTGTAAGTCTTACCTTTTTGTACTTTTCATTTTGTTTCTTTATGGATTTTTTAAAGAGATAAGGGCTGCTTAGGAGATAACAGTTAAGCAGAAGTGGGCCCATAATTCATATATCCTTGCCTAAGAAGAAACTGATATGGGACACTTGGGACCTGACCAAAGCCCATTGAAGTCAGTGGAAAAACTATTATTGACTTTGGATGAGGTCCACGATTGGAGTCCAGACAATCAGAAGAGACCATAACCTCAGCAATCCATTTTCTGCCTTAGATTTAGTATGGGCTCAGTGTTCTATTGAAGGACGAGCTTTGCACAGAGCATGAATTTGGAAAGCAAGGGCACTTGGCTTATCGGAAGCCAGATATAGCAACAAAACAGGATGAATGGACTAAGGCCTGGCACTTTTACAAGTCAGTCAGTACCAGACTGAAGAGAAGGATTCTCTCTCCATGAAGTTGGTAGCATCCTTCACCTAGTGAAAGGACAATTTCACTAGTTCACAAAGAAAAGGTAGGTCTGCATGCTGTTAGTCTGCATTCTTAGCTAGGAGTAGCTAAGAATGCAGAGTTCAGAGACCCTCTTGTGATGTTGACAATGGACGATTTACTGAGCTGTTGGCATAGTATCACTCACATTATACTTGTCAATGTAGAACAAGTAGAGTCATAATCTAAGGCAAGATCTATCATCATTGTGCCTGGCACAGAGCCTGTTTTAAATGTTTATGATGAGCAAATGGGGAAAGCAGAGCCCTCATTCCGACTCCTCTTTCTGAAAAGCTGTCAGTAAATAAGTAGTTTGCGAAATATATGAACAATGACAAGCACTAATGCTGGGAAAGCTGAAGTGCTTTTAGTAGACAGGATGCTGGGACGCTTATATGGAGTCGTGTCACTTTTGCTTTTTTCCAGTTGAGAACTAATGAGCTGAAACTTTTCAGCTATTCTAATAAACTTTCCTTTTCCCAGATTGACAGACCACACAAAGATCTACGTTATGCATCACTCATTTGCTTTCCACTGATCACAGTTCTTATTCTAAAGAGTAGAGGCCAGCTCCTCAGCTAGCATAAGACCATATTATGCTCAGCTGATTTATACCAGCGGAGGATGTGGCCCCAGGTGAAAAATTGCCATGACAGCTGTGAATTTACTTTGCATTTCAGCGCAAACTCTAAGTTGCTTTGAAAAATAAAGTGTTGCCAATCCTGAGCTATATCAACTATTTGAGTTTGGGCACTCTAGCTTGAAAAAACAGTTCTTTTCACAGCTGTAACACTTTGCATCTGAGAACCTCAAACTGCCTAACAAACAATGATTTAACCCTCAGACTTCACTGTGAAAGAAATATCATTCTTTCTCCATCTTTAAAATGGGGAAAGAGGTCAAATGAGTTCTCCCAAATTTACAACAGAAGTTTATAGCAGAGCTGGGAATAGAACTGGGCTCTTCTAACTCTGAGTCCTGGCTGCAACCACAAAACAATACTTCTTATTGAAAGACCAGTTTAACACATTCAATGAATTAATCAAGCCAGATTGTGACTAGAATTTACAGAGTTGCATGGAGGCTGTGGCAAGAAGAATCTTTCTCCACATCTTACTTGAGCACATACAAGACAGACATAATTATAGTCTCTGGTATCAAGAAAGTATGGATTCCTCAGAGTGCAGTGTACTCCAAAGAGGACAGGGAAGAGGTGCCTGTCAGGTCAGAAATACTGTGCAAATGGCCAGTCACTATATTTATCTAACTTCCTTCCCATCCAAAAGCAGAAAAAGGAAGACGCATGAATAAAAGTTAAAGAACAAAGCAAGCATTTCTGCGATGGAATTCACCATTTTGCTACAGCCAGGTGCCTGGCATTTTGATCTTGTTCTCTCTGCCGTGCTAGGACTTGCAGCTGTGTCTTGCTCTGCAGATTCTCACAGGGTGAATTAATTGGATTACAGGGTTTGCTGCCTGCACTATTCCATGGAACTAGATGGCAGGAGGTCAGGGAGTGAAAACTGGAATCCAGGAAACAAGAGAGACAGACAGACTGGCAAACTAGGCCCTCTGGAGAACAGAGCAGCAGCTGAGGACAAGAAAGATTCTTGCCCTAGCATCCATGTTCATAAGTGATAGGATTTGTAAAGGCGCAACTCATTTGGAGTCCATCACCTGAAAGTGGAGGTGTCAGTAGGGCTAAAAATTGCTTTCTTTAAAAATTAAATCAATCACATTTTGAAGGACAGGCTATGATACAGCCTAATTTTTTTCAATAGCCTGTTGAGCAATTTTGAGCCTCTCTCTTGTAAGAGCTCACTGGATGATTTATCTATTGTCAAGTTCAAAACATAATTAAAAAGTCCATCTACTTAATTTAGAGGTAGATTGGGCAGTAGTCAAATGAGCCGTACCTTTAAAATAAAAGTTGCAGGGATTTTTGTTCAGTGAATAGATAGGGCCAGATTGTGTCTGGCCACTGCACATGCAGACACAACTATCCCGCTACACCTGTCTGTCCCCATGGACACACAGAAGTAGAGGCTAATTGTACCAGAACAATTGCTGTCTGTTGTCCTAGGTTGATGCATTTTTGCCCCTAATGAACTAAACTAAAGTAATGGTGGTGATTACTGTAGTTCGAATAAGCAGACAGTCCTAGGTAAGGGCTTCTCTACTTTCCTCAAGGTGCATCTTGCTTTTTAGGGTTCTAACACTATGAAAATATTCCTCTGAAAACATAACTTTCAAAGGTAGTTGGCCACCTACCTGCCCTTTGCAAATCTCCCCAAATAGTCCTGGAGCCTACCCTACTGCCTCATTCCTCAAGTTGGTCTAGCACACTGGTGGGGTAGCATAGGAGAGGTTGCACTGCAGCTGCTGCCGCCCGCTATACCATTTCTGTTGCTATCACGAAGACAACATTCTCCAGGTTGTGAATCTTCACCAGTGTTAAATTCACTTTAAGAAGCACCCTGGCATTATATAAATAAGCAATACATGAATTTGCCTTACATTTTCCTGTGTTAAATAAATGTCCTTCCTACCCCATTTCAGACACTTCTTCCTCTTCTCCTGGCTTGTTTGGGAAGGATATCAAAGGAACTGAAAGCAAAAGAGCATGTTAAAAAAAAACAGGGTTTGAACTAAATTTTCTAAATGATATTATTCTGCTCCTAGGCAATGCACATTATTCCCAGAGCTGGTCCAGGAGCTCAGCCTGCAGAACAGAAAGCCTGGCTGAACCTGAGCAGAAGGAAGATTAAACACAACACACTCACAGAGGAATGCAAATGTGCTGAACATGGAGAAAAATACAGCTACCTTGGACAGCTGCCCTGGAACACGAGAGGAGACAAAAAGAAAATCCATTTGGTCTCAGGATCATGAGACGAAATAAAAAGTTATGATGGACAATCTTCCAGTCAGATGAGGAGTGTCTGTCCCTCACTGTCTAGTCTTATTTAGCCAATAGCTATGAGTAATTATCTAGCCCCGGTCATCTATATTCCCAAACGGAGAGAAATGTTGAGGGCTGATTCAAGCATAGTGTCTAGCTATTGTGCCTAGATCATTAATTGCCTAAAAGTTTCTTTTTACATACCAAATTGAACTGCAATACCTATATAAAAATTCATACCTCTGTCATGGATTGTTTGCCATCTTCAGCTTATTATAGAACTAGGCATGGTGGGGTTCTGGGATCTTGTTAGCTATTGGTATTATTGGCTGCAATTCAGGCCACCAACTCCTCCTACCTAGCCAAGAAAGTGCCTTAATCTTTCTTGTTTTAAGGACATGACTATGTCTTTAATCCATTGACCATTTAGGGAGCTCCAGATCAGAATAGGCTATTCACCAGCAGCTACAGCTTTTTGAATTTCTTTTTCTTGCAAAAAAAGAGTTGACAAAAAGAAAAATAGTTTTCAGAGTTTTTCCAAAGAAAAGTTATAGGTTTTTGATGACAAAAAATTTAAAACAAATATTTCAGCCAAAATTTCAATCCTGACGTGCCACCACAGTGCTGCATGGGCATTGCAGTTTTGATGCCACATGCCCCCATGCTTCCCTATGGGCTGGGCTCCCTGGTCAAACTGTATCTCCCTTGATGCACTACAATCTCCATTCTTGGTGAGGAGAGGCCTTGTATCATGGTAGTTGCACGACCATAGTGTTCCATGGGATAAACAAGCCCACAGAGGGAAATGGGAGTATGAGGCTCCCAAACGACAACTCCCATGAGGCACTATGTTTGAGTTTTGACTGAAATATTCCAGATGTCAGCTGAAAACTAAAGGTTTGGTTTCTGTTTTTCCTTCCCTCCTGTCCCCAGGCATTTCTCCACAACAACAAAATCAAAGATTCCCGTAGAAAGCACTCACTTTCCACCAAAAACAATAATTTAATCAAATATCCAATTTTTCTGTCAAAAAGTGTTTGATAGAAAGTTTTCAATGAGCCCTACCAGCAGTCACTCTCCCAGAGGCACTGAGCTGGAGTCAGGAGCAAGCCACTGAGGCGGCTGGAGATTATAAGTCTGAGCAGCTTTGTTACAGAATGCCTCCAACCTGCACTGGCACAGCGCTGCTGGTCAGGTGGAAAGGTTTGGCTCGACTCCTTCCCAGTCTCCTTAGAGGATCAACAGCCATTCTTGGGATTAGAACAGTGGTCGGCAACCTTTCAGGAATGGTGTGCTGAGTCTTCATTTATTCACTTTAATTTAAGGTTTCGCGTGCCAGTAATATATTTTAACATTTTTAGAAGGTCTCTTTCTATAAGTCTATAATATATAACTAAAATATTGTTGTATGTAAAGTAAATAAGGTTTTTAAAATGTTTGAGAAACTTAATTTAAAATTAAATGAAAATGCAGAGCCCTCCAGACTGGTGGCCAGAACCTGGGTAGTGTGAGTGCCACTGAAAATCAGCTCATGTGCCACCTTCGGCACATAGGTTGCCTACCCCTGGATTAGAATCTCTCAGCTCTTGTGCACCAGAAGCTGAAGAGGTAGGACTAGGTCCAACCCCTTCAGGTACACAAAGGTGGAAGGAAATGGTTTTTATATCTTCCTCCTCCTTGCACACCCACAAAATCCAGTGTCTAATATATGATGCTTCCCATAATGCCTCATACCATAGCTAGCAGTGTGCATCATGTAAATGCACTGATAACTTGTATCTTAACCACTTAAGTCACTATAGACGTTCAGGAAAAGAGTGTCTGAATGTCCTACTTGACAGATGATTCAATAGGTCTTCATCCTCCGCCTTCACTAATTTCTACTGTATAGTACTAAGATTCCAGTAGAATTTCATGCAGTGCACTACCATATGGCCCTTGAGTGAGCGCTGGATCTAGTTTTCCCAGGAAATGTTAATCTCGGCTATGAAATTTTATATTGGAAGGACATCAAAAGTTCTTGAAAATTCTATTTATATTTTGGGTCTTTATTGATGCTGGGTAGCAGATCAGGTCCAGACTCAGTGGGTAGCACCTCACTCCACTGGAATCAATGGTATTATCTCAGAAGTAAGTTACTACTCAACTTGAATAAGGGTTGCAACATTGGGACTTTAACTATTATTGATACACCAAATGAGTGACTAGTTTAAAGTCCCACAGAGAATCCTCAGCAGAGCTGGGATTAAAACCCAGGAGCCCTGATACCTGGTGCCCAGTCATGTGCAGTAACCACACTTGCCCTGATAGAAAAATAAACTATTAAAATGTAGCAAAATTCTTTTTATAACCTTAATGTTATGAAGTTGAGGAGACTAGAGTAATGCTTTATGTTAAGGTTCCATTTATAAATAGCTTATAAATAATTAGTAGATGATATAAACATGTTACAGTGATTATTAGTTTATTTTAGAGATGACTTTAAGCACATCAGTAGAAGGTGTTTTATATTTGTTACAAGAAGAGAAAGACACTCCTGTCTTCATGGACATGGGGGCAATGCATCCTCAAGATCAAATTGTTAAAATTAAGAAACTGCTGAGATAGTTTGGCAAAGATCCATCATTTATAGGAAAACCATGAGGGTTTCTTGATGCTAGAATACTCTAAAATAATATTTTCATGGAATAAATTGTTTAAACTGAGGTCAAATAGATTATCTAATGAATCCTTCTGGCCTGAAAATCTATGAACCAAAAAAAAAGAGAGAGAGAGAGAGAGAGAGAGAGAGAGAGTGTCCATCTGAACTGATGTTAAATAAATAACACATTAGAACGCTACAGGAAACAATATAAATGAATGGAATTGTACAGTGGATTAGAAAGAGTATTCTCAATTAGGGTTTTGAACAGTGATGCTGTCATCTCATATTGTTCTAACAGGCTAAGATGTTAACATTTCAATGCATTTCTAACAGTATACAGCAGCACCAATTAAAAATGAACTGGCAGATAATACTCAGGATATTGGAAGTAACATTCTGTCTGAACATAGTGGTTCAATTGACCCTTTACATAGATTCCTGTGAAAAAGCAGAAGCCATCAGACAAAACAAAGACTAAAAATAAAAGATATAACTTAAATTAAATACACAAAAAATGGTAATTTTCTGTTGAACTCAGGCAGTCCATTCAGCACATAAGGCCCTCCCTTTAAAGTGACACAGTCACTCACTTTCTACTCCACAACTGATAATTTCAGTGTTCTTGTAGCCACGTTGGTCCCAAGATATCAGAAACACAAGGTGGATCAGGTACTATAATATATTGGACCAACTTCTGTTGGTGGAAGAGACAAATTTTTGAGCTTCACAGAACTCTTCCTCAGGTCTGGGAAAGGCAAGCAGATAACAAATTGTGCCATCTGAACTGGAAACTCCATAATATGAAGAAAAAGGAAGCCAGACTTAACAGCGACAGCTATTCTAGACCCACATGCTCAGGGTCTAACTGATTGTCATATTTGGGGTTGGGAAGGAATTTTCCCCCACATCAGACTGGCAGGGACCCTGGGGGTGTCACTTTCCTCTGTAGCATGGAGCATAAATCACTTGCTAGTTTGAACTAGAGTAAATGGTGGAAACTCTGGGGGATAAATGCTGACTTTTTAAAGAGCTAGAATGGCAGTGTGTGTAAACTAGACTAGCCACTTCACTATTATGGTTCTAGTCCAGGGGTAGCAACCTATGGCTTGTGTGCCGAAGGTGACACATGAGCTGATTTTCAGTGGCACTCACACTACCCGGGTCCTGGCCACCGGTCCAGGGGGCTCTGCATTTTATTTAATTTTAAATGAAGCTTCTTAAACATTTTAAAAACCTTATTTACTTTACATGCAACAATAGTTTAGTTATATATTATAGAATATATAAAAACGTTAAAATGTATTACTGGCACGCAAAACCTTAGAGTGAATAAATGAAGACTTGGCACACCACTTCTGAAAGGCTGCTGACCCCTGTTCTAGTCCAACATGGTCTCTAACGAGCAGAGACCAAAGTGGAATTATTAGTTATGGAAATACAAGAGCTGACTGAGCACTAGCTAGGAAACCAGGACTAAAGTACTTTTCTTGTTAACAGAAAGCATGCATTGAGCTTTTAGATAGACATTTTAAGGAGACTTTGTTGCTACAAGTACTGCTTTGGTGTTTCAAATACATGATTGCTTGCCAAGTACAGTGTGTCCTTTGTTAGGCATGAATTGGGTCCTTTTATATTTTTTGCTTTGTATTTTTTCTTTGGTTGTTCAGATAATGAACAAAGTTACAGTTCTTATAATAATCTCAAACAGAAACATTGATGAATCATTCCCCAAAAGAAAGAGAACAAGTATTATATACAAAGCTTTTGCAAACTTGCCGTCATTCCAATAATTTAGTAGCTGCCTCATCTACGCACAAACAGAGAGAGAGAAATTACAACAACACAGCAATCCATCTTAAAGTTATGAAGACTGAAGGTCATAGAGTAAAATTTTCAGAACAGACAAAAGGTATGTCTACACAGCAAGCAGAAATTTGCAGCAGCAAGTCTCATAGCCTGGGTCTACAGGAATTAGCTGTGCAGATGTTCAGGCTCTGGCTGAAGCCCACCCTACGACCCAGGTTTTAGACCCTGAGCTCAGAGCTCAGGGTATGGCTACACTTGCAGCTGTACAGCACTGGGGGTTACAGCTGTCTTCATACAGCTGTGTAGGGAAGGCGCTGCAGTGTGGCCACACTGACAGCTACCAGCGCTGCAGTGTGGCCACATTTGCAGCGCTGTTGGGAGTGGTGCATTGTGGGCAGCTATCCCACAGAGCTCCTCGTCTCATTTTGGCACCGTGGGTTGTGGGAAGGGATGGAAGGGTGCGGGTCATTCCGCTTCCTTTCCCAATGCCCCTGTGATGAACTAGGAATGTTCTTAATGTTTTCTCTGAATACTGTCTTGGTGCCTCAGTGTCCCCATGGCAGTTCTTAAGTATCTGGCAGAGCAAAGGGCCAGTGCACCTAAATGCCTGACACTTTGTCTCCTAGCAACTGATGGCCTGGGCCCCTCCTCTGCAAAGGTGCCAGCTGAAGGTGTTGGAGACAAAGAGATCAGGTGACCTCCTGGCCTGGGAAAGGAACAGAGCAGAGGAGCTGGGGCTGGAGGGGTTGTTAGTCTGGAGCTGGCTGGGGTCGAGGAGTGAAGTGCAGACATGGGGGGGTCTGGTTCACTGCCCCCCAGAATGGACCCGGCCGAGGGGTCCGGTTCGCTGTATCTACAAGCTCTGTTTTAGACCCTGTTCCTGTCATCGAATAAACCTCTGTTTTACTGGATGGCTGAGAGTCACGTCTGACTGCGAAGTGGGGGTGCAGGACCCTGTGGCTTCCCCAGGACCCCACTGAGGCGGGCTCGCTGTGGGAAGCGCATGGAGGGGCAGAGGATGCTGAATGCTCCAAGGAGAGACCCAGGAGGTGAAGACGTGTGAGCTTCTTGCCCTGAACAAATCTGCTCCAAGGGAGAGGAGGCTCCCCAAAGTCCTGACTGGCTTTGTGGGGAGCAGTTCCAGAGCATCGCCCGATGACTCCGTGACAGCCCCGTGATGCATCGCTTCACATCCCAGCAGTCACTGTTTTTCCGTCCACGTTTGGCGCCATTGTGACTCTCCCAACAGTTTCTGTGCAGCGCGATTTCTGTGGGAAATGAAGCCCGAACTGCTGAAGACTTTGCTGATGAGTCTCGCCAGCACATCATGTTTTGCAGTTGAGCTATTCCTTCAGCTCCAAAGTGACAGTGAGGAGTCCGACGATGATATCGAATAGCCTGACACATATGACACTAATTTGCTTGTGGCATTCACGGAAATGCTCAGCACCATGGAACGCCGCTTTTGGGCTCGGGAAACAAGCACTGAGTGGTGGGATCACATCGTCATGGAAGTCTGGGATGACAAGCAGTGGCTGCAGAACTTTCGGATGAGAAAAGCCACTTTCATGGGACTGTGTGCTGAGTTCACCCCCAACCTGCTTCGCAAGAACACGAGATTGAGAGCTGCCCTGCCAGTAGAGAAGCGGGTGGCTATTGCAATCTGCAAGCTGGCAACTCCAGACAGCTACCGATCGGTCGCGAACCAGTTTGGAGTGGGAAAGTCGACCGTTGGAATCGTGTTGATGCAAGTTTGCAGGGCCATTAATCGCATCCTGCTAAGAAGAACGGTGACTCTGGGGAACGTGCAGGACATTGTGGATGGCTTTGCACAAATGGGTTTCCCTAACTGTGGAGGGGCGATAGATGGGACGCATATTCCTATTCTAGCACCACCCCACCTAGCATCCGAGTACATTAATAGGAAGGGGTATTTCTCTATGGTTCTCCAGGTGCTTGTGGATCACCGTGGGCGTTTCATTGACATTAACACAGGCTAGCCTGGAGAGGTGCATGATGCACGGATCTTTCGGAACAGTGGCCTGTTCAGAAAGATGCAGGCCAGGACTTTTTTCCCAGACCGGAAGATCACAGTAGGGGATGTCAAAATGCCCATTGTGATCCTTGGAGACCCCACTTACCCGTTAATGCCTTGGCTCATGAAACCATAAACAGGGAAGCTTGACAGGAGCAAGGACCAGTTCAACTACAGGCTGAGCCGGTGCCGAATGACTGTGGAGTGTGCTTTTGGCCTTTTAAAAGGGTGCTGGTGATCTCTGTATGGGAAGCTAGACTTGGGGGAAAGCAGCATCCCTGCTGTTATATCCGCGTGCTGTACTCTCCATAATATTTGTGAAGGGAAGGGTGAAACATTCAGTCAGGCATGGACCTCCGAGGTTCAAAGCCTGGAGGCTGAATTTGCACAGCCAGAGAGCAGGGCTACTAGAAAGGCCCAGCACAGGGCTACAAGGATTAGAGATGCCTTGAGGGAGGAATCTGAGGCTGAAAACCAACAGTAATGTTTGGTGCCTTGCGCAGGAGTGAAGTGCAGTGGTTACAATGTTAGTAGGAATCTGTTTTTCCTAAAATGATTTGCAGTGCCTGTTTCTTTCCTGGGCTACGGTATCTTTCACTTTCTGCAATAATAAAGACTATTTTCAAAGCCAATAATTCATTAATTGAAAAGAAAATAACTTTCTTGACAGACACACAACAGTTTGGGAACCTAAAAGAGCAGGGGGGTGGGGTGGTGAACTGTACAGTCACAGGTTTGGATATGTCCTGTCTGGAGTGCTGTGCAATGACTGCTGCACTTCAGGATGCCTATACTGCATGGTGATGGGGGTTGAGTGCAGAGGGTAAGGGTCTTAGTTCTTAGGGCTGGTTGGTGAATGTACAGGTGATGGGGGCAGCTGCTGGTGGTAAGAACCTGGATGCTGGGGAAGGGGGTTTTGAGCTGACATTGGGGCACAAGGGAAAGAGCTTTGGGACGTGGGGGGGGGCCGGCACAATAGTGATCTGCCTGCATGGCTACGAGTGACTGGATAGAGTCCACTTGGCTAGCCAGGATGCTTATCAGCTGCTTTGTGCTTTTCTTCTTAGCCGCTGCATTTCTCTGGCGGATCCTGCTTTCCCTCTCCCTCCAGTCCTGCAGTTTTTTACTCCAGTCCTGCAGTTTTTTACTCTCTCTGGCAGAGTGATCCATAACTGCTTTCAGCATGTCTTCTTTGCTTTTTCGCGGCTTCTTCCTGAGGTTTTGTAGCCTCTGAGCAGTCAATGATACGGGCAGTCGAGTAGTCAGGGACACTTTTTGAAAGGCAGCATTGTTTATAATCTCACCCAGACAGTTATTCCCACACAGTGAAGGAGTTTACAGTCTTCACTTTAGCATACTTTTCCCATACCAAACAAAGCACACATAACCCACAGGAGCCACAAAATGGTGAGTAAGGGAGACTGATTGCTTCAAGGATGTGCAGCGGTTTCTGCGCGTTGGTGAAAGCAAACTGCTGCAGGGGGCATTTACACTGAACAGTCTCCCAACATTTTCCACAGAAGTTAATCCTGGAAGATATCTCACTGCTCCGGGTCACCTGGGAAGAGCGGGAGGGTCTTCTACAGCAATACAGATTCCGCCCTGGCCCCTGTGCAGCTTGCCTGTGTGCCGCAATGGTCCCCCCACCCCTCGCGGCACAGTGGCGCGGACGCGTTAGCCTGACTGGGACAAGGACCACAGCGGCTCTCCCTATAAATTTGCGCAAGCGCATTGCCCATGCTCTGGCTGAAACTTTTGAAGAGATTACCAAAGCCGATTACCGCAAAGTAATAGACCACATCAATGGGCTATTCCACATCTAGGCGTGCATGCATGCAGCCCTAACCCTGCCTCCTCTCCAAAACATTTCCATCCTGAAAATAAAAGCCGCTTACCGGTAACTCGCTCCTCTGCTTGTCCTTCACCAAGTACCGGCTGCTGCGACTGGCTACCTTCCTCCTGGCTTGAGAAGAGCTCCTGGCTGCATGCCTCCTGGGACTCCGGGGTGTCTCCCCTCACCCCAGTACCCTCAGTCTCGGTTTCTTCCCCCCTCCTCTTCCTCCTCCTCTCCCCCACCTTCCCCCCCCCCCGCTCTGAAGTGTCCATCAGGGTCATCGGATTGGCAGTGGGGTCACCCCCAAGTATCGCGTCCAGCTCCTTGTAAAAACAGCAGTTCAGGGGGGGTAGCGTCAGAGTGGCAATTTCCCTCGCAGTCTTTGCAATAGGCACTCCGCAGCTCCTTCACTTTAACCCTGCACTGCACTGCATCTTGGTCATGGCCCCTTTCCAGCATGGCCCTTGATATCTGCCCATAGGTATCGTAATTCCTAAAGCTGGAGCGCAGCTGTGACTGCACAGCTTCCTCCCCGCAAACACTGATGAGGTCCAGCAACTCACCATTGCTCCATGCTGGGGCTCGTTTCGCGGGTGGAGGCATGGTCACCTGGAAAGATTCACTGATTGCACTCCACACCTGGCTGAGCAAACAGGAAGGGGATTTTTAAAATTCCCGAAGCATTTAAAGGGTGGGTCACCTGAGGCCAGGGCAGTAGAGTGAGAACTGATGAGCAGAGTGGCTGAACAGGCATTCTGGGATACCTCCGAATACCTCTGGAGGCCAATTACAGCGCTTTTGGTGGCCGCACTGGCGGAGCAGCGCTGCATCACCAGCGCTGCAATCGTTATATCCCAGGCAGAGCAGGAGTATGGCCAGCGCTGCAGCCAGGGAGATGCAGTGCTGTATGTGCCTTGCAAGTGTGAACAGTGAGTAAGTTGCACTGCTGTAAACCCACCAGCGCTGCAACTCTCCAGTGTAGCCAAGCCCTCAGAGTCTGTAGATCCAGGCTCTGAGGGCTTGTCTACATCAGAAAGTTGCAGCGCTGGTGAGGGAGTTACAGCGCTGCAACTTTGAAGGTGTACACATCTGCAGGGCATCACCAGCGCTGCAACTCCCTGTTTGCAGCGCTGGCCGTACTCCCGTTTTGTCTCGGGTGTAGAGGATCCAGCGCTGGTGATCCAGCGCTGGTAATCCAATGTAGACACTTACCAGCGCTTTTCTTGACCTCCGTGGAAGGAGGAAGCCTCTGGTAATCAAGCTGGTCTCCTTTCCCGGTTTGCTCTCTCGTTTCCCGAACCGCCGAGCAAGCGGTTCTCCTTCCCTGCGGTTTGCAGGGTGGCTCCGGGAACGCGAGAGCAAACCGCGGCGAAGCTGGTCTCCTTCCCCGGCTTGCTCTCTTGTTCCCGGAACCCCGAGCAAGCAGGTCTCCTTCCCTGCGGTTTGCAGGGTGGCTCCGGGAACGCGAGAGCAAACCGCGGCGAAGCTGGTCTCCTTTCCCAGTTTGCTCTCTCGTTCCCGGAACCCCGAGCAAGCAGGTCTCCTTCCCTGCGGTTTTCAGGGTGGCTCCGGGAACGCGAGAGCAAACCGCGGCGAAGCTGGTCTCCTTCCCCGGCTTGCTCTCTCGTTCCCGGAACCCCCCTTGAAGCCGCCCAACAGCGCTGCAGTGTGGCCACATCTAACACCACTTGCAGCACTGGTTGCTGTAAGTGTGGCCACTCTGCAGCGCTGGCCCTATACAGCTGTACTAATACAGCTGTAACAACCAGCGCTGCAAAATTTTAGATGTAGACATGGCCTGAGACTTGTTGATGCGGATTTCTGCCTACTGTTCAGACATACCATAAGTGATTTAGAAGCCTACAGCCCATTTTCAAGTCTCCCAAGAGTCTACATTTCACTGACTTTCAATGAGACCTAGGAACCTAAGTAACTTAGGCACTTTTGAAAATGTTACGCGTAGACTCTAGATCCTGCAGCTTATAACAGTTAGTGTTCCATTTCCATTGCTGCTTCAGGGCAGCCACATTCCTATCTAAGAACTCAGCAGCCGGGCACATGTGTTTGTGCCAAGACTTAAGCAGTGCTCTGTGTTCCTTCACTACTCAGCTGGAGAAGAGCATGTTCCAGTGGTAGCAGATGACAGTGAAAGACAGGGGACCAGAAAACAGCAAAGAGGAAGGTCTGAGCTGAAAGCAACCCCATTTATTTAAAAGGATCTGTCAGCAACTCTTGTATCATCCCTCTGCCCCTCCAATCTTCTGCCGTGGGTCTTCAGTGCCTATTTCAATACAGGTCTCCAGACAAAGTCCTGCAGTTATGTGTCTGTCCCATGTCAGATGCTGGAAATATGCCTGGACGTCAACATATTTTACAGGCAGCAACTTGAGCCTTTATAATGACGTCTTGGACTAAGTCATTCCTAACCCAGGCTGAGCCCTGGTACGCAAAGGTACTGTATGTACAGCCCTGCCTAGCCTGCACAATGCAAGTTTGAAAAAAATGTATTTTTTTAAAACTACCTTTTCAATGATTTGAAACCATCAGGCTGTGCAGCAGCTAACCTACAACATGGAATCACACGAACTTGTCGCTCTGCTCCCTCCTTCACATCTATTGCTCATCACATACATCTTGTTTTAAATCTGAGTGTAAGCTCTTCAGAGCCAGGACCCTATCTACTCATCTCTTTGTACAGCACCCAGCACAATGGAGGCCCTGATCTTGACCACAGCCTTTGGGCACTACCACAATACAAATAGGCTCATCCTTAGTGTCTTGTTTAAAGATAGGAATCACATTTGTCACCCTTCAGTATAGTACCTTCAACCTGAGTTTCCATTCAAAACAGGCCTGGGGAATAATGTCAGCCCAGACAGAGCAACCCTTTGGGAAAGGCCTTTCTCCCAGGCACAGCCTTTTAAAAAGCACATGTGCTAACCTGTAGCACGTTATTTTGATGGGACATGCTGCAGTGATGGACTGCTGATTTTTTAAACAAGGGGATCCCGCTAAAGGTTCTCCCTCCAGCAAGTTACGTGCATTACCAGGGTGCACATACTTGCAAAGAGGAGGGGAAGGACACAGCGGTTCAATTCACAAAACCTCCACAACCATTCGGGGAGGAGGAAACAGCAGCTGGAAAACAAGCAGACATCAAGCTGCACTTTTAATAAAAAGTATTTAGGGCCAAATTTGCAAAGGAAGATGCAAATAGGTGCCTAGTGGGATTTACAATCATGCCAAAGCATGTTCAGTGCCTAACATACCTAGGTAATTTTGAAAATCCCACTAAGCACCTACATCTTTAGGTACCTAAATACCTTTGAACCCACAGCAAAATCAATACACTGCAATAGGGATTTCAGTACCCTGTGCCAGGGCAAAGCAGTTCTTTCAAGCAGCCTTTGTGGGCCTCTGTGCTTGAAAAATATACTGGGCAATGGGATAGGACAGTGCAGTATTCAGCTTGCATTACTTGAAATGGGCAGCAGGGGAGCTCTGGACCTGATCCACCACTGCCTTGCACAAATGATACCATTCTGATTCAAGCGCATTTTGCACCCACTGTGCAGTGATTTCGATGATTATACTAGGCGCAGGCCCTTAGTAGGAAAGTGCAGCAGTATCCTCCCTCACAAGCATTTTTTTAAGTACCTGATATCTGATGCAATCTGATACATGCCAGTGGCAAAAACAATTGCTTGAAAATACTTTAATGAGCCCTAAGCTAGGCCATCTCTGGCAAGGAGGATTTAACAGTATCCGCCGATGAGCTGTAAGGGACTCTCTCAGGCACCTTCTTGCCAGAGCTGACGAGTGCCATATGAAGGAAAAATTCAGCTTTCATATATTTTAAAACATTTTCCTTGTACTTATCCTTGCAAAAAAAGTCAGCCTTGAAAATCTAAGCCAATCACTAAGGACCAAGAGGCTAGATGCACTCCAACTCTGCCTCAGGAAGCTGGGGGAGGAGCTTAAAGATAAAAGCATGGGTCTTCTTTATATAAAATGGGTCAGTTAAGTGCAAGGTGTGCCTCAAAGAATCATCTCCCAGCCATCCCCCAAATCCTTAGGCCTGACTTCAGCACAGCAGTGTAATAATGATGGTCAGGAATCTATAACGTAGTAGCAGGAAATTGCTTGACAGGTCTGCCCAAAAGTTCTGAGGTTACCACTGCTTGTTAAAAGTTTCAGGCCAATCTGAGCCTGGCACTCTCCCAAGGTTGCTGACTCAGACAGATGCTGCACTGTGAGTGTTCTCGCTATTACTACAACCGATCAAGAAATCATTTTGATGAAAAATGATGTTTAGTTGGGAAAAAAATATATTCAACATGGAAAACAGACCCCCCAAAAAAATCAGTAAAAAAGTTAGGTTTCCAGTAAAAATTTTCAAAAAATGTTTTTGGTCAAAATTTGGGGGGTTTGAAACAATTTTTAACAAAACCTGACTTTTTTTAAAATGCCAAAAACATTTTCTGAAATTTTGGTTTTAGTCAGGAAAGTGAAGAGTTTTCACAAGAAGAGTTGACCAAAAAAAAAACCCACAAAAACAGTCTCACGCACACACAACAACTCAAACCAAACCAAATCCAGAAACATCATTTTTTCAAAGTTTCCCATGAAAAATAAATAATCAGTATTTTCTGTCCAGCTCTAGCTTCACCCCATTTATACCTACTGCTGTGAGGAGCACTCACATCTTGCATCAGCCACCAGCTCTCCTAGGGGGATCCACCACATAAATCTCCCAACTACACACAGCCTCCCACCAACTGCTCCAGCAGCTCATGAGGAGACTAAGCTACACTGAGTGAAAGTCCTGCACCTTCTGGAGCTCACTGCCAACCCTGCCAGTCCCTGTCCAGCCCCAGTCGGCAGTCTGAAAAGTTGGTACTGAGAGGAATCCCAAAAATCTATGCTAATCCCACTGCCAGGAGATACCCAGTCACCACACCAACCCTTCCATTCAGCTTGAGGAAACCCACTCCCCTATTCTAGCTAGAGGAGACCGCCAGAAGTTAGGGGATCCCTTTCCCACATTAGGAACCTCAATTAACCTATTTCCCACCCTACTTACCACCACATAGCCAGAGACAACAGGGGAATCAGCCTGCTACCACTGCGGCTGCGGCTGTGAGACAAGGTAAGGGACCCAGTGAGGTATATTGCAGAGAAGGGATGTGTGGTGGCTTGCGAGGTATGTTGTGGCCGAGTGTGGAGGCACTGATTGATTTAGTGTGGAGGGGATGATCATGGAATTGATAAACTCCCTTTACCTCCCCAGCTCACAGAATCTTCCTCCGAGAATATCACATGGATCGAATACCAGCTGAGGCAGAAAAGTTGAGAAATCCACTTGATAACATTTTTTCAGCGCATTAAGGGCAGTATCAGAAAGGGGACAAGCCACATCAGAGGCAGATGTGTCAGCCCAGTCCTCCCTTCCTTCAATTTAGGGGCAAAAGAATAAGAGGCCCACATAAGACCCCAACCCTACACCCTGGTGTCCCTGTAGCACAGCACTGGCTCACGCTGCTTCAGTAAACTCTCTTCTGGTACCACCATCTTAAGAATCCAAGCAGCATAGCTTTAGAAAGTCTAATAAGCCAAGTATATACTTTATAGGTACTACAATAAACCTATCCCCACCAAAAAACAGGGAAATGGCCCAAAGGACATCAAACTTGCCTCAGGTAGTCAGTTCTGCAAAGGAGATGGGTACACACAGGCCCATCAGTCACTGTTTCCAAATGGTTCTAGGAACCACTGCACTAAGATGCACATTGCAAGAGCAGGAATCAGCAGCAAAGACAATCCTTGAAGAAAACAGGAGCCATGCTAGAATAATAACAAGACTCCCAACTGTCAGTTATACAGCTTCTCCTAGCAGAGTGAGAGGGGTTTCTTTAGCAAACTCTTCAGATGCACTGAAGTTGAAGTGCTTCTCCTGCCACAGAGCTAAATCTGTCCACTTGTACCATTGCTCATCTGCCTCACTAAGGCATGCACTTTACCTTCAGCTGCAGAGACAAATATCACTAGTGGCTTTGGGGGTTATTCCTTTTCCCCCCTAAGCGGGCTAGTATGTTTTTGAACAACAGACAAGCCAGACACTATGAAAGGCCAGATTCTGTTACAACTTAGAGGGAACAACTTTTACCTCTCACTCCTCAACCCACTCCACACCCCATAGCTGAGTTTGGCTTCTGGTAACACGAGGCAAACTGGCAGCTCCGAAAGGAGTGCCCCAAGGGTGTACTATGAAATAACTCCACATTCAACCACTTGTGGCCGAACAGGAGCAAGTATCAGTACATCAGCAAGCAGGACACTGGGTAAAGGGATCATTCCAAACAACAAAGGAATAAAGGTGATGGCTAGTTCCCCCCCGGTGGCATAGTGCCCGCATTATGTACCTGCTCACACTGTATAGTGTGATCTCAAAGTTAGTCTGGCCAGCTGAAAGTAACAAAGAAGGATGTTTCAAAGTAAATTAACTGTGCCTTTCCTGGAGGTCTCATGCTAAATATAGCCTCTGCCCAGATTGAGACTCCCTCATTTCTTGCTTTTCTAATGGTTGTACTGAGGAAGGCCACTGCCTGCTAATTTAGAAACTACTGCATTATTTACATGAGTCATTACACTACTGCAGACCTCTCCCTCCCATCAGACTGAAATATTTGTCATCCATGTTTTCACTAAGTGAATTTAGTTTTTCTGACATCCCTGGAGCATAGAGTCGCAGGCAGCAGGGCTGGCGCTTCCACTAGGTGACCCTAGGCAGTCGCCTAGGGCAGCAGGATTTGGGGGGTGGCATTCTGCCACCCTCCATGGAAATTCAGCTGCAGGGGGTCCTTCCGCTCTGGGTCTTCGTCGGAAATTTGGTGGCGGGTCCTTCACTCGCTCTGGGACCCACCGCCGAAGTGCCCGGAAGACACAAGTGGAAGGACCCCTGCCGTCGAATGCTCAGAGAAGAAGCGCTGCCGCCCAGGGCGCAAAAACCCTGGTGCCACTCCTGGCAGGCAGTAACAGGGTTTCACCTATATGCTTCTGCTTTGAACTGGATGGCTCACCTCAATGGTGGACAGATTAACTCAGGCCTGGCCTATATCAGAGAAGTTACACACTGATAAGATTAAAATGATTTTAAATCTGGTCCAGCCGCACTAGCACAACCTCACAATGTAAACACACTTAAATCAGCTTCAGAGCAGTTTAAATTATTCTTGTAATCTAAACCAAATTAAGTGCCTCTTGAAATAATTTGTGAGTCTGCATTAGGGATTTGCACCTGTGTAACTAAACATATTTAAAATCATTTTAGTCACAATAGTGCATCCTTCCAAAAATAGACTAGCCTTCAGTTTCCGATACCTCTGGTGGTAGGTTTTGTGTTCTTCCCAAAGCCAGATTCTCCACTGCCCTGCACCTATACCTTGGCAAAGTGGGTATGAAATGCTATCACCTGAGAAAAACAATGTCTTATACACAGGTGTAAACAACTTCCAAAAAAATGTAATGCTAAGAATTAAAACCTAGAACATCAGTCCAAGACCAAAAGCTCTGTTCAAATACATCACTTTTGATAGCTATAGGACTGAATGGATTTGTACTGGTGACCTAGAGGTGAAAAACTCCATAGATCATCAGCAATTTCCAAACCACTCAGTCACACCTGTCAGGGTTATTTTTAAGTGATTTCCTCGAGACACTTGTTTAAACAACATATTGTGTGATGCTTAGAGGTTTTTCACCTTCACAGTCCATTTGCTCCTGCTGCTTGAACCTATATTTAAATAATAAAGGTGAGTTTATGACATCAAAATCATTTCCTGGGCAACAGTGTGACAGTACGAGCAAAGTCTGTGGCTTGACTGCAGGACTAAGCAGAAAGATTAAATAATTAATAATACAGTAGTGCCCAAGATGCTAGCATGGACACTGAGGTTAAAAAAAAAGGCCTTATTCTATTTATACACATTTGTAATACCTAAAGAAACCCTCCACAAAATGACTTGTTACATCTAAAAGTTCCTCTCATCCCACAAAAGCAGCAAAGAATCCTGTGGCACCTTATAGACTAACAGACGTTTTGGAGCATGAGCTTTCGTGGGTGAATACCCACTTCCTCAGATGCATGCTCATGCTCCAAAACGTCTGTTAGTCTATAAGGTGCCATAGGATTCTTTGCTGCTTTTACAGATCCAGACTAACACGGCTACCCTCTGATACTCTCATCCCACACTTATTTTCTGAGTGTGAAAGTCTCTCTCAAAGAAGCTATCCTTTTTCTGACTACCAAAATCTATAAAACATAGGCCAGATCATCAACTGGTGTAAAATGGCATAGTTCTGTAACGGAGCTATATTGATGTATACCAGGTAATGATTTAGCTCATAGTATGTAATGTTTTAGTGTTTTTGTCTCAGTACTTACATACATAATTATCTCTATGCATGTGATCTACCATATTAGAGGCAGATTTCACAATGGAAACAGAAAATAAACTGAAAATTCATTCCCTTCCACAAAATTCAATGATAAAAAGACATTATTTTTTTTCCTTGTGGCAATGCAAAAAAACAGACACACTTTGCAAAATACTTCTAAATGTTTCCATGAGGCCACTGAGGGTCAGATTCTACAAATACTTACACACCCAAGTAACCGTGGCCAGGAGTATTCTCCATTTGGAGTCAATGAGTCTACTCATCTAGTAAAGCTACTCATGTGAGCAAGTGTTTACCGGTTCTGGCCAAAATGCAGATGTTCCAATCAGCCATAAAGAGCTTTTTGCCCAATTCTTCCCATACTTGGCTTTAGCAAACCTTTTGCCTCAATCTCAAAAGAATTAGCAATTTCAAAATAAATCATAAGTCAACACATAAACTAATGTCATTACTGAACAATGATTACAAAAACTCAGAGATTAGAAAGGGGCACAACGCAATTACTTAGGGTTCAGTTCAGTGGTGTGATCTCTATCTGTTATCAGCTCCTTCCTGTCAGTCACTGCTAATGAGATGCTCATCTGTTGTTGATGACTAACTCATGAGAGTCTGTTACTGGAAATGTAGAGTCTTACTGATGTGTAGGGTAATATAGTTTGGCTTCTAGCCTAATTATTCCAAATCTGAAGCTGTCATAAACCTAGTCCCAGATTTGGACCTTAGCGTCCAAAATATGGGGGTTAGCATGAAAACCTCCAAGCTTAATTACCAGCTTGGACCTGGTAAAGCTGCCACCACCCAAAAAATTAGAGTGTTTTGGGGCACTCTGGTCCCCCCAAAAACCTTCCCTGGGGACCCCAAGACCCAAATTCCTTGAGTCTCACAACAAAGGGGAATAAACCATTTCCCTTCCCTTCTCCCTTCCAGGTATTCCCTCCCTGGGTTCCTGGAGAGATAAACAGAAGCAAACTCCGTGAATCTAAACAGAGGGATTCCACCCTCCCCGTTTCCAGCCTTGGAAAACAGAAGTACCGAGAGCTAATTTCTTTTCCCCCCTCACCCAGAGGGAATGCAAAGTCAGGCTAGTAAATCTAACACACACAGATTTCCCCCTGACTTCTTCCTCCCACCAATTCCCTGGTGAGCACAGACTCAATTCCCTGGAGTTCTCCACTAAAGAAAAACTCCAACAGGTCTTAAAAAGAAAGCTTTATGTAAAAAGAAAGAAAAATACATAAAAATGGTCTCTCTGTATTAAGGTGACAAATACAGGGTCAATTGCTTAAAAGAAATATGAATAAACAGCCTTATTTAAAAAGAATACAATTCAAAACACTCCAACAACTACACACATGTAAAATACAAAAAAACATATAAATCACTATCTGATCTTTTGTACTTACAACTGGAAAACAGAAGATTAGAAAGCAGGAAATAGAGAAATCCTTCCCATAGCCGAGAGGGAGATAGGCACAAGACAAAGAACTCAGACACAAACTTCCCTCCACCCAGACCTGAAAAAGTCTGGTTTCCTGATTGGTCCTCTGGTCAGGTGCTTCAGGTTACCTCTTTCCAGGTGTAAGAGACATTAACCCTTAGCTATCTGTTTATGACAGAAGCAATACCAACTGCAAAATTAAAGCTTATTAAACTTTTCTGCTCTTTTATTTTATTTCCCTCCTTCCTTTCATCATTTCTTGCCTGGGTGATTTTATTTATTAGAATCTGATCTGATGATTCTGGAAATATCTCAGCTGTTCTAAGTTTTAATATTTCACCTCTAATTGGATCCAGAGATATTTAAAGCAGTGGAGTTGTTATAACCTACCTTGTGGGGTGGCAAACAATTTTCCTGGAGAGTTGAAAAATTGCACCAGTCACTCCCCTTGCTGACTAGTGAGAAGTTCTGATATAGCTCCCGGACATCATTTTTAGTTATTTCTTACTCCCTTATTCATTATACTCCAGTACTCTAGATAGCAGCTAATGGGCCAATTCAGGAAAGCATCCCTGTTCAGAAAAACACTTAAGGATGTGGAGAATGCTACATTCAGCTAGGCAGAATGTCGTTACTCCAGTTGGAATTTAACCAATAAAATAGGGTTGACCCTACTCTTGCTAAAAGCATCATAGGATCTTGAATGACCACAAGGAGTTAGAACCTCCATTCTGTGTTTCATTGAAAATGAAAAGTACAGCAAAACAGCTCTTTCTCACATCATAGAGTGGAATTGGTATAGTACTCTCTCAGAAGGAAGATGGCCACTTTCTCAATCACTAGCACCTATGTCCTTGGTGATCTCCTGCTCAAGTAATGAGCCCAGCCCAAGACAACTTAGCCTGCAAGAGCCTGAGGTGTGGTGGCCCTATGTAAACAAATGTCAATTCTACACATACATAAGGCAATTAGCCACAAGAGGAAGGATGTTGCAATGATTAAGACACTACTCTGGGATGTGGCAGATCAGGCTTTGATTCCTTGCTTCATTTCAGGCTTAGTTTCTCTGTACCTCAGTTTCCTATCTGTAAAATGGGGATAATAATGTGAAGTATGGCAGTATCCTGGATAAACCTTACTGAATGTAGTTTACTATCTTTGGTGCCCATTGTATTAAATGACTAGTTTATGTATCCTGGTGGATCAGGGATTGTATGTAGTTCCATGAGGAACAGGAACTGAGATCAGTGGGATTTGTTTAGGCAAATTCACTCAGGTTGTAACACCTCTAGAGAACCTCCACCACCTGCAGAGGCTCACATATAATACTGGTTCAAACTGCATTCTCTAAACACCAGACAAAGAAAGGACTTCTGGGTAAATAGCCTGAGTGAAAACTGACTTGGAGTTTTCTTTCTGATCAAACAGACAGGATCTTCTGTTCAAGGGAGGCCTCATCTTTCCTGGGAAGGGTTGGAGGGACTTAGCCCTGTCTGTGTGCCCATTCTGAGTGACAGCTATTATGAACTTGTGATCAGAGAAAAAACCCTGGGTGGGTTTGAAGGACCATTCACAAGCCAGAGCATTTGTTGGAGTTGGGGTGATCTCTGGTAAGCTTATTAGTATGCACATAGGTTCTTTCATTGTTTTTAAGTATGGTTTCTCTGTAATGCTTTTACCTTAGAACAGTGGTCTCCAAACTTTTTTGATCGCGCACCCCATCAGTAAAAAATTTTGAGCGCGCACCCCCTGTTCCCGGCCAAACCGTCGAAATGAGGGAAAAAAAAGCTGCTTGGCCTCCCAGCCAAACTGCTAAAGAGAAAAAAAAAGTGGTGCTACTCCAGCCGCGCTCCTGCCGCGCACCCCAAAGGATCCTTTTGCGCACCCCACTTTGGACACCACTGCCTTAGAATCATAGAAGATTAGGGTTGGAAGAGACCTCAGGAGGGCAACTAGTCCAACTCCCTGCTCAAAGCAGGACCAACACCAACTAAATCATCCCAGCCAGGGCTTTGTAAGCCAGGCCTTAAAAACCTCTAAGGATGGAGATTCCATCACCTTTTTAGGTAACCCATTCCAGTGCTTCACCACCCTCCTAGTGAAATAGTTTTTCCTAATATCCAGACTCGACCTCCCCCACTGCAACTTGAGACCATTGCTTCTTATTCTGTCATCTGTCACCAATGAGAACAGCCAAGCTCCATTCTCTTTGGAACCTCTCTTCAAGTAGCTGAAGGCTGCTATCAAATCCCCCCGACTCTTCTCTTCTGCAGACTAATAAGCCCAGTTCCCTCAGACTCTCCTCCTAAGTCATGTGTCCCAGCCCCCTAATCATTTTCGTTGCCCTCCGTTGGACTGTCTCCAATTTGTCCACACCCTTTCTGTAGTGATGGGACCAAAACTGGACACAATACTCCAGATGTGGCCTCACCAGTGCTGAATAGATGGGAATAATCACTTCCCTCCATCTGTTGGCAATGATCCTACTAATGCAGCCCAATCTGCCATTAGCCTTCTTGGCAACAAGGGCACACTGCTGACTCATATCCAGCTTCTAACCCACTGTAATACCCAGGTCCTTTTCTGCAGAACTTCTGCTTAGCCAGTCGTTCCCCAGCCTGTAGCGGTACATGGGATTCTTTCATCCTAAGTGCAGAACTCTATACTTGACCTTGTTGAACCTCATCAGATTTCTTTTGGCCCAACCCTCCAATTTGTCTAGGTCACTCTGGACCCTGTCCATATCCTCCAGTGTTTCTCCCTCTCCCACCAGTTTAGTGTCATCTGCGAACTTGCTTAGGGTGCAATCCATCCCATCATCTAGATCATTAATAAAGATATTGAACAAAACCGGCCCCAGGACTGACCCCTGGGGTACTTCGCTTGATACTGGCTGCCAACTAGACATAGAGCCATTGATCACTACCTGTTGAGCCTGACAATCTAGCCAGCTTTCTATTTACCTTATAGTCCATTCATCCAATCCATACTTTTTTAACTTGCTGGCAAGAATACTGTGGGAGACCATATCAAAAGCTTTGCTAAAGTCAAGATAGATCACATTCACTGCTTTCCCCATATCCACAGAGTCAGTTATCTCATCATAGAAGGCAATCAGGTTGGTCAGGTGTGACTTTCCCTGGGTGAATCCATGTTGACTCTTCCTGATCACCTTCCTCTCCTCCAAGTGCTTCAAAATGGTTTCCTTGAGGACCTGCTCCATGATTTTTCCAGGGACCAGGGGTGAAATTAACTTAAAGGACTTACCAGTACTCTCGAGTCCTCGGGAGGGGGAGGAGCCTCAACCGGAAGAGGCAGGCACTTTAAATCACCATCAGAGGGGCCCCGGCCTCTAGCAGAGCTTTAAAGGGCCCGGGGCTCTGCTGCAGTAGTGGCAGCTGGGAGCCCCAGGCCCTTTAAATCACCTCCAGAGCCCTGCCACCACTACTCCAGGGCTCCAGCAGTGGGGTCGGGTGGCAATTTAACGGGCCATGGAGAGTAGTGGCAGTGTGACCCCTGGGCCTTTTAAATCACCACTCGAGCCACGCTGCCAGAGCCCAGGGGTAGCAGCAGCAGCCAGAGGCTGGGGTGGTGATTTAAAGAACCCGGGGCACCTGCTGCCACTACCATCCTGGGCCCTTTAAATTGTCCCTGGAGCCCTACTGCCAGAGCCCCAGTGACTATTTTAAGGGCCGAGGTGGTAGCGACTGCTGCAGCCCTGGACCCTTTAAATAGCTGAGCCCCGCCGCTGCTACTCCAGGACTCCAGCAGGCTCCGGGGATGAATTAAAGGGTCTGGGGCGGTAGCTGCGGCAGACGCCCTAGCCCTTTAAATTGCCACCCGAGGCTCACCGCCGCTTCCCCAGGGGTCCAGCAGAAAGGCTCTAGCAGCAATTTAAAGGGCCTGGGGCTCCAGCCCACTGTTGGGAGCCCCAGGCCCTTTAAATTGCTGCCAGAGGAAGCTGATCCACCCTGGTACGGCACATTGACTCTTGCCCATATGCCATACTGGGGTGTACCAGCTTACTTTCACCTCTACCAGGGACTGAGGTGAGGCTGACTGGTCTGTAGTTCCCTGGGTTCTCCTTCCCTTATTTAAAGAAGGGCACTATATTTGCCTTTTGCTAATCATCTGGGACCTCCCCTGATCACCACAAGTTTTCAAAGATAATGGCCAATGGCTTTGCAATCACATCAGCCAGTTCCCTCAGATGTATTAGATCTGGACCCATGGACCTTAAGAATAAATATTCTGGCTTAGAAATGCTTTGTGGTAACTTAACTGTGGCACTCAGACTATGTACTGTCTCTGAGAAGAGAAGCAAACCAAGCTTGCTTAGACAGAATGGTCTTGTTCTAAAGATATCACAGCATAGGCAGTGAACTGTGCATATCTCAGCTTCAGGGGTGGCTCCAGGCCCCAGCAAGCCAAGCGCGTGCTTGGGGCGGCAAGCTGCGGGGGGCGCTCTGCCGGTCGCCGGGAGGGCAACAGGCAGGCAGCCTTCAGCGGTTTGCCTGCGGAGGGTCCGCTGGTCCCACAGCTTCGGTGGACCTCCCGCAGGCATGTCTGCAGAGGGTCTGCTGGTCCCGTGGCTTCGGTGGAGCCGCGGGACCAGCGGACCCTCCACAGGCACGCCTGTGGGAGGTCCACCGGAGCTGCGGGACCGGCGACCGGCAGAGTGCCCCCCCACGGCATGCCGCCGTGCTTGGGGCAGCAAAATGTCTAGAGCTGCCCCTGCTCAGCCTGGAAATATGCTGGTGAGAAGGGAGAAAGATGCGGGTCTTTGCTCAAGAGAGGTGACAGCTGAGGAGGCGGGAGCCTAGCGTGAGTGCCCTTGCTGGACCAGAGCGGGGGAATATAGTTGCTGTTGCCCTGAATTGTGACAAATAACACTTCCCACATTACAGGAGTGTTGTGGGGAGAAATACATTAAAGATTGTGAGGTGCTCAGATGGTACAGTGATGGGGCTATAGGAATATCCAAGATAAATGTGCAATCTATAATTTGTCTACAAAACAAACTTAAAAACAGACAAAATTTCTTTTGATTTTTTTTTTAATTTTACAAGTTATGGCTCATGCCACCTCTTCTTCAGTGCTTTTGCTGCCATGTTTTCTCTTTGGAAGAAACTTCTGCAACAGGAGTAGCAGTTATGGAAAAGGAACAGCACTGATAGATGCCTTATATTATATTTCTTCCCTAAACCCATATTTAATTTTAGCATGGGCCACTAACTGTCTACAGTTTGATATGCAAATGTCACTTAGCAGTTCCGCATTATTACAGTATCGAACTTCAATTGTACAGATCAGCGCTCTGGTGGAAACCCAGAGAGACTATTCCATTTCCTGGAAGTCCTAGTACGTACCCAAGTTTTCTTCCCTGCCTCTGTTGGAGCCACCAAGGAGCATAATAAGCACTTGTCCAATTTGTTCTCTTCTTCCTTCTCTTCTGGGTCCTATTCCTAGCTCTGCCACTGACTCAGTCTATGGGCTTGGTCAAATTACTTAACACTGTGCCTCAGTTTTCACAGCGGTAACAGACTACTACTACTCCCCTACTTTTGGAAAGAGATGAGCTCTACAACTGAGAAGCACTACATAAATTTTAAGAATTATGTTAACACTCTTCCAAGGTAGATAGGCCATGGCACAAAATTACCTTCAGATCTGACCCAGGGTGATCACTCTATAGTGGATAGAGTTAGACACAGATCCAGCCGTGTGTTGATTGAGCACCAAATGCTGAACAAAACACAACTGGCCTATGGAAGCATGTTATTACAAGTAGGAGGAAGATTGCACACCACAGTGTCTGTATGCCTACATCCATAAAGGCACCAGTGCTTCTTAGTAGAATCATTGGTTTCCCAAATCTTAGCCTGTGCAATAACAAATCAATATGGAGACGGAAAGCAGCACCAGCCACAGGGGAGCACCACAAAACCAAGACAGGTCAAAGAGAACTGTGGGATTTTAGAGATTCTTTCAATCACTCCAGGTTCTCTTAAAGTTCTGAACTAACATTGTGAGAATTCATCATCTAACAGAGCTTTACCCTTCATAACCATTGAATAGTTATCAAAATCAGTCTAAGGATAAATATGCCTTTGTTACAGAGCTCTCTAGGGATTTGTGGGAGAGCAGGAAGGAATAATGATAATAAGGAAGCGCAACACTATCTCGAGCACTGAATTTCAATGAAGGATTTGCTCAGAAGGACAAAAATCCAAGAGAGGCTCCCCATGTGAAACAGAGTTTAGACAAACTTGCCATTAGAGCAGTAATTAAACATCTGGATGCATACTTACTCCTGGAGCATGTGCTCCTGCGAGCACAGACTGCAATTGGCTTGCTGAAAGAGCACCTGTGTCTAAAGGGTATGGTATTATTAATATTAATTTATTAATAAGTATCCCTTTATGAACTCTCTAGATCTGAAACATTAGACTTCCAGGTGCACACTAAAGACAATCAGATTTACACGGGCAACAACTTTGTATTGCTGGCTGATGTCCCCTGCAATTTAGGAAACTGGGTCTTTTACTATGTTCATTTTGTTTATTTTCATACTCCTTTGAAGTCAAAACCTAAAGTACCTTCACAATTAAGATCTCCTGCAGCTCTTAGAAAGATAGTTTCCCAGAATCTCACTTAAATGCACACACAAGAGCGTTCTGCTTAAGCGTTAACTTCTCTTTTTAAAGCACACTAGAAGTGGGAAATTGTACAGGGAGCCACTTCGCTACCTGGTGGCTGAATCTGTCTCCATGATTCAATAATGCCTACGTGATTAAGGCAAGTGGTTTCATGAGGAATTTATCCCATCCTCAGCTGCATCAGAGTCAATGCAGGGAAAGTTACCCCACTAATTGGGCCAATGTGAGGGATCTATCCCTTCTGGGAATTTAACCAAGGACCCTCATGTCCAAAAGCAGCAGCTCTTCCACTTGAAATGATCGAAGAATATCCATTAGCTGTTATTTGTAATAATACCGATATCCTCTTTCCAAGTCTCCAACTCCATAGTGATGTATATATATAGAGAGAGAGATACACCACGGTTGTTTGCTAGCTACAGACATCTTTCACTGGGAATAGAACACCTGACCTTTGGCTGCAGAAACAAGAAACTGCCCAGCAAGATAAGGAACAGCTCCATTAAATCATTTCCTTCTGCCAGATGAGCAGCAACCAGAAGGGATGGTTTGGGAGATTTAAACATTAGATTTGAAGTAACTGCACTGGCTAAAGCCAGAGGTTTGTGTCCCAGCTGGCCTCACTCCTGAGCCAAATAGAGTTCGTTGCATTGACCTGCATGGGGGTCTTGCAGATGTAACCCTTCTGCCCCTCTGAGTTGGCAGCAACAAGGGCAGGGTTCAGTATCTAGTGGTTCCATTTCAATAACGCAATGCAAAACCTATTCAAGCCCCCACCCAGTGACCTGGGACAATTACATACCACCTTCCCCCCCCCGGGCGCCTCTAGGAGGCAATACTTTCCATCTCACAAACACGGAGTCTGAGTGTAGCAAAATCCTTTTAATAAAGGAGGGAAACAATGCGGCATTACTTTGCTGAAACACCACAAATAGGATTCATAACGCAAACCATGAGCAAAAGACCCACCTCCAAGTAAGTTTGGCAAAGTCCTTTTCCCCTCAGCATCTTAAGTCCAAATTACCTCAAAGACCAACAACCCAAACGTGTCTGTCCCTGGTCAGTGCCACCCTAGAGTTCAAAAGTTTATCTGCAGAGTATTAACTCCGCCACCAGCCTGGGTGGAATGGGGGGGCACACGAGGTGTCAAGGGGCACCTTACGTGGGCCAGGGCTGACTGCCCTGCCTCTCCATGGAGTTCTGCTGCAGCCTTCACCACGAATGTCTCTGCTCCACCAGCTGCTCTGCTCCGCTCCTCCAGCCATCCCATGAACTACTCCAGCTGTCCCTGCAAACTGCTCTGCTCTGCCAGCCACTTAGCAATATATCTTCAAGCTCCCCCACTAGTTAACACAGCACTGAGTGATTTCAGCTCAGTAAGTTAGGCTCTTTTAGTGATTTCAGCTTGTAGTAGGGGAGCCCCAGTGCTGGTGCACCATTGGCCCAAACTGAATTCAGCTCAGCAGCCTCTAGCTAGATTCCTAGTGGAATCAAAATTAGCTCTGCTGTTCAACAGTGGTGAGGGAGGGAGAAGGAGGTGCAATTGGCGTGCCAGGCCCTCAAAAGGGGCCCATACCATCAGATACACATACCTGTCTCCAACCTCTCTCAATTCACTGGGTTTTAGAACCCATGTCCCTTGTCTAGCGAGTGATACTTAGTTGATGGTGAGACCCTCTGTCATAAAATATCAGAGGGGTAGCCGTGTTAGTCTGGATCTGTAAAAGCAGCAAAGAATCCTGTGACACCTTATAGACTAACAGACATTTTAGAGCATGAGCTTTTGTGGGTGAATACCTAATGGCAATATACAAAAACCTGTAGGAGAACACTTCAACCTCCCTGGCCACACTATAGCAGACCTTAAGGTGGCCCTCCTGCAGCAAAAAAACTTCAGGACCAGACTTCAAAGAGAAACTGCTAAGCTTCAGTTCATCTGCAAATTTGACACCATCAGCTCAGGATTAAACAAAGACTGTGAATGGCTTGCCAGCTACAGAACCAGTTTCTCCTCCCTTGGTTTCCACACCTCAACTGCTAGAACAGGGCCTCATCCTCCCTGATTGAACTAACCTCATTATCTCTAGCTTGCTTGCATATATATACCTGCCCCTGGAAATTTCCACTACATGCATCTGATGAAGAAGTGGGTATTCACCCATGAAAGCTCATGCTCCAAAACGTCTGTTAGTCTATAAGGTGCCACAGGATTCTCTGTCATAAAACAGTCTCATAGTCTTTCATTCACATAATCAGGGTAACAACACTTTATTCCTCCTACTCCAATAACCGAGAAATTGGGGATCCCACAGCTGTCAAAGTGACCATTTGGGGCTGCCCTGGGCTCATCCTAGGCAGAGTGGGTGTGCCTATGCAAACAAGATCAGCCCCCTAAGTTCTTTTCCACACTCGCCATAATTCACCACCAGATGTCAGGGCAGAGCTCATCCTGACTCTGCTTACACAGATAAAGCCAAGATTGTGTCTGCTCTCTGCGTACATTAAAATTCTTGCCACATTTTTCATTAGAGCTTTTGCCGTGGTGTCTTAGGAAAAATATCTCCTCTCCCCTTAGTGGTGCTCAGTCTACTAGTTGGTTGCTCTCCTCAACCCCATAAGTGGACATATTGCAGTACAGTAACAAGTATTTGAGTAAAATTTTCTAAAGCACCCAAGTGACTTAGGTGCCTAAGTCCCATTTCAAAAGTGACAACCTGTGGAAGGGTTCAGCAGGGCTCATCCCCCTCCAGGATGGCTGGGAACCAGGCCACCTTACTACTTAAGTCCAGTGAATTGGGTATTTAGCCTGGCTGGGCTAAATACATTCAGGAGCTCAGGCAGGGGCTGAGCAAACAAGTAAGTTTAGGAGGCCCAGGTCCTAGTCCGAAGGACCAGTAAGAGGGGGAGACAGCCACCCGCACATTGGGTGGCAGGGGGGATGCAGGCCCACCCACTCCACTGCGTCCCAGCCCAGGGCCCCAGCAGCAGCAGACAGCCCGCAACACACTGACATCGGCTCTGGGTGTGGTGCAGCAGGACTAGGGTTGGCTGCCCCCGGGCTACTTCCCACCTCCCCCTTTAGAGGTACCTGCGCCTGGACGGTGTCTTCCAAGGAATCCAGCAGCATGGGCTCCTTGGGGTACTCCGCGAGCGGTAAGCTTGGCAGCTCCTCTGGGTAGCTTGCCACTGGCAGGCTTAACAGCTTCTCCGGGGCCTGGTCAGCATCAGGCCTCGGCTGGTCTGGCCAGCCCTCAGGTGAGTCGCAGACTGCAGAAGTCTCCCCACTGGGAGCTAGGCCACAAGTGTCTGGCTTCTCCGGCAGCCAAGGCTCCAGTGAGCTCTGGGGTTGGGCTTTTGTACTTCCTGTCCTGCGCCCTGACCTCTGGGGGGGGCGGGTGCAAGCTCCACTGGCTCCTCCCACTTTGGCATCTGGAGGGGCTCGTCCCCCTCCGGGGCAGCTGGGAACCAGGCCACCTTACTACTCAGCCATTGACTTTTACCATGTACCCAAGTCACATAGGAGCTTTTGGAATTGTTACTTCTAGCTCTGCTCTCCTTCCTATCTATATAAATCTGCTCATGAATTATTAGGTTGAAGTCAGTGGAGTTTCTGGTGTAAATGAGAGGAAAATTGGGCCCATAGGTCCAAATTCTGAAGCCCTTACTCACCCAAGTGTAAGAGCATTGGTTCCACGATTTTCAGAGCATTTGAGATTAAAGATGCTATGTAAAACTATTTTATGTTTCACACGTCAGCAGGTGTGACATTTCATCTGGTAGAGAATAATCAGAGTTATACACAGAATAGCACATTACAACTGGTTCTTATTGAGTCAGCCACAAAGAGGTCAATTCTTATCTAGCAAGTCAGACAGACAGAAGAAAAACAGATAACAGCCAAAGGATTTTTAAATGTTATATTTGACTCTTTTATTTTTAAAAAAATAGAACAAGAAATAAAAGAAACCGGATGAGAAGTTTAACTTCAGGTGCTTTTCCAAACAGGACCAAATAACCTCAGAGCTCAGCATTTAAAACCTACATAACCCTCAGGCGGTCTATAATTTCAAGATGAACCAAATTATCATTTTTTGTTCCATTCAAGGCAAGACAGGTGCAAGCCTGAATCCAAATAGGTAGATAATAAAGATTGCTATAGTCAAGTGTTTTCTGAACCAGAGCAATAGGTTGATTTCCTGGTAGCACTGAGGTGTCCTACCAACCTTTTTCAAGACAGTTTATAAATACAAATTAAAGTCTTAATCCTGCAGTCCTTACTGAGTAGTCCTGATTTCTGTGAGCACTGTCTTCCCAAACTGTGTCCCAAAATGCTGTTCTGATATTTGTATTTCATCGTTGTAGAGAGAAATTATTACATATAGGCCAGAGAGTAAAGATACGTTTTCAGCAGAGACCTGAAATGAAATAGGAATCCTCCATATAGAAAGCACAACAAGGAGAAGACAGTGCTCAGATTGTATGAATGGCCAGAAATGAAGCTGGTGTTAGATGAGCAGAAAGTTTGGTATTTATGTTTGCCAAGTCTGTTTTATGTTCTACAGAATGTAACACAACTATAGTAAAGAAGCTCAAAAATATTTATTTTCTTCTAGCAGAGCACTTTGTTACAATTGTTTTTAGAATCATAGAATGTCAGGAAGTCAAAGAGTCCAACCCCCTGCTCCAAAGGGGACCAATGCCCAGACAGATTTTTGACCCAGATCCCTAAATGGCCCCTCTCAGGGATTGAACTCACAATGGTGGGTTTAGCAGGCCAATGTGCAAACCACAGAGCTATCCCTCAGCCCCTGCCTTGTGCCAATGTTGCCACAGAGAGCAGAAACTAGTCCCTTCCCTCCTTCTCCATCTTTGCTGCTTCTTAAGGTTTTTCCTGCATGCCTTCCTTTCCTCACACCACTTAACAGTGGCACATGGGAGTACATGCCCCAAATATGTACAGCGCTTTCTTGCAATTCTAGTGGAAACGAGCTGCTGGTTGTTAATTTCTCAGACCTCAGAGTATGCCCGAGTTGAAAATTCTGTTATGTTCTCTTTTTGACTTCCATATACGCTACAATAAGGAAAGCAGTATTATCCCTAAAGTTCCTGCCTTCTCTTCATTGCAGAGCTTATGCCTGCCCTCCCACCTATGGGGTTTTCTGTTACAGTTTTAAAGGAACCATGCATATGTCTTCACAGAAGATGCATTTGGAGAGCTGTTCAATGTTTTGAACTCCTAACAGAACTGCCCACCCACTTCCTGTCTCTGGGAAACTGCCTGCTCAGCCCTCTTAAAGAGACTTGTCTAAATACTGTAAAAGCAGTAAAGAGTCCTGTGGCACCTTATAGACTAACAGACGTTTTGGAGCATGAGCTTTCGTGGTTGAATATCCACTTCATCAGTTGCATGTAGTGGAAATTTCCAGGGGCAGGTATATATATGCAAGCAAGAAGCAGGCTAGAGATAACGAGGTTAGTTCAATCAGGGAGGATGAGGCCCTCTTCTAGTAGCTGAGGTGTGAAAACCAAGGGAGGAGAAACTGGTTTTGTAGTTGGCAAGCCATTCACAGTCTTTGTTTAATCCTGAGCTGATGGTGTCAAATTTGCAGATGAACTGAAGCTCAGCAGTTTCTCTTTGAAGTCTGATCCTGAAGTTTTTTTGCTGCAGGATGGCCACCTTAAGATCTGCTATTGTGTGGCCAGGGAGGTTGAAGTGTTCTCCTACAGGTTTTTGTATATTGCCATTCCTAATATTTGATTTGTGTCCATTTATCCTTTTCCATAGAGACTGTCCAGTTTGGCCGATATACATAGCAGAGGGGCATTGCTGGCATATGATGGTGCATATTACATTGGTGGACGTGCAGATGAATGAACCAGTGATGATGTGGCTGATCTGGTTAGGTCCTATGATGGTGTCACTGGTGTAGATATGTGGGCAGAGTTGGCATTGAGATTTGTTGCATGGATTGGTTCCTGAGTTAGAGTTACTATGGTGCAGAGTGCAGTTACTGGTGAGAATATGCTTCAGGTTGCAGGTTGTCTGTGGGCGAGGACTGGCCTGCCACCCAAGGCCTGTGAAAGTGTGGGATCATTGTCCAGGATGGGTTGTAGATCCCTGATGATGCGTTGGAGGGGTTTTAGCTGGGGACTGTCTGTGATGGCTTGTGGAGTCCTGTTGGTTTCTTTCTTGGGTTTGTCTAGCAATAGGAGGCTTTTGGGTACACGTCTGGCTCTGTTGATCTGTTTCCTTATTTCCTCATGCGGGTATTGTAGTTTTGAGAATGCTTGGTGGAGATTTTGTAGGTGTTGGTCTCTGTCTGAGGGGTTAGAGCAGTTGCGGTTGTACCTCAGTCCTTGGCTGTAGACAATGGATTGTGTGGTGTGCCCGGGATGGAAGCTAGAGGCATGAAGGTAGGCATAGCATTTGATAGGTTTTCGGTATAGGGTGGTGTTAATGTGACCATCGCTTATTTGCATCATAGAGTCTAGGAAGTGGACCTCCAGTGTAGATTGGTCCAGGCTCTGGTTGATGGTGGGGTGGAAGCTGTTGAAATCATGTTGGAATTTTTCCAGTCTCCTTCCCATGGGTCCAGATGATGAAGATGTCATCAATGTAGCGTAGGTAGAGAAGGGGTGTGAGTGGACGAGAGCTGAGGAAGCATTGTTCCAGGTCAGCCATAAAGTCAGTCAAATACCACTGCAAATGGTGCAAGTATGAACAACCTTTAAATGTACACCATAGACGGCTGCTGCCATGAAACATGGGGATTAGCAACACATATTCTTTGTGAGGAAGAAGGCCAATAATCTATTTAAATTGGTGCAATTATCCAGTCAGGTCAGGACAACAAAACATTTCTTATCTAGGAGAATAGTGGTGGGTACTCCAAGCTACATATTTTAAGGGGACATCTAGACATTGAAATACTATTTTAGGGGTGATTATACCCTTCTTGCCATAATTATATTCATAATTTAGATCCGGTACATCTCAATCAGTGCCTAGACATTGACCTAATGCATTCAGCATTAGCGAGGCATGACTGTGTTCTAACTGAGGCAGCAGGACAGCATAAATCCACGGCTTAGAAAATCAGTTGTAGATGCTTGGGACTGTTAGACAGCAAATTACCCAACAGATAATTGAAGAAGCCAAGTGAGGAATGTGGTACACAATTATTTCATTAGTCAAAATAAAACTAGCAGAAATCCTAGTTTTAATGTGAAAGGAGAGGTGATCAGCATTCAAGCACTGATTGCTATAGTGGCTAAAAAGAATAAAGAGTGGTTTAAAGACTAATTCTATACAGGGGCGGCTCCAGGCCCCAGCACGCCAAGCACGTGCTTAGGGCGGCAAGCCACTGGGGGCGTTCTGCCGGTCTCCCTCAGACATGCCAAAGGCAGCCTGCCTCCCGTGGGCAAAATACCTAGAGCCACCCCTGATTCTATAGGATGGTGTGTATGTGCAGGGGTTGGAGTTTTTTGGGGAATTTTGGGGCAGGAGGTTAAAGTGTAATGGGCTAGTTCAGTGCTTCTCAACCTTTTCTTTACTGAGACTCCCTTATTCAGTAATGCGGAAAGGGCAGGGTGGTCACAATCCCAACACCCCTTTATGACCCTGGATTGAGAACTCATGAGATATTTAGGTTGCATTGTATCACTGCCCTTTACAGAAGAGAGTCAGAACTGTTCAGCTGTGTGTCATAGACCTTTTAGTGGTATGAGTTAATGAAGTGGTAGAGGCCACTGCTTTCAGAGCAGGCGGCAGTGAGGTCTGTCCCCTCTGCTACAGTAAAGTTCTGATTATGCTACACATCGTAGCCAATGATAACTATGACATTCCTAGGGAACCACAGATTTGTTACAACAGGAAATAATATAATGTTCATAAAGGCTTTTTTCTATGCTATAGTACAGTTGTTCTGGAAGCTACAGTAGGTATGATCCAGAAGTAGAAATGATCCCAGTTACTTACCATGCTTTCCTCTCTGCCTGATTTGACTGGAATATTGTGCTTCTCACCCCACAGCTCTTTATAAGCCCTGAATTGTAGCACTTTTTTCGTGCTCAAACAAAGCAGTGCTATAGCTCCAGCAATAGGAAAGTCCAGTTTGAAGCAAAAACACAGAGGCCGGGATCCTCAAAGGCCCCATCACCCATTGATTTCTGGCCCAAAGAGACACACCCCCGCACACACACACGTTTATGTAGCAAGTAGCAAGATAAAATGAGCAAAAACATCCAATATTGTAACATATATTTAGTTATTTTGAACACTTAACTTTTATTTTGCAATACATTTGTTGCAGGCGTTGTTGTGCAGCCAAACAACTTCCTATTCACTTTTGACTTTCTGTAAATCCATCAAATGACAAAGCAGCTCTTCTATGTAACTCGTATATAGGTGCAATTGAGACTTTGCATTCCTGCCTCTGAAGGAAAGCAGTATCCATCACCTGGGAACGTTTGCAAGTAGTCTGATGTCAAATTATCCACCTTGGTTTCTCAGATGTTTGGCACCTCAAACTACGTCCACAATTCTCAGAAGCTTATGCAGCCAACACTGGAAGCTTGAGTGACTACAAATATACACTTATGGAGTGTTTTACAAGTTTTCTTCTTTGCCCTGTTGCAGAGGATGTGAGTCTGTTATCAAGTGATACATCTAGATCTTCTCGATGAAAATATGTTTTAAAAGGGATGAGGGGAAATATCCAGATGTGAGTATATGAAAAAATGGTGTTGTTCAGGGCATAGCTACTCAGCTGGGATTCTCATGAGCCACACCAGGGCTTTCATGGACCCATTTTAGACATTTTCAGGCACAACTAACTCAGCATGCCCCAGCTAATAATCTGAATTTACAAGCACTCATTGGCTGAGGCAAATGCTGTATGCTGTTGGCCCTAGTACACAGGGATTAAAAGACCACCAAACACACAGCATAGATTAGAGAGACAGAGCATACTAGAATCTAGTCTTTGTTTGTGGGTTTGCACTTGGCAGAAGGAGGCTGGCAGGAAGAGAAGTGAAGAGAGGCAGGCATGGGGATTGAAGGCTGCTGCCCAACTATACGTGTTTCCAGACATGATTCCTTTCTATATGCAGAGGCAGGTGAGGGAGAGGAGGGAGACCAGGCTGGCACAGCAATGGAGAAGGCAGTAGCAGCAACACTACCTGCTTAATCAGTGTTTGAGCACTGCAGAATCTTCTTCAACCTCATGGAGACATGTCATCTGGCGGTACCCCTGAAGCCCTCGTGAGACGTGACCTGGCCAGACGGACCCAGAGGAGTCAGTTTGGAGGTGGTTTTTAGCCTTCATTGGAGAGGCGGGGTTTCCTACCACTCAAAACAGGAAAACAACAACATGTTCTACTGAAACTGCCGGGTCACGCAAAATACAATTACCTGATTTGGCACTGGGCTGGGACAGCAGGTTTAATGTACCCTTAAGTCTATCAAAATCACTAGAAAAGTTCAAGTGTTCACTTTGTCATCCCCACCAGAAGCCAGCACCTCTGGCATCTCTGTGAACAGTGCTGGCATGAAGTACTGGATAGGTTCTTACTCGGAGGAAAGTGTGCCACCTATTGATTCACAGTAGGGAACAGAAACGAGGACCATAGTTAAACCCAGATATATTTTAACAGCAGAATCCCTATACACTCAAATTATTTATTGTATACAAACCTGACTTACAAGACCCTCAGCTGCTCACCTCTGATCTGGACCCACTATCCTTAGTGTCTGAAGGCTCCTGCTGGCAAATTGCTAACTGTGCTGTTTGCCTTTGTAAACAAGACAGATAATATTCTAGCAAGTTAAAAGCAAAACAAGACAAAAAATGCTAAAGCCTTTTCAATACAAAAAGGGTGGTACTGTTTTATATGAATCATTTATATGGTTTGGGCTCTATTATAGGTCCCAAGTGTGCTCCTGCACTGCCTGAGAAGGAATTTAAAAAATATGTACTTGATCTGGTCACATTGAAACCAATGGGAATTTTACTCTTGATTTCTATGGGAGCAGAATCAGAGCCGAAATCTACAACTAGTCCAAGCACTAGCTGTTGTTCACGATATGTTGTTGAATCTCAAAAGACAAGATACATTAGTGACATAGATATATACAACTCCATTGACATCCATGTTGATTGGAATGGAACTGTGCTCAATTGCACCAGTGGGAGAACTCTACTCTGATCTAACAAGAGGAGAACACAAACTCCCCTTTGCAGAGTCTATCTGGAGTGAGTAGAAGAAAAGAAAATCTCTCTAGTAGAAGAGGACAGAGAAGATATATTTGACATTTCTCCCACAATGAAAATCCAGAACCGAGCCATTACTTTTATTTTTATTTTTTAATCCTTAACTCTGTTAGTGTTTTTAAAGCAATGATGTAACCATCCAAGGGTCAAGTATGAACACTACCATGATAGTGCTATATACCAACCATGTTCTAAACCTGAGGTCAGCAATAGTTTTATGTAAAACTGCTCTCTTCCCATGGAAACACTTTTATATAGAGAAATTTTGTGTAACTGCTTTATCTGGATTAGTTTCAAAGCAAAGGGACTTTTGTGCATTCTGAATAAAAACAACTGTTTGTGGCAGACTCCATTTCAAAATTAATGTTGTTCCAGTAAAAACAAAAACTTTAAACAAACCAAAGAAGGTACATACTGTGATGGTCAAGATTTGCTATCATTTTTGTGCTGAGATCACCACCTGGTGGTCATTACTTGAAAATGATGTTTTCGCAGTGTATTAGAAGACCAAGGGATGAAACTATTTTAAGGAGAGGACAAATCAGAAACAGGTTCTGTGAGAATTGAGTTGACATTAAGAGTTTATTGGATTGGCTGAATTTAGAGCAATTATCATTAAGACAGAAGTGAATGAAAGCCATTGTTGTGTGACAACAATTCAGTGCCTATATGAAAGGAGTTGGTAGTCTCTATACTTGACTGCAAAAAGAACGGGAGTACTTGTGGCACCTTAGAGACTAACAATGCTGAAATAAATTTGTTAGTCTCTAAGGTGCCACAAGTACTCTTGTTCTTTTACCGGATACAGACTAACACGGCTGCTACTCTGACACCTATACTTTTGACTGGTTTTTGTTTTGATTTACTAAATGCTCAGTAAAATGTTACTGCAGTGGCTGCTTGAAGAAGCATTACCCCTGAAAAGAAGTAACAAACATTCCTGACAAACATCTCCTTAACAATTGTTCTCAGATAAGAAAATTATTCGTGTTCCAGATTCTTTAGGTTTTCCAGAGTAACACTGTCATTCAATGGCCTATCAAATTTCAGTACTTTCCATCTTAAAACTAACACAGCAGACATTGTTTAATCTCATACGATAGTATTGGGTTCCTTCATAAGTAATCAAATTTCAGGAATTCATATTGGTTTGGCTTGGCTTATCTTCTAGGCAGCCTTCCCTATCGCTCACCACTAAGTCCCAGGCCTTGTCTACACTAGCAGTTTTCTGCACAGTGAAGCAGCTTTCTGTGATGTAACACCCAAAGTGTACACACTGCCAAGCCACTTAGTGCACAGAAACTGAGCAGTTGCAGCGCTGTAAAAACACCACCCCGATGAGAGGTGTACAGCTTTCTGCGCCAGTGCTACAGCACCACGGTGCCAGTGTAGACACTCGAACTGATTACTACAGGACTGCGATTGGCCTCCGGGAGGTGTCCCACAATGCCTGTTCTCACCTCTCTGGTCATCGGTCTGAATTCTACTGCCCTTCCCTCAGGTGACCAACCGTGAGTCCCGCCCCTTAAATTCCTTGGGAATTTTGAAAATCCCCTTCCTGTTTGTTTGGTGACATGCCAGTGGTCTCAGCGCATCTTTCCAAGTGGCCAAGCCCGCTTCACGCACCAGAGGCAATCCCTCGCTTGGGGAAATGCCAAGCTGCTGGACCTCATCAGCATTTGGGGAGAGGACGCTGTCCAGGCCCAGCTGCACTCCAGCCGTAGGAATTAGGATACCTATGGACAGATTTCACAATTCATGACAGAAAGGGGCCATGAACAGGACACACTGCTGACATAACCTTATTCCCAGATTCTGGACCTTAGCGTCCAAAATTTGGGGGTTAGCATGAAAACCTCCAAGCTTAGTTACCAGCTTGGACCTGGTACTGCTGCCACCACCCAAAAAATTAGAGTGTTTTGGGGCACTCTGGTCCCCCTGAAAAACCTTCCCTGGGGACCACAAGACCCAAATCCCTTGAGTCTCACAACAAAGGGAGATAATCCTGATTCCCTTCCCCCCTCCAGGTGCTCCTGGAGAGATACACAGACACAAGCTCTGTGAAACTACGCAGAGTGAGTCCCCCTCTCCGTTCCCAATCCTGGAACAAAAGCACTTTCCTCTTCACCCAGAGGAAATGCCAAATCAGGCTAGCAATCCAACACACAGCTCTCCCCTGATTTCTTCCTCCCACCAATTCCCTGGTGAGTACAGACTTAATTTCCCTGAAGTAAAGAAAAACTCCAACAGGTCTTAAAAGAAAGCTTTATATAAAAAGAAAGAAAAAATACAAATGTTCTCTCTGTATTAAGATGATACAACACAGGGTCAATTGCTTAAAAGAATATTGAATAAACAGCCTTATTCAAAAAGAATACAAATCAAAGCACTTCAGCACTTACATTCATGCAAATACCAAAGAAAAGAAGCCATAGAACTTACTATCTGATCTCTTTGTCCTTACACTTAGAAACAGAAGACTAGAAAATAGAACTACTTCTCCAAAGCTCAGAGACAGCAGGCAAGCAGACAAAAGACTCAGAGACACAATTCCCTCCACCCCAAGTTGAAAAAATCCAGTTTCCTGATTGGTTCTCTGGTCAGGTGTTTCAGGTGAAAGAGACATTAACCCTTAGCTATCTGTTTATGACACGCCCCCCAAATTGCAGACAGTGGGGAAGCTCACTGGCGGCAATTTCCTTCTAGAACTTGAAAATAAACAGATTAATACAACACATGCACCTTTACATATACTACTAAGTATATAACTAACAGACTTTTACATTTTAAGAACACTTTTTAACTACTGGATTCTGGGAAACTCTCACGGGAGAGTGCATCAGCAACTTTGTTAGAAGCTCCTGTGATGTGTTGAATTTCAAAATCAAAATCTTGGAGAGCTAAACTCCAACGAAGAAGTTTTTTGTTGTTCCCCTTGGCAGTATGAAGCCACTTTAGTGCAGCATGGTCAGTTTGTAGTTGGAACCGCCGTCCCCAAACATATGGGCGTAGCTTTTCCAGGGCGTACACAATGGCATAGCATTCCTTTTCACTGACTGACCAGTGACTTTCCCTCTCAGACAGTTTCTTGCTGAGAAACACGACAGGATGGAAGTTGTGATCTGTTGCTTCCTGCATGAGTACTGCTCCTATACCACGCTCAGATGCATCCGTGGTTACTAGGAATGGCTTGTCAAAGTCCGGGGCCCTGAGCACAGGGTCCGACATGAGCGTTGCCTTAAGCTGGGTAAAGGCTTTTTGACACTCATCAGTCCACTTAACGGCATTTGGCTGGGTCTTTTTGGTTAGGTCGGTCAATGGGGCAGCGATTTGGCTGTAGTGTGGTACAAATCGCCTGTAGTATCCGGCCAAGCCTAAGAAGGATTGGACCTGTTTCTTTGACCTTGGGACAGGCCACTTTTGGATAGCATCCACTTTGGCCTGTAGGGGGTTTATGGTTCCTCGACCCACCTGGTGCCCCAGGTAAGTCACTCTGTTTTGGCCTATTTGACACTTTTTGGCCTTAACAGTTAGTCCTGCCTGCCTGATGCGCTCAAAGACCTTTTCCAGGTGGAGTAGGTGTTCGGGCCAGGAGTCTGAAAAAATGGCCACATCATCGAGGTAGGCAACTGCAAATTCTCCCAGTCCAGCTAGTAGACCGTCTACCAGCCTCTGGAAGGTGGCGGGTGCATTTCGAAGGCCGAAAGGAAGGACATTGAATTCATACACCCCCGTATGGGTGACGAATGCTGACCTCTCCTTGGCAGGTTCATCTAGCGGTACTTGCCAGTACCCCTTGGTTAAGTCTATTGTAGAGATGAACTGGGCACGTCCCAACTTCTCCAATAGCTCATCGGTACGTGGCATTGGATAGTTGTCCGGACGAGTTACAGCATTTAGCTTACGGTAGTCCACGCAGAAGCGTATTTCCCCATCTGGTTTGGGTACCAGAACCACTGGAGATGCCCATGCACTGGTAGATGAGCGGATTATACCCATCTGTAGCATGTTCTGGATCTCCCGTTCTATAGCAGCTTGGGCATGAGGAGACACCCGGTAGGGTGGGGTTCTGATTGGGTGAGCATTACCTGTATCAATGGAGTGGTATGCTCGTTCAGTCCGTCCTGGGGTGGCTGAGAACAATGGGGCGAAGCTAGTGCACAGCTCCTTGATTTGTTGCCGCTGCAGACGTTCCAGGGTGGTTGAGAGGTTCACCTCTTCCACGCCACCGTCTTTTTTTCCGTCGTAGTAGACACCGTCAGGCCACTCAGCATCATCTCCCTGGACTGTAAACTGACAAACCTGTAAGTCTCTGGAATAGAAAGGCTTGAGAGAATTAACATGGTACACTTTAGGCTTTAGTGAGGAATTGGGAAATGCTATGAGGTAGTTTACAGCTCCCAGGCGCTCTTGGACCGTGAATGGCCCTTCCCATGATGCTTCCATCTTATGGGCCTGTTGCGCCTTCAAGACCATAACCTGGTCTCCTACCTTGAAGGAACGTTCTCTGGCATGTCTGTCATACCAGGCCTTTTGCTCTTCTTGAGCATCCTTTAGGTTCTCTCTAGCAAGGGCTAAAGAGTGTCGGAGGGTGCTTTGTAGGTTGCTTACAAAGTCCAGAATGTTAGTTCCTGGAGAAGGCGTAAACCCCTCCCATTGCTGCTTCACCAACTGTAATGGCCCCTTAACCTCGTGACCATACACAAGTTCAAATGGTGAAAACCCTAAACTGGGATGTGGTACAGCCCTGTAGGCAAACAGCAACTGCTGCAACACTAGGTCCCAATTATTGGAGAATTCGTTGATGAATTTTCTTATCATGGCCCCCAAAGTTCCATTGAACCTTTCCACCAGGCCATTGGTTTGATGGTGGTACGGGGTGGCAACCAAGTGGTTCACCCCATGAGTTTCCCACAGTTCCTTCATGGTCTCTGCCAGGAAATTAGATCCTGAATCTGTAAGGATGTCGGAGGGCCAACCTACCCTGGCAAAAATGTCTGTTAGGGCCAGGCACACAGTGTTAGCCCTGGTGTTGCCTAGAGCTACTGCTTCTGGCCATCGGGTAGCAAAGTCCACTAAAGTCAGTACGTACTGCTTTCCTCTGGGCGTCTTTTTTGGGAAAGGGCCCAGAATATCCACAGCTACTCGCTGAAATGGGACCTCAATTATGGGGAGTGGCTGGAGAGGGGCCTTGACCTGGTCTTGAGGCTTTCCCACTCTTTGGCATACCTCACAAGACCGGACATACTTGGCAACGTCCTTGCCCATCCCCTCCCAGTGGAAGGACTTCCCCAACCGGTCCTTGGTTCGGTTCACCCCAGCATGGCCACTGGGATGATCATGGGCTAAGCTTAAGAGCTTCTCCCGGTACTTAGTTGGAACCACCAACTGTTTTTGCGGCTGCCATTCTTCCCGGTGTCCACCAGAAAGAATTTCCTTGTATAAAAGTCCTTGGTCTATAACAAACCGGGATCGATTAGAAGAGCTGAGAGGCGGTGGGGTGCTCCGTGCCGCCGCCCACGCTTTCTGAAGGCTGTCATCTGCTTCCTGCTCAGCCTGGAACTGTTCCCTTGAGGCTGGGGTCACCAGTTCTTCCTCAGACTGTGGACTTGGGCTTGGTCCCTCTGGAAGCGATGTAGGTGATGGGGTTGTTTCCGTTGCTGGTGAACCGCTCTCCGCTGGTGCACCTGAGGGTATTTCAGGCTCTGGCTGAGCCTTTTGGGTATGGCTGTTTTTTGCTTCTGCCAGTTCTGGCTCGCTGATGCCCTCTGGCGTTGAGTTTGAAGATGTGGTTGCACTTGCTGGTGCTGGTTGCTGTTCCAGTTCCGGGCCTGGGACTGGAGGTGCTGTGGCTGTTTCAGTGGTAGGCATGGAATCCGGGTCCACTACCTCTGTTTGGGTCTCTGGTAACACAGACGGGGCCTCTGTGGACGGCTCAGGAACAGGAATGGGTCTGGAAGCTTGCCTGGTTTGGCTACGGGTAACCATTCCCACTCTCTTGGCCCGCCTCACCTGGTTGGCCAAGTCTTCCCCCAGTAGCATGGGGATAGGATAATTGTCATAGACTGCAAAAGTCCACATTCCTGACCAGCCTTTGTACTGGACAGGCAGTTGAGCTGTAGGCAAGTCTACAGCTTGTGACATGAAGGGGTAAATTGTAACTTTGGCCTTTGGGTTGATGAATTTGGGGTCAACGAAGGATTGGTGGATAGCTGACACTTGTGCCCCCGTGTCTCTCCACGCAGTAACCTTCTTTCCGCCCACTCTCAAATTTTCCCTTCGCTCCAAGGGTATTTGAGAGGCATCCGGGCCTGGGGATCTTTGGTGTGATGGTGGTGTAATGAATTGCACTCGCATGGTGTTCTTGGGACAGTTGGCCTTGATATGTCCCGGTTCATTACACTTAAAGCATCTTCCATCTGATGGGTCACTGGGCCGAGGTGAGTTACTGGAGACTGGTGAGGTTGAAGAGTAGGGTATCTGTGGCTTTACTTGGGTGGTATGGAGGGTCTTTGGCTGTCCTCGGTTGTAGGGTTTATGGTCTGTGTGCCCCCTGGGGTAATCGTTCCCCTTGACAGTAGCTTTTTTGCTTTCTGCCAGTTCCATCCATTTGGCTCCAATCTCCCCCGCCTCAGCGATAGTTTTGGGATTTCTATCTTGTATGTACCGTGTGATGTCTTCAGGAACACCATCCAAGAACTGCTCCATTTGTATGAGGAGGTTCACTTCTTCCAAGGTTTGAATGTTGTTTCCTGTTAACCAGGCCTCATAGTTTTTTGCAATGTAGTAGGCGTGTTTGGGAAATGACACCTCTGGTTTCCACTTTTGGGTTCTGAAGCGCCGACGGGCATGATCTGGGGTTATCCCCATCCTGTATCTGGCCTTGGTTTGAAAAAGTTTATAGTCATTCATTTGCTGCTTAGGCATTTCAGCTGCCACCTCTGCTAAAGGTCCACTGAGGTGTGGCCTTAATTCTACCATGTACTGGTCTTCGGGGATGCTGTACCCAAGACAGGCTCTTTCAAAATTTTCCAAGAAGGCCTCGGTGTCATCACCTGCCTTGTAGGTGGGAAATTTCCTGTGCTGTGGAGCAATAATTGGCGCCGGGTTGTTAGGGTTGGCTGGCACATGCAGCCCAGCTTTTGCCATCTCCAGTTCATGTTTTCTCTGTTTTTCCTTCTCTTCATTCTCTTTTTGTTGTTTTTCCATTTCTTTTTGTTGTTTTTCCATTTCTTTTTGGTGCTTTTCCATTTCTTTTTGGTGCTTTTCCATTTCTCGGCGGTGGGCCACCTCTTCTTCTTCTAGTTTTCTTTTGTGTGCTGCCTCTTGGGCTGCCTGTTCTCTTTGGAAGGCTGCCAGTTTGAGGCTTTCTTCCTTTTCTTTTATCTCCATCTCTTTTTGTTTTATTTCTAGTTCCTGTTTGTGTTTTTCCATCTCTCGCCTGTGTTCAGCTTCTTTGATTTGGTCTTCGGCCTCCATTTTTGTCCTGGTAGACATGGTTCCTGTTTTCTTGTGTTGGGGTGCCCTCCGGTGTTTCTCTTTTGAACTGCAGGCTCTGTTGCCTCCTGAAGTCTGCCTAGCAACAGTGCTTTTTTCCCTTTCTCTCTCTAGCTAATGTTCAATGAAGGGAAACCAGAAAAACCACTTTATTTGCATGCATATAAGTGCTGGTACTTGCCTGCTAATGGGAGGGCTATTGCATGACAAAAGACCCTTAACAGTCTTCTCGCTTAATATGCAAACCACAAACTGCTAGAATTCATGACAGAAAGGGGCCATGAACAGGACACACTGCAGTGCAGGGTCAAAGTGAAGGAGCTGCAGAACGCCTACCACAAGGCCTGAGTGGCAAACCACTGCTCCAGTGCTGTACCCACGAGCTGCTAGTTCTACTAAGAGCTGGACATGATACTCGGTGGCAACCCCACTTCCACTGTGAAGGCCACTGTGGATATTTTGGTGGCTCGTGTGCCAGTCAAGAGTGGACCGAGCCAGGAGGAGGAAATCTTGGATGAGGATGTGGAGGGGAAGGATGACCCAAAGGCAGAGGACAACTCGGAGGTCAGAGATGCCTGCAGCCAGGAGCTCTTCTCTACCCTGGAGGAGGTTAGCCAGTCACAACTGTTGGAGCTTGGTGAAGCGCAAACAGGAGAGGAGGCCCCTGGTAAGTGGCTTTGATTTTGGGAATTGCTGAAGTGAGTTGTTGGGGGCAGGAGGGTTGCAGAAAGCAGGCTTGTGTCTGTATAATGCGTGTACCACCATATGCCTAGTCTGAGCAGTGGAACAGGGTGTTGATTGACTCTGTCACTTCATGGGAATCTGCTTTAGGGATGTCCAGGAAACTCTCAAGGACATACTGGGCAATCTGCTGCTGCAGGTTCTTGCCTCATTCAGGGCAACTTTCCCGCGTCACTCTGCCATCACTGGGTGGGGATCATTGCTGCACACAGACGAGCTGCATAAGGGCCTGGACAGAAGCCACAGTCTTGAAGAAAACCCTCCCTTGATTCCCTGCTCACCCTCAGCAGTGAGATATCTTCCATAATGAACACAGCCTGTGGAAAATGTGGGGACAGTAATGATTATAAGCCCACCCCACGAGCCTTGTGCCCAGTGTACAGTAGGGCAGTTACTCACCATTTTGGGGGGTCTTGTGGCTCATGTGTGCTTGCCTGGGGTCAGCCAGTTAGTGACAGGTGTGTGAATAATGACTGTGTTTTAAATCACTGAATCAGTGGTCTGTGGGTTGCAAACAACACTGCTTCTGTAAAATGTTGCATTTTGACTTCACAGATATGACCTTGAGATCCCAGCCTCCCTCTTTGTTACCCCTGGCTGAACAGCTGCACAGAATTAGAAAGCAGCCACAAAGAACTAAAGAGGACTTCCTGCGTGATGTTATGATGCACTCTGCAGCCAAAAGACAAGAATTGAAGGAGTGGCAGGACAGTGAGAAGAGGGACAGAAAGGAGAATGTGGCGTGCGAGAATGAAGCCAAGGAGCGACTCTTAAACATTATGGAGTGCCAAGCGGACACACTCCAGGCGCTACTAGCACTGCAAACCAAGCAACTTCACACCCACCCTCCCCTGCAGCCACAAAACTCTTTCCCATGCGCCCCCCCCAGACACCGCCAACACACTCTTATCAACCTCCTGGATCCAGTCTGTACCTGCTGCATTCCACTCCTGCCCCGTCATGGTCCAGCCCTGTGGACTCCCAGTAGTCACTGCACTCAATATCCATCCCTCTGCAGTTTAGCCCGGCTGAAGTACAGTACCCGCTGCACTGTACTCCAAAGGACAAAGTTGCATATGATACCCGGACAGACACAAAACTTTAACCGTCCTGGGACCAGACCTCTCCTGGGACCCTACCTTTCCCCAATTCCCCACAGCGCTGATGTGTTTTTTCGTTTGTCTCTCTCCTCCGGTGGTTGTTTTGTAATAAAAGAATTGTTTTGATTTGAAAGCAATATTTATTCCATTAATTGAAAGCAAACAGAGCCTTGCAAAGCAACAGGCAATTTTCTTAAACCTTCATAGTGCATCATCTGCACCAATCACAATCACCTCCTAGTATTACGAGCACTGCACTCCTGAGCATAGCAACAAATATTAGTGGCTTTCAGATTCAGATTGCTGTCTCAAGACATCCCTGATCTTTATGGCTGCGCCCCTCTAATAGCCCTGGTCTCTAGCTGTTCATATTCAGACTCCAGGCGCTGAGCCTCAGCGGTCCAGCCCTGAGTGAAGCTTTCACTCTTCTCTTCACAAATATGGAGCGTACAGCACGCAGCTATAAGCATAGGAATATTGTCATTGGCCAGGTCCAGCTTCCCATATAGGCAGGACCATCCCTAGCTATTTTGGTGCCCTACGTAGCCTCCACGGGGGTAGATGCTGGCCATTTCCTGTGGGGAGTGCAGTGACCCAGCCCCAGCCTGCTCTGCTACCCTGGCTCCCAGGCTTGGGGGGACGGGGGAACCATCCCCCAGCACTCGCCGGCAGTGCAGCTGGGAGTCAGGAGAGCGGAGCAGGCTAGGGCCAGGTCGCTCTACTTACCAGTGAGGGCAGGCCTAACCGCTTCTGGAGTCCTCAGGGGAAGGGCTGGTGTGGGGGCAGAGCAGGGGCGGGAAGAGGCAGGTGGGGCAAAGCAGGGATGGGGCTTTGGGGAAGGGGTGAAGTGGGGGTGGGGCAGGGGTGGAGCAGGGGTGGGAAGAGGTGGGGCTGGGCAGGGCAGGGGCAGGGTTTTGGGGGAAGGGGTGGAATGGGGATGGAGCAGAGCAGGGGCAGGAATAGGCGGGGCTGGGCAGGGCAGGGGCCATGGGGAAGAGGTGGGGCAGCACGCAGCTGCATTGGGCACCAGATTGGTGTCCCAAATTTCCTGGTGCCCTATGCAGCTGCGTACTTTGTGTATGGGTAAGGATGACCCTGCATATAGGCAGTGCCAGCAAGCCTTTAAATGGCCAAAAGCACACTCATCAGTCATTCTACACTTGCTCAGCCTGTTGTTGAACTGCTCCTTGCTGCTGTCAAGGTTCTCCACGTATGGCTTCCTAAGCCACAGCATTAAAGGGTAGGCAGGGCTCCCAGGATCGCAATGGGCATTTCAACTTCCTCTACAGTGACCTTCTGGTCTGGGAAGAAAGTCCTGGCTTGCAGCATCCTGAACAGGCCAGTGTTCCGAAAGATGCTTGCGTCATGCACCTGTCCAGGCCAGCCTGTGTTAATGTGAAACGGCCATGGTGGTCCATGAGCTCCTGGAGAACCATTGAGAAATACCCCTTGTGATTAATGTACTCGGTGGCTAGGTGGTCTGGAATATGTATGCCATCTATTGTCCTCTGCAGTTAGGGAAGCCCATTTGTGCAAAGCCAGCCACAATGTCACACACGTTGCCCAGAGTTACAGTCTTTTGGAGCAGGATGTGATTAATGGTCCTGCACGCTTCCGTCAACATGCGTTCAGAGGTCAATTTTCCCACTCCAAACTGCCTAGCAACCGATCGGTAGCAGTCTGGAATAGCCAGCTTCCACAGTGCAATCACCACGTGCTTCTCCAGTGACAGGGCAGTTCTCATTCTCATGTCCTTGCGCTGCAGGGCTGGGACAAGTTCATTACACAATCCCATGAATGTGGCTTTCCTCATCCAAAAGTTCTGCAGCCACTGCTCATCATCCTAGATGTGTATGACGATGTGATCCCACCACTCAGTGTTTGTTTCCTGAACCAAAAGCAGCATTCCACTGTGGTCAGTACCTCCGTGAATGCCACAAGCAATCTTGTGTCGTAGCTACTACACATGGCAAGATCAGTGTCGAACTCCTCTTGCCTTTGTAGTTTAAGGAATAACTCCACTGCCACTCATGATGTGTTAGTGAGAGCGAGCAGCATATTGGTCAACAATGAGGGATCCATTCCTGCAGACCGAAGAGGCAGAGCATGCAACCGTTGAAAGATGGCACCAAATGCAGACAGAAGCACAGGGATTGCTGGGATGTGAAACAATGCATTGGGATAGAATCATAGAATATCAGAGTTGGAAGGGACCTCAGAAGGTCATCTAGTCCAACCCCCTGCTCAAAGCAGGACCAACACCAACTAAATCATCCCAGCCAGGGCTTTGTCAAGCCTGACCTTAAAAACCTCTAAGGAAACAGATTCCACCATCTCCCTAGGTAACCCATTCCAGTGCTTCATCACCCTCTTAATGAAATAGTTTTTCCTAATATCCAGCCTAAACCTCCCGCACTGCAACTTGAGACCATTACTCCTTGTTCTGACATCTGGTACCACTGAGAACTGTCTAGATCCATCCTCTTTGGAACCCCCTTTCAGGTAGTTGAAAGAAGCTATCAGATCTCCCCTCATTCTTCTCTTCTGCAGACTAAACAATCCCAGTTCACTCAGCTTCTCCTCATAAGTCATAGGACCCAGGATGCTCCGCAACCCCCTCTGCCTTCCCACAACTCTTAGCGGCAGAAGAGGAAGAGATGCTGTGTGGGATAGCTGCCCAGAGTGCACTGCTCCAAATACCACTGCAAATGCTGCAAGTATGAACACGCTATTGCACAGGCAGCTGATAGTGTGAACACACAACAGCAGTTTCCCTTCAGTGCTCTCTGGGTGGCACTGTAACTGCCAGTGATGTGACTCTGCCAGTGTAGACATACCCCGAGTCACAGCTATATTGCAGTACTGCCTACAGGACCTCCGTCGGGCTAGATATTGTATAAACCCATTAGAGCCAATGGTCCCCTGCCCCAAAGAGCTCACATCTAAAATCCCAATCCTGCAACCAGATCTTCATCCACAGACCCCTCTCAAATCCCACTGAAGACCCTCATGTGGATCTAATTGCAGAATCGGGCCTAACAGACAAAAACAAAGGGGAGAGGAGAAAGAAGGGTTAAAACATTCCAAGCCAGTCACCAGGGTGATGACTGATAGATGCACATTTTATTTACCACATTTTTAAAGATATTTAAAATACAGTTTTTTACTCCAAACTTTCTCTTTTAACTTTACATATTTATCCTTATCCCCATTCAGTGTTTTATTTAACCCTGGCCGTACTGAGGGTTAAGGTTTTAAAACACTGTATATTTAACTCTTTTTCCTCCTTCTTGCAGTGACAATCAATCCTTACCTACTTTAAAGTATTTTTAATTTATTTTAACCTTGGGAACCCACAGTTCGGCTGCAACATTACTTCCCTTTTTCACTCATTTCCCCCAGAGGCCAGCCCTTCCCATTCTCCACCTGACCAGTGTTAGTGATAACAAGCCCCCTTCCCTTTGCAATAGGGATCATTCCATTGATGGCATCAGCATTCTTCATCTACCTGCTTCTCCCAGCATAGCGGGGAGGAAGAACTCCCTGGAGCTCCCGTTGCACCTAGCTCGGAAATTGAGGGAAGGTGTTCCAGTCTCTGCTCCCTGCTGGCTTTTAGGGAGTGTAGCAGTGACAGAAGCTTGGACTACTCATAGTCACTACCCTGCCTTTGAGCTTCTCTTACTCCTCTCAAGGGGAAGGAGCATTTAAAATTCATTGTGGGAGGAGGAAGTTACCATAATTCATTACAGATATTACAGTAGTGGTTAGAGATACTAACTGAGGTTGGGCCCCAGCAGTACTAGCACTGTACATACCCACTGTCCCTACCCAAACGATTATCATCTCAATGGACCAGCCAGACAAAGGGGTGGGAAGGAAAACAAAAGCACAGAGAATTGACTTAACTAAGGTCACACAGCAGGTCTGTGGCAGAGTCAGGAATAGAACAGAGGTCTCTTGCCTCTTACCATGCTGCCTTAGCCACTAGACCATGTTACTCCACTGAGGCTTCAGACTTCTTGCTCACTGTGACCAGGGACTCACACCTTCCTCTTCATTTGCAATTATTTATGTGCTGCATTCAGGCTTCAGCTAGTGTTTCACAGTCCTCGGTCTCCCTTGAGTACAAAAAATAAAGAACTTGCTCCTGTAGGGTCTATCTGTGTGTTCTTGAGCTATCAGCTGCAGAAATACATTAAATAATTCAAAGTGAGCTAGGGGAGACATCCTTGTGGGAAATAATTTATCTAAGTATATGATTGTTTAACAGAAATCTTAACAAGGAGAAATGTGCATGTCAATTGAAAAAAAAAAAAAAAAAGAACATCTCTCTTTAACAGAAAACTCCCACTAGCTCTACCTGGTTAACTGATGAGCAAAGATAAAGAAAACTGTGACATGTTAAATATAAAACACAACTTTGGGATATTTTCATAGGAATGGAATGAATCTGAAGGGGAATCCCAATCAGTGTATGAACAGCTGCTCCACTGAGTGGTGTGATCACGGTTGGAGAGGAAGACCTGGGGGAAAAATTCAAACAGAAGTCCCATGGGGAGCCAAAAATCTCCCAGGAAGCTGGTCCACTCCATCCTTTAAACCCTTTTCCATCTTGGAAGCCAGCAAGCTCACTCCTCCGCAGGCTCAGGACCTCATTTAGCTAGTAAGTTACCTGCAATGGAGCAAATCCCTGCCAGAAACATAACCACTAAAGAGAAAAAAGCCCACACAGAGATAATTTGGGAGCAAATTACCTACATTTAATTTCCTCAGAGATCCAAGAAAGAATCGCAGACCACTGGGAACAGCATATGCAGATTGACAATACAATACAACCCTAGGTGGGCAGTACAGGGTCATATGACGCTTTGGTATGTAATGCTGGATTCACAGATTGGTAGAAACATAACATCAGAGGTCAAATATCCTCTTTAATTCTCCCTCTCGCTTCCTCATCTCCATTCTCATTTTCTTCCCTTAGGGCTTGTATCCTCTGTAGATGGATTAAAGATGGCAGGATGTGCATTCATAGACGTGATACATTATGTTGATGTGTGGTAAACACATGTATCACATGCCAGTGCAGTTTATCTCACGCCTCTCCAGTTTATCAAATGGCTATCACCTTTACATAAATACATTGCAATCTTTTAGCCAACAGGAACATAATGTTAAAGTTCCAGAGGGAGGATCTTTTTCATTTATAACATCAGCACTTGCTGAAAGAGCCTTAAATTGAAGAAATGATGCTTACTGGTGATATGAGCTGACCATTTGAATTATATGAATCTTCGGTAGAACAGACATCAAGTTTCAGCCACAGTTATCAAGTGGGACTGAATCTGGGCATTTTCGCCTCAAAAGCCTCCACTATTTGAGCTAAAGGATAATGCCTTCACCTGTGAATTAAATTGCAGGCTACATAGTTGATGGGACCAGCCACTAGAGGGATATTCACATACCCTGTGTATATTATATTCACATTCATGTCAGTATCTCAAAGCAATCTCATGTTTTCGTTTCCTAAAAAATTTCTAAAGCCCAATTTTACACAATGCAATTAAAAAGGTAAACACATTCCATTTCAATGGTTACATCACTATTATTCCAGCATATGTTTTTCCCAGCTGTCAACCACCATAGATCCTGTCTTACAAATTTTACCATGGTAGATGCTAAATGAGGGAGACCCTAAAGCTATCTATCTCATTTTAAATTCTTCTGGGAAGTTGATTGGTTTGTTTAAAAAACCTGTGTGAGTCATTTATATGATTATAGGAAATTAGTGATCTCTAAAGTGATCTCTGTTTTAAAAACAAGATATTACTTGTCTTTTTGTTGACATAAATTATATTAATGTCACAATATGTAAAGCAGTAATTTTCTTTTATGCTACCATGGCTTTCCTAATAGCAGTCCTTCCTAAACATATTCTTTCATTATGTCATATTTACAAGATGCACTTGGCAATGTGAAACTTGTCAGATTGAATGTACAACCACCTCTATTTTTTAATGGCATGTTTACAGGTTCTATCATGAAAAAACAGTTTACCTGCAGCAGCAGAATGAATATGATATGCTGCTCACTTTCAGTATGAATTTTCAAATCATAAACCTGCCTTACATTTTTTGGTATTTATGTCTCTGGAGAACAAAACTAGGAGTCTTCAGTTTGTAAGCTGTCATTTACTATGTTTGTACAACTCCAAGCAATCGGAGTCCAATCTGGTTGGCGTCTAGGTGCTATCACAATATTAACACTGAATAAATAATAATGTTTATTTTTTTAAAAGACCTGACAACCAATTTCCCTGATTTTTTCCCACACTGTTACACTAGGAGTCAGGAACCAGGGTTCAACTCCCAACTTTATCACAGACTTGCTTTGGACTTTGGGCAAATCACTTAATCTCTCTATGCCTCATTTTCCCAGTCTGCAACGTTGGAATTATCATACTTATTCATCTAAGAAAAACGCTTTGAGATTCTCAGATAACATTGCCATAAAAGTGCTAATACCAGAGAGTATTGTTCCCCAATGCAGATGCCTCAAGCTGCTTTTTAGAATGCCCCATGCTGCTCTGCAGTGTGATGTAAGATAGGAGCAGCACAAAGAAAAGATCCATTCAGGTCAGTAAGCTTCAACCTTGAAATTACATCTACCTTAACTCTGGTGATGTAATAGGAAATGTCAATCCTGTCAGGTGGCTGATTCCATAATGCCCTAGAAAACTCCCATAAGCCCACATGTGCTTGCTTACCCATCTGAGGTAGCAACCTGGACACCTGATTGCAGTGAAGCTGTAGCTATGTCAGTCTCAGGATATTAGAGAGACAAGGTGGATGAGGTAATCCATGGTCCAATAAAAGATATTACCTCACACACCTGATTGTCATTTGTAATACTGTAGAGTACAGAGTTCAGCTGACCATGGATCTCCACATCTCCCCCAGATGGCCACCAGTGCCTGTATATTGTTTAGAGCTGTGGCAAAGCACAGCACTACATATGTTGAGTGCTATCTACTGGCACTTTATCTATTAACTCATGATTTACATCTATAGAGAGCTCTCAGCCTCAAGCCAGCTGATAGTACACTTGTATGATGGATTTCTTCTGCAATACATAAAAGAGAGCATATATTTTTTTCTTATAATGTAGGCCCAAATGACCAGTACAGAATCCCAGGGCTTTCACTTTCAGACAATGCACCCTCTCACTGTCCCCTCTCACTGTCCCCTTCCCTTGGTACTAGCTCTCTCTAACTATCCTTGCTACATGCAAGTGTAAAAATATAATTAGCCAGGCCAAAAGAGAATGTGAAGACCAACTAGCAAAAGACACAAAAACAAACAGCAAAAAATAAAAAATTAAAACATCACAAGCAGGAAACCTGCCAGACAACCAGTGTGGCCACTAGATGATCAAGGTGCTAAAGGAGCATTCAAGGCAGACAAGGCCATTGCTACTCCTGGGGGAATTCTGCACCAAAAATTAAAAATCCTGCACACAATATTTTAAAATTCTGAATATTTTATTAGTCAAAATAACAATATAATCATGCCAGTGTCAATTATTTTGGTAATGTATTGTCAACAACTATGTCTGTAATAATACAGATAACAAAAATGATTCAGGTAACATGTTTTTTGACAAATAGATTCCTTACTAGGCATATTAATATAGAACTTTGAATAATAATTCATTTAAACTACAATACAGAAATGTATTTCCCCCACCCCTTAGAAGCAGTGCAAAGGCTTGAGGGAGTCAGGGGTAACGGAGGAGCTGAGGGAGAGGGAAGCAATTGCTAAGAAGAAGCGTGGGAGTGAACCTGAGGATTATTGGTGAAAGTATGAAACAGATTATTTGGGGGGGAAGGGATTGTCAGGGAGTTGAGGAGCCTCACTCATGCAGACCCTGGCTGATCCCTAGCCTCTTTCATTCAGTCAGGCACATCTGTCCCAGTCCCCATGTGTACCTACATCTCCATTCTCCATTCAGCCAAGCACATCTGTACATATTGCCATGTGGCCTTGCACCCCCACTCTCCCCTATCCCTCATGTGTCCCTGCACCCTCACTCAGTCGGGCATAGCTGCCCCATCTCCATGTAACTGCACACTCCTCCCTCCATCTTTATGAATCCCTTCACCCCTATTCTTCCCATGTGGTCCTGCACCCCTACTCCCATTCAGCCCCTGGCTCAATACTGTCACCCGACTAGCCCCTGTGCCCATCCCAATCTGTTCCGCCCACTAGCCTTTCTGAACCCCAGCCTGTGTGACCCTGCCCAGCATCCCTGTGTGCCTCAATCTGTTCTCCCGCACCCCCCATAGCCTGTGCCTCCTCACCTGGCCCTGCAGGCAAGGGGCTGTGAGGAAGGCAACCTCTCCCTGTCTGCTCCAGCCCATGAGCCCACTGTCCTCTCTTCTGACACAACCTGGTGGGCAAAAGGTGTAATTAGAGCTTCCCTTTGCCTCCACATCAGAATCAATTATTCTGAAGGGGGTGGAATCTGTGGGGGACATTAATGCTGTGCTTGTGCAGTGGTGCTGAATTCCCACAGGAGTGCATTGTGGAGAAGCTAAATGAATTATCTGCATCAGTCTTCACTGCAGAGGAAGTGAGGGAGATTCCCACATCTGAGCCATTCTTTTTACATGACAAATCTGAGGAACTGTCCCAGACTGAGGTTTTGGAACAAATTGATAAATTAAGCAGTAATAAGTCTCCAGCACCAGATGGCATTCACCCAAGAATTCTGAAGGAACTCCAGTATGAAATTGCAGAGCTAACTGTGGCATGTAACCTATCGCTTAAAGAAGCCTCTGTACCAGATGACTGCAAGATAGCTAATGTAACATAGATTTTTTTAAAACGCTCCAAAGATCCTAGCAATTACAGGCCCTTAACTCTAATGTCAGTACCAGGCAAATTGGTTGAAAATATAGTAAAGAACAGAATTATCAGACATATAGATGAACACGATACATTGGAGAAGAGTCAGCATGACTTTTGTAAAGGGAAATCATGCATTACCAATCTATTAGAATTTTTTGAGGGTGTCAACAAGCATGTGGACAAGGGTGATCCAGTTGATATAATGTATTTGGACTTTCAGACAATATTTGTCAAGGTCCAACACCAAAGGCTCTTAAACAAAGTAAGCAGTCATGGGAGAAGAGGGAAGGTCCTCTCATCAATAGGTATATGGTTAAAACATAGGAAACAAAGGGTAGGAATAAATGGTCTGTTTTCACCTTGGAAAACAGTAAATAGCAGGGTCCCCACAAGGATCTGAACTGGAACCAGTGCTGTTTAATATATTCATAAATGATGTGGAAAAGGAGATAAATACTAAGGTGACCCAGTTTGTAGCTGATACTAACGTATTCAAGATAGTTAAGACCAGAGCAGACTGTGAAGAGTTACAAAGGGATTGCATAAAACTGGGTGACTGGGCAACAAAATGGCAATTGAAATTCAATAGTGATAAATGCAAAGTAATGCATACTGGAAAACATAATCCCAACTATACATACAAAATGATGGAGTCTAAGTTAGCTGTTCCCACTCAAGAAAGAGATCTTGGAGACATCATGGATAGTTTTCTGAAAACATTCGCTCAGTGTGCAGCGGCAGTCAAAAAAGCAAACAGATTGTTATGAACCATTAAGAAGAGGATAGATAATAAGACAGAAAATATCATAATGCTGCTATATAAATCCATAGTGTGCCCACACCTTGAATACTGCACGCAGTTCTGGTCACCCCATCTCTATACTAGAACAGGAAAAGGTACAGAGCAGGGCAACCAAAATTAGTAGGGGCATGGAACAGTTTTCATATGAGAGATTAAAAGACTAGGACTGTTGAGATGACTAAGAGGAGATATGATAGAATCAGGGGGTCACTCATTCAAATTGATAGGCAGCAGGTTTAAAACAAACATAAGGAAGTACTTGAGTGATCCATCCTATGATCCAGTCCCAGCTTCTGGCAGTCAGAGTTTTAGGGACATCCAGAACACGGGGTTGCATCCTATGTTCTAAAGGTGTGTGTCTGCATAGCCACACAGGACACCAAGAGCTGTGCACATAATGCTCATTAAGTGCACAGCTCTTGGTGTCGTGTGCGGCATCCACATAGCACTCAGGGGTGTGGCCACAGGTGGGCCTGGAAGATGGCAGTGGGGGGAGGTGGGGGCTGTGGGGTCAGGTGGGGGTGGTGATGGGGAAGCTTGGAGCTGTGGTGAGGTGAGATGCCTCTTCCTCCCAACCCTGGAGCTGCTATGGCAGGGAGAGATGCTCTCCCCAAGTCCAGGTGCTGCTGCAGGGAGCGATGGCTGGGGAGGAGTAATCTAGCTTCACTGCAGCCCCAGGGTAGCCTGCACCCCAAAACCCTTCATTCCCAGCCCCACCTCAGAGCCCACACCCCCAGCCAAGCCCTCCCCAACCTCACACCTCAACCCTCTGCCCCAGCCCTGAGAACCTTCCCGCACCCTGAACCCCTCATCCCCAGCCCCACCCCAGAGCCCTCACCTCCTACACTGTAACTGTCTGCCCCAAACCTGAGACCTCTCCCACACTCCAAACCCCTGGGCCACACCCCCACCACACATCACTTTCATATTGGTTCACATAACAAAATCCATTCTGCACATTAATAGGAAAAATTAGAGGGAACATTGGTTGCATCTCTGACCATCTTGGTTTATAGCCATTGATGGGCCTATCCTCCAGGAACTTCTTTAATCCTTTTTGAACCGTTATACTTTTGGCCTTCATAATATCCCATGGCAGTAAATGCCACAGTTTGACTGTGCATTGTGTTAAGTGCTTCCTTTTGTTTGTTTTAAAACTTTGCCACCTCGCTGTTTACCCCTTTTTCCAGACATTTACCAACATGTTGAACAGCACTGGTCTCAGTACAGATCCTTGGCATTCAAACTCCTTAGCTGGCCTAGAAGATGTCATCCTAATTGTTTAAAGAATGTCATTGCATAAAAGCAGGATCAGCTATATAATGGTGTGACTGTTAAAAAAAAAAGAAATCAGATTCATTCTCTTGCCTTCAGTGGTTTTGTGTATATAGCTTTGTTCAAATTTTCTCATTTCCTGCATCCCTTCCAAAGCTCAGCACATTTTTCTTTTACAACCTTCCCACCCCTTTTCCATAAACTTGTGTTTTTTGTCTTTCTTGAGGGGTTGTTGTTATATTTTAGTGCTCTTAAGTGTGGCCTGAGAGAGTTATGAAGACATTTACAATTAAATTTCAATGAAATCCTTACTTGGTTGAATCATTATTCAGACTTATTTACATGATGGAGAGGTTTCAGTTTTATTTATTTTTTAGGACTCCCTCTCAACCCCCAGTTCTGTTATTCAGGAGTGATGACGCAGATGGGAGGATATTGGGGATGCTATGGTACATACTCAAAACCACTTTTTCCTAGACATACGTAGAAATAACTGGGAAACAATCACTGGAATGTTACACATACTGAAAACATTTTTTATTTTACTCAAAGATTCCTTCGCCTCATTTACATCATTGATTTATTTCAAGAAAATTAAGACATCTTAGAAAAAGAAAAGAGTTTCTTTGCATTTTCAACCTTTGTGCTTGCCTGTCTTGATGTTCTCCTATTCTTTTGCTTAGCTGTTACTTCACAAGGGCCACCATTTTAAAAATAGGTGCAAGGTGTAACCCAACAGGGTTACTGCATATCTGTTGAGTTTCTACATGTGCAACATGCATGCGTTTTTGTAGGTATACCATTGCTTCTGTGTTTGAAAGTTGGCCCACAATGTTTCCTACACTCATCAGTATGTAGACATTAGCATATCCTATTAGGTTCTGCTTCCAGTATCAGCCAATATCAGATGATACAGAAGACAAACAATAACAACGCACCTGGCCAGTTCAGTGCCATACATAAAGTGGGTGCAAGGGTGGGTTTTATCTGAGTCCAGCAGGTGATAAGCTTATGCTCTGAAGTTAATTAGTTGTCAACATCTCAAGCCCTGTATCCACAAATGTTTATGGTCACAAAATTATACCTTCCTTTTAACAATCCAGTAACAGAATTTACTTGATAATGGGCTGCTGTAATGAATTCCACAGACTGCTGATCCACTCTGTAATTACAAGTCTCTCTAGAAAAACTGTCTTCGTTACTGAAACCTTTGAGATTAAATATTTTTTGTAAAGTTCTGTGCTGCAATTTTTCCAGAGACACGCCTTCTGAAGGGACACCGACAATCGTATTCTAAGAGGCATCATTGCCTCACAGAGCAATAATAATACGACCATCTTTCATTTAAGGCATGAAACTCTTCCAGCAATCAAACCTAGCATCCAATAGACCCTATTCACTACAGCTATCAACAAAGGATTTAGGAAATAGTTTGTAATGGATCCTAAATGTTTCTCCCAAGCAATATAGTACGGTTGTATTTTTCCATTGGGCAGATATTCCCATTACTTTACTGCAGAAGCACTTATTTCTAAATTAAGCTGCACTGATCTAATTTAGTATTTAGAGATAAAGTTAATGCTCCAGATCTTAGTTCTTTACTTACATCACTAATCAGCCCTGATGGCAGCACACAATGTTTTTTTCCTGTTCTGAACCATTTCCCTTTTAATGATTAAAATTAACTTTCTGCACTATCCAAGCAGTTTCTGAAGTGCCAACGCAGGTTTTATTTGCATGTAAATAAAATCTCTGCTTATAATGCAAGGCTGGTACAGTGAATGAGTAGACTGGATGTTACAAGAAATCACCTCTTCCCTTCCCAACAAATAGCATCTGGTTGTGACAATTTTAAAAGCATATTTCAGTAAAATATTGCCAGATCGTGACTTTATTAGGAACACAGGAAACATAACTATATCCAGCTGTTAAGATCAAAGCATTAAATCACAGTCTTAATTAGCCCTCTGTACATACCACTAAAATGCAATGCGGCATTGTTATAAATTAGAGTGATGACTATAAAAAGGCCGGTATTTGATAACAGATACCACACAGTTATTTCTAGTTGAATAGTAGGGAAGCTGTGGTATCGTAGGTAGCATGTTACGGTAAATGTGGACACATACTGATTTTAAATGGCAACCACTTTATCACAGGCATCCACCAGCTATAGAGAAAGCCTTTGACTTCTGTAACTTCTTAATATGCCATCAATATATTATATACATTTCTATTTATGCTATTTCAGGTACAAGAGTATTGATGCTGAAGACCTATAGGAAAATAGTACTTTTCAATGTCAGAACTGAAATATACATGAACTGCTGAAAAAATGAGTCCTTTTGAAGAAGTAGCTTCTGTAATAATTGTCAATTTTACTTATAATTGCTTGTTTTCTCAAGCAAAGTAAATCCACTTTTAAATAAATAAATTAGCATTTTAAAAAATGAATATATTTGACATTTCAATGCATTGCTATGTACATGTAGTTTTAATGGAAATAGCTTCAATTGTCATGCGTGCTTGCTGGAACAAAATGTTCAATGGACATGATTAGTTGTGACACTGAAATAAGAATCTTACTGGAACTAATTTATGCCCCATCCTGAAAATATGTACATATCTGCTTTGCTTCACTACTGTGAGTAGACTCCATTGAAATCAATGAAGTGATTGTAGTTTGAAGTTAGGCATGTGTGTGTTTGTATGACTGAGGCCTTAGAATGGGTTTTTTCCAGTGAAAATGAAGATACACATTACATCCAGACTGTGCCAGCATCAGACTTTTTAAACACGTTTCCAAAACTGATAAAATGTAAATTGTTAGAAAACCATACACTTACAGCCTGTACTCCTAATATAGTAAATTAGAAAATATGATATACAGTGTTCACATGCAGAAGTTTATATCCCAATGTCAGTTGGAATAATGGTACAATTCCATCCTACCTGTAAATTGGTCTTATTATAGGACCAACAGTACCAATACAGATGCCAAATCATTGTGATGGCCCATACTCCTCTGAGACGCTCATGACACAATCTTGTAGAATTCTACTCCTGGACTTGCATAGGACAGAACCTTGACACCAAAAGAAATTTCAGGAGAAATCTAGGAGGCAAAAGAAAGGAAATCTAGGAAGGAGAGAAGGAAGTAAATTGGTGGATTCATGCCTTTGAGAAGATCAATTTACAGACAGAATAAACTTGTCACAATCCCAGGCAGACTGCATCTACCAGTCTGAATTCTGGACACTGGGAAAAGGCAAGCTGTAGACAATCTTTCCTTCCCAGTAGAACCATCAGTCAGACCAGAGTTTGGAGGGTGATGCTCCATAAATCCTTACATTACCTTGCAACCAAATGTTACCTCAGCAGAGGGGTGGAAAAGCTACCTCATAATGTCTGATGAAGGAGTATACCAAGGACCAGCTGGTGGCTTTCAAGATTTCTGATTATGACTCTGTTCTGAGCCACCCATAAAGTAGCTATATATCAAATAGCACTCACATGAGGAAAGATAACACAATGGTGAGGGCATTAGCCTACGAATTAGGAGAGTTAGGTTCAAGTCCCTGTTGTGCTGCAGACTTCCTGTGGGGCCCTGTACAAAACAATTAGGACTAGATTTTTAAAGTTATTTAGGTGCTTAACTCCACTGATTTCAAGTTAGTCAGTTGTTTAGGCACTGTCCTGCTAGGTTCCTATCTGCATCTTCAGTCTCTCTGGGCCTCAGTTCCCCATCTGTAAATACAGATAACTATACTTCCCTAGCTCGAAGGTTGTTGTGAGGATAAATACATTGAAGATTGTGAGGTAATGAGATATTACAGTAATGGAGACATGTAAATATAGATAGATGAGAGGATTAGGACCCAAGTAAGGCAATAGTATGTTTTTGTTAAGGTGGAAAGGGGATTGCCCTTTGTGCACAAAGAGAGGAGGCGGTTTGAGGGAAACTTCATTAAGTAAGAATTTAATCAGCGAGGAGAATTGTACTAATGAAGAGAGTTGCGAGTTTATGGGTCATGGTAACTGCCACCAAAAGTAAAGTTTGGATTTAGCCTTCAACATCATAGTTTATGAAGTGAGAAAAATGCAGTATTAACCACAGGAAAGAAACATACTTTTGCTTGTCGTCCTCTTGAATTTGATAAAATATCTAGCAAACCCCATTACTTGATTTTTTTTTCTTTTTAGGGAGATGCCATTGATTTCCACAGCATCTGGAATACAGAATCCTATTTTACCCTTTTCTTTTCTTTTTAAAAGGGTCTTTCCTGGATTTTTCCTTTTTAATGTTCAGAATCATAAGGACACTGGTAATTAATTTTAATATTTATTCTAATGGAATAGTGTGGCAGTATGAGCAGAGGAAGACAAGGAGGAAAGAAATTTCACTCTCCTCAGGAGGATGAAGAGGAAAAGTGAGAACAAGATCTCAATGCGGGCTTTAGTCTTCTCTTGCTTTTGGCTATTTTCCTATGTGGTTTGGGGTTTGTTTGTTTTTTGTTTGGTTGGTTTGGGGATTTTTTGCTTTGCTTTGTTGAGGCAACAAAACTGGCTCATGATGGTCCAAATCTAAGGGGAAGGTGACTCAGTCTCAGGGAACCATAGGAGGGAGAAGGGGTGATCAGAGAAGATTGCTGAAGGGGGAGGAAGAGTAAAAAAAAAAAAAAAAAAAAAAGACAGTTGCAAGTGGGGAAAAGCTCCCTCCAATGAACATATCCATGTAGAAGAAAATTTGGGCTCTATGCACCATAAAGACTGGGTCTGGGTTGGAAGGTCTTGGAAAAGGAAGGGAAGAGGAGAGAGGGAAGAGGAAGAGAAGAGATAGTATTAGATGGGAGGAGGGTTGCGAGCCCTCACGACTGAGGTGCTTTCACAGATTCCCTGCCTTTGCTAGCTTTCTTTGGCTGAATCCTCCTCCATCTTGTTAAATGTCAGCATGAGCACGGGATCTTTGGTGGTACTGGGCAAGCAAAACATTTTGGCCTCCTGCAGATTCATTGCTTCAGGTTCTTGGATTAGACCGCTCCAGGACTCTGAATCCACAGAACTGGCGAGTGTACAGCTGCAGAGACTGGGCCCTGGAAATAGAGGAAGAAAAGAAAAGAACAGAATAGCTAAAAGGGAAGGGAAAGAACGAGGTGAAAGCCCCAAGGAGGAGCACTGAAATGCTTCCTAAACATCCCAATTGAGGCAGATGATTGGAATCCGTCGCTGAGTGTCTCCTTTTGTCCTGTGCAAGACCAATGGTAAAATTCTTCAGTGCTTCCTTCATAGTTTAGTGTATTAGCATTCCCTTCCATAACTGCATAGTCCAGGGCCAGGACTGTGTGCAATGACATTAGGCAGTATAGGCTGCGTTTAGTCAGTCTAGGACTTAGAGAGCCAGAGAGAATGACAAGAACCTGTCTTTTTAGCAGCAGAAATAAGAATCCCTTTTATATTAATCACTAGTGCATCCTGTCTCTTCTGTACCATAAAGCTGTTACACACACTCACAATTTCTTAAAGGTGATTGGACAACCCTGTAGTCTGAAATCCAGACTGTCAGATTCACTGCACCTAAAAATGTCACTTCAAGCTTATTCTTGTATGAAAATATCAAGTAAATTAAGAGAACTGCAATATCTGATATTGCAAGTTAGAAGCTGTGTTTTACAATAGTTTCCTGTCAAAGAATTAACAAGTTTACAGAGGGAAAATTATTACTTACACACAATTATCACACAAGGCCTCCAGAATACTGGAGCTCTTTAGGGCCCTGACTCAGGAAGGCACTTACACACATGCTTAAACCCATCCATGTTCAGGAAAGCACTTGAGCCCATGCTTTACTTCTTTCCTGAAAAGGGATGCTTTCCTTCATCAAGGCCAAGACACAAATGTACAGAATATCAATTAAATATAATTACTGGCATAGTTTAATTTAAAGGTCTGAGAGTTCTGACTAGTAGTTGAATTCCACAGCAACCTTTAATTCAGTAAGTATTAAACATAAGCCAGTTCAACCTGATCATAAATATTGAAGGTGCATTTCTTCTGTACGGCCACTTATAAGATCTCAATTCTGATATTTTATTCTTGCTGCAGAACGCTTTGTTAGAACAGACACATGGTACAACACCTTTCATTTTCCTGGCAGTCCCATCAGTTTAAACTTTAAACTTAAAAAAATATTCTAGTCCTTATGGTTACTAAAATATCCTTCTGATTATGAAACAATACAACATTGTTTTATTGTATCTACAGACAAAAATACTGAAACAATAGCTCTTGAGTTTGCCCCCTTGATATCAATGAGCTATTAAATCAAAGCTAGTATTAATAAACATTTTAAATGTCAATATTGTTAACTACCACATGTGAGCTGTTGGACAATTTTACCAGAAACAGACAACAAATGTGCTTGTTAATTTTGGTTGGATAACAAATTTAACTCGGGATACAAAAGATATATTAGGTCAGACTCATTCTCTGGACCAGATTTTTCCTGAAAGATTTTTTTTTTTAACACTTTATCCTGTCCAGTTTTAAATAATTAAAGAACTGAAGATTTTTCCATTTCTCTTGGCAGACTTTCCTATAGAATAATAAGAACTATTTTCCTGATTTTAGTTTTTATTTAATTTCATCCCATTATTCATACTTGTAGATTAGCCACATAAAACACCAGGGAAGGGGGGCATAAGCCACCAGGAGAAGGTGGCAAGCGGAAGGAGCCCAGCAACAGACACCAGAAGAATCAAAAGATGATTAAGCAGAGGAGGGAGGCGGAAGAGGGAAATTATTAAGTTGAGAGAAGGAAAACAATCAGAGAAGGGGCTAAGGAGAGCTTTAAAAAGTCCCACAACATTTTTCCCTCCTGCAGCACATAAGAATACTGGAATCCAGAACCACCAGTGTGGATCCGAGAGGAGAAATCTGATCTTCAAAAAACAGAGTAACTATTCTCCACACTCTGCCTCATAAAAGAGAGACAGAGTTCCCACAGAAATTGCTCACCCTCCCAGACTTTTCTTTCCCAGAGAAGGAAAAAAGAGACTCTTCAGCAGCACATAACAAAATGTTACAACAGTCTTGCACAGCTGCCATGAAAAATTACCAGCCATGACATCCTTCCTCTCTCTCAAGAATCAATATAGAAACATAGGAATTGCATACCGTAACAGACCAATGGTCCACTCTACTGCTCTGTCTCTGAAAATGACTAAGGATGGACATTTCCTAATACCTAACACCACAAAATAGCTAATTAGGTAACTAATTTTGGGAGTAAGACTGCAAGGATTTTTATTCCCTCATACATACTTAGGTGTTCACATGATAAGTCAAATCTCGGAGGTCTGAGTTGACCTCGAAATATAGAATCCCACTGCTGAAAGAAGAGGGGTTCAAAGTTTTCTCTACCTGGATCAACTTACCACTATTTATATTGAATACACGTAGCTTGCCTCATATTTAATGTAACCTATAGCTGAAGGATATATTCCTTTATATTTTGTTTACTTATCAGTTCTGTCACTAACAGTAACTGGTATAAAGGCTCGGTCTAGAAGTTAAGTGCAGGGTGTCTACATACATATTTCCAAAACAAGATGCCATAAACACAAAACTTCTGGCAGCTACCATAAAAATAAGTACAGAAAATACTCTGTAATCATTACTGACGTTAACTGCAAAAGCAAAAACTTTTAATCTATAAAAGAGAAACAGTTTGTAATATAAAGACTCAGTTCAGTGTTTAAAAAAAAAAAAAAGGACACATGTAGACCTATCCAGTGCCCACTGAAGTCAGTGGAAAGATTCAGTCACTTCGGTGGATGCTGGACCAGGCCTTGGAATTCCAAAACTTTCCCAGATTCTCAAAATCTAAAAAAGGTCAAGCAACAACAACAAGCAGCTATGGGCCCAATTCGCTTAGGAAAGGAAAAAACAAAGAGGACTAGATTAACAAGAAGCGGTTTCATGTGTCGTCATCTACAACTCCCTTCCTGCGCTGGCTCCGAAAGTGGCGCTCGATATTCATTGTCACTTCCCTCTGTAGGTTTCTGCTGTTGGTTTTTCCAGCTGTTCTGATCCAGGGGTGCTGAAGAACTTGTTGAGCTGTGTAGCGCTTTTGAGGATCTATCACCAACAGCCTGGTTATCAGATCTTTCGCAGCTATTTCATGCCAAAAAAAAATAGGAGAAGGGGAAAAAAAGTACAGTGTGATGATGCTGATGGCCTGATGTCCAGCGATAACCAAATAAAACATCATCTCCATTTTCTTACTACTTTTGCCATAACAATATGTATGACTATCACTGAGGTAGTGCAGTGACTGGAATCAGAATTTAATGCCATGAGGTTGTTATGCTTATAAAAAGGACACGAGATTTTTTTTTAATAGGGAAAAGGCAACACACTGCATTTATTGAGAATACAGCAGTTAGCATATGCTTTTAGTCAGTCTCACACACACACTCACACCATGCGCACAGTCTCGCCAGTTGATGTTTATAGTTATTAGTTTAGAGTTTGGATTAATTTAGTGGCCACCCAAATTGGTTGCAGAGGGGAGCCGGGCTCTGTTGGTTGTGATTTGATGCTTTTGGAGTTGTTGGCAAGACGAACCCAAAGTCCCATGGCAAAGCACTTTGTTATTATAGTTGAGGGGGGGCTTGTTGAAATTTATAGATTCTGCTGTGTTAGTTTATGACCGGTTACTTTTTAGTGGGTGCTGTTTTTTGATGGCTCGAAACACCTTTGGGAGGGTTATTTTGTTTGGTTTTGATTTAATTAATTAATTTGTTTTAAGGATGCTAGCCTTTATCTTAGGGTTGTTAATTTGCCCCTTTTTAACTACGGATGAGCGTTGATGGGTTGCTGTTTTTTGGCGTTTTTGTGGGGGTTTTAGGGTTGGGGGTTTCTTTGTTGGTTTTTCTTCTTTTTGGCCATTTGGCTTTAATAATGGTCTTTACATTTTTTTATGCATACATTTTTTATTTACACAGTTTTTTGTAGAGACCTTTAAAAGGTAACAAATAGCAGTGTCTTATGTTGAACAAGAAAGGCATTGTAAATTAGATCTTACTAAATATTGTAATTATTTTTTCCACATTGGGGCCTGGGCTTCCGAAATTCCTCTAATTTAATTAACAGACACAGACAAGATTTTGTCTGTTACTTGCAAGGCATAAATAAAAAGAAAATGGCTAATACTAGTAATTTATTTATTTTATTACCTTAATTCTTCTATAAACCATACACTGTATATAGCCAAAACATAATCAATTATATAGCACAGTACCAATGGTACAACATAATCTCCCTTTTGACCCCTTGAGAACAATTTTTGAGTGGGTCATATTTTATATACCATATATACTCGTTCATTAGCCTGTTCATTTATAAGCCGACCCCTCAAGATGGTTAGGTAAAAATAGCAAAAACTATATGACCCTTTCATAAGCCAACCCTATATTCAGGGGTTGGCAAACTTTGGCTCCCGGACATCAGGATAAGCCACTGGCGGGTCGGGACCTTTTGTTTACTTGGAGCATCTGCAGGCATGGAGCCCCTCTGCTCCCTATGGCCGCAGTTCGCCATTCCCAGCCAATGGGAGCTGCAGGAAGTGGGGCTTCCCACAGCTCCCATTGGCTGGGAACAGCGAACCGCAGTCACAGGGAGCTGAGGGGCTCCATGCCTGCAGATGCCCCAAGTAAACAAAACAATAATGTATTAGATATTCAATTAAATAATTCCATAGAGTTTAAAATCATCAAATTTTGGTGTAGACCTGCTTATAAGCCGACCTCCGCTCTTTGATGTGTCACTTTTTTACCAAAAAAAAATTCAAGCTTATGAATGAGTACATATGGTAATTGTTTTATAGCAACATATTGGGAGGGAATTTGAGTATGTGGTTGTAATTTGACAAACATTATTTTTAATTAGGCAAATACAGGATAGTACCAATACAATTAACAATGGATGAAGCATGATTGATAATATACCTTTGGAAGTGGGAGACCAGTTTGTAAAAAACGTTATACCAATGATATGCAGTAAGGTTGTTTTTTTTAGAATCAGCGATTTTAATTATATTTTTATTTGTATGTGTTTTTTGGAGAATTTGCTTTTTTATATTTTTTTTTAGTTTATTGTAAAAACTGAGTGACTTTTGCTTTTAGAAGCAAATGATTAGCTAATTTTTGCCAATTCAAACTGAGGGAAATGGAGAAGTTAACTAAGGGGGTGATTATGGTACTTTGGGCTTTTTTTAGGTTAGGAAGGTAATAAGTGTGATTATTAATGTATAAAATGTTTGCATTGCATTTACACTCATTTATTGGTGACTAGCTAATGCTGTTTTTTTTTAATATTGTTTTTTAGGATACAATACATACATATTCTATATTATATACAACATGGATTATATTTTATAGTTTATTTTAGATGCATGTGCCTAGAGATATATTTTTACTGCATGGTTTTATGATGGCAGGCAGGGCGAGGCATACCCATTTGCACGGGTTTTATTTTGTACACTGACTCATAATGCGAGGTAACCAGACAGATTTTATAGTCAATTTTGGTAGTGGTCTGGTTTTGATTTAATTAATTATTTTAATGTTTTAAGGATGCTAGTCTTTACCTCAGGGTCGTTAATCTGCCCCTTCTCAACCATGGATGCCAGTTGATGGTTCTCTGGTGTCTTTGAATTTTTTCAGTTTTTTTAATTCTCCCCCCTTGGCCATCTGGCTTCAACAATGGCCTTCACACCTTATCTTTCCCTGATGCATACATTCCTCATTCACACAAACCGTTCTTTGCAGAGGCCTTCAAAAAATAACAAATAGCAGTGTTTTATGTTGAATGAGAAAGGCATTGTAAATTAGACCTTACTAAATTTTGTAACTATTTTTTTCCACATTTGGGGGCCGGGCCTCCAAAATGCCTCTAATTTAATTAATATAAACACAGACAAAATTCTATTACTTGCAAAAGATAAATTTAAAAACATGGCTAACACTAGTATTCACTATTCTATTTATTTTATTACCTTAATTCTTACTATAAAACATACTCTATATATAGCCAAAACATAATCAATTGTATAGCACAGTACCCTAGTACAACAAGGTGACATATTCCTAATGTGTCTTTTGGCATCACCATTATCACCCATAAGAAGGCAGAAGAGCAGAGATAAAGGGTAAATTTACAAGATAAAGGATTTCATCCGCAAGGCACCAGAGGAGGACAAGCAATTAAGGGAGCTTTTGGCTGCTGTGTTTGGTTACTTAGTGCTAGGCCTGTGGAAGAACAGAGTTCTATGTGCATGCTTAAGACTTAAGTGCTGCTGAACAAGGGTTTTCAAAAGAGGTACCACAGACAGATAAAGTATTAAACTGATGAGGAATCCCATTGCCTTCAATGGGGTCACGGTGTCACCCTTGGACATTATCCTTGTGTGTCTTTTTGCACAGACGTTCACACTCTAACATCACCAAATGTACTGCTTCGATGCCTTAATTGTAGACAAATTTATAGCCAGACTGCAGAAAAAAACTCTTGCTCTTCAGAAAGGGAATTATATCCAATTTAAATGTATCAGATCTGATGTTTATACACAAAGCTGTTGACATGAACTGAGGACTAAAGTCATGTTTTAAAAAATATTGCGACAGTTTGTAAGATCCTGAGGTAGGTTATATGTAATGAATCTTACCACTCGAAATACTATCCCAGTATGGTGAAAGGAATTCATAGTGACCCAGCTGTATGATTTGAAACAGTTCTTCCTGATCTCGCTCCTGACTTCGGAAAGGAGGGAAGCCACACAGCAGAATATAGAGTATCACACCGGTAGCCCACATGTCTACTTCCAGTCCATAGCCTAGGGAAAAGAAAGGAAAATATCATTTTTCATATCACAGGTTAAATGCCTCTTACCAAAAATACCTTTTAGAGATGAAACTCAGACTTGCAATGAACTGCCCGGCTTCATATTACATTCTTTAAGAAACACCATAGATCCACAGCTTTGCCTGCTGCTAAGAAACTCAGTTTTCTGACCAAGAGTGGTGAATGGAAGAAGTGGTGACCAAGGCCAAGGCACCTCTTGACAAACTGTGTACTACACTATAATATCATTTTATAATAATAGTGCTTCCATAGCATCTTTCCTCTTCAAACATTGTCAGCATCACACCACCAGTGTCTATTATAGCTTAATTGAAAAATGCAGCAAACATTTAAAAAATATCCTTGTAAACCAGTTATTTTTAGGTTCACATTCCCTTCCACAAGCAGTAAACAGATCCCGAGTTTCCTTTGTAATTCTGTATGATTACAGATGGATGAGTCTGCTCTACAAACAAGAACCACAAGCAGCACACTCATGCCCTGAGCCAAATTGAACCCCAAATCTTTTCCAGGTTTGAATATATTTGGAAAAGAAACTCCTCAATTCTTCCTTCTCTCTCTTGATCTTCCAGTATGTTGGGTTGTTGCTTAGTGTGACCATTCAGGTTCACTGCCTCCTCTTGCACTGATAAGACTTTAAGGTTGTAGGGGCTTGGACCATGAGGTAGAAGAAAACATGAATCATCAGTGAGTAACACCAAAATGATTCTTCTTTCTTTACACAATTTTAATAAGAATAATCTATTCTAGTTTGATTCTTGTCAGCTGAGAAGAATATACATTTTAGTATTTATATATTAATAATAGGAACGTTAGTTAGGTTTCTTTAGTGACAAGCAATGCACAGAAATATTTTATGAATAGAAAAGGCAGAGTAATTGATTTTTTAAAAACTGATATTATATTCACCCTTCTCCGCAAGTATTTCAGGGGAAACATATGTTGGTGTTCCACACACAGTAAATATGGGTTTCGTAACCTTCTTTGCAAGGCCAAAATCTGCTAGTTTCAATGTAGTAGATTTATCTGCATTATGCTGAACCTGTACCAAAACAAAAACAAAAACAACACAAAACAGATTTTTAATCCAAAGGCGTTTGAGAAGCAAATGAACAGATGAAATTCAGGATGGGGATAAACAGAGAAGATAAAATCTTTAGACCAAGGGTAACAAATTCAAGTTAGACAAAATGAAGTAAAATCAACATACCAATAAGCAAAAACAGTCTGTACATTCAGAAAGTCAAAATGACATGAACATTTTCAGAAGGAAAAGCTATAAATGAAAAAGAAAAAACTTACTCTCCTGTAATCCTATAAACTGTGTTACTCAGCAATTTCCAAGGAAAAAACAGGCAGTGTGGCAGGTATGAATGAAGAAGAAATTGTTCTTGTTTCAGACCAAGATTTCAATGTTAATTTACCCACCATCACTGCCTCTGGAAACTAAATGCTTCACAAAGAAAAAAGCTGTGGGGTTCTTTCACACTACTAGTAACATTTCTGGTCACATCAATTTCAGATAAGATATCAACTTTGTAGTAGCACTGCAGACTGATTCCCCTCAACTTGATTCATTTATATGGCACTATTAAGGGTTTTCAAACCCTGGAAATTTGCACATTATTCTGCCCAAATCTGTACTCTACATTCTTTATGGAAATGGATATTGGTGGGGTTGAACATAGGAATAATATAGAAAGGATAGGAGGGGGGACCCTGACTCTGGAGCATTCTTCTCATCACTATACATCATTGGCAGATTACATTTCTGATATCCCTCTGGAAAATATTCAAAAATCTACCTTCCATCCTAGTTTTGTTAGTACAGATATTTAATATTAATTTTTTTAAACCATAATTAATGAAACATGATATTTGAGAAACCAAAGTACTAGAAAGTCCAGCAATGCAGAAATGCTATTGAGTATATTAATATTCTTAATATTAGTACAGTACTTAGTATTCATACTAAATTTTTAAAAGAAAACTATCATGTCTTTGCTTTGAAAGAGAAAGTGTTAACCTCTATCAAAATAGAAAACAAAGAAATGTGGCTAACTTTTCTGCAAGAAATCCAGCAAAATCCAGAGAAATCTGGACTTCTCAGGTTTTGAAGGGATAAGTTAGAATGTGAGATGCCAAGCACACCCCACATTCCGTAATCATAGCTTGAGATGGCCAAAATTTCAAGATGGTCCTTGTAACAAAACAACTGAGGGCACAGATGGGAGAGTTCTGCTATCCCATATGCACTACCCAGTCAAAGTACATTTGTATTCATTGCAAAAATTACAAACATATTAATGCTCCCAAATCCATTAAGCAACATTTTTTAAAAGACATTTTCAATTCAAAAAAGAAAATAAGGTATGTATTAATAATATAGTTAATAAAAAAAATCCATGCCACTTTTTAGTAACGCACACTCAAACCTGCTGGGTTTTTTTACGAATTAGTCAAATTCCCCGATGATATTTTGTATTCTAATTTCTCAGCAGCACAGCTGACAAAATGCAAAAAACATTATTATTTATACAAAGGTAACCAACCACAGTTTTCCAGAGCATTGTCTATACATACAGCAGTGGTGGGCAACCTGAGGCCTGCATCCACTGGTGAGCCGCCAGACCATTTGTTTATATTTGCGTGGCTGCCCGCAGCTCCCAGTGGCCGCAGTTCGCCATTCCCAGCCAATGGGAGCTGCAGGAAGTGGCGCGAGCCTGGCTGTCACTTCCCGCAGCTCCCGTTGGCCGGGAACAGAAAACCGCAGCCACTGGGAACTGCAGGCAGTTGCACAGATGTAAACAAACAGTCTGGCAGCGGATTACCCTGACAGGCCGCAGGCGGCCCAAGAGCCGCAGGTTGCCCACCACTGACAGAGGGAAACTCAGTCCAGGTTATCTAGTAGAGCTCACACTCTAAGAATACAAGCACCAGATCAAGGAGCATACAAGAATACAATCGAAATACATAAAGTCTTTATGTACACAGCGTATGTATGTGCTTCCTGTATGTAGATGTCTATGTACACCTACAAACATATACACAGAACGTTTTTCAAGTATTTAATAAATGCATATCAAATATACCCAACTCAAATCCTGCAAATTATCTTCTTAAGAGATAAATAAAAGTGAAATTCTCACATCCTCATTTACAAACTTGGGGACATTGGCCCCAGTCCTGCAATGAGTTCCATGCAGGCAGACTGCTGGTCCTGTGCAAAACCCCATTCAACTGAATGTGATATTGTATTTTCTCTTTTATCAACCGATCTTCAACTCTACTCTCTCATTCCAACACAAGGTGGCGATGGTGCATCACCTGTTATTTCAGAACACCACCGATTTGTTTTCCTTTCACATAGCAGCAAAATAGGTAGGAATACTAAACATCTTTGATATATTTTATGGCTGTGTAAAAAACACACCTTTCAAAGAAAAGTGCTGTAAATTGTTGGGATACTTGGAGGCCCTAACCACATAGTGATCTGCTAGCTCATTATGCCTGGAAACAATTTAAAAGCCAGTCCAGGTGGGGTGGCTATCATTGCTCCACACAGTTCTTTTATCCCTGTCCTTATCATCAGGAGCGGTGCCAGGATTTTTGGCACCCTAGGCGGGGGTCCTTCCGCACCCCCGGTCGTTGGCGGCAATTCTGCGGCGGAGGGGTCCTTCCGTGGCTCCCAGTCTTCAGGGCACTTTGCCGGCGGGTCCCAGAGCGATTGAAGGATCCGCCGCAGAATTGCCACCGAAGACCCGGAGTGCAGAAGGACCCCTCTCCACCGAATTGCCGCCGAGGGTAGCAAATGCTGCCCCCTCAAATCCAAGCGCCCTAGGCGGCCACCTAGGTTGCCTAAATGGAAGCGCTGGCCATGCTTATCATCTCTCTCTCTCTCTGCTATAGAGCCTTTCATCAGGCAGCAGAAAAGGAAGTAGACTTTCCCTACCCAAATGTTTATACATTCTGACAGAATAAATTACTTGTCCATCTCTTTTTCCTTCTGAGATCAAAGTATATAGTCTGAATGATGTGATCGAGATCCACAGCTCCACAGCCTACTGAGCTGAAAACAGACTGCCTCTCCCAAGCCTACAATATATGTTCCATGGGACAGAGTACAATCTTGCCAACAAAACATGGCGATTACTGCTGTCACCATCATAGTTAGGGGTTTCTAATGCATCCATCACTGTGCATCCATATGATTTCTATTACCAAGCCACTATTTGACTTGGAAGGAAGGGCCATTGCAGCAGTGGATTCTCTTTTCCCCTCTCCATTAGCCTGACCACAGCTACTCCTGCTCCTTTTCTCTGGCCATGTCTACACTATGAAGCTGAGCCATGTTTAACAAGAGGTGTTAAATCCTCCTACACCTCTTCAACTGGCATTAAATAGGTGTCTTGTTTTTGCGGGACAGAGTCAACCACACATCTGTGGTAGCAAAGCTTGCTTGCTCGACAGCAGTGATTTCCCTACATCCCCCCTGAATTTCCCCAACACCCCCCCTAGTTTTGTGAGCTAGTTACATACCAATTTAGTGATTGTTCGGAAATCTGAATTTAAACTGAAACAATACACACTTTAAAAGCTTATACAGTGTATGATACCCATATTTTATCTGAAAAAGTATAATAGATTTGAGAAGTCTGAACATAGACTAGCTTCCTTGCTTCCTTATACAGCTTTTTTTTTTATGATGTCAGTGCATTCATTTCGGTGATGTTGGTCAACCTAATAATTTCAAATGATGATCTGTAAGCAAAGTCTAAATGAGCTCTCCCTGACAGCTAGTGATGAGCTGGGGTGTGGGGAAAGGCTTCAGGGCCAGATTATATTTACATTCACACTTAATCTTCCTAGGTGTCCAGCAAACAGAGCTGCATTGTCCAAGTGATAGATTTTGGCTGGAGTTGGGTTACAAACCACTTGAATGTGGGGGAAATGGTGGATGAAATGTTGTTCTTATTGTATGAGTAAAGGGCAGTAGAACTGTACTTAGTCTGTGATGATTTGAAGGCATCGAGAGAGGGTGGAGACCTGTCCCTCTCCACTGTTTAAAGACAGAGGAGAGCTGATTAGGCTCCATAGATAGTCTTTTGTTCTGTTAAGTGACCACTGCAGCTGAAATCACTGACAATCAGATCTAAGTGCTTAGTCCTGTTGTGGGGACAGTGTTCCTGTGGGTACAATGTTTTTGTGTAAGAAACAGCCCAGACTGCACTAGCAGGGAGCGAGGTTCCCACACTGACAGCTCATCTGAAATCACTGAGAGCTGGTGGAACCTCAAGAGACCAATTCGCAGAGGTCAGAGTGGCAGGTGGCAGCAGAAGGTGACTGTGCAGGGCCATTGGCAACAGAGCGGTGGACTGAACGGTGGCACAACGAACAGACGTGGCCAGAGCGAACAGTGAGCAGCTGGAGGAACAAGCAAAGTGCCTTCTTGTCCTCCACCTGGAAGGTGTACTCATGTGAAAGCACCTCTGAACTCTGAGTCTCCACTGACCAAAGACAACACCGGTGAGCGGGGTGCAGTGGAGGGAAAAGTGAGGGGCACGTTAAATAAACATTTGTTTGTTGGACTATATTTTAGTCACTTTGCTCCAGAATGCTAGATTTGTGACTGGGAATAGAAACTTATATACATATGTTTCCTAGTAGGCCAAGATTTTTAAAATGCATTATTTGCCAAGGTTGTTATCTCACATTGTTGCTATCTTGAGATGTCATTATGTTGGCATTTCTGTACTAAACATTTTTATTATTATAATTAATTTTTACATAAGAATGGTCATACTGGGTCAGACCAATGGCCCATATAGCCCAGTATCCTGTCTTCTGACAGTGGTCAAGACCAGGTGCTTCAGAGGGAATGAACAGAACAAGTAATCATCAAGTGACCATCCCCTGTTACCCATTCCCAGTTTCTGGCAAACAGGCTAGGGACACTCAGAGCATGCTGTTGCATCCCTCCCATCCTGGCTAATAGCCACTGATGGACCTATTCTCCAGGAATTTATCTAGTTTTTTTTTAATCCTGTTATACTTTTGGTCTTCACACCATCCCCTGGCAAAGAGTTCCCTGGGTTGACTTTATATTGTGTGACGAAGTACTCTTTTTGTTTTTTTAAAATCTGCTGCCTATTAATTTAATTGGGTGACTGCTAGTTCTTGTGTTATGTGAAGGATTAAATAACATTTCCTTATTCACTTTCTTCACACCAGTCAAGATTTTATAGACCTCTATCATATCCCCCTTAGTCACCTCTTTTCTAAGCTGAAAATTTTAGTTGCCCATCTCTGTACCTTTTCCAATTTCAATCTCTCTCTTTTGGGATGGGGTGACCAGATCTGCACACATTATTCAAGGTGTACACATACCATGGATTTATACAGAGGCAATATGATACTTTCTTGTTATCTATCCCTTTCTTAATGATTCCCAACATTCTGTTTGCTTTTTTGATTGCTGCTGCACATTGAGTGAATGTTTTCAGAGAACTATCCACAATGACTCCAAGATCTCTTTCCTGAGCGGTAACAGCTAATTCAGATGCCATCATTTTGTATGTATAGTTGAGATTGTTTTCCAATGTGCATTACTTTGCATTTATCAACATTGAATTTAGTTTGCCATTTTGTTGCCCAGTCACCCAGTTTTGTGAGATCCCTTTGTAGCTCTTCACAGTCTGCCTGAGACTTAACTATCTTGAATAGTTTTGTATCATCTGCAAATTTTGCCACCTCACTGTTTACCCATTTTTCCAGATGAATATGTTGAACAGTACTGGTCCCAGTACTGACCCCTCAAGGATACCACTATTTATCTCTCTCCATTCTGAAAACTGATAATTTATTCCTATCCTTTGCTTCCCATCTTTTAACCAGTTACTGATCCATGAGAAGACTTCCCCCTTATCCCATGATGGTTTACTTTTCAAAAGTCACTTTAAATTAATTTTGTTTTAATTTATATTTTTTTAGAAATCTAGACCTGTTATGTGTTTTGGTGTAACTTGCATTATTGGTCTGTTAAATTTGCATCATCCTAACAAAACATTTACTTTATTGATATCTCTTTTATATATCTCATTGGTCCTGACACCCCCCCCCCGTAAATTCGAACACCCTCCCTAATTTCAGTTCCTGGGGAAACCACTGCTTGACAGCAAAGTTTAGCTCAGCGGGAGACGGAACAGCTGCATTCACCTGTTGTTGGGCATATTTTCTTTCTGTAGTGCATCCACAGCCCTTATGCCTCCCAGTTCTGCTGCACTGAGTGTGGAAGGAGGTGACAGACAGAGAAGTAAAAAACAAAAACAATGAGAGCAAATGACTGCTTCAGAAGTTGCCCCTGATAGGTGGAGGGCAACACTACACGGAGGAAAAAAAATTAGTTTTCCTCTCATCGTAGAATCATAGAAGATTAGAGCTGGAAGAGCTCTCAGAAGGTCATCTAGTCCAAGCCCCTGCTCCAAACAGGACCAACCCCAACTAAATCATCCCAGCCAGGACTTTGCCAAGACAGGCCTTAAAAACTCTAAGGAAGGAGATTTCACCACCTCCCTCGGTAACCCATTCCAGTGCTTCACCACTGTCCTAGTGAAATACTTTTTCCTAATATCCAACCTAGACCTCTCCCACTGCAACTTGAGATCATTGCTCCTTGTTCTGTCATCTGCCACCACCGAGAACAGCCTAGCTGCATCCTCTTTGGAACCCCACTTCAAATCGCTTAAGGCTGCTATCAAATCCCTCCTGACTCTTCTCTTCTGCAGACTAAATAAGCCCAGTTCCCTCAGCCTCTCCTCCTAAGTCATGTGCCCCAGCCCCCTAATCATTTTCATTGCCCTCCGCTGGATTCTCTCCAATTTGTGGACATCCTTTCTGTAGTGAGGGGCCCAAAACTAGACACAATATGCCAGATGTGGCCTCACCAATGTCAAATAGAGGGGAATGATCATTTCCCTCCATCTGCTGGCAATGCTCCTACTAATGGAGCCCAACATGCCATTAGCCTTCTTGGCAATAAGAGCACACCGTTGACTCATATTCAGCTTCTCATCCACTGTAATCCCCAGGTCCTTTTCTGCAGAATTGCCTCTTAGCCAGTCGGTCCCCAGCCTGTAGCAGTGCCTGGGATCCTTCCATCCTAAGTGCAGGACTCTGCACTTTTCCTTTTTGAACCTCATTAGATTTCTTTTGGCCCAATCCTCCAATTTGATTATGTCACTCTGGACTATATCCCTACCCTCCAGTATATCTACTTCTCCCCTAAGCTTAGTGTCATCCGCAAACTTGCTGAGGGTGTGATCCATCCCATCATCCAGATCATTAACAAAGATGCCGAACAAAACCAGCCCTAGGACCAACCCCTGGGGCACTCCGCTTGATATCGGCTGCCTTCTAGACATCGCGCCATTGATCACTACCCGTTGAGCCCGACAATCTAGCCAGCTTTCTATCCATCTTATAGTCCATTCATCCAATCCATACTACTTTAACTTGCTTGCAAGAATACTGTGGAAGACCATACCAAAAGCTTTGCTACAGTATATCATGGTATATCACGCCCACCACTTTCCCCATATCCACAGAACAGGGTATCATAGAAGCAATCAGGTTGGTCAGGCATGACTTGCTCTTGGTGAATCCATGTTGACCCTTCCTGATCACCTTCCTCTCCTCCAAGTGCTTCAGAATGGATTAGTTGAAGACCTGCTCCATGATTTTTCCGGGGACTGAGGGGAAGCTGATCGATCTGTGTTCCCTAGAGTCTCCTTCTTCCCTTTTTTTTAAAGATGGGCACATGTTTTCAAAGATAATGGCCAATGGCTCTGCAATCAGCCATGTCTCTCAGCACCCACAGATACACTGTATCTGGCCCCATGGACAGGGCCGGCTTTAGGCCGATTTGCCCGATTCCCCCGAATCGGGCCCGGCCCCTGAAGGGGGCCCCGCGCTGGCCGGCTGTCTCCCGGAAGCAAAGTTCTGCATCTCCCGGAAGCAGCAGCTGTTGCTGCTAGGCAATGAGAGATGCTGGCCAGTAGAAGGCTGAGGCAGAGACAGCCGCTGGGTATTGCAGGTCAGGAGGGGGGAGGGAGGAGAAAGCATATGTGCTTGCAGCCTTCCTCCCATCCCCTCCCTTCACCCCAGCAGTCACCTGGAACCTGGAGGAGACGCCAAGGGAGCTTCTGGTCTGGTGGGAGACACAGGAATCTCTGCAGTGGACCTCACTCACCTGAACAGCTGCTGGGGCTTCCAACAGTGAATGTTTGACCCTGCCATTCCCCCTAGGTTTGTAATATTGGGTTGGTGTTGTGGTTTTCAGGGTGTTGCTGTTTGAGGGTGAGTTTGTGCCTGCCTGTGTCTGTTTCAGAACTAAAGTTGGGATCATGTCATGTAACCCAGGAAAAAAGCCCCCAGCCGGTACTTAGTGCTGTGAACTCCAGGTGAGAGAGATGGAGGTTTGGAGGAGGAAATCAAATACATCAAGAGGAGAGAATGTGAAAGGTCTGCAACATGGCACGGCAGGCTGAGACTTTTATCTCCCCCTCATCTCCCTGCAGAAGGGGAAACTGAGGCACAGCGTGATCTGATTCCCTTTCCAAATTATTTTGCAAAGGAAGGGGACTGGGACTCCTATCCAAACCAGTTCCCTTCCCATCAACTCTGTTTTCCCTGCTGCAAGACCACTGTAGGAGCTGAATATTTCCATTAAACTATGGCTCCTTCATTTGCCCTGCAACAATAAAACAGACCAGCTGGGGGGGGAGAATAGCCCCCCCAAAGCTGTGTGGATATTGTTTTTTTTTGGGGGGGGGGGCTGATAATATTCTAGATCAATCAAATGCCCAGCTCAGCTTTCTAGCCATCCAGCAGGTCTAGGGCAGGGAAGGAAGGTGCTCTTGGCGCAGAGTGGTCGCAAAACGGGTGAATTTAGCGGGGGGTTGAAGGGTCCGCTTGAAATCCCACCTGATGCAGCCACACAGATTCACTGGCAGTGCTGGGAGAGGCCAGGAGTGGAAGCAGGTGGCCTGGGGGTGAGGGGACATTGCCCTCAGTCCTGGGCTCTGGGATGGACTAGGCTGGGTGGTGGGTTCAGTCTAGTCTTCCAGCCTGTTGCTCTCACTGGAGTTTGTGGTTTTCATCTGGCTCCACCGAAAAGATCAAACAAGCCGAGTAGAAAAGGAGAGTGAGAGAGGCAGGAAGGAGTTTGTAAGGGGTTTAAGTGACCCATCAGCAAAAGAGTAAAACCAGAGTTTGACTGGGTTTCCCCCCAGCCACCACTCCTGCAAACACTGGTGAAGGGGCAGCTCCATCTCCCACTGAGGCTATGGTGAGGGGCATCAGGGGAGGAAGGAAGCCACATGGCAGTCCCTTCCCCCCAGCACCACCCTCCAGCCCCCAAACTCTGTCCCAAAGCCTGCACCCACCCCTCCGCACACCCTCCCAGAGCCTGCACCCCTCCATCCTTCCTGAACCCCACCCCGTGCCCCTGCATGGAGCCTGCACCCAGCACCCAAATTCCATCCCACTCAGCTCTGGGCAAAGCTCCTTGGTCTGGCTCCCAGCCCCTCTCCAAGGGTTGCAGCTGTCTGGAGGTGCCTGCCTTCCACACCTTCCTCATTCACACCTCATTCATTCAATAGGGCAATTGATTACAAAGAGGAGGAAAGATCTTATTCTACTTCTAGCAAAAGGACATTTTTCTTTTACCTTATATACTACCTTAGGGGCTCGCTATAACATATTACCAAGGTTCAATACAAAGTCATGTAAAAGTTATACAAAAATGCGTAATGCAGAGATTTATCTACAACTGCATTGACTGCTGTGTGCAGTAATATAGTGACCCCTGGGTCTCTGAATGAGGCTATATACTCGGGGAAGGGGGGGGCAGTGCAGCCGCGAGTCGGGGACAAGCGGGTGGGCAAGCAGCAGGTGGGCAAAGAAGCAAGCAGTGAGCCGGCAGAGGTTCTAGGGGCAGGCACGGGGGTTTCTGGCAGGGGAGGGAGAAAGTGAAAGAGATGAGTGGTGGGTGGGGTACTGACTAGGGCCTGGTCCACACTACGCAGTTAAATCGATTTTAACAGCGTTAAATCAATTTAACGCTGTACCTGTCCACACTACAATGCACTTTAAATCGATTTAAAGGGCTCTTAAAATCGATTTCTGTACTCCTCCCCAATGAGAGGAGTAACACTAAAATCGATATTAGCATATCGATTTAGGGTTAGTGTGGCCGCAAATCGAAGTTATTGGCCTCCGAGCGGTATCCCACAGTGCACCAGTGGCCGCTCTGGACAGGTAGCTGAACTCTAATGCACTGCCCAGGTATACAGGAAAAGCCCCACGAACTTTTGAATTGCATTTCCTGTTTGGCCAGCGTGGAGCTCTCATCAGCACAGGTGACCATGCAGAGCTCCTCAGCACAGGTAACAATGCAGTCTCCTGAGAATAGAAAAAGAGCACCAACATGGACCGCACGAGAGGTACTGGATCTGATTGCTATATGGGGAGAGGATTCAGTGCTAACAGAACTGCGTTCCAAAAGACAAAATGAAAAAACTTTTGAAAAAATTTCCAATACCATGAGGGAGAGAGGCCACACCAGGGACTCAGTGCAGTGCAGAGTGAAAGTGAAGGAGCTCAGACAAGCCTAGCAGAAAACCAAAGCAGCAAATGGCAGATCCGGATCAGGGCCAAAAACATGCCGCTTCTACGCTGAGCTGCATGCAATTTTAGGGGGCTACGCCACCACTACCCCCCCCCTTGTCCGTGGATTCCGAGATGGGGGTTATAATCTCAGTCATGGATGAGGATTCAGCGGAGGGGGAAGATGACGAGGAGGAAGAGGAGGATGAGCTTGCAGAGAGCACACAGCACTCCATTCTCCCCAACAGCCAGGAGCTTTTTGTGACCCAGACGGAATTACCGTCCCTGCCCTCCCAAGCCACTAGCCCAGACAGTGAAGCCACGGAAGCGACCTCTGGTGAGTGTACCTTTGTAAATACAAAACATAGTTTAAAAGCAAGCATTTTTTAATGATTGATTTGCCATGAGTGTTTGGCATGCATTAGCAGGCATTAAAGTTACTGGAACAGTTTGTTAACATGTCTGGGGATGGAGTGGAAATCCTCCAGTGACATCTCCATGAAGCACTCCTGGAGGTACTCCAAAAGCCTTTGCAGAAGGTTTCTGGGCAAGGCAGCCTTGTTCCGTCCACTATGGTAGGACACTTTACCACGCCATGCATGTAGCAAGTAATCTGGTATCATTGCATGACAAAGCCTAGCTGCGTATGGTCCCGGTGATTGCAGGCATTCAAGAAACATCCATTCTTTATCTCGCTCTGTTATCCTCAGCAGAGTGATATCGTTCATGGTAACCTGGTTGAAATTAAGGAATTTTATTAAGGGGACAGAGCTGGCCATTCCTACTGGGCTGCTTGCCTGTTGCTTAAAAGAAATCCTTTTAATGGCGCTGAGCTTTTTAGCGTTTGGCCAGCAGGAATCTTCCCAGCTACCAGCCACGCGGTGGGGGGGTGGGGGGAGTGGGAGGAGAAAGTGGGAGTGATTAGCAGTGATCTGCCATTATACCAGCCATGCGGTGGGGGGAGGGGTAAAGCAATTCCAGTGTTAGGGTTAGGGTTTGGCGTCTGCTGCTCCTTGTAAAAGAAGCAGCACAGGGAGACGCTGTATGCCTGAAGCTGAATTGTGATGCCCGGACCTGCGTCTGTGTTGATCTGTTACACCACAGCCGCAGGCACTCAATACTAAAAGAATCCAAATGCGACCATGTGCTATGTAAAGTGAATAGTGTTGTTCACTGTGAAAGAGTATAACCATTGTTCTGTGAAATGTATCTTTTATAATCCTTCTATCACTATTTTCCCCCACTCATGCAGCTGCAAATTTTTCAAGCCTCCCTACTCCATCCCGAAGGCTAGCTCAGATAAGGCGGAGGAAGAAGAGGACACGAGATGAAATGTTCACAGAAATCATGGCAGTAACCCACAATGAAAGAGCTCATCTGGGGGAGTGGAAGGACGTGGTAGCAAAGTACAGGAAAGATGCCAGTGAACGTGAGGATAGGCGAGACGCTCGAGATGAGAGGTGGCGGCAGGAAGATCAGCGGTGGCGGGATGCAACACTGGAGCTGCTGCGTGATCAAACTGACATCCTCCAAAGTCTGGTGGAAGAGCTGCGGGGTCACAGAGTGCCGCTCCAGCCCATGTTTAACCACCCTCAGTACTCACCATGTTCCATATCTTCCACACCCAGACGTGTAAGAACATGTGGGGGAAGGCTTTCTGCACCCACCCACTCCACCCCCGTGGACAGTCCAACCAAAAGGCTGCCATTACATTGAAATGTCCTTAATGGCCTTTTTCTTCCCTCCTATCCTCCTCCCAAACCACACCCGGGATACCTTGTTAATTCTCTGCCTCTTTTTATAATTACATGCTTCTTAAACGATAGTAACTTTATTTCCAGAAGCAAGCTGTAATCAAAGGGGGAGGGTGGGTTGCTTACAAGAGGAGTCAATAAAGCGGGGGAGGTTCATGAAGGGGAAACAAACACAACAGTCACACCGTACCCTGGCCCGTGATGAAACTCATTTTCAAGGCTTCTCTGATGCGCACCGCTTCCTGGTGAGCTCTTCTAATCGCCCTGGTGTCTGGCTGCGCGTAATCAGCGGCCAGGTGATTTGCCTCAGCCTCCCACCCCGCCATAAAGGTCTCCCCCTTACTTTCACAGAGATTGTGGAGCACATAGCAAGCAGCAATAACAAAGGGGACATTGGTTTGGCTGAGGTCTGAGCGAGTGAGTAACGTTCGCCAGCGGGCTTTTAAACGGCCAAATGCACATTCTACCACCATTCTGCACTTGCTAAGCCTGTAGTTGAACAGCTCCTGACCACTGTCCAGGCTGCCTGTGTATGGCTTCATGAGCCATGGCATCAAGGGGTAGGCTGGATCCCCCAGAATAACGACAGGCATTTCAACATCCCCATCTGTTATTTTCTGGTCTGGGAAATAAGTCCCTTGCTGCAGTCGTTTAAAGAGAGCAGTGCTTCTGAAGACGCGAGCCTCATGAACCCTTCCTGGCCATCCCACGTGGATGTTGGTGAAACGTCCCTTGTGATCCACCATTGCTTGCAGCACCATTGAAAAGTAACCCTTGCGGTTTATGTACTGGGTGCCCTGGTGCTCCGGTGCCAAGATAGGGATATGAGTTCCATCTATCGCCCCCTCCCCCACAGTTAGGGAATCCCATTGCAGCAAAGCCATCCACTATGACCTGCACGTTTCCCAGAGTCACAGCCTTTCGTAGCAGCAGCTTAATGATTGCTTTGGCTACTTGCAACACAGCAGCCCCCACAGTAGATTTTCCCACTCCAAATTGATTCCCGACTGATCGGTAGCTGTCTGGGGTTGCAAGCTTCCAGAGGTCTATTGCCACTCGCTTCTCCACTGTGAGGGCTGCTCTGATCCTGATATTATGGTGTTTCAGGGCAGGGGAAAGCAAGTCACAAAGTTCAAAGGAAGTGCTCTTACGCATGCGAAAGTTCCGCAGCCACTGCAAATCGTCCCACACCTGCAAAACTATGCAATCCCACCAGTCTGTGCTTGTTTCCATCGGCGTTCAATGGGTAGAACCTCCCCCATTACCAGCAGGAGCTCCAAAGCGCGGAGGCCCGCGGTTAGGTAATGTCATAAACAGATAAGTAAGAGTTAATAGAACAAAACTGCTTCATATCTCTTTTGCGTGGAAAGGGTTAACAAGAACAGTGAGCCTGGCTGTCACCTGACCAGAGGACCAATCAGGGGACAGGATACTTTCAAATCTTGAGGGAGGGAAGTTTTTGTGCTGTGCTGTTAGTTCTGGTTGTTGTTCACTCTGGGGGCTCAGAGGGAGCAGATTCGCAACCAGGTTTCTCTCCAATCTCTCCAATACAGGCTCTTATAAGTGCAGACTAGTGAGTACTGGGTAGATAAAGCGAGTTAGGCTTATGTTTGTTTTCTTTATTTGCAAATGTGTATTTGGTTGGAAGAAGTTCAAATGTGCATTTGGCTGAAAGGAGTTTAATTGTGTATTTGGCTGAAAGGAGTTCAAATTTGTATTTTTGCTGAAAGGATTTTAATTTGTACTTGTATACTTAGGCTGGGAGGGTGTTCCCAGTGTCTACAGCTGAAAGACCCTGTACCTATTCCTTTTTTTTAAAATTTACAAAGATAATTTTTACTGTTTTTTTCTTTCTTTAATTAAAAACTTTTCTTGTTTAAGAACCTGATTGTTCTTTTATTCTGGTGAGACCCCAGGGGACTGGGTCTGGATTCACCAGGGAATTGGTGGGAGAAAGGAGGGAAGAGGGAGAGAGAGGCTGATTTCTCTCTGTGCCAGGATTACTTTCTCTCAGGAAGAGTCTGGGAGGGGGAAAGAGAAGGAGGGAGGAAGGTGAATTGTCCTCTCTGTTTTGTGATTCAAGGAGTTTGAATCACACAGTGATCTTCCAGGGTAACCCAGGGAGGGGAAGCCTGGGAGAGGCAACGGTGGGGGAAAGGGTTTACTTTCCTTGTGTTGAGATCCAGGGGGTCTGGGTCTTGGGGGTCCCCGGGCAAGGTTTTGGGGGGACCAGAGTGTACCAGGCACTGGAATTCCTGGTTGGTAGCAGCGCTACAGGTTCTAAGCTGGGATTGAGCTTAGAGGAATTCATGCTGGTACCCCATCTTTTGGAGGCTAAGGTTCAGAGTGGGGAATTGTACCATGACAGGGAGAAATCAGTGTCCATGTCCTCATCACTCTCGTCGCTGCGCTGCCGTAGCTGCCTCTTCCTCTCCTGCATTTGCAGTTCATGGTTCACCATAGACAGCACGAGAATGCGTGAGGTGTTTACAACGTCCACGATCACACTACTGAGCTGAGCAGGGTCCATGCTTGCTGTGCTATGGCGATTGCTCAGTTCACCCAGGAAAAAAGGCGCGAAATGGTTGTCTGCTGCTTTCAGGAAGGGAGGGGTGAGGCTGTACCCAGAACCACCGGCGACAATGATTTCTGCCCCATCAGGCACTGGGGTAGTAACCCAGAATTCCAAGGGTCAGGGAAGACTGCGGGAACTATGGGATAGCTACGGGATAGCTACCCACAGTGCAACGCTCCGGAAATCGATGGTAGCCTAGGACCATGGACGCACACCGCCGAATTAATATGCCTAGTGTGGACGCATAAAATCAACTTTATAATATCTGTTTTATAAAACCAGTTTAAGTTAATTTGAAATTATGCTGTAGTGTAGACATACCCTAGAAGGAAAGCAGCAAGTCAGCGGGGGACTAGGGGGTGAAGAGGGGTGTGATGGTGGGGCCAAGTAGGGAGGGGGTGGGTCCTATTTTACTGCCGTGATCTGGTCACCCTATGTGTGCCAGGTTTCAGAGCAGCAGCCGTGTTAGTCTGTATCTGCAAAAAGAACAGGAGTAATTGTGGCACCTTAGAGACTAACAAATTTATTTCAACAAAAGCTTTCATGGGCTACAGCCCACTTCTTTGGATGAATAGAATGGAATACTTCTTTTTGCCTGTGTGTGCCGTTTCTCCCCCCGCCCCCCCCCCCAAACCTTCCTCTTTGGCCCACAGCTGTTTCGACAGGGTGGTGCTGAGGAAGGAGGGTTTGTTTCTGCGAGGCGGGCGGCGCTGGGGGGATAGAGGGGGCATAAAATAAACATTATTGAAAAAAATCAGTTGTACAACTATTGAAACAAATTATTTTCCTAATATGAAAGTGAAAATCTATAATTAATATTCTTTTAGAACGTGGTGACTTCTATCAATATGGGCAAGAAATCAAGAGATATTGGTAGAAAGTACCCAAGTGGGAGTAAGAAAAGAGCCATATACAATATGAAATAATTTATGTAATATATAATTTTGTTATTATGTATACAGTCATGGAAAGTAAATACATGGAAGAAATGAAAGGTGTTTTTTTTTTTAGTCATCCCTGCCGGGGCCCCATCGAAACTGTTCGAATTGGGCCCCGCACTTGCTAAAGCCGGCCCTGCCCATGGACTTTTAAGAACTATTTAGAAAAGCTGGATATGCACCTGTCCTTTCACCACTGAGGGCTGCTCACTCCTCCCCATACTGTGCTGCCCAATGCAGCAGTCTGGAAGCTGACCTTGTCTGTGAAGACTGGGGCAAAAAAAGCATTGAGTACTTCAGCTTTTTCCACATCATCTGTCACTAGGTTGCCTCCCCCATTCAGTAAGGGTCCCACACTTTCCCTGACCTCCTTCTTCTTGCTAATATATCTGCAGAAACCCTTCTTTTTAACCTTCACATCCCCTGCTAGCTGCAACTCCAATTGTGCTTTGGCCTTCCTGATTAAACCCCTGCATGCTCAAACAATATCTTTATACTCCTCCCTAGTCATCTGTCCAAGTTTCCACTTCTTGTAAGCTTCTTTTTTGTGTTTAAGCTCACCAAAGATTCCCCTGTTAAGCCAAGCTGGTCACCTGCCATATTTGCTATTCTTTCTGTACATCAGGATGGTTTGTTCCTGCACCTTCAATAAGGCTTCTTTAAATTTAGCAAGGTCTCCTGGACTTAGGGTGACCAGATCACCCAGGTCAAATATCAGGATGCGGGGGGGCGAGGCGGGGGCACAGGGGAAAAAAGTGGTGGCAGAGCAAAAAACAATTAAAAAAAACACAATCCCCCACCCCCAATTCCTCCACAAGTGCTGAAGGGAGGCGCAGGAGACTCAGGGGAGCGCGGGGCCAGTATGAGTGTGAGTCCGGCCTGGCCCCAAGCAGGCAGGACTCGGACGCGGTACCTGGAGGGAGAGTAGGGGGTGGCCTGCGGGGCCAGGCGGCGGCTGTTCTCCCCACCTGGGCAGTGGGACTTAGGAGCAGCCGCTGCTGCAGCTCCCGCTGCCGTAGCTCCCACTGCCATGTGCAACTTCCACAATTCGATGATCCCTACCTGGGCCTTTTCCTTCAACAGAGAGGATGGACGAGAACATGACTTGCACCTCAAACTCCTTTATCCTTCTTCTCAGAGCCGCATACTCTGCAGTGATCTGCTCAAGGTCATTCTTGGCAGTATCATTCATGCCCATATGGAGAAGTAGGAAGGATAGCAGTCTGAGGGCATGATCAGTCTTGGCAGACACACCATCACATCCTGAATTCTAAGTCTGGGCAAGCAGCACACTTCTCAAGTTTCCTGGTCTGGACAGCAGATGGATGACTCCATCCTTCCTCTTGGGAGTGGTGGTCATGGAACCCCTATCCCTAGGACAATGCATCCCATGCCTTCCGGTTGATGGGGTCTCCTTCTGATCCCTTCCCTCAGATGACTTTTCCAAACCATTCTCCACCATAGTACCTGTGCAGAGAGTCTGAAGACATTTTCTTACCTCTATCTGCATTGTGGGCACATGCGTTCTCCTCTTTCTTCTTCTGGAGGTCATATGCTGCCAATTTTCTTCCCCATTCTGCACTGCCCTCTCTGATTCTTCAGCATGCTGTGCCTGCAGTAGTAAACGCTGACTTCTATCCAGAAAGTCTTCATTTTCTCTGATGCAATGCCGGGTTGATACTTGGGTCTCTAGTCCTTTAACCTTCTCTTCCAATATTGAGACCAGCTTGCACTCCATACAGATGAAGTCACTTCTATCCTCTGGGAGAAAGACAAATGTGACACATCTAGTAAGGTCACAACTGCTGATCACTCGCTATCCATATTGTTCCAAGAGCCTCTTCAGATGTTCTATTTACTGCTCACAGAAGCCTGAAAGGCAAAAACTCTGTGGGAACTCCCCACAGCCAAACTCCTCTATTTGCTTCTCCTCAGTTCACAGCTCACTCACTTCATAGCTGGCTGCTTTTTTATAAAGCTGATGGCTCAAAGCAGTTGCCCCTGCTCAAAGCCTTCCCTCCAATCAACGACACAAGGCCCACCTGGAAAAAATTCACACTTTTCAAACAACCACACCGCCCATTCCTCTGGTCCTGGAAGTTGTCAGGGAATCCAGTATGAGGACAGGATCTGATAGTCAAGGAGAAAACGGAAACACTGTAGGGTTCCAACACCCATAAACTCTTTGTTTAAACTGATGACACCCCCCTCCACAGGGCCCATTCCATACTCCCATTACCTGCCAAATGCATACGACAACGGGATGAGACTATTAGCTTGTGTTTGACATTTGTCATTGCTAGTCTTCAATTGACAGCACTTTAAGATTACTGGGAGCAGCTCCTCCTAGTCCTATGCCATTTTTTCAGTCTGTCCGAAGACTCAGAGAAACAGTACTACAATGGGTCACATTAAAAAGGTCAGAAAGCTAAAAGCTATTTCTTGAATGTATTGTGTTTATAAAGGTGCTTACTGGACAGCACATAAGTGCCTTACAAAAACCACCACCAACAACCATTATAATTAGAAATAAAGATCAATTAGCTCAAATACAATATCAATCAAGCCCTAAGATTCTATAGGACAAATGCAAGACCCCAGTCACAAGCAAGCCACCAAAGAAACGAACACAGTTCCTGGTTCACATGAAGAATGGGGAAAGAAAGGGGTTTGACAACTAAAGAAAAAGGAAAACAAAAACAAAATGACAGCTGACATTCTGCAGAACCTGATAGGTTGATAAAGTTTAAACTCCCTGGCTAAGCTCAGCAATATTATAGTTCCAGATGTTTATGCGTGAAAGGACAGATCAGCTCCTATGCTCATTCAGACTTTGCCAACAAGGGGCCTAATCAGTGCCAGTTGTGCTTGCAGTTTTTGAGATGTTGAGCATATATTCATTTCCCACAGACTGACAAGCAGCCATCACTGTAACCGTAAAAGAATTTTATACATTTAAAAAATAGCGTTGACCTCAATTTCAGCTCCTTCCATAATACCTCTATGTGTAATATTTCTTTTAACACTAAGTTTTAAAATATTGTGGGCATTGTGGATTTGTTCGTTCACTCGTTTAAAAGGAATTTTTCCTTGCAAGGCTTTCATAAATATGAGAATTTCAAACAGTGTTTCACAGCAGTATCTACAAATACACAAAACAATACTGGAGGTTCCTAAACTCATTTGTATTAATAGCCCATTCAACCTCTTAAATATGATATGATTGATATATATAATTACAACCAGTTGAAATGTTTTTCTATAAACGGTATCTATTATAGGAAGTCAGCCAAACAACAGTAGGAGGCCTATAAACACACAAATTTATAAACAGCTATTTCTCATTAGCTTTAAATATCCATGCTCTAATATGAGCAAATATCTGCTGAACATTAGGTACGTTTCTCTTCATAAAATCTTCTGTATCCCATTGTACCTTATCTGTATGCAGCAGGGTGGCCAATATGAACATATTAATCCTGTAAATGTTCACAAGGAGACAGATTCTCCATTACTTTGCACCTTGTGTAGTCATTTATACCAGTACAAAGTGGGTGTAAAGTGCCAGAAAATCTTTGCACTGGGATAAATATCTACACACATGCAGGGAAATGGAGAATCAAGCCCCAAGTATTTTTACCAGCATTGATTTAATTTTGGTAGTCTGGAAGAAGAGGCCTGGTTCATAATGGAAAACTAGCTTCAGAAAGAGTGCACTTGAATTCTGAGCTTTTCATGCCAAAATAATAGGGTGTGCAGGCCCTGCTCAAGGCATAGCATAGAAATACACTTCTCCCCATACTCAACTGCTTCGATACAAACCATGTCCTCCCTCTTTTCTCATACAGATCAGATCCCAAGGAATCCTTCTGAGACTGACCAGCACTCACCAGGAGCCAGTCCTCACATTGTCAGCAAGGCAGACACATCCATCTGGGTTCCAAAGCAAGCTCTCCATATCTATCCCTGTTCATTCTGTATCTGCCCACAGGGTACTTTGTCCTTTGTCACACTGGACTTACTCCAGATATTCATGAGAAGCATATGTTCCTTTAGGGATTTGGCTTGCAAAGAGTCCAGTTTTTTTCCTATGTCCCATTGCTAGCAGATGGAATTAGAATTGTTCAAGACATGCAAATACAGCCATTCGCAGTTCTCCATCTGGTCAGAATTTTGGAATACTGGTGAAGAGTAAAAAATGCATGACCAGCAAGACAGAATAACTCACTTTTACCACCTTGTACGGGCATAATCCAAAGCCCCAATCATGGCAACACTTATGCACATGATCACATGTAACAACGAGTCGTCCCATCGACTTCAGTGGGACTGCTCATATGCTTAAAGTTAAGAAAGTGTGTGAATGTTTTTGGCATTGGGAGCCAAGTTAGAATTTTGCTCTTTGGGAGAAGATTAATACGTCAGCTGACTTCAGTACCATACTTCACTGGATCTGACATGCATCTGACGAACTGGGTATTCACCCACGAAAGCTCATGCTCCAAAACGTCTGTTAGTCTATAAGGTGCCACAGGATTCTTTGCTGCTTTTACAGATCCAGACTAACACGGCTACCCCTCTGATACTTCACTGGGACATGTATGTTTTCATTTCAGGAGATTTATCAATCAGTGAGTAAATTCCAGGTGCATGAAGTAAACAATTGCATCATGCTCTTATCATCAGTAATAGACATAATCCTTACAATGTTAGAAATCACCATACAATCTCCAGTAGAGGACTGGAGCGCTGGACTGAGTGCTACAGCTGCAATGGAAAAAGTGAACTTCAAATTAACAGGTTGAATGGGCATTATTTAATAATTTTTGGTTCACATGTGATATGTTTTATGATTCAGAGTATACGTTAGACAAAACATTTGCACTTCTGAGCCTAAAAATAGGTCCCTAAATCAGAGGCCTGATTTTCAGAAGAACTGCAAACACTCAGCATCTCTGAAAGTCAGGGCACTTACTTAAGTGCACAATTGCAGGCACTTATACTATATGGTAGGCCTCTCTGTATTTATGCTAAGGAAACTAAGACTGATTTCTCTTCACCTTCGTACATTTATTTATTTTAAAATAACAGTACAGTGTGTATCTTTTCCCTACTACTGGATATTTTCTGTACTGTATTTATGTAAAAGCAAAAAACAAACAAAAAAGTACATATCCACAACTCTCCACCCACCCCCAAAAAAACCCAATAATTTCTGGACAGATGCAACATAACTAAACTTCAGTACTTACCAGAAGATTTTCTGGTTTCAGATCTCGGTGGACAATGTTCTTGCCATGAATATAAACAAGAGCCTCACACAGATCAGTTATCATGAGAGCAGCATCGTGCTCAGTGAACTTTACGCTCTCTATGATTGCATCAAATAGGTCCCCTCCTGGGACATACTCCAGGATTAGGTAGATCTCAGCCTCAGTTTCATACACCTCAATCAAACTCACTATGTTGGGATGAGAAAGGCTCTTAATGATCAAAATTTCATTTTCCATCATGTCCTCCTTCCCCTTCAGCTTGGACTTATCAACAATTTTCATGGCATAGTTCTGACTGGTGTTGCAGCGCCGGCACTCCTTCACAATAGCAAAGTTTCCATCCCCAATGGTTCTGCCTATCTCATAATAGCTCTCCACATCAGCTCTAGTACAGATATTTTGCCTCAGCCTCGTGCTTTCAAATTCTTGCGGCTTGTTTTCATCTTTGTTGGCTTTATGTTCTCCCATCTTTTTCATCCTTGTCGATTCATTCTCTCCACACGCTACATTCTCTTCCCCTACAGCACTTTCTTCTTTTCCCTTCCGCACCTCTTTGCCCTCTCCCTTTGCTTTTATGGGTTTCCCTGTATCTCCTTGACAGTCCTTCATTAACCAACAACTTTGATTAATTCTGGAACTGCTTCTATTCTCTTTCTTTGCTTCAGGAGCCACCTGCAGAGCTTCCACAGTAGTTTTCTTTATCTTTACTAACTCTTTGTCATGATTCTCATGCCTTTCCGGATTCCTTTCCTTCTCAAGACTCCTTTTTTGGTTTTCTAGCTCTTCATTAACATTCCTTTGTAAAGGTTTCCAGCTCCTTCTACAGCCAGTATACTTCCATTCAACTTCCTCACCTTCTATAGAGTTTTCTGAAGACTTCCTGCAATTCCTCATTTTTACATTCCTTTCTAAATTATATCTCTGACACATTCCCACATTCAGGTCTCTGCTCTCAAATGAGACATCAGCCTGCCTTTCCCTTTGTAGTTTTTGCCTGAGCTGTCTCTCCCTTTGACATTTCTCACATCTCATTATCTCATCTGAACTCTTTTCTGTTTCATTCTCAAGACTTTTCTCTTGACTAAAGTACCTTTCTGCTTCTCTGGTTTTTCTAGGTGGCTTCGTATCTTGCTCTCTGCCCCAACTATCTCTGCCCCATTTTTTTTTGGCCTTCACCTTTTCTTCTTGCCTGGTCTTAGGTTGAATTTTTCCTTCATGCCTGGCTCCGAGCTGGGAAGATATGGCATCATTGCAGTTCTTGGCCATCTCCATCTCATCAAAGTCACTATACACAGCTTTGTCACACAGCCTGCTCTTAAGTTTTTGGGACTGTTCCAAGTTTTGTTGAATTATACCGACAGCATATGGGCTACCTGGAAAAAGTTCTTGCATTACCACTTCAAGGTTCTTCAATGTCAACTGCTCCCTTCCCATAGCAATGAATGCATCACCGTCTCTGAAGAAATCAGAAACACTTCTTATTTCTCTGCCTTTCAAGTTGTAAAGTTTTCTCACACGATCATTTTTCCAACGTGGAAATCCCAGAGCTTCTGATATATCAGCCATCAGCTGTTCAAAAGTCTGTACAGATCGCCTGTTCAGAAGCAATGTGATCTTCCTGAGTGTGTGTCCACTTGGTTTCACCACAGTAACAATCCTCGGCTTTACAGGGCTATTCTCTGAATGAATAGTGTGAAAACCATTCCTGGGGTTTAAAAATGGGGAACTATAACTGTTTGCACCCAAGAAAGGTTTTCCAAAATGTCCACGACTGACGGATGGACAAGTCCCTTGTAGCCTCCTTTGTGTTATCCTTGAGCTTATGCTGTTTAAAGTGTGGTCAAACAAGCCTCGGTGTCCTGCAACAAATAAAGAGACTCCAGATTATTCATTTTCCATCAGAGGAAATTTCCAATTAACAATTTTCTACACATCAATATACATAACTTCTGGAAGTAAAGCTAAATTCATTAAATATTGTTGAAGTGCTTTGAAATCCTTTGACAGAAGGCAGTATATTTTTATTTGCATGGTAAGGGTTTCACCACACACACACACACACACACACACTCTCTCTCTCTCTCTCGCTCTCTCTCTCTCACACACACACACACATAATTCTAACAAGAATGGCAAACTGGAATTTTCCTATGTAATATATTGAAACAAACTGGAATTTTCATTCTACTCTTCTATAAACAGAGTTTTGCACTAATTGCTTGTAAAACTACAATAATATAAAATTATTATTTTGTGGTTCTAAATAATATCAAATGCTAACAAAAATAGTTACATTTTATCATTTAAATGCAACATACCATTTAATATTTATACTCCATCATGATATATCTCTGAGAAATATATAGTCAAAATTCATAAAAATATATCTTTAAGAATTCAGAATAATCACAACCTATCATCTTCTGAAATATTTGCCTGTGTTTTATATTTGTCTGTTTCAACTGGAATGTAAACTTTTCAGTGCAAATATCTTATTTTATGTGGTTGTAAAGTGCTACATACACTCATGCAGATATCACAGTAATGCAGAACCTATAAATACCTACATAGATTTGATGTAGGGGACTCCATAAAAAATAAAATCAACAGTGATTTTTTTTTAGACAAGCAACCATAACTCACTATTTCCTTGGTTTCTAATATTTGGTTACTGAATATTTACTGGTTTCAGAGTAGCGGCCGTGTTAGTCTGAATCTGCAAAAAGAACAGGAGTACTTGTGGCACCTTAGTGCCATTCTAGGCATCCGAAGAAGTGAGCTGTAGCCCACAAAAGCTTATGCTGAAATAAATTTGTTAGTCTCTAAGGTGCCACAAGTACTCCTGTTCTTCTCGTGAATATTTACTGAAATCACTGTGACCATACTTGAAAGTTTTCCACGTAGGATTTCAGCATAGAATGAGAATACCCTTGCCTGGAAGAGGCCTTCAGAACCATACCAGATGCCAACCAACAGAGGAAACATTCCACTCATGTTAAAAAAATTGTTATCTTTTTATATCATTTCCTGAAGACACGAATGAATAAACACTATGTTTATATGTGGTGATGGCTGACCCATGTTAAAATATGATTTATTCTTATGTGTGTAGATGGCAAAATAATATAACCATTTTAGAGAACCATGTTTTAGTTTCCATATCTAAGAGGATTTAAATATGGTTCCCTTACATTATTATAATGCAGATCTTTCTATTCATAAAGACACAAACAAAACTTTTTAAATATGGTTATATCATGTTACCAACTCTGTTTAAATAGGTCTAGTTTAAAAGTGTACTTGTATCCTGTGATGGGGTATACAAACCCCACACTGGGCCCTAAGGGGTTAAAAAGCAATACGGGGCCTAGGTAGCCCTGCCCCTCTGGGCCCACCAAGCAAGCTCCGACTGGAGGAGTAGATTAAAAGGAGCTCAGAAGCCAAGACAAAAGGATGGTGGACAGGCTGCAGGAGAGAGGAATCCTTCTTCAGGAAGCCAGACAGAAGGTTGAGCCTGAGAAGGGACCACAGAGCGGGTAAGGCCCCGGTAATGCCTTCTCCAGCCACCACCTCCTTTGAGAACCTCCTGCAGGGCCCTGTTCCTTTGGACAGTTTTTCATTAAGCGATTAATAGTCTGGACTATAGGGACCAAGTCCTTAATTGAAGGGATACATAGGTAGGAAGTAGCCCAGGGCAGCAGACTTAGAATCTCTGCAAGGAGGACCCAGCTAGTGTGGTTTCCCACAAGGTCCTGGCTTGGATCCCCATACCAAGCCCAGTAAGGGCTGAGACCTAGATGCAGATAGAGAACAGAAGATTCCCAGCTTAGGGTCAGAAACAGGCACCTCTATCACCCTGACAGAGAGGGGCCAGAAGTTGGGTGCACCACCCAGCCCTCTGAGCACCCTATCACATGGCCAAACATTCAATATATTTGTAGCCAAAAGGATAAGACGTGAAATGAGAGCTATAACAATTACTGGACAGTGAAGATGGAAAGTCCAGTACCCAATTTTTCAGCCATCCAGATGGTTCCATCCCTTTTGACAAAATGTTTCAAATATCCTTCTCAGTCTTTCTTTCAAATCTCCATCTTCTTCTGCAGCATTCAGGGCTTCAGTCTTCTAAGTGCTGAGCATTCTCACCCCAGCCAGCAAGGTACTTCAAGCTTTGTCTAACTGCACAGGAACAGTCCCAGTGACTTCAACGGGTCAAGGCCAGAGTGCTTAGCACCTTGCAGGGGTGGCCAAACTGTGGCTGGTGAGCCACATGCAGCTCTTTTACCATTAAAGTGTGGCTCGTGGCGCGCCCCCTGCCCCTGGCCCCCAATTCTCCACCTACCAGACTGTGGCTGGGGAGCTCAAAACCTCTGCCTTGCAGTGGAGTGGACGATAGGTGCTTCTGCCCAGCAGGGTGCGTGGGGCCTCAAGGCTTCAGTCCTGCAGGGCACCCTGGCCAGGGCTCGGGACTTCAGCAGGAGCATGGCTGAAGCCCCAAACCCCAGCTCCCGGCAGATGTGCCCTGGCCCTTGAACTTCTAAAGATTGTTGTATATGGCTCAGAGGCCCAGTAAGTTTGGCCACCCCTGCTATAGTGATTTGCTTTTTATCTTTGGGAACATTATCTTCAATATGTTAAACTATGTATCTTTGTTTGTTCGTTTCATTAACTCAGAGTAAGTGAAGGAGACCATGACTCCTTTCCTAGACCTTGGGTAAAAGGGAAAGCCATTCTTAAATGGAAAGTATTTCAGCATCCTCCATTTTCCCTAAAACAGCCCATCCGAGAGGCACTGTGAAAAAAGGAGAGAAAAAGAAAAAAGTTCCTCAGCTGTAATTGTGGCTCAGCAATGATGGCTGTGTATCCTTCAGCAAGTCACTTAGCTTCCTGGCTCATCATCTTCTCCATCTGTAAAATGAGAGGATATTTCTCCTCGACAGGAGTGTTGTGAAGAAGTATTAGACACTGGCTGTGCTGGAGAGTTGCGCAGTGCTGGTGGTGGCTTTACAGAGCTGCAATTTACTCAGCGTCCACACTTGCAAGGCACATACAGCGCTGTATCTCCCTGGATACAGCGCTGGCTGTACTCCTCCTCTGCCTGGCAAATAACAACTGCAGCACTGTTATTGGTCTCCAGAGGTATTCGGAGGTATCCGAGAATGCCTGCTCAGCCACTCTGCTCATCAGTTCAAACTCTACTGCCCTGGCCTCAGGTGACCAGCCCTTTAAATGACCCGGAAATTTTAAAAATCCCCTTCCTGTTTGCTCAGCCAGGTGTGGAGTGCAATAAGTGAATCTTTCCAGGTGACCATGCCTCCACGCGCCAAATGAGCCCCAGCATGGAGCAATGGCAAGTTGCTGGACCTCATCAGTGTTTGGGGGGAGGAAGCTGTGCAGTCCCAGCTGCGCTCCAGCCATAGGAATTACGATACCTATGGGCAGATATCAAGGGCCATGCTGGAAAGGGGCCAGGACCAGGATGCAATGCAGTGCAGGATTAAAGTGAAGGAGCTGCAGAGTGCCTACTGCAAAGCCCGTGAGGGAAACTGCTGCTCTGGTGCTGCCCCCACGATGTGCCATTTTTACAAAGAACTGGATGCGATACTTGGGGGTGACCCCACCGCCAATCCGAGGACCACGATGGACACTTCAGAGCTGGGGGGGGGAGGTGAAGGCGGAGAGGGAGGGAGGAGGAAACCGAGAGTGAGGGTACTGGGGTGGGGAGAGACACCCCAGAGTCCCAGGAGGCATGCAGCCAGGAGCTCTTGTCAAGCCAGGAGGAAGGCAGCCAGTCGCAGCAGCCGGTACTTGGTGAAGGACAAGCAGAGGAGCGGGTTCCCAGTAAGCGGCTTTTATTTTCAGGATGGAAATGTTTTGGGAGAGGAGGGAGGGTTAAGGCTGCATGCATGCATGCCTAGATGTGGAACAGCCCATTGATGTGGTCTATCACGTCACGGTAATCGGCCTGGGTAATCTCTTCAAAAGTTTCAGCCAGAGCGTGGGCAATGCGCTTACGCAAATTTATAGGGAGAGCCACTGTGGTCCTTGTCCCAGTCAGGCTAATGCATCCACGCCACTGCGCTGCGAGGGGTGGGGAGACCATTACTGCACACAAGCAAGCTGCACAGGGTCCAGGGCGGTATCCGCATTGCTGCAGAAGACCCTCTCGCTCTTCCCAGGTGACCCGCAGCAGCGAGATTATCTTCCAGGATTAACTCCTATGGAAAATGTTGGGAGAGCGTTCACTGTAGGTGCTCCCTGCAGCAGTTTGCTTTCCCCAACACACAGAAACCCCAGCACAGCCCTGAAGCAATCAGTCTCCCTTACTCACCATTCCGGGGCTCCTGTGGGTTATGTGCGCTCTCTTTGGTATGGGAAAATTATGCTAAAGTGAAGACTGTAAACTCCTTCACTGTCTGGGCATAACTGTCTTAGATATAAACAATGCTGCCTCTGTTAACTGTTGCCTTTTTTTCCTTTCCACAAGTGACCTTGAGTTCTCAGCTGCCCGTGTTAACAGCAGCTCAAAGACTGCAAAACCTGCGGAAAAAGCCACGAAAAAGCAGACGACCTGCTGCAAACAGTTATGGATCACTCTGCCAGAGAGAAAAAAAACTGCAGGACTGGAGGGAAAGGGAAAGCAGGATCCTCCAGAGAAACGCAGCGGCCAGGAAGAAAAGCACAAAGCAGCTGATAAGCATCCTGGCGCGCCAAGCAGACTCTATCCAGGCGCTCGTAGCCATGCAGGCAGAGCACTACCGCACCGCCCCTGCCCCCCCATCCCAAAGCTCTTTCCCTTGTGCCCCAATGTCAGCTCAAAACCTCCTTCCCCAGCATCCAGGTTCTTACCTCCATCAGCTGCCTCCAACACCTGTACGTTCACCAACCAGCCCTGAGAACTACGACCCTTACCGTCTGCACTCAACCCCCATCACCATGCAGTATAGGCATCCTGAAGTGCAGCAGTCATTGCACAGCACTCCAGATAGGACATATTCAAACCTGTGACTGTACAGTTCACCACCCCACCCCTCTGCCCTTTTAGGTTCCCAAAAAGTTGTGTGTCTGTCAAGAAAGTTATTTTCTTTTCAATAAATGAATTCTTGGCTTTGAAAACAGTCTTTATTAATGCAGAAAGTTAAAGATACCTTAGCCCAGGAAAGAAACAGGCACTGCAAATCAGCTTAGGAAAAACAGATTCCTACTAACATTGTAACCACTGCACTTCACTCCCATGCAAGGCACCAAACATTACTGTTGGTTTTCAGCCTCAAATTCCTCCCTCAAGGCATCCCTGACCCTTGAAGCCCTGTGCTGGGCCTCTCTAGTAGCCCTGCTCTCTGGCTGTGCAAATTCAGCCTCCAGGCGTTGAACCTCGGAGGTCCATGCCTGACAGAATGTTTCACCCTTCCCTTCACCAATATTATGGAGGGTACAGCATGCGGATATAACCGCAGAGATGCCGCTTTCCCCCAAGTCTAGCTTCTCATACAGAGATCACCAGCGCCCTTTTAAACGGCCAAAAGCACCCTCCACAGTCCTTTGGCACCGGCTCAGCCTGTAGTTGAACCAGTCCTTGCTCCTGTCAAGCTTCCCTGTATACGGTTACATGAGCCAAGGCATTAACGGGTAAGTGGGGTCTCCAAGGATCACAATGGGCATTTCAACGTCCCCTACTGTGATCTTCCGGTCTGGGAAAAAGGTCCCTGCTTGCAGCTTCCTGAACAGGCCAGTGTTCCGAAAGATGCGTGCATCATGCACCTTTCCAGGCCAGCCTGTGTTAATGTCAATGAAACGCCCACAGTGATCCACAAGCACCTGGAGAACCATAGAGAAATACCCCTTCCGATTAACGTACTCGGATGCTAGGTGGGGTGGTGCTATAATAGGAATATGCGTCCCATCTATCGCTCCTCCACAGTTAGGGAAACCCATTTGTGCAGAGCCATCCACAATGTCCTGCACGTTCCCCAGAGTCACGCTTCTTCTTAGCAGGATGCGATTAATGGCCCTGCAAACTTCCATCAAAATGACTCCAACGGTCGACTTTCCCACTCCAAACTGGTTCCCGACCGATCGGTAGCTGTCTGGAGTTGCCAGCTTCCAGACTGCAATAGCCACCCGCTTGTCCACCGTCAGGGCAGCTCTCAAATCGCATGTCCTTGCGCTGCAGGGTGGGGGCAAGCTCAGCACACAGTCCCATGAAAGTGGCTTTTCTCATCTGAAAGTTCTGCAGCCACTGCTTGTCATCCCAGACTTCCATGATGATGTGATCCCACCACTCAGTGCTTGTTTCCCAAGCCCAAAAGTGGCGTTCTATGGTGCTGAGCATTTCCATGAAAGCCACAAGCAATGTCATGTTGCACGCGTGAGGTGACTTGCAATCATCGTCAGACTCCTCATCACTTTGGAGCTTAAGGAACAGCTCAACTGCCAAACGTGATGTGCTGGCAACACTCATCAGCGTACTCCTCAGCAGTTCGGGCTCCATTTCCCACAGAAATCGTGCTGCACAGAAACCGTTGGGAGAGTCACAATGGCGCCAAACGTGGACGGAAAAACAGGGACTGCTGGGATGCAAAGCGATGCATCAAGGAGCGTTGGGACAGGAAGCAGAATGACCTGCACCCTTCCGTCCCCTTCCCACAACCCACGGTGCCAAAATGGGATGAGGTGCTCTGTGGGATAGCTGCCCATAATGCACCACTCCCAACAGCGCTGCAAATGTGGCCACACAGCAGCGCTGGTAGCTGTCAGTGTGGCCACACTCCAGCATTGTCCCTGCACAGCTGTATAAAGACAGCTGTAACTCCCACCGCTGCAGACCTCCAAGTTAGCCAAGGCCTTAGTGTCTTTTCAGGTTGCTGTAAAGTGTTATGTAAGTGCTTTGCATTACTAATGCCCAGTGGTATACTGGAGGGAGTTATTTTTGTCTTTATTTTATAAGCATGATGTCCTGGTTCTTGAAAGGTCAATGTGCTCTACAAATTCTTCAGCCATATGATTTATATTTTACCCAGAACGGAAGCCTACTGTGAATGTATGTAACTCAGATAATATATTTATTCTCTGAAATAAAAGACAGAAAAAGAACTGAAGCTCTCCTATAAATGAAGTCTAAACCATGCTGGTTTCTAGGAAATGATAAAGTTCTGACTTTCATGCACATCTGTATGTCCACATTTCCTACATGCACAGGCATCCGCCACTGTCAAAATGTTACTTCACTGTATTGAAACAACGTGAGACGAAGTGATACAGCACATTATCCTGTTGCAGTAGGAACACAATGCTGCTGTGAGAATTAACTTCTCTACAGATCATCATTCTCTGGCTTCCCACCTGTACTGCTATGAGTGTCTGCAAAAATACCCATTTATTAAAAAATCCTTGGTTAGGTTGTTGACTGATTGTTATTTTAACAAAAACGTTCCAGTATAAACTCCCACCAAGCTGAAGCCAGGCATTTAGGGGATAATTTAAAGATACGATATTTTTAAATGGAAGTTTCCAAGTTATGCCAAACATATTTGCTAACATTAATGTTACATATCAACATCAGGACAACTCCATAGCATAGAGAGCCCTTATCCTCTTCCTCCCTCTCTGTTGGTAACTTCACCATCCTTACTTGTCCCTCAGACTACAACTTCAGTGCTGCATTTTACTCCTCTCTTCCTCTTCAATTGATATTATTCCTAAAACCTGCTGTTTTTTCCCTTCGCAACATCCAGCCATTCCTTATGGCTAAACTCTTGTGCAGACCTGGTTCCACCTACCTTGACTACTGTAAACTCCCCTTTTTTGGCCTCCCTGACTCTTTTCTTACTCCCCCACATTCCAACCAGAACGCAGCTGTGAAACTTTTCTAGCATCCCCATCAACTTCTTGTTCTCACTTTCAAGACCCTGCACAAATTAGCTCTCCTACCTCTCCGCTCGATTTTTTTTCTCCCCCACTACCTCCCTCACCACCCTTCATTCCTTCCCAGCAGCTTGCCTGACCACCACCACCACTCTTTTATCTTTTCCCACGTTCTAGACCTTCTTCAAGGCAATCACCCATATCCGTAACCCTCTTCTTGACTCCACCTAGCATGCTTTCACCCTCTCCTCCATCATGCTTCTTACCCTAATCTTCCCTCAAAGTCAATGTATTTAAAATAACAACATAAAACCTTCAAGAGGCATGCATCACTAAAACACCCATAAAGTGTGTCCCCTCATCCCTCTACCCTCCCTCCATATATTCTTGCAAGTTCCTCAAGTCAAAGGACGCTGGATTTTTGTCTGTAGAGTGCTATGCACATTTATGGCACCATACAAATAATACTAATGATAGAGCTGGAATGAATGGTTCACCTGGGCTGGGAACTCTGTCAAACAAACCCATCAAAACCTTAGGAGTCTACATGTGCTATTTCAGTTTGTGATGAAACCAACATAAAAGCATGTAACTGGGTAAATGCAAAATGTAAGCAGCTTTCAGCATGGAAGTACCTGAAACTGGCAACACTAAAAGAAATGTTCTGAGCATAGCATGTATGCACTCTAGTGTGTGTGTGCGGAAGAGAACAGAGAGCCAAACAATATTCAAAGAGCAAAAATCACAAAATCCAGAATTTAAACTCATTCTTGTCCCTTTTCTTGAACAAGATGCAAAGAAATAAAGTATGGATTAAGCACCCACACTGCTTTTGTGGGAAATATGTTGAAGTCATGGAAAGTCAATGGAGAGGAAATGCATTTCTTCTTTCCATACTTCTTGTGACCTATAATTGGTTCGGGGGGGTGGGAGCTACAAGGTCTTTGTAAATGCTGATATGAATCTATCTTTATATGTATCACCATGGACATATACAAATGTCAATACATACCCACATGTAAAATCTGAATGTGACAGGGATCATGAGGATTTGGTAGGATGTTGAGGATTGATGCTGTTGGTAAACATGGAAGGGAGCAAAGCAGGAGAGAGTCAGTACTGGGGTAAGCCACGCTGAGCACAGAGGGCCATGAGGCTTTGCAAAAAGACATGTAGAAGGTATGCAATTCGGGGCTGGTGGGGAGATGTAGACACATATATATATATAAACAGTGGTGACTATCCAAATAAATAAATAACTAACAACATAAACAACTATCTACAAGGAGATAGTCAGGATGCATGGATTACAATCAAAGTGATTTAAATCACCAATTTTAATCATGATTTAAATTAGCAAACAGGAAACCTTAATTTATATTTTGGTTTCCATTTGTACTTTTTAGTTATTTTCTTAAAGAAAAGTTTATTCTTGGTAATCATTAAACCACGCTGATTTGCATCTAAATATAGGCTTTACACTATATTTGGTACTACTTTTTGATAACCAGGAGGACACTATATCTGTTCACGTGTATTTAAGCAATTACATAGCTTAACATACAGATTTTTAATTTTTACATTTTTATGTTAGAAAATGGTGAATGATGCGTTTTTCTTGTTTACAAGATGATTACTTTTTTACTTAAGATTTGTGTTGAATTCTATTTGGATGGAAACTGACATTCAAAAGAAAAAGCACAAAATTATTGTTTCGGTATTCCTCCCCTCAGCCAAGTGATTCCCAATCTCCTCACCAGTTTTCTTCACCAGCTCCTTGTCCCCATCACCTCCTTGGTTCCCAGTTTCCATCCCTAACTATTTCCAGCTTCTCTCCCTGCCCCCTACCTGCCAGTGTCAGCCTCCCCACCGAATCCACTCCCAGCCTCCACCCAGCTCCTGGGACCAGCTTCCCCTCTCTTCCCGTCCCAACCTGTAATCAATATCTGGCTTTTAAGAATAATCTTTGCACCTGACATGCTATACATTTGAATAAAACTTTTCCGAGACTAATAGGCTAGTGTTTCCAGTTGTAGTGACTGTGTAAACAATACCTATGTAAAATTTACTTACTGTAAAAGGATGCCTGTGATCACATTTTATTTCCATCTGACTAATTTAATACGTTCAGGAGACATGTTATATTGTGCCTTCCCTCTTCACTCCCCTTTCCTACTTTCTCGTACACACACAGTATATACTAGCCTTGCAAGTTGCAAGAGTTAATAATTTACAATAAGGAACAGGAGATCAAGGCAGTACAGTTCTGCAAGATTCAGATTACATCCTACAGATAACAGCTGATGCACACTGGTAACCTGTGTGAATTACCTAAGGAAACCATGACATTTAAAGGACTGCTCTGAATTGAGTGCGGCTCAAGTATGCATACTTAAGAGAGAATTTCTGCCATCAATTGCTTTCAGATAACTATATAGGCAATGATTTGTGTCATCCCTGGAGCAATACAGCCCTTCAAATACTGTCGTTCGAGTACTGATGGCACTACTGATCTTCTATCTTTAGAAATAAAAGAATTGAAGTTCTTTATTTTTAGAGTCCTCTTCGGATATATAAACTGACCATACATCCCTCACATGACAGTGTAGCAGGGCCATTGATTATTTGCATTCAGATATCAATTTGGTAGCTCTGCTTTAAATAAGAGTTGAACAACAGCAAAATCTTTCTCCTTGTTGAGATTCAGTCAGTAAAGGAAGTGAATACTCAAATTCCTAGCTCCTTTATTTGATCCGGCAGAAAAAAAAAACATATACTCTGATGCCACAGTCCCCATCACCAGAAACTGAAAGGACAAAAAATGTTGAGAACTAGTGGATTTCACTCTTTTTAAAACTTTTTCGATGAAATGTTTTGGATTCAAGTTAAGATTATTTTTACTCTAATGTTCTCCGTTGTTTCACTTGCTTTGAAATAGAAACTGGGGATGCTTTGATAAATGGAGCAAAAGATTGTGTAATTTTAGACTGCCTCCATAGGTCCCTCTCTATCCTTTGCTAAAGTGATATTTTATTGTCTAACAGGAATGCTCTTTGTATGAGGTACTACTTCTACAATAAAACTGTTGTTTGTGCTGTGATGAAAGCAAATCAATATCTCATAGGGTGCCAGTTCAACAAAGGCTTAAGCATGTGTGTAACTTTACTTGTGCGAGTAGTTCCACTGACTTTAAGGCGACTTCTTGTATGCATGTGTGTGTGTATGTCAGATCAGGGCCTTAGATTGTAATATATGTTATGATTATTCTTTATAATTATTCCAAGGGGCTCTGTACTTGAAGTGTAGACCTAATAAAAATTATATTGACAAACAGTGAAGCCATGGCTAACTATTATATTGCTTCATACTATTTAAAGTCACTTTGTAATACTGCCTTTAAAATATTCATCCCAGTGAAACCTGTGACATGATACTTCATTTGGCTGCAGGGAAAAGCACTGCAAAGGCATAAATACTGAAACCATGATCTTGCAAGGAAGAGCCAAGAAGGAATGCAAGACACTGAGTGGAAACATTTTTCCATTGTTTTTGACAATCCGCTCTGCACTTGCTCAGCCAAGGTGGCTCTGCAAAAACTCTGACAGGTCGCCTCCTATGTCATCCACAAGAGGCCATACTCATTGACAACAGACTGCGTGAGCAATGCGAAGAAATGAAGGTGTCAGTGCCACACCCCAGGCAATACTTGGTCCCGCACCCATTCCCAGAGCCTATGCAACTCAATGTAGCCCGCTGTCATCTGACTCCCTAGGAAAGAGAAAGCCGTCACTGCCACGAATTTTGTTCCTACTGTGGGGAACTGGCCACACAGCTGCCAGTTACCCGTCAAGGGCCACAGTCAGGCAAAATTCAGGAAACAACCAAAGAGGGCTGGTCTGCATGGGCCCCGAGCCATTCATCCCCTTACTGAAACATGCCCAAGGCATGTCAAGCCCTCATTACACCTCCAAATTCAGGTCTGCTTCCTCATCCTAAGGTCTCGATAAGTTCCCCTGCAAATGGGTACTCAGACTCCAGGACTGTGGACAACTTTACAAATACCGATGCTGCACGTGCCAGTGCAACCAAAGGCAATACCCAGCCTTGTAGACAGAACAGATGTCCTTGGGCCCTGTGACATAGGACACTATGCCACTGGAAGTTGTTATCCAGAACCACTGAGAAACCATAAGTCTGCTTACCACACTTTCCCATAATCCTCGGCATCTCATGGTTGTTGATCCATGACCAACATATCCTGTGGCAGGAATGGAAAATCAGCTGTCATTCCAAATTCTGCCAGCAAGGCTGCCTGAATGCACCGCCTGATGGAGCCCAGCCACAGACCAGGTCACTGCTTAGGAATTCCCCAGACCAGGGATCGGCAACCTCTAGCATGTGGCCCACCAGAGTAAGCCCTTTAGCAGGCCAGGCAGGTTTACCTGCGGCACCCGCAGGTTCAGACGATCACAGCTCCCACTGGCTGCAGTTCGCCATTCCAAGCCAATGTGGGCTGCGGGAAGCGGCGGCCAGCACATTGGCCTGGAGCGGCGAACCGCGGCCAGTGGGAGCTGCGATCAGCCAAACCTGCAGATGTAGCAGGTAAACAAACCAGCCCAGCCCACCAGGGGGCTTACCCTGGCAGGCCGTGGGCCAAAGGTTGCCGCTCCCTGCCCCAGACCCTGGCTGTGGGCCAGATGAGACCATCTCTAGAATCAACCTCAGCTCTTCCTACTAAGAAGAATCACTAATACACAGAAGTCTGAAGAAAAACTGTGGATGTTCTACCACCACACTGGGACTATGACTGTCTGACTGAGCTACAGCTTGGGGCCAAAATACCCTTTGTCCATCTCTTTGCAATGTCAGAACCAGAACTGGTCACCCTGTGCTTCTACCTCCAGGACAATCTGGCCAAATGCCTCCACCACTTTCCAGCATTTAATGAATGAGATATACCATGACCTCTTAGACCAGCACATTGTAGTTTACCTTGATGATGTACTTGTCTTCTCCAAAAGTTCAGAGCAACATACCCATCATATCTGATTGATCCTGGATCTGCTCTGCCAACATGTTTTGTATGTGAAACTCCAAGTACAGCTTCAACCAATGTTCTATGGAGTTCTTGAGCTATACCTTGTCAGCTGAGGACCTCCAAACGTACCTCAAGAAAGTGGACATTGTTTGGACCTGGGTAGACCCTCAAAGCATCAGGGAGCTGCAATGCTCCCTGGGGTTTGCTAACTTTTATAGACATTTCATTCCTGTTTTTTCAGGCCAAATAATCCTATTGACAGCACTTCTACACAAGAATACCTCCTTCACCTAGTTCCTGGTGGTACAACAGGTTTTCCACCTACTCAACATGGCCTTCACCCACGAACCACCCCCGACACACCCCAATCCAATGCAGTTCTTTGTCATTGAGACTGAAGCCTCTAACACTGCCATTTGGGCCATACTATCCTAAAGATATGACAGAATTATGAATCCTAAATAAAGAACTTATAGCAATCAAGATCGCCTTCAGAGACTGGCACCACTATCTGGAAGGTGTCTGACACCCAATACGGGTATACATGGATCATATAAATCCAGAATACCTTCAGAAGGGTAAGGTGCTAAACCAAAGTCAGCTGTATTGGGCCTTGTTCTTCACACATTTTAATTTCACCATTACCTACCTCCCTAGAGCCCAGAACAAGGCCACTGACACCTTCTTCCAAAAAGGGGAGTAGTTCACCAGCCAGGACCCATCTTGCATGGAGCCACCCTGCATCCTCAGTTGCTGTGATTTCTTGGATACCGCCATTTCCCAAGACCTCATGTCTTTGATCCACTCAGTGAAGAGGGTGGAGTCCCTTCCCAAGGAACTCAGAGTAGGAAGCAAGGGGCAACATCAAATACAGGATGGCTTATTCTACATCAAGAGTTGTCCGTATGTCCGACTGGGACAGTACCAAGTGGAAGTACTGAGACTCAGCCATAGCAGCAAAGAATCCTGTGGCACCTTATAGAGTAACAGACGTTTTGGAACATGAGCTTTCGTGGGTGAATACCCACTTCATCGGATGCATGTAGTGGAAATTTCCAGGGGCAGGTATATATATGAAAGCAAGCTAGAGATAACGAGGTTAGTTCAATCAGGGAGGATGAGGCCCTGTTCTAGCAGTTGAGGTGTGGAAACCAAGGGAGGAGAAACTGGTTTTGTAGTTGGCAAACCATTCAGTCTTTGTTTAATCCTGAGCTGACGGTGTCAAATTTGCAGATGAACTGAAGCTCAGCAGCTTCTCTTTGAAGTCTGGTCCTGAAGTCTTTTTTGCTGCAAGATGGCCACCTTAAGATCCGCTATAGTGTGGCCAGGGAGGTTGAAGTGTTCTCCTACAGGTTTTTGTATATTGCCATTCCTAATATCTGATTTGTGTCCATTTATCCTTTTCCGTACAGACTGTCCAGCTTGGCCGATGTACATACCAGAGGGGCATTGCTGGCATATGATGGCGTATATTACATTGGTGGATGTGCAGGTGAATGAACCGGTGATGGTGTGGCTGATCTGGTTAGATCCTGCGATGGTGTCGCTGGTGTAGATATGTGGGCAGAGTTGGCATCGAGGTTGTTGCATGGATTGGTTCCTGAGCTAGAGTTGCTATGGTGCGGTGTGCAGTTACTGGTGAGAATATGTTTCAGGCTAGCAGGTTGTCTGTGGACGAGGACTGGCCTGCCACCCAAGGCCTGTGATAGTGTGGGATCATTGTCCAGGATGGGTTGTAGATCCCTGATGATGCGTTGTAGGGGTTTTAGCTGGGGACTGTATGTGATGGCCAGTGGAGTCCTGTTGGTTTCTTTCTTGGGTTTGTCTTGCAGTAGGAGGCTTCTGGGTACACGTCTGGCTCTGTTGATCTGTTTCCTTATTTCCTCGTGCGGTATTGTAGTTTTGAGAATGCTTGGTGGAGATTTTGTAGGTGTTGGTCTCTGTCTGAGGGGTCAGAGCAGATGCGGTTGTACCTCAGTGCTTGGCTGTAAACAATGGATCATGTGGTGTGCCTGGGATGGAAGCTGGAGGCATGAAGGTAGGCATAGCGGTCAGTAGGTTTTCGGTACAGGATGATGTTAATGTGACCATCACTTATTTGCACCATGGTGTCTAGGAAGTGGACCTTCCGTCTAGATTGGTCCAGGCTGAGGTTGATGGTGGAGTGGAAGCTGTTGAAATCGTGGTAGAATTTTTCCAGAGTCTCCTTCCCATGGGTCCAGATGATGAAGATGTCATCAATGTAGCGTAGGTAGAGAAGGGGCGTGAGTGGACGAGAGCTGAGGAAGTGTTGTTCCAGGTCGGCCGTAAAAATATTGGCATATTGTGGGGCCATGCGGGTGCCCATAGCGGTGCCACTGATCTGGAGATATATATATTGTCATCAAATTTGAAATAGTTGTGTGTGAGGATAAAGGCACAGAGTTCAGCAGCCAGTTATGCTGTGGCATCATCAGGGATACTGTTCCTGACAGCTTGTATTCCATCTGTGTGTGGGATTTTTGTGTAGAGAGCCTCTATATTCATGGTGGCTAGGATGGTGTTTTCTGGAAGGTCACCAATGCACTGCAGTTTCTTCAGGAAATCAGTGGCAATATACAAAAACCTGTAGGAGAACACTTCAACCTCCCTGGCCACACTATAGCAGATCTTAAGGTGACCATCCTGCAACAAAAAGCTTCAGGATCAGACTTCAAAGAGAAACTGCTGAGCTTCAGTTCATCTGCAAATTTGACACCATCAGCTCAGGATTAAACAAAGACTGTGAATGGCTTGCCAACTATAAAACCAGTTTCTTCCCCCTTGGTTTTCACACCTAACAGCTAGAACAGGGTCTCATCGTCCCCGACTGAACTAACCTCGTTATCTCTAGTTTGCTTTCATATATATACCTGCCCCTGGAAATTTCCACTACACACATCCGACAAAGTGGGTATTCACCCACGAAAGCTCATGCTCCAAAATGTCTGTTAGTCTATAAAGTGCCACAGGAGTCTTTGCTGCTTTTATAGATCTAGACTAACACGGCTACCCCTCTGAGACTCAGCCATGACTCCCCACCAGCAGGTTACTTCTGCCCTTGCCTGATTCCCTGCTCTTTCTAATGGCCTCAAATGCCCTCTTCTGTAGATTTTTGTGAGGTTTGTGTTTGCATTAAGAGGCCACCCTAGAGAACCTTGGACACTCCAATACCTACAGAAATCCCGGCTAGCCTTTGAGCAGCCATCAACCCCGATTTCGTAGTGGAGCTTCCCATGTCTGATAGATATACCATCATCCTCACTGTGGTTGATCAGTTAACCAAAATGGCCCACTTCGCTCCCATTACACACTTGCCTGCTGCAGAAGAAATGACTCAACTCCTGAGGCCGCACATTGTCTGGCTCAGGGACTCCCCAAATAGGTCACATCTGACTTAGGTCTACTATGTGTGTCACTATTCTGGAGTGAAACCAGGTGATCGCTTGGGGTTCACACCTATACATCCTGCACCCATCACCCATAGAGAGATGACCAGTCCGAGAGAGTGATTCAGGTGTTAGAACACTATCTTTGGTGCTTTACAAGTGATCACCTGAATGACGAGTCAGCTCTCCTGCCCCAGACAGAATTCACCTACAATAACACTGGCTATGTTTCCACTGGGAAAAGTCCATTCTACAAAAACTTCAGGTTTCATCCCTGTCTCCATCCGGATGTACCTGCTGTATCCACAAACCCCACTGCCACCAACTGGTACAGCAGATTCATAAAGTCCACAAGGAGCTTAAGACGCATTTTGAAAACACGCAGAGGGACTATAAATGATACACTGAATGCCGGCACCAGAAAGGCCCAACATTTGCAGTTGGACAAAAGATCCAGCTCTCAGCACAACCTCAGCTGGAGTATTGTGTCCAGTTCTGGGCACCGCACTTCAAGAAAGATGTGGAGAAATTGGAGAGGGTCCAGAGAAGAGCAACAAGAATGATTAAAGGTCTAGAGAACATGATCTATGAAGGAAGGCTGAAAGAATTGGGTTTGTTTAGTTTGGAAAAAAGAAGACTGAGAGGGGACATGATTGCAGTTTTCAGGTATCTAAAAGGGTGTCATAAGGAGGTGGGAGAAAACTTGTTCATCCTAGCCTCTAAGGATAGAATAAGAAGCAATGGGCTTAAACTGCAGCAGGGAGGTTTAGGTTGGACGTTAGGAAAAAGTTCCTAACTGTCAGGGTGGTTAAACATTGGAACAAACTGCCTAGGGAGGTTGTGGAATCTCCATCTCTGGAGATATTTAAGAGTAGGTTAGATAAACGTCTATCAGGGATGGTCTAGACAGTATTTGCTCCTGCAATGAGGGCAGGGGACTGGACTCGATGACCTCTCAAGGTCCCTTCCAGTCCTAGAGTCTATGAATCTCCACAGAGAATGGCCTTGTCGAAAATCGGGCTACCAATACCTTGCCCATACACAATCAGCCAGGTGATCAATCCAGCAATGGTCAGGCTCTGGCTCCCCAGATCTGTCAGGGTATACCCAGTGTTCCATGCGTTGCTGCTGAAGCCACAAGGTGACAACTCCTTTGCTCACTGACAGCAACCACCACCCCTTCCAGTACAGGACCAGGGTCATGATGAATGTGAGGTCCATGAGGTTTCAGATTCTAAAATCAAATGTTGTTGCCTCATTGACTGGGAAGGTTATGGCCCCAAAATGCACTCCTGGGAACAGATCCATGAGCCTGACCTTGAAGCAGCCTCCCGGGCAGCCCACCCAGACGAACGTTGAACTAGGGGGATGATGTAAGGATCGGCAGGACTCAAACCTGGGTTGGCAGAGCCACCAGGCAACAGACACCTTCACACCATCACCAACAGCTGTAATCCAGCCCCTCCCTGCAATCTACAAACCACAGCAGATGTACACTATTCGGACATCCCATCCAAGAGTCCCAATTGTCAGCCACCTCTAAGGCTCCTCTTTGGCCCCTTAGCCCCATATAACTCCATGGGACATACCAGGAAGAGTCCAGACAACAACACGGAGCCCAGTGAGCTGCCATGACCAACTATGCTTCTCTGCTCCCCAATTCCCAGCATTGACTTTGGCTCTGACTCGGATTCTGACCCTCGCTCCAGACCCAGAACCCTGACACAAGTTCTGACCTCTGGTACTGACCTTAGCCCAGAAATCTGATCTTAAGTTCCGACCCCCATCCCAGAACTCTCACACTGTGACTCAGTGTCTCCATCTGTAAAATAACCTACCTGCCTCCCTCAATTAAAAAAAAATAGTTAAAAAACAGTTTAGATTGCTTAGTTGAACATTCCACAATACAACAATTAAAGAGTCAGAAAATTCCTAACTAAATCCTCAGTCATTTCTTGCAGTCTACAGCCATGACTTTACTATCTTCTCATTATCTCATCTTCATATATCACCCATGTACCTACATTCTTCCATCTACCTCCTCACAAAAGATGCAACTTTTGACTCTAATTATGTGAATGTTTCCTTGTTGTTCAGAAAGTTAAACGTGTTTCATGTTGAAGTAGTGTGTGTTGTGTAGATTTTTAGTTTATGGTCATGTTTAAATTTGTTGTATTGATTGGCAGTTTATCTCCACTTTAAAAAACAATTTGTAATAGTGTTATTTTGGGGAAGATAATCATAGAATGTTTCTATCACTTATTTAGGTGAGGTAAGGGAGTTAATGTTCTGTGGTTTGCGTGGAGGTGGAAGGAAGAGACAAGTGTGCAATGTCTGAAATAATGTGGAGAAAGTGAATTAATGGTTACAGGTTGCAAGAGGTGACTGAGGTCTTAGCTAGGGATTTCCTGACATTTTAATAATTATGTTGGTAGAATATTCACTTAACCAGTTTTACTAAAGTATTTTGTTTAGGAAAATTTCCCAGAAAACTGTATCCAGGGGGATAAAAATCAGATTTTTTTAAAAATTAAGTTAAATACATTTTGTTATTAAAAATAAACCTATTTAAAATTAAGTTTTAAATTCAAGCAATGTATGTTAAGGGCTAAATTTACTAAAACCAATTATTATTTAAATTAAATACACATATTAATATTACGCAGTACATGTTCACTGCCAAAGTGTTAAAGCACTGAACTGGTGGAAGTCACTGGCTAAGCACCTGGAGCCAACTTTTGTTGACATGTTAAACCAGCTTTTGACAGCAGTAGCCTCTTTTGCAGGTGCTGAGAAAATATTTTCTTCATTTCAGTTTATTCAGCTAGTTTCAGTTCGATGACTAGGTCATTCAAAGTTAAAAAATTGACTGGGATTTGAAAAAGCGGGAAAGCTTCAAATAAAAAGTAGGTGTGAGAGGATGAGATCTACTACTTCTAAAATCTTGCAGGACATGGTGAGCAGAACTATCAGTTTAATTCACTGAAACTGAATACCCAGGGCAAATGGAGGGTCCAAGGCTCCCCACAGTGCTCCAAGGCTCCCTCTTACTATGGCTTGGCTCTAGCTTCTGGCCTGGGCAGTAGGCGGGGCCTCATGGGGGAAGAGGAGGAACAAGAGCAAGGAGTGGGACCACAAAAGGGGCAGGGCTCCTGCATGTGTGCCGCTTTTGCCTTTTGAAAAGGTGGTCACCCTACTCTCATTGGAGGAGCTGAGGACAGAGAGGGCACTGATGAACTGGACAGGGACAGAGGTACATGAATTTTCAGCCACCTTGCCAAAAGCCTGAGATCAGCAGTGGAGGGACAGAAATCTGGAGGTCTGCTTCCTGACCTCTCTCTACTCCCTACCCAGGCCACTATTCACTGGTTGCTGGTAGGCATCCTCCTGGCTGCTCCTCCGTTCCTATACAGGCCCAAGTTTTGCATAATAATTACTCTTAATCATCTATAACTCTATAAATCTCTTTCCCTTTTTGTAATATTAAGTGCCTGAGGATCGGCTACAGGATGTTCATGGTGGAAGGCCAATGAACTCACGCTCCCAGTAGGTCAAGCAGAGCCCAAGTCTGTCAAATCTACAGGGAACAATGTTGGTGTTGCATGACCTCACAGTTTCTTGACTGTAGCATTTATTGGTGGGTTAACACAAGCAGGTATACTCCCCAAAATGATGACAGGCAAGAGCTCAAATAAAAGAACATCTATTTATTGCTGGAAGTGATTACAGAGAAAACTCTTCTCCTGCTGCTGGCGCTGCTGACTCATAAGCATGTTCGCCTTCTACTTCCCGAAACATGGGTCCTTTCCATCTGGGAGGGGCACACCCTCAAGGGGCTCTCTGTGATGTGCCACACACGTTGGAGGCCCAGCCAGCACAGTAACTGCTATAGTACCATAACCCCATTTATTTATTCAGGCTTTTGCCCCAATTAGGGTGACCAGATGTCCTGATTTTATAGGGACAGTCCCGATATCTGGGGCTTTTTCTTAGATAGGTGCCAATTACCCCCAAACCCCTGTCCCAATTTTTCACACTTGCTATCTGGTCACCCTAGCCCTAATGGTGGTGAGACAATTGATGGGAGGGAGTCTGTTTAGTTTCACAGTGTTTGATTTCCTGTTTTGTTTTCTGAACTCAACGTTTTTACTGAGTTTAGGTAAATGGAGAATTATGCAAACAATCCACAGTCCATTAGGCAATTCCACTCCCCGGTTATTTAAAAAACAATGAACAATGCCAGACTGTAGATGCACTTAGAGCTTGCCAGGCAAGTGCATCATAAAATATACAAGTTACCATTTAAAATAAAAACACAAAAATAAGTGAGCAGTTGCAGAATTTTCTTTTTAATCTTTTATGCAAAGTCATAACTTAATAGCTTTGAACTACACTCCAAATAACTGTTTTATTTATGTGCACGGTGCATCACATCTTTACAAAATGTAAGTCAGTACAATTTTTAGAGAAATTTCCTAATGCCTCTTTTTTAAGCTATATCACCTCAAAATGTCAAAAATGAATTAAAGTAAAGTTCTGCTCTAAAACAAGGTTTAAAAAATGGCACTTCTGAATCATCAGATCTGCTCCCTAAATGTATTTCAAAATCAGATCATCACACTTCATATTTTTTTTTATACTTCTGGTATAACGAAAGGAGCTGGATTCCATTTCTTCCACCTAGAGAACGATTCAGTTACTCTTGAGCAAATTCAGTGAAAACAAAGAACATGCACAGATGCCAACTGAGGGCATAATTAGGCCTGCAGAACCTTTAACAACTTGTGATGATGTTGCATAAGGAAATAAAGGCCCCACTTGACTGTCACATCCCATGTTTAGTTTGCAGAATTGGCAATTAGATAAACGATCATTTTACTTGTAAACTGAGCAAACCTGATATAGAGGCACTCAGAGCTAATGTATAGTATACAGGCTTTGCTGATACTGCTATACCAGTACAGCAATATCAGCAGAGCCACCTACTGTATATGCAACGTATGCCAACAAAAGGAGATTTTTTGCCAACATTAGCTAAGTCGATAAAAGCACTCTTCTGACAGCAGAGTTGCACCTACACAGAATAGCTATCTTGGTGAGGAGGGGTATTTTTTTCAAACCCTGACCAATATAGCTATGCCAACAAACTTCTGTAGTGGATACCTGGCCTCAGACACAAACATGGAATGTCCTCAAAGTCATTATTATACAATCTCTTTTTAAGAGTAGAACCACATCAATGATGACATGACCTTTTAAACAAAGAAAGTTGCTTTGGAACAGTTGTGAAAGACCGTGTCTTCTGCAAGGTGAACTGCCAGCCAGCGCTAATTATATTTAAAAGTATAATGATAGCTTAAAAATCAAGATGTTCAATCCATTAATTGCTAAACATTTCTATTAACTTCATTGTTTAGGATGGCACAAATGATAAATTTCAATTTTTTTTTCAATCAGGCAAATACTAATTGAGTGGGAGATCATGTTTTCAAAATGATTACTGAAAGCTTCCTCTAGGACTACTTAACACAGGTAATTGTTCTGCATTCTTGTAATAATTAGACTGCATAAATTACACTAGAAACAGAGAGAAGCTGGGATATGTACCTGATTTTCATTTGCAATGAAAGCAAATTACCTCTAGCTAAGTTAACAACTTCCAAGTGTTATGGAAACCTCAAGAGCATACTAGAATCAATTAAATAAGTAATTTCCTTTTTTTATATTTTCTTAAGTGTGTATAAGATATTTTCCCACCTATCTATTTTTCTGGGAGCAATACACTTAGAAGAACAGCAGTGGCAGACTTGCATCTTGCCCTCGCTAAACCTTCAGATCTTCAATAGACTGATTCAACTCACTTTGCCTACAAGAGGAGCACAATAATATCCTAAATGAGATGCTAAATTCACAGTAGTGCCCAGACGCCAAATACATTTTTGAGACTATATAAACGGACTTCAAAAGTTGTCAAATAGTTTAGTGACAATCAAGGTGAAGACCAGGTGTGATAACAGTAGCAGAATCCTATCCAATTAGACCTAAACTGTTGGAAGATAAGGAAAGAGAGCCACTGAAGTATCATTATTCATCTTTTTCCGTATGTATGCTTGTCCCTGTGGAAAGCCAGACAGCGAGGATTCAGAGTGTTGGACTAATCAGAATGAGGACAGAACAAGGGAATTTGCCCATCCGCCTCCCCTAGCAATCAAATGTGGGAATTCCCATGGATTCCCTGGAGCATGTGAAGAAGCAGTGGTAGAATACAGATAAAGGAAGCAATACTGAAGAAAAGGAACAGTCCACTGATGACACAGGGAGACTTCAAGAATATTCTAACCCTCTGTACCTTTTTTCCCTCCCTCAGGAAACCTATGCCACTTATCCCATCAGCAGATCCAAACACTGCCCCATCCAGTCTACTACAAGGGACATCAGCCAGGAATTTGCCAGAGTTTCCTGACAAGAAAAGGAAAAGACAGCTTCAACTGACAGCTTCAACTGATAAAAAATGCAGCGGTTGAACGATGTAACAGCTGGTGAGCAAGTGACAGATGCATCTTACAAGTTAGACCAGGAAGATTTTTTGCGCATTTTACATCACTCGAAGGCTATTTTCATACATTCTCATAAGTGTATTGCTCCCAATATTTCAAGGAATTGCATTCTGAGTGAGAGAAAAGGGAAATAACTGAAAAACGGAAAGGATGGCTAGAGAAAAAGGCAGAGGAGTTGGGAGGGCGGGGACATTGTGCTTTGATGTCCAGGTCACTGACATCAGAAAGGGAATATTACCCGAATATTTTTCATTTGTTCTAGGAAATTCACTATTCATGCTTAATTTTTTCCAACTGAGCCTTCCTTTTTTTTTTCCCCTCACCCCCTTCCTTTGCTGCCAGGAAGTATTTCCTTGGAAACCATCAGAGCAAAGGAATTTTTTAATTTGTAAATGCTTCTCCTTGGTTCCCACTTTTCCAGCTCCAGAAATATTTTAGGTTTTTCTCTGACTTACCTACTTCTCAATTCCTTTGTTTATATTTATTTTATGAATAATTTAATTCCTTTGAATTTTTTTCCCAGACCAGTCTCCAAAGAAAAAGAATGCATCAAACATACAATCAAAAATTGCAGCCAAGCAGACAGAAACGCAAGTCAGAGCAGAAGCTGCAGTACAGCAAAACAATCATGCATTGGACTAACATCTAAGTAGGTTTTTAAAATATTTTATGTTAATAGCAAAAATACTCCAAAAAAACAATTAGTTTTTGGTTCTAAATGATATTGTAAACTCTGAGATAACCCACAATACAGTTTTTGCAAATTAGAAAGAAAAGATTTTTTCCAAGAGACGGTTTTATTGTTTTGTTTTTTAAGAAACCTTTTAGTATATTATATGGCAAAAAATATCATTAGCATCTGGGGAGTTTTCCATGTGTTGTGACCAGAGAAGTAGAAAATTGCCCCACCAGAACAGACCAATGATCTATCTATTCTCTCACTCTTTCTCTGTGCTTATTGCCACATTTTCTTGAGGAAATCTCAAGAAGCCCCATAACGGAAAAGTATGGAATACCTTATCCATAAATATCTATTCCATTTGTTTATAATGTACAAAATTAACTCTGTTTTTTAAAGCTGAAATAATCGGCAAAGTCAGAGGGGTTCAATGCTAGAGTAGAATCTTGAACTCTGTCCACATGTTTATTCATGTAGCTGCACTCCCTATGTCCAAGAATCTGCTTTTGACATGCAAGGCACATGACAATCTTCGCCAGCCTTTGAAATGCATGTACATTATGCACGTATGCATGTACAACTACAAGGTGCAGTTCTAGTTACTTCCAAGACAACTTAAAACTGAAGGCTAATACACAATCCTTAAACTTGTTTTAACACACAGTTGTGCAATACCTAAATCTCTGCACAGCAAGACCTATTAATTTCCCAAAGCTTGTTTGCTCTTTATCGGTCCACTGGATTGCATTCATTTTATGTATATAGCGCAAATCCTACAAGAGGTTGAATGTTTCCAGAACCCCGGTAACTTCTACTCTTTGGCTCTTACTGTAATATAAAGGAACCCTGCCCATGTCTGTCTGAACAATAAACCATGAATTTTACCTTGTGAATTTAAAACCATCATTTATTACTTTTTTTAAATGGTCTTACAGCCTGGGAAAAGATAAGTTTACCCAACCTCTAATACTTCTGCAAGAAACAGCAAAAAAATTATTCAAGTTTTAGTAGTCTTTTTCATCATTTCCCCAAAGGCCTTGCACTTAAACCCCTCACTGGCTTTTTATTGTTTATCACATCACATAAGGGCACTTTTCTTTCCTCAAAATGAATTAAAAAATCCCATGTTCAAGATACTTCAGTAATGAGCACAGTATAAATGCGAAGATGAAAAGAGATCCAACTTCAGACAAAATATGTAATCACATTTTAAAAATTAAAACTATAATCATAGTTTGATCAGCTGGGTATTCATAAGTTTACCCCAATGTGAGAACTCACTTATCTTTAATACAATTTGCTATTACATAGTTCCAAGTTTAAAAAGTTCCAAGTTTAAAATGTAACAAAGATTTCTCTTCTTTCCCCCTTGACACACCAAGAGTGAATACCATACCCCAAGTTTGTACTAGGAGAACAATATTGTGCCTGTTCTTGTAAAACATCATTTATTGAGCTGCTTATCCCACCATACATGGTACAACTGCTACCTTAATAATATATAACAAAACTTTCATAAGCAACAATACTAGCTTTACGGCTACTCTGAGATATCATCCAGTTATAAATCTTAGAAGCACTGTTTTATCCCAACCCTCACAACCAGAAGAGAGTATCAGAGGGGTAGCTGTGTTAGCCTGGATCTGTAAAAAGTGACAAAGAGTCCTGTGGTACCTTACAGACTAACGGACGTATTGGAGCATAAGCTTTCGTGGGTGAGTACCCACTTCATGTGTATTCACCCACAAAAGCTTAAACTTATGCTCCAATACGTCTGTTAGTCTATAAGGTGCCACAGGACTCTTTGTTGTTTTTAACCAGAAGAGAGACTCATAGATAAAGTACTGTATGTATTAAGGGAGATCATCCATAAAATATTCTTCAAGACTTGGGGAAAGAGAGAAGCAGCTGCAGCAATAACCAGGAGAATAGTCAAAGAGGATAGGGAGGGGAAGAACATAAGAATGGCCTTAATGGGCCAGACAAACCATCCATCTAGCCCAGTAACCAATGCAAGGTGGTTCAGAGGAAATGAACTGAACAGGATGATTATCAAGTGATCCATTCCCTGTAGCCCATTCCCAGCTTCTGACAGTCAGAGGCTTAGGGACATCTAGAGCCTGGGTTGTGTCCCTGACCAAACAATTACATCCTCTCCAAGGCAGACACTCCCCTGAAACTGCCCTGCAGGGCGTGGCTCCCCTGTCACAGCAGGGCAGGCATCAGGCACAACATGGATTTTCACACAGCAACACAGGAACTGATGCACACAAACTGCATTTTGGTTCATCCAGTCCAGTAGCCTCTCTCTGAAGGTGGATAGTCCCAACTGCTTCAGAGGAGAAAACTCTGCAATAGGCAGCAATGGCCAGGGAAAGTTTCCTCCTAAAGCCCCAATAATCAGGGCTTGGCTTCTGCCCCAAAGCTTGGGAAAGGGGGTATTTACATCCATTCCAAAGCTCTTATTTACCGGTAATATTTACTCTTATTAGATAACAAGAATATCCAGCTATCAAGGTCCAATCTCTTTTGAAACCTGTCCAACTAAGCCCTGGCCTCAGTGCTATAACCTGCCACCACCACACCCACTCACTCTCTTGCCCCGGCGCAGTCACACTGATAAACATCAGAACTGCTCCCCCCCCCCCATGGGCTGGGGAAGCTGCAAATGGCTCGACAGCCTGGCGGTCTGAGCCCTTGGCCAGGATGGGGGTGATCCAGGACCCAGCCCCCCAGCTCCAATAGGCGGGGGAGGTCCAGTACCTGACATCTTGTTCCGCTTTGCAGAACAGACGCCCACAGTTGCCTGTGGGACCTGCTGGGAGCTACTGCACCAGAGCGGTGGCGAAAGGGGCAGGACCCAGCGCCCCGGAGCAGGAGTTCACTGCCTGGGCTCTGGCGGGGTCACTTACCCGGGTGGTGGGCGTAGGGGCAGCAGGAGCCCGCGGGCCCCGCCGGGGGGTGCAGCGGGGGAGGCGCCGCAGCGGGCATCGTCCCAGGGGTCGCTCCGGCAGCTGCTGCGGTGGCGGCTGCTCTAGCCGGCTGGGCTCTCTGCAGCAGCAGCGGCGGCACCGCCTCCCGCTCGGGGAGGGGCCGAGGCTGGCCCCGGGGAGGCGGCGCGAGAGACACAGCCCAGCCGGGTGGGGCGCGGCCCCCACTGCTCTCTCCCCGCTACCCTCCGCCCCCTACACTGCTGCCTCTCCCCCAGCTCCGCATCTCCTAGTCAGCCCCCGCCTTCGCCCCTCCCAGTCCGGCCAATTCATTTAGTGTAGAAGAGAGTAGGTGATCCTCTGCTTCTTTCAAGCACCCAGCACATGAATCTGGTAGGGGCTCAGCAAATCCTTTTACTCCCTGACTTTCCCCAGTCTCTCCGGCTCAGCCAAGTCCTCCCCCCACACACACACAGACCCACCCCTCATCCTGGAACTAGCAAGAGACATGGGAGCTACTCCATCACTTGATGTCTTCAAATCAAGACTGCACAGCCTCTATGTGTTAGCCAAACTCAAGGTTTTTGGTCTCAGTACAAGGGTAATGTGTGTGATATACAGGAGGTCAGACTAGATGATTTAATCATCCCTTCTGGTGTTAAAAAGTCTTTAAACCTATGGCTCAATGCAAGGGGTTAAAAATGTGCTAGATTGATGCTCCACTGGCCTAATATTAATAGCAAAAACTTTCAACTAAATAAATTGTGTTCTTCAAACACCTTCTCACCCACCTATAGCTGACATAGGAGTTAAAAATGGGGGAAGAATTTAGAAAAAAATATTAGCTTAAAACCCATTCTTTTTCATAACCTCAGCCCAAATCTTCTAATCCTGTTTCCCCTCACTCTTCAAACCCTTCTATGTCCACTCTTCAAAACATCATCTTCTTTCTTTATCCTTCGCACCTAATCTGTTTCACAAGGGTTGGCATTATGTACCACACAGCCATTCGAATTTAAGGACCCACTCCTTCTCCGAAAGCATTCTATTTAGAAATCACTATGTGTGATACTGCATTTTCTTAATTTCTCTTCTCACATTGTTATTGCTTAGAGACAGTTGCATGAAAATAAAATCTACATTTTAAATTTTAATCATTCCTGCTCCACTCCTGTTGCTATACTGCTTTGTTTGTGATATTACAATTGATTGCTGGGGAAATTATTTCAGAATAGGTTTATTACGGCAGACCAGGAATAAGTAACAGGAGCAGATGAACTCCTAAATCATGTATATCTACCCCATTTGTCTTTATGTACTTTGCTTAAAATATACTACAACTGTCCGTGGATACACAATGCTGTTTTTAAAGTTAATCTATTTATTTCCAGCATCTGCTGGGAATTGCCATCTGTTTTCCTGGTGCCCAGAAATCTGGCCCATAGCACTGTACAAATAAAGCTAGGAATGGGGGTTCCATAACATGACAATGTTAAAATTAAACTCATCTGCGAAAATACTGATTACTTGATTCGTATACATGTAGTAGCAGTATTCATGCAAGGCTATTTCACAACTTGCTAGTAGCCCTTGTTATGTCACATTAGGTTTCATGTTTTAAAACTAGGGCTATAATACAGTCTAAGGTCTGGAAGGAAAATTTGCCAATATTTTTATTACTTTTAGTTCATCATTAATAGTGGGAGTCCAAGTGCAAATAAACCACTGGTTGCCACAGACATTTTAAGAATAGTGTCATGTAAGCCTGTTCAGAGCAGATATAACCAATGTGATCCTTAAAACATAAAAACGAGTGCCACCGGACTCCTCATTGTTTTTTGGACACAGACAAATACAGATAACCCCCTGATCCTTAAAACATAGGCACCAATATTAGGGCTGCTAATACTGCTACCACTGGATCTGTGGTAGCAACTGTGGGAAATGTTTCCAAACTATCCATCTTCTAGATAGAACTGCAATTAATATAGCATGGCTCAAAAGAAGCATCTCAAACCACTTTACATAAAATAACCAACAGCCAGAAAATTAACCTTTAATGAAGGCTAAAAAAAAAAAAAAGACTAAAATAACAAAGCATAACTCAGTCCCCCAAATGCACATATTTAAAGTTCAATGAAAGTAAACTCTACAGCTTGATTGCAATTGCTATAAAGCTGAAGAAATGTAATCTGAATGTAGCTGTTTAGTACTCAAGAGGCAAAATCTTAAAGATCAGTAAGATACCAACAACCTGTGTTAAAGTCTCCAAGATTATACATATTGCTTATAGAGGAAGCCATATTAATGTATTGAATAATTACGTTAAATTTGAAGTTTCTGAAGAGATTTTAACACAAATAATGAAAGGAGGAGCATTTAATAATATCATAGACCCAAATAAACACATCTTGCAACAGATTAGCTTAACATTAGAAAATTCATTGTCATCTCGTTATTTATGTCAGAGAAAGATTTCAGTTGCAAAATCACAAGTGCTGAGTCCACAGGTGCTGAATGAAAAGACAAAACAGATGTGGTTATCTTATGCAGAATAGGGGTAACACAAATTGTTACAAACGCATCAAACCAAATGGAAGCAACAGAGATTGTCAAAATCAAGGTACCAACAAATTCAAGTTATAAATGCTAGATACAATGAATGTAACAATTTCCAAAGGGAACGAAGTGGGCATGCTGAGGGTACTCTGACCTGAACTAAGCAAGAGTAGTATTGTCCCAGAATAACCCTAATACAATCCTGTAGGTAACAATATTGAGTAAATTAAAAAGATCAAAGAAAAACCAGTAAAGGAAACTACCAGTGTCAGCAATATGATTCAAATTGAGAGGCAAGCTTTTGAAAAAATCATTACCACTCAGGGAGTAATAATGATATCATTCTGTACCTCTTGCCAGCACGAACTTATATTTCAAGTATGCGTTTGAAAACACCTATACATTGTTTCCTTTTTAAATAGATTTTTAAAATCTAAAATTTTTATACCAGGATAAAAAGAGTTTATATTATTATAGAGGGCCAAGGAGGCGATGCTCAGATCTGGATCCAGATACCTGCAGTTGTAGGGTTGGGTTGGATTTCTATTTTATACTGAACCAGAGCTATAGCTTCTGTTTCAACAGTGCCAAAAGCTCATGAGCTCATAGTCTCCTCAGATTTCAGAATCCACTGGCAGAAATCTTGAGAGATCATCTGTTCTGCATCCTTCTCACCTCAAATCCTGACTGCCAGGAGGATGGGAGTTGTTTTTATTCATTCGTCCTAGCAAGATTAGTGCCCATGAAACTTGTGGGCTCCTAGGAAATCAGAAAAAAAGCCAAAGAAGTCCTAATGTAGACGGGGTCCAGCAGCTTCCTGAATCATTAACTCTGTATTTATAAAGCTAATAGGGTTGCTACTAGCACTAACACCAATTCAGCTGAACAAGTGGGAATATTTTCATAATATTCCCCAGTGATGACAATGCTTACAGCTGCCATACCTAGGATCCTGCAAAGCTTCATGAGGCGCCAGAATCACAGGCTGAGTTTCAGTTTAGAGCAATTGTTAAATTTCAGCTATTATAATAAGGTGCAGAGAAACTTGTAGTGCTTCTTGCATTCAGCAATGGTGTGTAGCTATACTGTAAAGTTTCTGAACCCACAACTCTGACTCTGGCTGCTTCCCTTTTTGTTCTGGAATGGCAAGTCGTTGCCTTAGTGATGACATTCACCTGGAATTTTACTTATGGGGAGGAAATACAGAGCACAGTAGTTTGGACAAATTAGGTAATGTTAGCTTCAAGTATCTTCCTCTTAACAAATTGCCTTGTTTTAGTTTTTCAGTTGCTGAGATAATTAATCAATGTCAAATCAGGATAATTAGAAGTTAAAATGTAGTGGTGCTCTTCATCATAGAAATATTATAAATGGCAACATTTTGATGAGGCTGGAGAATTCTCTCTAATTAAGCTTTTGGAAATGACTAATACATTATTTTAATGAAGCCTCGTCAGAATAAAATGAACGGAAATTGTGACCACTTGACATTCTCTGCTCTTCCAGATTGTGCCTCACATCATGCGGCTTGTGTGTCGTACTGAAACATACTGGTTTAGGAGTGCTGCCTCCCTGGGAAACTCAGAGAATGAGACCTCTCCCTCAGGACAGATATCTCAGTGAGCAACATTTTATAATAAAATAATAATAAATTGCATACAATAATACCTTCCATTCAAGGATGTCAACGCACATTATAAACATTCATTATTTAAGCCACACAACAAACTTGAGGTCCTCAGATACCTCGGTGATGGGTGACCTTAAAAGAAAACTCTAGATAGATAGATATCTCAGTTTTACAAACAGTAAACTGAAGCATGAAGAGATTAAGTAACTCAATCAAGGTCACACAACAAGTCACTGGCAGAATTGGGAATGTAACTCAGGATTTTGACTCTCAATCCCTTTTAGCTATGAGACTCTACTTTGTTCTCAAGAGAAAGCTGTAGTTCAATAAACCATGCACAGGCTTGGCACTCAGGAAGCCTTGAGTTCTAATCCTAGCTCTGAAAGAGGCTTCCACTATGATTTGGAACAAGTAGCCCAATTGCTCTGTCTCTGTTTCCCCAGCTTTAAGAAGGGGGAGGGGGCATAATGATACCTACCATCACAGTGCTCTTGGGAGACATCTTCTTAGCATATGCACAACGTGCCTCAGTGTCACGTGACCAGGATTCATTACCAAATGTGGTCTTCTGGTTGGCTCATGAGCTTCCTTGGCTTGGGCGGGGAGTGCGACATGAACACTGGTCCATGCCCCTGTGTTGGAATACTTAATGTTGTCAAAGCACTTGAAGAGAAAAAAGTGCTATATCAGTGCTTTTATTATATAAATCAAGAAAAACTCTCAGCAGCATTTATTGCCTTTATTTATAGGGCAAGAGTGCACAGGTTCAGGACTCTGGGCAACCATATATGAAAATGTAGTCAGTGATCCCAGGGAATTGACAAAACAACAGTGTTTTCTGATGTCAGAGAAACTGATTTTGGATAACATTTTCAAAAGCATTGGGCTAGATTTGTAAAGGTGTGTGAAAATTTTACCTGCTGTGCATTCATCTAATTGCTTTGTTTACTTCATGTTCTGATCCAAATTATAAAGGCGCCTTCGGGGAATTCCTTATGGGAGACAATGTTTTTCATTGGTACTAATGGCCATGGCAGTAGAGAATTTACTTGCGACGAGCACAAAAATGATGTTGGCAGGATCACAGTTTAAAAAATGACCACTTGTAGTGTGTGCAGGACCCCAGTCTGGAGTTACTGATCGCATGTAGGTTTTCCTGTTATGGATCCAGAGTATGATTTAAAAAAAAAATAGGTAATGTTAGCTTCAAGAGAAAGAGAGATGGACGGGAAAACATAAATCACCAGACCAGAAATTGCAGTGCAAGAGCTACAGAGCCTTCCATCTCTACATCATTTAATCTACTGCAGTTCAATACTGATGAAGGGTTCTGACTCCTGCCAGCTGGTGCCTGATGAGCTAGTTAGGTACCAGCAACAGGCCAGAGGGGGAAACACTTTCCTTGTTTCCTGGATATCTCCTCAGCAGGAGCAGCTTCTTTCTATTACCTCAGCTCTGCCTTGTAGCTGCCATTGTCCTTCCCATTCCCCTGTTACATAATGCGTTCTAACTCACCTCATGCACAGAAGTCAGACATTGTGGGAAATCCAATTCCCTGTCTCCTCCAGAGTAGGCTCCCTAAGGGAAGGAGATGGGGCAGGGAGTTCATTTTTATTTATTCAGGCAACTGGGCTGCGATCCTACTTGCCAGCCCTCTGAAGTTGCTCTGATGACTTCTGCCACAGATTGTCATGAGACCAATGCCTCCAGCCACATCTCCAACCAGGAAGTAGAGAAAGGGCTACAAAGTTGCAGAGTCAATCTGAGCAACACTCCAACTATTAAAATAATTTTTGATTGTAACGAATACACCGTGGTTGGGGATTTTCTGTACCTTCTTTAGCAACATTTGAATTGTGTGTTTTGGGGCAAGATCTACTCTCATTAATACTACTTAAGTCATATATAGTCTTATCTGTATATCTCAAAGCACTTTATAAAAGATGGGTAAGCAACGCTATCCTCATTTTCCTCCCCTCTCCTAACTGACCCCTGCGCCCCCCATTGTCCACTCTCTCCCCCCCAAAATCATTTGCCACCATCACATTGTTCATTCTCTGTATTATAACCCTTTCCCCATCCTTTCTCTTGTTTGCTTATATCACAAGCTGTTTAGGGAAGAGACTATTATTCTGTTTGTATAATGCCTGGCACAAGTAGGGCCCCATTTTTTGTTGGCCCCCTAAGTGCTAACATAATAAACATGACTAATACTACTAACAATTTTACACATGAGGAAGCTGATTGTGGGTCTAATTGCCCCTCCCACAGGAAAATCTATGGGCTATGACAAAGAGGGTAGAATTTTCCTGGATGCAAGCCTCACAGAGTTTTCTCCCAATCATAAAAAAAGGCAAGTACAACACAAAGAGCGAGATTTGCCCCTATAAACATTTGGAGTTTGTTTAGGTTAGAAAAAGAGGTTGAGGTTAGGCCAGGGTTACCTCATATGTGTTAGCTAACCTGGACCCTTACCTTAACGTAGACCCAGATTACTGCTTAGATTCCATATGGGACAGCTAAACCAAGGTAACCTGCACAAACGTTACAGAAAAGACTGGTTAGGTCAGTGTTTGCTAACCTGGTTTAGTTAACTCCAGCCAAACATGGACCTCTTTTCCTAATTTAGACAAACCCTTAGGAACCCCTTTGATAAATGTATATTATATTATTTTGTTCTATGTGCTATACGGTGTTATTTAAGAAAATATACTGTAGGCTTTTGCCTGTGTTTCAGCCTCAGGCACGTGAACTGGAAATATGTGGGCTGTTTCTGTTTGAATCCATTATGGTATGGAACATTAGGTTTCATTTCATTGCAGTCTGGACGAGAAAAAGATGCTTTTAATAACAGATCTTCTCTAATAAAATTACAGTTAGCACAAAGGGAAAAATTTTTTTTATTATGTCATTGACATCATCATTCCATAGCCAAAGTAACTTGTATTCAGCTGTGTACTTGGGAAGAAATTGGGTGTGGAGGGGGCGGGCATTAATTTGCAAATTACATCATATGACAAAGAGAGACAAGTCCTCCAATAAAATTACATTGTAGTGAAGAATGTGACAGAACCAAAGATATTTGTATTATACTGACCAGCGCCAGGAATCCAGAATTTGTGTGTTATAATATATTATTTTTAAAAGATAACTGGAGTATAATTCTTTTGAGAGGTCATATTAGCAAGATAACTCATGAGAGCTTACGAAGAATCATGTGATGAAGAATCATGAGAAGTAACTACATTTTTCATTTTTGCCTTGGCAAAGATTTAAACACACACACACAAAATTGGACAAATGCTGCCCTCAATTATACCCTGGGGTACACTATATTTAGAATGTTTCAGATATTTTTATATCTTTTGACTTCTGTAATGCTACATCAATAACCAGCGGCGTATTATCACCTAGGCCAACAAGGCCTAGGCCTAGGGTGGCAAATTTGCAGGGGCGACAAATTTGCTCATGACCCCTCTCCAACTCCACCCCTTCCCCAAATCCCTGGCCCGGCTCCTCCTCCCAGCGTGCCGTGCTTCCCTCCTTCTACCTCCCCCCAAGCTTGCTGCGTGAAAGCGCTGGGAGGGAGAAGCAAGTAGTTGTGCACTTGGAGGAGGCAGAGCAGAGGTGAGCTGGGGGGTACAGGGAGTAACCTGGGGGGCCCAGGAACCGCTCCCAGCCCCAGCTCACCTCTGCTCCACTGCTGCTATGCCCCCATCGTGCCACAACTCCCCTTCTCCCCCCTCCCTCCCAGGCTTACCGCGGGGGAGCAGAGGAGAGCTGGCAAGGGGGGGAGTGGCAATTTTTTTTGAGGGCCTAGGAACGCCAAATTTGTTAATCCGCCACTGTGAACAACATCTTATTCATTAAAGAAACCAAATCATTCCAGTATATGGTGAGAGGCAGCACGGCCTTGGGGAAGGGGTTCTGGATTCAGAAGGTATGTCTACCCTTATGGCAGGGTGTGGAGTACATACTTTGCATGTCCTCCTAGCATGGGTATAAATAGCAATGTAAGTGGTGAAGCACTGCTTAGGCAGGTATAGTACATACATGCCAGAACCCTGGGGCGTACACCTTCCATGGCTCTCTTCGTGCCCAAGCAGTGTAATGTCCTGCTGCCAGGGTCTTTCCCAGCTGCCTTCCCCCTGTCAGAGCCTTTCACTGATGAATGTAGCTACACACTACAGTATGGACACAGTCTGCTTTTCACTGTGGTGTGTAGCTACACATACCCTACACGCCTCCACAAGTGTAGACAAGGCCCCAGTCAGGAAGGGAGACCATGTTCTATTCCTGGCTCAGGCACTGATCTGTTATGTAACCATACAGTAGTCATTTCTTCGCTCTGTGTCTCCACATCACTTTCCACACTTTGTCGTGTCTCATTCGACAGTAACATCTTGGAGGGAAGGACTGTCTCCTGTCATGCGTATCTATAAAGCCTAGCACAATAGGGCCTCACTCTCCATGGGGATTTCTAATAATTATATTATATTACAAAGTTCCCCCAAGTGTTACAGGGAAGATGGAGCCTCACATCCACCAGCAGTTGTTTTTCTACAGGATTCAGATGGCGTTGCCATTCCATAACTGTTAAAGAACACTGCTACTGTGGACTATTAAGGTTGACTATTTATACTATACTGTGATTAATACTGTCGTGGGTTGGTTAAACCTCATTTGTACTCTTGGGTGTGACGCCATCCCTCATTTCAGGTAGCTGTAGGAGTTTGTTAAGCAGCTCCCATCTAAAACAAAGGCATATGTGAGTCCACCTAGGAATTTGAACCAAGTGGGCAAAGTGCTTTTGCTGGGCATTTTTTTGGGTAGCAGTGTGTGCATGAGTGAGAAGCAGGAGAGAAAGAGAAGCAGACAGAAAGCCAAGCAGACAGTAATAGCAGGGCTGGTAACACAGCTTTGAGAAAGTTAAGGGAAGAAGCTCTTTTTGGCATTGAATGCTAACTTGTAAGTCAGGTTTGGAACAGCAAGCAAAGATGCTGTTTCTTGCTATTTGATTCCTACTGTGTTCAGGGAAACAGGACTTTAAGTATAATCTTTGCAAATAAACAAGCAAATACCTCACTGTATAATTAATTTCTCCTCCTAACTGGAACAACCCACAACTCCAAACTTGGCTAAATGCTCATGTCCAAATACTTAATAAGGGACAAGCCATACTATCAGGGTGTTGTTTTTCAAAATGAGGTGACCCAGTTTTACCAACTCACATGTCTATCACAAGTCTTGTGATATTTGGTGCTTTTCTTGACGTTTCAGCTCCTGGAGTCCAGGTTTCAGAGTAGCAGCCGTGTTAGTCTGTATCCACAAATAGAAAAGGAGTACTTGTAGCACCTTAGAGACTAACACATTTATTTGAGCATAAGTTTATTTGAGCATAAGCTAAAACCCACTTCATCAGATGCATGCAGTGGAAAATATAGTAGGAAGTTATATATATACACACACAGAGAAAACATGAGACAATGGGTGTTACCACACACACTCTAATGGGAGTGATCAGTTAAGGTGAGCTATTACCAGCAGGAGAGAAAAAAAACTTTTTGTACTGGTAATCAAAATGGCTCATTTCCAGCAGTTGACAAGAAGGTGTCAGAAACAGTAGGGGAGAAAAAGAAACATGGGGAAATAGTCAAACCGGCAGTCTCTATGTAAAAGAATAAATGGACCCAAATCAGATGTCAAGAATTATAACATTCAAAAACCAGTAGGAGAACACTTTAATCCCCCTGGCCACTTGATTACAGACCTAAAAGTCACAATGTTACAATAAAAAAAAACTTCAAAAACAGGCTCCAACGAGAGACTGCTGAATTGGAATTAATTTGGAAACTGGACACCATTAAATTAGGCTTGAATAAAGACTGGGAGTGGATGGGTCATTACACAAAGTAAAACTATTTCCCCATGTTTATTTTACAAATATCTTGCCACTTCCTTTTTCTTGATAATACTAACACTTTCTTTTGCTTCTGTTGCTGATCTAGTGTGTTTACAATTTTATATTATTTATAGGCGGGTTTTTTAAACTCTTTGTGCATTAACCTCTCTACTCACCAATCTTTTCACTCTTGATCTTGCACAGCATGAGTACTGGGTTGCACACAATAGCACAAGGTGGAAAGTGGTGAGGAAATAGGGCCTGATGCAAGCCCATGGAAATCAGTGAGAATCTTTCCATTGACTCCAGTGAGTTTGGATCAGATCCACAGAGCAGAGGGGGCCCTGGAGTAATGAAAGCACTGCTGTATGGCTGCCAAGTTACTCACATCGAGCTGAAGGAGGAAAGCCGAAGAAGACAGCATGTAGCTAAGTGCTTTATTAGTTTGATGGGGGTTGTGCTATAACAGGTGGCTCCTCAAATATGTCTATTTATCTGTTCGTGCTAGGCCCCATTTTTACCCCATGTGATTGCAAGTAAGAGAACTTGTACACTTAGGTAGGGTTGGGGGGGGGGAAGTCCGGGGACTGTGACAAATATGATTTTCAATGAGAAGAAGTATGCTTCGAATGTAACCATGCTTGTGCCTACTTGTGTCCTCCACAAACATCACAGTGGAGCATGCAAGGTCAAACGTTTGTTATTTTGTCTCCTCCTTCTCCTGCATCTCACCAGTGCAGGTTTGTTCTTCACAATATATTCTCCAGAGCTCTGTCTAGTCTAATTTTAAGGGCCTAGTTTTCAAGTTTAGGCACAAACTCACATGCCTAATTTATGTGAACACTTTCAAGGGTGAATTAACTATTCTCCTGCAGTGGATGTGCAATTTCCCTGCACATGATCTTTATTCATGCTTCTTTCCTACACTGTCAGCCTTTTAATCTGCTTTTGGGCATTCCAGAGGCCCATAGGCACTAGACCCAGGATTTGGTCAAGAACTGTGCTCAGTTACCCCTCTGTGAAATGGGGATAATAATACTTACTGTCTTCATATGTTAAGCGCTGAGCCTTGACTTGACATATATAAAGTTCTTCAATATCCTTAGATGCCAATACTTGATACTTCGTCACGCCTTGCAATACAAACCTGCGCTTTTATAGCTACGGTTTCACTAGCCTCCAGAGGGCTACAACCTTATGCTTCTGATATTTGTCCCACTTTCCTGTACCCCTCTGTTTCCTCCATCAATAGAACCAGTCAACCAGCCAAGACTAGACTTGACACTCCTACGGTTTAAAAAACTTCCTTCCCTTATAAAAGTTCAGATCTTCTCTTTAAATCATAGAGGAGCAATAAAAGGGCACAATTCAAGGTGTTTCTTTTAAATCCACTGCAGGTCACCTTAAACAAATTCCATTAACCTCTACCTTATGCAAAGGAACCAAAAGACACTGGGCCAGATCTTTGGCTAGAGTTGATTGGCCTTGCTCCACTGATATTTGCTTTGAAAAATGTACTCACTTTCCAGGGCAACTCTCACCAAAGTTTCAGATCACTTCATATTTTTCTTGTGTAACAAAGCAACGATTTCCACTCTCTGACAGGGAGAGGAGGGACCGACAAAACCCTCTTGAATAAGGACACATTAGTGAAACTGTGAAAAAAAATATTTCGCCAAACTGATTAAGCAAACAGCATCTAATCCCTCTTCACTTGTTAGGAATAGGCCCACCACGGTATATTTGCCTTTAGACTGAGAGCCTGGGGACTATGTTTTGCTACCCAGGCAACTTATCTGCATCATCAGAAAAGTAGTAAGGATAGCCCTGGAGACCTAATCTGAATGAAAAACACTGAGTCAGTTCCTTCATGTTATCATAACCTTAGTCCCAGATTTGGACCTTAGCGTCCAAAATATGGGGGTTAGCATGAAAACCTCCAAGCTTAGCTACCAGCTTGGACCTGGTACTTGCTGCCACCACCCAAAAAATTAGAGTGTTTTGGGGCACTCTGGTCCCCCTGAAAAACCTTCTCTGGGGACCCCAAGACCCAAATCCCTTGAGTCTCACAACAAAGGGAAATAATCCTTTTTCCCTTCCCCCCTCCAGGTGCTCCTGGAGAGATACACAGACACAAGCTCTGTGAAACTACACAGAGTGACTCCTCCTCTCTGTTCCCAGTCCTGGAAACAAAAAGTACTTTCCTCTTCACCCAGAGGGAATGCAAAATCAGGCTAGCAAATCCAACACACACAGATCTCCCCCCACCAATTCCCTGGTGAGTACAGACTCAATTTCCCTGAAATTTCCCAGTAAAGAAAACTTCAACAGGTCTTAAAAGAAAGCTTTATATAAAAAGAAAGAAAAATACATACAAATGGTCTCTCTGTATTAAGGTGACGAAATACAGGGTCAATTGCTTAAAAGAATATTGAATAAACAGCCTTATTCAAAAAGAATACAAATCAAAGCACTCCAGCACTTATATTCATGCAAATACCAAAGAAAAGAAACCATATAACTTACTATCTGATCTCTTTGTCCTTACACTTAGAAACAGAAGATTAGAAAACAGAACTACTTCTCCAAAGCTCAGAGAAAGCAGGCAGACAGAAAAACAAAGACTTAGACACCAACTTCCCTCCACCTAGAGTTGAAAAAATCTGGTTTCCTGATTGGTCCTCTGGTCAGGTGCTTCAGGTGAAAGAGACATTAACCCTTAGCTATCACCCTTAGCTATCTGTTTATGACACATGTCATGTGGTATTTATCTTACTATAACAGAATGTGAATGTGAATACAGTCTGTATTTGACATTTAAATAAAAGGAGAGGAGTAGGTTTAAAATGAAAGAAGAGTGACTGAACATATTACTGCCTGTAACTAACTTCATTGAAATCACAGTTGGAAAAAACATGATCAGATCAGTCAGTGCTGGGTTGTCTCCTACAGAATATTTTGGAAAACTCCAAGGCAAGGGGTTCCCATCATTTTCCCTGGAAACTTTAAAGAGAGCTGCTTCACCTATTTCACTCTCCACAGCACTCTCACCATGGGGTGAATGTGAGCTTTACTTGAAAATCATGTTTCGAGCTAAAATTGGCTTTTCTGATAACTTGACATTCGTGAGAGCAGCCCTATGGGAATCAGAGCTCACACATCAATTTCCAGCCTGCTGTTTGAAGAGTAAACAAAAACAAATGGTTTAAAATATCTTGAAGTCAAATTTCTCTGTAGCAACATTCAGAACACCCTAACTGTAAGGGCTTTCTCAATATTTAGAGAGAAACTTCCAGCCTCTGTAGTTCCCTTATACCATATGTTTAAGTCTGTGTACACTACATTAGGCATAAGGCTTTGAAATTATTACTACTGTGACAAAGTTCCTCCTCTACTTTGGTAGGTCCTATACTTACTAGCAGATTTTTCTCACCTCAGTGATCTTTCCCACAGTCTGGATCAACTCCTCCTGTGTCTGATCAGGAGTTGGGAGGAACCTGGGCCCACCCTCTACTCCAGGTTCCAACCCAGGGCCCTGTGGATTGCAGCTGTCTATAATGCCTCTTGTAACAGCTGTATGACAGCTACACCTCCCTGGACTACTTCCCCATGGCCTCCTCCAAACACCTTCTTCATCCTCACCACAGGATTTTCCTCCTGGTGTCTGATAACACTTGTACTCCTTAGTCCTCCAGCAGCACACCCTCTCACTCTCAGCTCCTTGTACCTCTTGCTCCCAGCTCCTCACATGCACTTCCTCTCCTTTGGCTCCTCCTTGCCTAACTAGAGTGAGCTCCTTTTTAAACCCAGGTGCCCTGATTAGCCTGCCTTGATTGGCTGAAGGTGATCTAATCAGTCTGTCTGTCTTAATTGGTTCTAGCAGGTTCCTGATTACTCTAATGCAGCCCCTGCTCTGGTCACTCAGGGAACAGAAAACTACTCATCCAGTGACCAGTATGTTTTCCCTCTACCAGACTCCTGTACCACACTGGTCTGGGTCTGTCACACTACTCTGACTTCCTTTCGGTTTTCAATAAGTGCTTTTATGGAGGACAATATAGAGGGATTTTGCTGCTGCAAATTGCTAAAGGCTTCCAGTAAGAAAAGAGCTTTATCCTGACTGGATTGCCATCTGAGCTTGGGCATTCCTAGCCCCAGTTTTAGGGCAAGAATTAGAAAAAAAATCATAATGGCTTATTTGAAAGACAGTGAGTGGCTGCATATATAGTCAGTCTTTTTATGGCATCAAGGTTAAATACAAGAATCCAGGTATGTTATGCATGATTGCACTCTAATTGCAACCCTCTTTAAACTACCCTCTATACACTTTCAAAGTGACTGCATAAATCCAAAAGGAAATAAGTAGCATAAATGCTTTGACAAACAAAGTAGTAACACAGCCCTTTCAGCTCTAGGTTCCATCGGAATGGCTGAATCCCTAGCACGTGTCTTCTTTGAATGGAAAATATTAGAAAAGCTGGCTCAAGGCTACAAGGAGTCACTTATTTGCTTTTAATCATCAGACTGATATCAGGAAATCAACCCAGGCAGCTAAATTCAACAATGCTGACATCAGACAATGCACACAGAGACTAAAGGAGCCCAGCTAGAGAGTAAACCATGACCAAAGAGCAATTTAACAAGACCAAGCAATCCTACCACAATGCCATCAGTACCTAGGTCATGACTTGTAACCCCACCTTGCAGGAAATATTAATAATCCAAAAAGCAGTCCAGGCTCTGACCTTCTAAAGGCAACAATATTTTATTTACTTTCCTCCACTGAGATTTAGGGAGGGTGGCAGCCAATAATTTACTTAATGTATTAATCTGCTCCTTCATTCTGGCAGTGAAGTGGGGCAGACTCTGACTAACACTTTTCTGCAGCTTGGTTTGATGTAGCAGAGCACATGTCTTTCTGCCCTTTAAAAAGAGCCTGAGACCTTCTGTCTTTGCTTAGAAAACTGTTTTCACTCAAGGCTCTTCAGCCTGTCAATCAGTTAAGACTCAAATGTGGGATAGAAAGTAGGTCAGAGATCCCCAAAGAGGAATTAAAAAAAAAATTTACATCGGAAGCCTAAGAGTATATAGGGTCATTTTCCTTTTAGTATAAATGCTTTTGGCATAAGAACTCTGTTTTATGAGTCAGCATTCAGGACATAAATAATTTACAATAATAAAAAGCGAGATAAAGCCCAGCACTTTATAGAACATGTTTTAGTTACAGCTACCTCTTTTCACAGTGAAGAGAAATGGGCATAGAGAGATGAGATGATTTGCCCTTGGTCACAAAACCAATCAATGATAGAACAAGGAATAGAACCCAAGTTTCCTGACTACCAATCAGAGTCCTAGCCAGTGGATCACACTACCTTTCTGTAGCATCATGTTTGTGTGCTGAAAATACATGTGGGTCAAAACTGAACAATGCTCCCCATGAAGAGAGACAGCTAAGAGGTACATAATTCCAGTAACACATACAACTCTGAGAGACTCCGCACCCCACCCTACTCTTTCCACCTAAAGAAATAAGCACTTCTTAGAATGTCTCAAAGGAAGAAACAGGCTCGTTGGCCCAGATTTCTCAACAGCATAAGCATGCGCATTTTCACTAAAGTCAACAGAGTTGAGGTTTGCAGTATCCAGGGAACCTCTTTCAGATCCCTGACCAAGACTTTGGGACAACCAAAGAAAAGAATGCTTCCAGAAAATCCATCTCAGGGTTTATACAACAACCAGTATGTGCTGGGCCGGGACTTAAGAGCCAAATTCTGTTCTTCTTTGCCCTGCTTTTATGCTATATAATTCCAATGATTTCCTTTGCTTTTACACTAGTGAGAGTTCAGAACCTAACCTAGGAATTTTATATGGTGTGTATGTTTGGGTGGCTCATAGCATTTGAGTCTCAGTGTTTTAATTTAAGGATTTCCCAAAAGACTGGAACATGAACAATTGTGTTATATCAGTAATGAATTCGGCCCTAGGTCTTTAAAATAGTAGCTCGTTGTGAAGGAAGTGTGGAAAATTACTTAATTTGCACTGCAATAAATTATCGGAGACATTTTTTCTTCCTGAAGGCAAGTGCTGAGGGAGAGAATCATCATTTTAGACATGCACCCACTCAGTTTCATTTTGGATTGAAAAGTTAAATAATAGCCTGACCTGAATTACGCTCTGTGCAGATGTGAATAGTATGTGTATTTTCCATCTGTTGGTGAATCTCCCACTGAAAACTAGGCCCCAGTCTCCCCCTATCCTGATGAAGGAATTCCTATACTTTCATTTTCAGGATTACTTTAAAGTAGGGCTATCGATTAATCACAGTTAACTTGCATGATTAACTCAAAAAAATTAATAGCGATTAATTGCAGTTTTAATTGCACAGTTAAACAATATAATACCAGTTGAAATTTATTAAATATTTTGGATGTTTTTCTACATTTTCATATATATTGCATTCTGTGTTGTAACTGAAATCAAAGTGTCTATAATTTTTATTACAAATATATACACTGTAAAAATTATAAACAAAAGAAATAGTATTTTTCAGTTCACCTCATACAAGTACTGTAGTGCAATCTCTGTTGTGAAAGTGCAACTTATAGATGTAGATTTGGTTACATAACTGCACTCAAAACAAAACAATGTAAAACTTCAGAGCCTACAAGTCCATTCAGTCCCACTTCTTGTTCAGCCAATCGCTAAGACAAACAAGTTTGTTTATATTTACAGGAGATAATGCTGCCCTTTTCTTGTTTACAATGTCACCTGAAAATGAGAAAAGGCATTTGCATGGCACTTTTGTAGCCAGCATTACAAGGTATTTATATGCCAGATATGTTAAACATTTCTATGCTCCTTCATGCTTTGGCCCCCATTCCAGAGGACATGCTTCCTCGCTGATGATGCTCATTAAAAAAAAATGCATTAATTAAATTTGTTACTGAACTCCTTGGAGGAGAATTGTATGCCTCCTTCTCTGTTTTACCAGCATTCTGCCATATATTTCATGTTATAGCAGTCTCGGATGATGACCCAGCACATGATCATTTTAAGAACACTTTCACTGCAAATTTGACAAAACACAAAGAAGGTATCAGTGCGAGATTTCTAAACATAGCTACAGCACTCGACCCAAGGTTTAAGAATCTGAAGTGCCTTTCAAAATCTGAGAGGGACAAGATGTAGAGCACGCTTTCAGAAGTCTTAAAAGAGCAACACTACAGAATCTGAACCACCAAAAAGAAAACAAACCTTCTGCTGGCGGGATCTGATTCAGATAATAAAAACGAACATGTGTCAATCCGCACTGCTTTGGATCATTATCAAGCAGAACCCATCATCAGCATGATGCATGACCCCAGGAATGGCGGTTGAAGCAGGAAGGGACATATGAATCTTTAGCACATCTGGCACATATATATCTTGTGACGCCAGCTACAACGGTGCCATGCGAATGCCTGTTCTCACTTTCTGATGACATTGTAAACAAGATGTGGGCAACTATTATCTCCTGCAAAAGTAAACAAACTTGTTTGTCTGAGCAACTGGCTGAACAAGAAGTGGGACTGAGTGGACTTGCAGGCTCTAAAATTTTACTTTGTTTTATTTTTGAATGCAGTTTTTTTTATATAATCCTACATTTGTAAGTTCAACTTTCATGATAAAGAGTACTACAATACTTGTGTTAAGAGATTTGAAAAATACTATTTTGTTTTTTTTACAGTGCAAATCTTGTAATATAAAGAAAATATAAAGTGAGCACTATACACTTTGTATTCTGTGTTGTAATTGAAATCAATATTTGAAAATGTAGAAAACATCCAAAAATATTTATATAAATGGTATTCTAACAGCGTGCTTAATCGTGCGATTCATTTTTTTAATCGCATGACTAATTGCAATATTTTTTAATTGCACAACTAATCGCAATTAATAGTTTGACAATCCTACTTTAAAGCTTTCATTTGTAATAAAATGGGCAAGTGATCTACTCACAAACTGGAAATGAAACTGCTTCTGCCAGAGAAGTATAACTAAGGAATATAAAGATTAATTGAAGTTAAGAACAGGGAGCCAATTTGAGTGTGAGCAATTGCACATGTGGAATGTAGTCTAGTAGTTGGAGCACATACAATAGGGCCTTGGGCTCTATTCCTTGGTTTGCCATTGAGTAGCCCTGTGTGATCCTAAAGCATATCACAATCTTTCTGTTCCAGAGTTTCTCCATCTGTAAATTGGGGATAATCAACACCTTCCCACTTTTAGTTGACTTATGTTTGCAGAACACTTTGAGACCCATGGAGAAAAGCCTCATGTAAGTATGGAGTGTTACATTTCCCTTCTAGATGTGGTTGGACTTAAACTCACTCTTTTATTGACTAATATATCATAAACCCTCCCTTGCAGCCGAAGCCATGAACGAAGAGAAGTTATGAGCTATACATTCCAATTCATCCACCCACCTACCCCCACCTCTCCTCCATCTGTTGTAGACAGAGGTTTTATCTCCTGCAAAAATGTTGTCTGGCTAAAAATGAGAGTGCTCTTTACAGGAGGATCCCACACCCTCCTCCTTGCACACCCACTTTCCAAGCGCCTAATTTTAATCATGACATAGCATTTGCTTCTTGCTTAATACACATGTCAGAAAAAGGGGCCAACCATAGATTCTATTGAATGATGAGTAAGGTCTGCTGAAAAATCCAGATGGCATTCATTATCATTCATCCTCCTTCCTTAGAGAGATGGAGAACAGCAGGGGACAGCCCATAGCTCAGAATTTTTTTCTTCCCCTTTTCCCCACCTCTTACAAGTAGTCCAGAATAGACAGAGGCTCAATGTTGCCAAATTTCAAGGTTTAATCACAAGTGACCCAAGTGTAATCCTAAAGACTCAAACAAGAAGGCAAACAAAAAGAACCTAACACTTATTTTTTTTAAACTCATGATTTTGAATCCAAGGTCATAATTTTGGGGGCCTCGCTTAACTCATGATTTTTGAACCCTTAGGTTGAAATGACTAGGCCTAGGGAAACTTGCAGTCATTGAGGCAGTTTGCCCACTAGAAATAACTAAAACAGAATCTCAAGAGTTTGACTCCAAACACTGTTCAGATCCCAATATGAAGCTTATGTTTCAGAATCATCTTCAAAGGGAAAGAGAAGGCACAAAGCTAGTCAGAATAAAAGGAGAGACAAGATGAAGGAGCAACTACTGCTGAAAAGATGTCTAACTTCTCCCTCCCATCTTGAATGGAGAGACCTTCCAAAACACTGGAGTTTTGTAAAATTTGGAGTTGTATCAATTTGACTAGTCCCTCAGTCACTAGTCCTTCTTAGCTCCCACAGCGGCTGTATTTATAATGCAGCCAAGACTCATGTTAGAAGAAACATTAATTAATAACAGGTCTTTACCTAGAGAATTGCATTTTATTGGTCTATGTAGGAAGAAAAAAGTGGGAAACAAAACTCTAGCTCTGATTAATGGACAAAGGAAGTGGTGTTTTTCCCCCTAGGAAAACTGTTGTTTGTTATTGTTAACTCGTATTTAATTCAAACTCTTTGACTAACAACTAGGAGAATGTACTCCCTAGACTGACCTCTCTTCAACCTAGATTAAATGGGCTCTGCTTGTCTCTGCTGTCGTGCCAGGACTGTGGGGATTGGCATTCCTTTTCCTCCACCAGTCAGAAAGTATAACTTACGTTATATACCGGGGTCAGCAACCTTTCAGAAGTGGGGTGCTGAGTCTTCATTTATTCACCCTAGTTTAAGGTTTCACGTGCCAGTCATACATTTTAACATTTTTAGAAGGTCTCTTTCTATAAGTCTATAATATATAACTAAACTATTGTTGTATGTAAAGTAAATAAGGTTTTAAAAATGTTTAATAAGCTTCGTTTAAAATTAAATTAAAATGCAGAGCCCCCGGACCAGTGGCCAGGACCCGGGCAGTGTGAGTGCCACTGAAAATCAGCTCGTGTGCCACCTTTGGCACACATGCCATAGGTTGCCTACCCCTGTTATATATCAAAGCTTACTACTACTAGGAATTCAGTATGCTCTACAGCTTTGGAAGTATTTTCTCTTGAATGAGTGGAAGGACAACTCTGGAGCTAAGGTCACATCTGAGCTGGCTCTGATATTTGTACAGAGAGAGAGACAATCCAAATAGTCTGTATGGGGGGCAAATGTCAGGATGCAGAAAAGCCCTTTTTGTTAAAGAATAAACTTCCACTCTTTCAAACTGAGGGCTAAGAATTCTCAACCCATGTCTCTGGGTTCTCTAAGGGGACGCCCCTGCAAAACAGGAAAGAGTTACTATCTCTAAGCTAAAACACACACAACACCTCTCCTCACCCCCAAAAAAGAACTTACAAAAAATAAAAAGCAACTTTTGACAAAAGCAGCCGGGGGGGGGGGGGCACAAAAAAATCTTTTTTATCCTCTTCATATCACCTTCAAGAACATTTAACTGTTTTTAGTTTCAAGAGCTAAGAATATCTCAGATAAAGAACATACAATATCTTCTTCCCCATTACAGCAAGACTCCTACAGAACACATCTTACGAATTGCTGCTACAAATTCCCTGGGTTTGTGGGGATGATGCCTGTTATGTAACCTTGTCACCCACTCCACACTTCTATTCTGGTTTTTAAATGTAAAGCACTTACTGTATACAAGCTAGCAACAAGGTGCCAGCAATGTGGGGACCCAGCATATTGGGAAATTCCTTCCTATTATCCTGTATTTAATCTTATGGCTATCATCTTGAACAGCAGTGACAGATCCAGAGTGACAGGGTCAAAATAAACTAATAAGATTTGCCCAGGGAAGTTATTTACAGAAACAGGCCGAGTGGCTGAAAGGTTAAGTCTTTTTCTTCACTTACGAATTCACTTCTGCTTTGTTCCCTCAGTTCCTTATGCAGGCTTCCAGCCAAGGGATTCTGGTAATTACTCAGAGTGGATCTTTCTGAAACATCACTATGTTTTATCCTGGAACCGTGGAAAACAGATTCCGTCCTGAATGAATCACTAACACCAGCAGTTAAATGTTTTGTCTTTGCATGGTAAACACAATACAAGTCAATACAACCTTGCAGCTAACATATCATGTTGATTTGTGCACAAATGCTTTAGTTTTCACTTGCATGGCACCAACCACCCTGGAATTTCAACATCTTCATAAAAGTTGAGTTTCACCCTCTCCTATGAAGTCAGTATTCATATCTTCCTTTTATGGAAAGGAAGAGAAAGCTACAGGCAGGAGAGGTAGCAAGGCCGAGTAGCTAGAACACTGGACTGGGAGTTAGTAGAGTTGGGTTCTGTTCTGGCTCTACCAGTACCTTGTGAGCAAATAGCTTCCCCCCCTCCATGGCTCTTGCACTGACTTTCTTGTCTATTTAGACTGTAACCTCTTTGGGACAATATGTGTTTGGGCAGGTACCTGACACAATGGGGGACCTGACACTGGCTGGGCCTTCTAGGCACTATTATTAATATGTTACCTAAACTGACAAAGTGAATGACGAACAAAATTCCCCCTCTTCCTCTGAAGTCCTGCTGCCTAGACCCTAGCTCTAATCACATGACCACAATCCCACCCACTTAAAAGCATGGAGATATATTAGAGTTTAACAATATTTAAACAGGGCTGCCCAGAGGATTCAGGGGTCCTGGGGTCTTCGGCAGCAGAAGTCCATCCTCTCTGGGTCTTCGGGGCACTTCGGCAGCAGGTCCCGGAGCGAGTGAAGGACCCGCCGCCGAATTGCCGCCGAAGACCTGGAGCGGAAGAAGCTCTGGGTCTTTGGCAGTGGGTCCTTCACTCACTTCGGGTGTGTTCGGCAGCACTGAAGGACCTGCCGCTGAAGACCCACCGAAAACTCTCATAGGGGCCCCTGTAGGGCCTCGGGCCTGGGGCAAATTGCCCCACTTGACCCCCCCCCCAGGCAGCCCTGTATTTAGAACGTTTCTCAAATGCAGCCACCAGGGGCTTTTCGTGCAGCCATGACAGTGTCCTGGGAGGTCATGGGAGGTGTGGGTCTTAGATGCACTGCCCTGCATTGCCTCTGGAGAGAGGTGGGGCACAACGCTGCAGGAGCAAAGTGAGTTCTTGACCCATCTTGGGGGTTTGGGCGACAGGCTTGAGAGGCAGGATGTCAGGAGGGGTCGTGCCCCTCTCCAGTTCCAAATAGGGTTGCCAACTTTCTAATCACACAAAACTGAACACCCTAGCCCCGCCCCTTTCCTGAGGCCCCCATCCCTGCCCCGCCCCCTCCCTGAGGCCCCACCCTCCACTCACTACATTCCCCCTCCCTAAGTTGCTCACTCTCCCCCACCCTCACTGACTTTCACTGGGCTGTGGCAGGGGTTTGGGGTGCAGGAGGGGTTGAACGTTCTAACCAGGGGTGCAGGCTCTGGGGTGGGGCCAGAAATTAGGGGGGTCCAGGTTTGGGGAGGAGGGCTTGGGACTGGGGCAGGGGGTTGGGGCATGGGCTTATCTTGGGCAGCTCCTTGTCAGTGGGGCAGCAGCACTGTCCTGGCATCGCACTGTGCCCCAGAAGTAGTCAGCAGCTCCAGCACCTAGGCAGGGGGCCAGGAGGATCTACAAGCTGCTCTCACCTGAAGGCATTGCCCCCCTCCAGCTCCTATTGGCCGGGAACTGGCCAATGGGAGTGTGGAGCCAGTGCTCAGGGCAGCACATGGAGCCTCCTGGCCCCACGCCTAGGTGCCGGAGCTGATGGCCACTTCTAGGGTGCAGCACCATACCAGGCCAGGTAGGGACTAGCCTGCCTTAGCCCCGCAACACTTCTGACCAGCCTTTTAATGGCCTGGTCAGTGATGCTGACCAGAGCTGCTAGGGACCCTTTTCAACCAAGTGCTCTGGTCAAAAAACAGACACCTGGTCACCCTAGCTCTGACCACATGGCCCTGCCTACAGCTTCAGTCTTCAGCCCCTGGTTCCAGCTGTGTGACAGCAGGCACTAGCCCCCAACTCCAGTCCTGAGCTCTGGCTGCACAGTGGCAGGCGCTGGCCCAAGGTGCCAATGACCCCCAACTGCATGGCAACGGGCTCTAACTGCATGGCAACAGATGCTGACCCCTGGCTCCAGCCTCCAGTCGGCCTTTGGCCCCCAGTTCCGGCCATGTGGTGGAGGGTACTGGCCCGAGTTCCTGGCACTGATCCTTTACCCCAGCTGCGTGTCATCATGCACCAACCCACAGCTCTGATCCCAGGCTCTGGCCATGCAGTGGCAGGAGCTGGCCCCAGGTGCCAATCCCTGGCCATGCAGCAGTGAGCATTGGCTCCAGTCACACGGCAACAGGAGCTGACTCCTGGCTCCAGCCACACACTCCTGGGCTCCAGCACCCAGGTCCAGGCTCTGACCATGCAGTGGCAGGCACTGACCTACAGCTCCTGCTGCGCAGCAGCAGGCTCCAATTCCTGACTCCGGCCACGCAGTTCCTGTCCCCAGCTCCAGGCTCTGGCTGTGGTCACCGAGCCCTGGCCCTGGCCCTGGTCCATGGCAGCAGATACCAGGCCCTGGCCATGTGACAGTGGGACTCATCACCCAGCCCCATTGCCACTGACCCCCCGCTGCCTCCCCCAGCCCTGCATCCATCCCTCACATTGCCCCAGGCCCCCCACTGCCTCCCCCAGCCAGAGCCAGCTCTAGCTTTTTTGCCCCCCCAGGCAAAAAAACAACAACAACCGCAGCCGCAGGGAGCGCGTGGAGGGCGGTGAAGGACAGCACCCACCCGTTCCCTCCGCCCATGGGCAGCCAGGTGCTGTTGCCCGCTCACAGCTGGGTGAGAGGGCCACCCCCTCTGGCCTTGGGTGCCTCTCCCAGCCGGGTAGGCTCCGAGGGGGCCGATACAGGCAGCACTGGCTGGGGTCTGCGACCTCCACGCGGGGCTGGCATTGCAGCGGGGCTCGGCACAGTGCAAACAGCACCGGGATCAGCTGGGCCACCGCAGAACCCTCCCTCCCTCCAGTGCCCGCCAGGCCGCCACAAAACTGTCCCTGCCACCGCTGCCCGCCACAGAACCCTCCCTCCGCTGCTTGCTGGGCCGCTGCAGAACTCTCCCTCCTTCTGGGGCCAAGGGCTGCAGGAGGTGGGGCTCAGCTGCTCCTCTAAAGGAGGCTTGGCCAGGCTGGGCTCAGAGCGGTGTGGGAGATGGAGGCTGGTGCAGGTGGCGGGGAGCGGCGCATCCTGGGGAGCCCGGCAGCCAGATAAGCAGCAGGGATCGCTAGTTCCTGCCCCGCCCCCCAGGCCAGGGTCCATGTCCCTGCAGGGCTGGGCTGGCTGCCCCAAGATTGGCCGGAACGCCACCCCTTTCAATGTGCCACCCCAGGCACGTGCTTTCTCATCTGGGGCCTGGAGCCAGCCTTGCCCCCAGCCCCACATCCCTCCCCCAGCACCTGTCTCCCCTTTTGCCCACCTCCCCTCTCTGCTCCAACTAGAGCTTAATGGGTCATGGGGCTTGCTGAAAAAAGTGATATTAAACATGCAAGTATCACTTTTCACAGCAGATTTACTAGCTATCTGCAAAAAGTAATATTTGTATGTTTGTTAATATCACTTATCACTTTTCATAGCCTCCCAGCTAGCTACTAAGTGTGCTGTGTTATTAACAAATATGCAAATATCACTCCCGAAGGAGGAGGCAGCATTATTTTTTATTGAGTCTGCCAAAAAACCCTACAAATATAGGTTACAATGAGTTGGGTGTGTATCTGTGCATATTTAATTGTTTATCCTAAAGTAAAATTAAGAACTTTAGGAAAGAGTGTCAGTGTGGCCACCAGTAAGAAAGGCCCTCTGAGGCCACCAAAAAATTAGCTGTGAGAACCCCTGATTTAAAAGGCAATTTCAAAGACATCTTAATGTGGTTTCTTTCAGTACCACAGATTCACCATCTGAAGTAGAAGATATAAGAATTTTGATTAATGACTTTTGAATTGCCTACAGAATAGAACCGAATCTTGTTGAACAGAAGAATTGTTACTCTGTTGCACTATAGGCAGGGGCGGCTCCAGGCCCCAGCACGCCAAGCGCGTGCTTGGGGCAGCAAGCCACAGGGGGCGCTCCGCAGGCACCGCGAGGGCGGCAGGCAGGCTGCCCTCGGCGGCTTGCCTGAGGAGGGTCCACTAGTCCCGTGGCTTCAGAGGACCTCCTGTAGGTGTGCCTGCGGAGGGTCTGCTTGTCCTGCGGCTTCGGAGGACCTCCCGCTTCCTCTGAAGCTGCGGGACCAATGGACCCTCCACAGGCACGCTGCGGAAGGGAGCCTGCTTGCCATGCTTGGGGCGGAAAAATTCCTAGAGCCACCCCGATTAGAGGTGTGCATTTCAGAGGGATTTTCTTTCATAGTTCTTTTCCTCTCTATTTTTAGGAAAGTAGCCAAATTTTAAATGGCTTGACATTTTGTATGCATGTTCACATTCCATCTCAATCTGACTTTGATGGTGAAAAATATACCTAGCACTGACTTTCAGAAAAAGATCCCCAACATAGGACAAGTGAAGGTTACAATGACCAATTTGTGAAGAGAAGATGCCGAGTTGAGCATCCATGTCACCACCTCAGGAGAGACCTATTTATCAATGATATAAAGGGAATTATATGAATTTACTTTTTGAAGATTTAATAAAAGCTAGTCATTGATACTAATTTTATTTTCTTGTGTCATAGTCTTGGGGCTAATCCAGTTCCTTTTAAAGATTTGGTTTAGAAACTGTCTTTAGACAGTCAGGTAAATTAGTGCACAAACAGATTGAGGCCTGGTATACACTAAAAAATTAGGTAAACCCAGCTGTGTAGCTCAAGCATATGAGAAATCTACACAGGGCTGGCCCACAATATTTTGACACCTGAGGCGGGGAGCTCAAATGCCGCCCCCATGTCCCCTCGCATGTTCCTTCTTGCCAGACAACTTCGACTGAGGGGAGGAGGGTGGGATGTGGAATAGACATGAGCAACACATCTCAAAGAACACCAGGTATGGAAAATGTAACTTTTTTCTTCTTTGAGTGATTGCTCACGTGTATTCCACAGTATGTGATTCCAAGCTATATCTGTTGGAGGTGGGTATGAGTTCACAAGTTCCCTGGACAGAGCACAGCCCTGCCGAACCCGGTGTCATCCCTAGTTTGGGAGACAATCGCATAATGCGAGGTGAATGTGTGAACCAAAGACCACATGGCAGCCCTACAAGTGTCCTGGATGGGGACATGGGCCGTGAAAGCAGCCGACGAGGCCTGCGCCCACTTCAAGTGTGCCCTCACAACGGAAGGCGGGGGAACTCCCACCTGCTCATAACAGGACTGTACGCATAAAGTGCTCCAGCTGGAAAGCTTCTGAGTGGAGATCGGCTGGCCCTTTGCACGCTCAACCGAGGCGACAAACAGTTGCGAGGACTTTCTGAATGGCTTACTCCGCTCGAGGTAGAAAGCCAAAGCCCATCTCATATCCAGCGTGTGGAAGCAGAATTTCTCACTGGATGAGTGAGGCTTGGGGCAGAGGACCAGTAGAAAAATGTCCTGACTCATGTGGTATGCGGAGACCATCTTAGGGAGGAATGTGAAGTGTGGGCAGAGCTGGACCTTGTCTTTGTGAAAAACTGTGTACTGGGGTTCGGCGGTCAGGGTCCTGAGCTCTGAGACTCGTCTAGCTGACGCGATAGCAACCAGAAATGCCACCCTCCACGAAAGGTGAGACTAGGAGCATGTGGCCAATGGCTCAAACGGGGGCCCTATGAGATAAGCTATGACCAGGTTTAAGACCCACTGTGGAACCGGGGATCTAGAGTAAGGGAAGAGGCATTCCAGACCTCTAAAGAACAGGCCAGTCATAGCATGAGAGAACACCGTGTGTCCTTGGATTGGCAGATGGAAGGCCGATATGGCCACCAGGTGCACCTTGACTGATGAGGGCACTAGGCCTTGGGCCCTCAGGTGGAGGTAATCAAGGACAAGCTGGATAGGCATAGACACTGGGGAGACACCCTGGTCGGTCACCCACTTAGAGAATTGTGACCACTTGGCCCTCCACTCGCTGCGCTTATTTGGCTATCTACTTTCAAGGAGGATGCACTGAACCTGTTCCAAGCATGCTCTATCTTCTTCCCCTAACCATTGAGCAGCCATGCCGTGAGATGGAGTGCTGCCAGGTTGGGGTGGAAGAGGTGGCCCTGATCCTATGAGAGCAGGTCTGGGCGGAGCGGTAACCACCATGGTACAGCTACCGCCAGGCTCATAAGGGTCCCATACTAGTCCTGCCTGGGTCACACTGGGGCAATTAGGAGGACCTGGGCCATGTCCAACTTTATCTTTTCCAGGACCCTGCTGATTAGAGGGAATGGGGGAAAGGCGTAGAGGAGCCTGCCTGACCAGGACAGGAGGAAGGCATTGGAGATAGCACCCGTCCCCACACTGCCCCTGAGCAGAACAAGGAGCATTGACTGTTCTGTTGAGACGTGAACAGGTCCACCTAGCAGGGTGGACCCAAGTCCTCCTACACCTGGCTCTGCACTCAGGGCTGGATGAGTGCTAACCCTTAGGCCAGAAGACCTGAACCACTGACTGTTGATTTGCTCAGCTACACATGGTTAATCTGCTCAGCTGCACAGCCACAAGCCAGAACCACCGAGAGACTAACCAGCCATGAGCACTGATTCTCCACCGCCGAAGGGGACGCACTGGGCCCTGAGAGGCAGGAACATTACATTAAATCATCAAATAAACTGCGAGAGATTTGGATGAACTGTAACTTCATTGCATTAATCACACATTAGGATAGGGTTCATAAACAGAGGGCTTTTTATTCAAAGAGAATGGCCGGGGGGGAGGGCAAAATTTTATGTACACCAAAAAAGGCTCAAGCCAAGCACCAAGATTTAATCTTCAGACCCAGATTTCCTGTCTCTATTTGAGTAGAGCCAAACTCTAGATCCAGACACTCCTGAATTTGAAGGGGTGGGGGTGGGGGTTGGAAATCTGAATGTGAACTTCAGAGACGTTAGGGAGCTATTCGAATTCAGCTCACTGCTGAGACAGGTTCCATCCAGCAACTCTGATCCAAAATTGGAGTCAGATTTTTTGTATGGATTCATTTGCATTTTCCTTTGCATAGGTGGATCCACACAAGGAATCTAAAGTCCCTGTACAAGTGTACTATGATTTGGCTTTTAAGCTTAAGTTTTTACTTTTGTTATATCTGTTTCAACTTTTTGGTCTGTTACAGTAATTTCACTTGTTTTTTAAATGCTTTTTATGGGAAAACACACCTAAATGTCTGACTTTTTCACTAAAGTGAAGGCCAGTATATATATAATAACTTAAATATAAATGTGAAGGGCTTTTCAAATATGAAATGTAATTAAAATACAAAAACTGTTTCGCTAACATTGAAGTCCAGAATTTAAACACTCAAGTCAGGAAACTCAACAGTTAAGTTCTTGGAGTAATGTTTGCATTACCCTCCTGTATATTTATAGCTTACAATTAACAACAAAACCCAAAATCTTAAGAGACACATTTTTTAAAAATTAACTGACTGAAATTTCAACATGCAGTATGTGCAAAATAGCCAAGAAAGTTACAGAGAATCTTACCTTTTTTATTCTTTGACTCAAGATTATTTAAACACTTGACTTTAATATTACAGGAATATAGGCTTTAAAATGTTAATATCCCTGTTTGTTTGGCAGGGATGGGGGAGCTAAGAAGAAAACAACACACACTAGCTGGTTACTAGCTGTGAACGTGCCCTAGATATACAGCCCTGGAAGCTAAAGAAAGAGCACACAGAGTATGGGAAATGACAGATAGGTTTTCTCCCAACTCCACTGCTACGGCATCTTCACCCCAGCCTGGATGTACCACGCTTAGAACAGAGCGAGTAGATCAGTTTTCATGACAATTCCCAAGTTGCCAACTGTGATCGTGTCTGATGGGATGTGGACACCACCTCAGGAAAAATCAAAATGAGACCAATCCACTCATTTCATAGAGCACACTGAAAATGGAATTGCATAATACATTTTTCTTCTTGTGATGGTTGGGTGGTTGGTACTTGATAGATGGCTATTATTGCTGCCCATATTGCACAGGTCCACGCTGATGTTTTGCTTTTATCAGTGCAATGCATCCAATTTCCAAAGCAATGGGCCCAGGGGCCCAGAGGAAAATGCTTAGGTAGCTGGGTGGGTGACGGGAAAAATAGAGGGACAACTGTACCAGGGCCCCTGAGGTCAGTACCCACTCCCCCAAAAAGTCTAATGTCTATGTAAACAAAGTGAAATGGGAGACGGTTCATGAACACATCACGGCCCCAAATTTCTCTTGACGTGTCTGGTAACTACTAAAACAATTTGATATGTGTAAACTAAATAGCGACCTTTTCAAAACGAAATATCCCAGCCACACAGTAACACGTAATCATTAAAAATACAAAAAAATCCTAAAAATATATAATAAGAGATGTGAACTGCCAGAAATTGCAGTGCTGGTGAGCACAATTACACATTCTGTACTTTGTCCCAAATCCCGCAGCTCTTTTACATGTGAGCAGTCCTATATGGCCCTTGCACAGCAATTTTAAAAAATGACAACATCAGGCTACGATATCAATCTTGTTGGCTTTATAAAATGTACTACATGTAAAGATTTTTTTTGGCAAGTCAAATCTATAAGTAAAATGTAGAAAATCTTTAACTTTAAAGAATCATCAGATATTTTTGATATGTACAGAGCATAATCAAATCAAGAACAAATGGAAAAAAGACTACTTATCCATATCTAACGAGATGTATTCAGTGGTGATAGAACACGCATATGAATGTGCTTAGAACTCTCTGTACTCACCATTCCTGACTCTGGAATTAATAGAAGAGCTATTGCAAGTTCCCTCAAGGAGATTTAAGTTCCTCCAAACATGGGAGCTCTCAGTAGCTGGCTAGCTCACAATGGCTATTTGAAACAGGGTCCTCCAGGGACAAGCTGTCTTTGACAGTCCAAAAAAGATATTAAAATCCTCCAAGGAAACAAAAAATAAAAATCAGAAATCATCTTCCTCCCCATGAGTGCTCCAGCTCAGCAGGATGGCAAAGATGCAAATTAAAAGCAGGAAAAAGGAGTAAGTGGGGAAACACCCCTGAGTAGAGGCAGAAAAGTGCTATTCTTTCTATTGGCTCATTTCAAATTAGTAAGGCTATGTCTACACTAGCACTTTTGCCAGTATAACTTATGTCGCTCAGAAACGTGGAAAACAAAACAGAACACCCCTCTGAGCAACGTTAAGTTACACTGATGGAAACGCCAGCGTGGACAGCTGTATGTTGGTGGGAGATGCTCTCCCACCCACATAGCTACTGCCGCTCTTTGGAGGTGGTTTAATTATGCTGACAGGAGAGCTCTCACCCATTGACATAGAGTGGCTACATGAGCGATTTTACAGCTGCATCGGTGACACTGTGAGCTTGCTAACGTAGACATGACCTAAGTTACATGCTGGCATTTGTCACTTCTGAGTTGCTCATTTGGTTCTGCCTGAAGTTTGTCCTGTCACAGTTTAATTTTTAAAATACATAAATTTATAAATAACTACAAGCAGGTAGGTCACTGTTCCCTCACAATAAATGATTAAAAACAATTAAAAGTAAAAAATCTTTGCTGGTATTTTTCACATTTTCCCCCTTGCTGTCCCTATCCCCTTATATTTTTTCTTTTAAAGCCTTTAACAGTTTTATTCCTAAATTACATAGGTACAGGGTGGGATAGCCATCTGCATATTTTTCAAATTATTATTTTCTACGTTTTCCTTTTTTTCTTGAAGACTTTTTAGGGATTAGTTCTTCAAAGGCTGCCATTTCATCCTCTTCTTCATTTTCAAAGTCTTTGTCATCTGCGAAATCTATTTAAAAAAACAACAAATTGTTCAAAAGGGTATAAGATTGAAACTTTCTTTTCCTAAAGGCATGACCAAATACACACTATTTCCTATTCAGGCCCCAATTCAACAAGGCACTTAAGCACAAGGTGGTATGGAACTTGTGCTTAAGACCAACTGACTTCAAGAAGACTTAAGCATGTGCTAAAGTGTGTTGCTGAATAAGGATGAACTGGTGAACCAATGAATCAATCTTCTGTAATAATTTTTACAACCAAATAAATAAAATCAAGTTTAATGAAATACCACTATTAAAGCTAAACATGAGGGGAGAGGCAAAGTTTCTCTGAAAGCTTTCCTAGCAGCAATAGTTTCTTAGCAGGTTCCTCTTGCATATTTACATTTTATGATAGCAAAATTAACAAAGGCATCTTAACCTAAGTGTTAAAATAATTACCTTTCTTGAGTAGACTCATTAGCTTCAACCAATGAACATGTCACTTTTTTTGTATGAACATTAGTCTCTGTTGCTTTGATATACCTCTTGCTAGGGCCGGTGCAAGGAAGTTTCGCACCCTAGGTGAAACTTCCACCTTGCGCCCCCACCCCCGCTAACCCCGCCCCCCACAGCAGCTAACCGAGCCCCCTACCCGGGAAGCCCGCCACCCCCCCACAGTCTGGGGAGCCCACTCCTGCAGCTAACCTCACCTGGGGAGACTCCCACCCCCCCACCTCCCCGCGGCAGCAAACCCTACCTGGGGAGACACCCCCCCCCCGCCCCTGTGGCAGCTAAACCCGCCTGGGGGGAGACACCCCCACCACGGCAGCAACCTCACCTGGGGAGCCCACCCCAGCTCACCTCGGCTCTGCCTCCTCTGCTGAGCATGCTGGTGTCGTTCTAATTCTCCTCCCCTCCCAGGCTTGCAGCATTGATTGGAGGAGACTTAGAGCAGGGGCTGTGTGCTCAGCGGAGGAGGCAGAGTGGCGATGATCTGGGGTGAGGAGTGGTTCCCCTGTGTGCCCCCGCCCCCGTTACTGCGGGCAGCCCTCCCCGCGCCCCCCGCCCCAGCTCACCTCCACTCCTCCTCCTCGCCTGAGCAGGCTTTTAGGCACCCCCAACCACTAAGCACCCTAGGCGGCTGCCTAGTTTGCCTAAATGGTTGCACCAGCCTTGCCTCTGGCACTGAAGACTTAATTTTATTCATGATCATGACTTCTTTTTAATGAAGTATTTCTCCTCTATTAAGTTTTGACATGAACAGAAGAGCATGTCTTAATGGCTAATCTGTGTGTCAAAGTACTTATTTCTCCCTTGGATTCCTCCTGCTAATGGTGGACAGACACTCAGGATCTGATTCTGCTACCACTGGAGTCAGTAAGCAGTTCCCCCATTGACTTCAAAAGAGAGCAGGAATAAAGCTTTAATGCTGTTTGTAGAACGAAGAGCTCACTCATATTATATTTTAATGATCTCTTTCTTTGTATTGTCAGAGGATATGTAAAACCACAGCTTTAGATTAGAAAAACATGACATTCCCTCCTTTCTCAACATACAGTAATTATTATTGCCCTAATCCAACTCTTAGGTACACACTTAATTTTAAGCACCAGAATACTCCCAATGAAGTTAGTAGAACTACTCCCATGCTTAACGTTAAGCTTATGCTTAAGTGTTGTGATGGATTAAGGTACATATGCAAACCACTATGTCCTATAGAAATAATATTTTAAGTGTAGGGATCTTTTTGTTTCCCTTTGACTTCTCTTTCTTCTGTCCTGTACCCAGATGAAAAGAGAACATGTAAGAACAATCACTCCTATTAGAAACCACTGACCTAAGAATTTAGGATTATTCAGACACCAGTCCAAAAACATACTAATGCTATACAGTTCTGACAAACAAATTCCCTGTTGTTTGGTGAAGAAGGTTCCATTTCCCTTCCCTTCCCCCAAATAGTTATTTGTACTATTCTCAACAGCGCACCTGACCCACCGCTACCTGCATACACAGCCTAGTCGGTCCACTTTGGCTATGCAATAATGGTAGAGGCCTTGATAAAACCTAGAAGGCAAGTATCTCCAAATTAAAATATAACCACATAATTTCTGTGGATATGGAGACTTGCATAATTTGATGACGTACCTTCCTCCTTTACCATATGTGACTCGGCGTTCTTCAGCCACTTACGAGCCTCACCAAGATAAATAGATAAACTGCTAACAGGCTTGGCCATTATTTCTTCAGCTGAAATAGATAAATTGTTAAACATACTAAGATCGTGCTTATTATCTGAGGGCTGGATAGTGACTTACAGACACAGCCCACACTCTAGGAAAGGTATTACAGGGCCATGCTGCACTGAAAACTCTAGGAAAGATTTTTGTCTGAATTAACAAGAATTCTTCCTGGGGGCTTCCAGAAGTACATGCTTTAGGGGAGAGATACCACCATGGAACAGGATAGAGCATGCACTCCTCTCCGCATCAATCAACTCTGCCAGACAGAGGGGGAGGGTCACAGCCACACTCTCACCCTGTCCCTTTTAGAAAGGCCATGCACAGCCTGAACTTCCCATCAACATTATGGCTAGCTCTGTGCAGGGCGCAAACTAGAAGATTTCCTTGAATTCTCTCCTCAATCCCCTTAAACTCTAGAGGTTCATGCAGAATACACTGCAAATGTATTGTTGCATTTGTTTAATGAACTGTAATATTACAGACTTAACAAAAACACTTTCAAAGAAAAAAAACAAAACAAAACTTCAGAAGCAAAATATAAAAACTTGTATGTAAAGTTTCCTCCAGGATGGAAAAACAAAGATAACAGGTACTGAGATCTTGCAGCTAAATCTACCATTAACGAATTAGGTATGTGAATAATTAGAATTACAATAATAATCAGAATTTGTATTGAACAGAAGTACACTAGTTGGCAGATGACTTCTTAGACAAATAACTGACAATAGGTTTGCTACAGTTCCCAAAGAAATAGCTGTGTTGACTTCAGTGGAACTATGCTGACTTACGCTAGCTGACGATGTGGCCTACTGCTTAATTATGTTAAAACAGAAGTCAAAACATGTCAGGGTCTATTAACTAACCAAGATTTCTGTACTTGAAATAAAGGACTTCCAAATTAAAATGAAATCTTCAGCTTTTCCGCAGTTCTCTATGATGCTTTCCTGCAGGGGAAAAATGCTTTGACATCTGTCAGCCAAAATCTGCAGCAGTGAGAGATGTTTGTATTTCCAGTGCACACAGCAACACATCTCTCTGCTACTGCAAAGACTGCGTATATTAATTTTATTTTATATTTATTTTAATATCTAGTAAGTGTAAAAAAACCTTTAAACCGTGCAATTTGAACATGGTTTGTTCTAGATAAAAATCCGCAACTTTCACCAATATAAGGTCACAGAAGGGCAAGTCCACAGCATGTGTAATAAACAGACTTTATGCACTTTACATCTTTGTCTGTATATAGAAATTTTGCAAATAGTGTAACATTCCCATGAGAGGAGTAACATATGACTTATGTAACACACTGGTGAACACAGGCTTATGAATGACAGTCTTGCAAAATTCTATTCATCACAAGAAGTAGGGTTTTTTTGGATGGGTGAATGAAATATTGTTAGTTTTGTCTTTATAAAAGTCACCTTAGACAAGTGGATGTTATGCCACAGTTGAGGAACTGCCATTACACTTTTGAAGGCTGGTCTAGAGTTAATGGCAGGGTTTTGGTTTAAGGTGCTAGTTTTTTTCTAGGAGCAGTTGGTCCATTCTATTCTGTTTCTAGATCATCCACCCACTCATTAATTTAATTTTTCCTTGCCAGAGACAGTGCAAATCAAATATATGGTAAACAAATATAAAATAATATTTGTATCAACATATTTATTTCCTAAGATATAAAATTTAATGCAACTCCTGTTCAGTCACTGTTGGCATTGCTTTTTTGCCTCGTCTACACTGAGGATCTTTAGTAATGCTCCCACCATTGGTCTAGCATCAGTGTAGCTAGCATTGTGTAGCTAGCACAGTGTTAGCAGTGTTGTGGGTACAAGTGTAGATTAACTGCAGGTGTTCTCACTCACTGCACAGTCTAATCTTGACTCTGCTCTAACACCAGTGCTTCCATCTTGCTAGTACTAGTGGAGCTGCCATACCAAGAACTGAAGAATTCCTAAAACTTCTTAGCGTAGACATAATCTTAGAGTGTTTCTAGAAGTACACTTCAGACAGGTTAGAAACTGCCACAGAAGCATGACAGCAACACCAAATCATGTATCTAAAATATTTAAAAAAAGACTTTAACAAAGAGCTGAACTTGAGACACTATTAGAAATACTCATTCTATCTGCTGATTGTATTATTTAAATATTCTTCTGTGTTCATTAAATATTCTTCTGTGTGTTCATTAAATATAAAATGTATATAAATAATATATGACTGTCAGTAGCATCCTTAATTTTAACTCGTTTCATTTGGCAAAAACTGAGAGGCAGTGTAGATCTTTCCTTATAAGCAGACTTTAACAATATGGGCCTGATTCTCCATTCACTTGCACTAGGATAAATCAGGCGTACTTCCACTGAAAATCAGAATAAGTAAAAGGAGAAATCAGGCCTATATTACCGCTGCACAAAAATATTTACAGATACTCCCATACTTATCTCATATCATTGAGAAACACATTTTCCTCAGTGATATGTCACAACATTCAAGTGTTGGAGGAACCTAAAATACAAGGCCATACAAGCTATAAGCAATGATGAGATGGCAACACAACAAAAAAGTCTTACCATCAGCCCAAGCCTTTCTCTTATAGATGTCCTCTACTATATCAGAAATCTTCTTAATGTTCTCTTGAATTTTTTTTTGCACCACATTGGAATGTTCTTTAAATATCAAGTGACTTGTGAGCCAGGTATTTTGTTCAATTGTGTCCACTACATCTAAACCTTCACGTAATTTTGGATCCACATTTCTTTTGAAAAATTCAAAATAATTCTGGTAGGTAGTGTATTTATTTCTATGCTCATCCAGGTATATGTGCTTCACATAAGTCTCACTTGCCACAACAGTTTCACTCCTTTTCATGCTCTCCTTTTCTCCTTGATCAGTCTCTCTTGGTGTCACAGCTTCAGAAGTTTCTCTCTCAAAGTCTTCTGTCTGGTTAAAGTAGTTTTCAGGACCCTGAATAAATTTGACTCCACAGAGGTCACATTGTGTTCGGTCAGTATCTGCTTTTTTAAAGATCCCTGATACAAATTCTTTCATTTCCATCCCACTGGGATCTGCTTTTGAACATGAGTTCCTCTTCCATTTTATGCAATAATAGGCTAAAAGAAACAAACGCCACAATTTCCGCTTAGCATGAGCTTTCTGCTGTTGTTTCTGCTGCTTTATGGATGCTATGGCTGTTAGGGGATCCTCTCTCTCTTCCACATACAGATCCCTTTCGAGTTCTATTTCTGGTTCCTCAAAATATTCCAAAGGATCCAAATATGACTCAAATCTGTCTAGGTTTACTTGCTCATAAAAGATGCCCCGTATACTTGCTCCTTTGGCATACATAGTGTCCCACTTCCAGTGGCAGTCAGCTAAGTACTCCTCATCTCGTTCAATTAGCAGCTCCTGCAGGCCTTCCGCTATTGTCCTCACATTTACAGCATCATTCACTCGTTCCACAATTTTAACCAATCTTTCAGGCACTCTGGATGGATAATCTTTTTTCATATTCATCAACTTTGCCTTGATTTCAGGAAAGTGTTCATGTAAAAGGGATTTACATCTAGGACTAAGCACTTGATTGGCATTCACTAACATCACTAAGCATAGCACCATTGTACGCTCTGCTTCCCCTGACGTAATGCAATCGGTGTCCCCGAAAGCATCAAGAAGAACATTGAAATTACTGTTTTTAGCGCCGCACAAAACTTTTGCAACATAAAGGAGATGAAATTTGAACTCCTTCACAGCCTCATTTGTGTCCTTTGGTTTGTACTCCTGTATAATGGAAAAGATGTCTCTAATCTCTTTCTTCTGGTCTTTTTTTCTGAACAAAAACTCCCAATAATGAAAGAGAGCGATGTAACTTTTAGGAAGACACAGAGTAATGTTCTTGCAGAGGCGCATCAGGACAGCACAACAGAGAATATACTGGAATTCCAGCAACATCACTGTATTTCCTATGCTAGGAATCAGAGGTTCAATGCATTTCTTCACCAAGACATTCATAAAACGGAAAAACATCCACTTACAGTCTTCTGGGTTTCTGTAAACATAGAGCTGCTCTAGAGAATTTTCAAGAAGTCGAATGAAACACAAGTGTGTGTTCTCTGCATTTCCAGAATATTTATCAGGTGTCAACATGCCATATCTGCCATCTACCCCTTTGGGTCTTCCTCCTCTGCCTCTATTCTCCTCTACATATTTTTTAGCCTCTAATAACTTCAGTTCTTTGTTATAATCATCTTCCTCCTTAACAAGGAGTTTCTCAAATTCTTCAGGATAACTGGAAGACAAGATGAAAACTTGCATTGCCCTGAGCCACAAGTCAGTTGATTCTCTTCTATTTATGGCATTTTCACTTTTAAACTGAAATATGATGGACTCGTTCAGCACCATCCTACAGGGTTTAGAAAACTGACTGAGTCCCAAGATATCTTTGCATGCCTTTGGGTTTTCAGACACCACTCTCAGATGAAAATGTTTAGGGAAAACAAAATCTAATAGAGATTTGCATAATGCATACTTATCCGCAGTCAAAATTTCATCAATGTCATTAAATTCATGCAACAGCTCTTTTGGGAATATTCTCTTGGCTTGTAACAACAGTCCATTTATTGCTGCCAGATGTATTTTACACTGAAGTATAGATTTTGCCTCATGGCGCAACAGAGGTCTATGGAAATCTTTACAGGTTTTATCCTCACACTTCAAGCCAGCAATGAACTTCATGCAAATATCAGGATAACTCTGCTCAAGTATACTGCATGTAATTGAACATAGCCTGCCTAAAAAGTGCTTATTCAGTGCAGACTTTACCTCTTCCATGCCTACAAAGAAGGGATCTTTAGCTTTCTTCTCTTTCAGACTAGGATTATCGGGCAAGAATTGAAGAATATGTCCAGCTTCATTTTGAGACACCTGGCAAACACTGCCATCTATTGGCAAAATCCCAAAATAATCAAAACATGACCTGACCATTTCTTTCTCAGCATTGGTGGTTGCTTTTCGGAGAGCTCTGACCAGATTTAGAAGGGCCTCTAAACCACAAGGTGCCAGAACAAAGATGTCCTGGCTTTTTGGTTCACAATGGCTTGATTCAAAGAGCGCTTCCACCACACCAGCATAATGATTCAAAGGCGAGAATTTGTAGAAGGCCTCTTCGAGTTTTCTAAAATCTTTCTTTAGAACTCCCTGCAGAAAAGTTGCCTCAGCGATGCTGGATTTTTGATTTGTTTGCTTACAAAGCTCTAAGGCTTCTTCCAGGATGGTGTCTCTGTTTTCCAATTCTGAACAGCCAGTTACGCTAAAACGGATAGCAGCAAGCAGACATGATGCTCGAAATTCCTTTCTGGTAGTGAGCTTGGCTGCTTCCAACACAAACCCATGCTGTTTCATCAGCATAGCAGCCTCTTCCTCTCGACCCTCCCTCTTCAACAGGTCTGCTGCTTGGGCCAAGCATTTGCGTGATTTCAAGAATACAAGCTGGTCCTCAGTGTCAAGTCTGGACAGGACTGCCATCATTTCCTTGGTTTTGTTTTCACGCAAGTATTTTGCAGCTGCTTCCAAACAAAACTGGTTAACAGAGTATGAGAGTTTGGAAACTGGTTGTCTTTTCATCCTTAGTATCTCTTCATATCTGGAATAAAGATACATCAATGTCACATTACTACCATATATGAATAAAACAGACACAATCTAGCATTTTTTAAAAGACCACACAATCTCCAGCAAGGTAATAACGCTGTGCTAGTCAGGTCTTCTCCCAACGCACTTCAAATGTTGTGCATAATGATGAGAGGTCTCAGAGACGTGAAAAATTATCCCACTACTTTAAAAGATCTACAAATCATTTCATTACAATTTAAAGCTGCCTGAATTAAAACCACTAAAATTTCAATCAGGAATCAGATTAGAAGCCCAGAACATCGGTGGGTCTTGCTACAAACTGCTTTAAAATGATGATGAAAGTGAGATTAAAGTCATTAAAAACACAGCAGTATGAATTCCTGTTAAAATACCTGATACTTATGAATCTGCTACATGAACAGTCAGAATTTTGAGACTAAGACCCTCACATTATCAAATATCATTCTTCAGGGTCAAACTTGGTAAATCCAAACAAAAGCTTACATCAATCACTGATCACTTTATGATTAACAGAATACATGTGCACCGTAGTACTGTATATAATATAAATCTTTCTCCCATTTGTTGCTTCTGAGTGGCAGATCAAGATACCTTTTTCAACATTAGTTCTGATATTCAGCTAATGGTTAATTATTGTTATATGATGTCAATAAATTAGTAAACTTGTTTCATAGCCAAACTTCAACCTTGCAATAGTCACCTCACCCACTCACCGAGGGCAAAGTAATGTTTTTTGACAGGTGAGTAAGTCATCATTAGCTTTTCATTATCATTTTTTTCATGGTAACAGTGAAGGAGTAGATTTTGTGCCTGGGATGGTAAATTTGCATAAATGATTTTGCAAGGTTGATTTAAAATAACACATTAGATGTTAAAAATAATTTTAAGACTTCCAATTTTGAATCAAACTATTTCTATACATTTGGTAAATGCTATTCTTTAAAAAAACCCAAAAAACTTCCCAAGTACAGTGGTAATAAGTGTTATTGTCCAAATTACTACATTATATACCATAAGATTTCATGCTATGTCATACAGAATATGAACATTAACTATGCTGTTTGAGGAACATACATACTTTACGATGAAGTTTTAAATTGTTGAATTAAAACTGTGGAAGCTCCTTCACTGGAGGACTTCAAAAGTAGGCTGGATAACATCTATTTTGGATGATTTAGACACAACAAATTCTGCATCTTCGTAGGGGGCTAAACTAGATGGCCCTTAAGGTCCCTTCTAACCCTATGGTTCTAGGTGGGACAGGCAGCACTGCGTATTATTAAGGTCCATCACTAGCACTTTTTAGATGGGATGTTTCTCTAAAAGATATGCTCTACTAACTATTTTGGAGGAGTTCCATGGCCTGTGTTATACAGGAGATCAGACGAAGTAATCTCAATAGTACTTTCTGGCCTTGCTATCTATATATCCATGAAGGTTGCCCAATACTTCCCATCGTAAGACCCTGTTTTCAGTTGCTCATAATTCTGCCAAACTTTAATCATTTGGGCCGAAACTTTTAACGCTGGGTATCTGATTCAGGTTGAATTTTATTTGAAAATTTCAGCCAAAAAGGTTCAGTCATTTCCAAGAGCAAAGCTAGGGAAAAATAATATGTTTTGTCTATGTTAAAACATCCCGGAAAACATTTTTTTTTTAAAAAAAAGGTCTAGTGTCCCCACCATCAGTGTTCCCTCTAATTTTTTATATACATGTGCAGAATGAATTTTGTTATGTGTACCAATATGGAGGTGATGTGTGGCAGAGGTGGGGCCGAGGGGTTCAGAGTGTGGGAGGAGGCTCAGGGCTGGGGCAGAGGGTTAGGGTGCGGGGGCTCCAGCTGGGGTTGAAGGCTCTGGGGTGGGGCTGGGGATGGGTGTGGGTGGGGGTGAGGGCTCTGGGGTGCAGGCTGCCGCGGGGCTGCAGCAGGGAGAGAGGACTCCTCCCAGTCCTCTTTCACCGCAGCACCTAGAGGCCAGGACAGAGGCATCTCTCCCAGGCCACAGCAGCTCCGGCAGGGTCTGGGCTGGTGCCTCTCCCCGGCTGCAGCAGCTCTGGCTGGGCCGGGTTGGGGGGAAGGGCCCCTCTCCCTGGCTGCAGCAGGTCTGGCCTGGGCCAAGCTGGGGGAGGGGTGCCAGGCATGGCAGCTCCAGCTGGGCGGGCCGCCTCTCCCCACCTGCGTGACCCTTGATAGCCCACTGTGCAGCTATGCAGCTTAGAGGGAACTTAGCCCACCATATTTTTGAGCAGTGACTTAATTTGGCAGAGATGAGAATTTTGCTGTCCCTGTGAAAATCCGTTAAATTTGGCCAAGATATGAACCTGTTGTGAAAAAAGTTATAAACCAAGTTATGAAAAACTGCAGTTCACACATGCATAGACGATTTCTTCAAGTTTAGCAGCTAAATTCCTCAAAGATTCTGTCCAGGTTGGGCATGCTCCTGCCCAGGGATGAGCAGGAGTTTCCCTACAATTGCAGCCCTTGGCTGTGTCAGCCTGGGACTGGGCATCTGAACTGACAGCAGATAACCTGTCTTCCCTGAGCTCTCAATAACTCCTCCTGCTGGGCTCAGGCAACACAGAAGAGAAAACTGCCTTATCCAGATGCACAAGGAATAAGAGCAGGACCTGCTGAGGAGAGGGTGGTAGGGACAAGGACCCAGGTAAAGGGGAGAGACTGGTCTAGAGGTTGGGAGATGAGGGGAGAAGAATCATAGAAGATTAGGGTTGGAAGGGACCTCAGGAGGTCATCTAGTCCAACTCCTTGCTCAAAGCAGGACCAATCCCCAGACAGATTTTAACTCTAGTTCCCTAAATGCCTCCCTCAAGGATTGAACTCACAACCCTGGGTTTAGCAGGTCAATGCTCAAATCACTGAGCTATCCCTCCCCCCTGGGAGTCATGATGTATGAGGTGGGGGGAGGGGCTGTGACAGGTTGGGCAAAGAGACTGGGACTGGGAAGAGAAATGGTAAAAAGGACTGGGAGCCAGCAGGTGTGTGTGGGGGGGGAGAGAGACTGAAATCAAATAAGGAGCCCAGGGGAAGTGAGGGAGAACACTGGGACTGGCTGAGGAAAGAGACTGGAATTGAGAACCAGTGGGGTGAGGAGAGATGAAGGGGAGTCAGATCTGTTGAGGAGCCGGGGAAAGAGGTGGGATCCTGAGTCAAAAACAAGGAGATCACAGAGAGTTTGGGAGTGGGAGCCAGTGGGAATAAGTAACTAGAGGCCAAGCTGGTGGAGAGAGACAGACTGGATGAGAAAGGAGAACTGGGACTGGATGGGCAAGGAGACTGGGCGTTGAGGGGAGGCTGGGACTGGTAATTTGAAGGGGTGAGACCAAAACTTGCTCAGCAAGGAGACAGGGACATGAGAAGCCTGAGTGACGGCGACTGGGCATGGCTAAATGAGAAGAATGGGACTGGGATGACAGGCAGGGGTGGGGAAAAGAAAAGACTGTGACAAGGATAGGTTAGAGGGATGGGACGGAAAGGTCTGTGCCAAGTAGAGCACACTCCCCTCCAGAGCCTTCATGCATCTCACCATTCCTCTGCTATCCGCAAAGTGCTCCATTTCTCTCTTGTCTTTATAGAGGACGACAATCTCCTGTTGCTATCAGTTACTCCATTAGTTCAACTGACAGAAGTCTGTGTGGTGGCTCTAAAACTCCTAGGTGGTATCAATATGATGCCACATGATGGAATTTGTTTTTTCGGTTTGCTTTAAAAAAAAGCCTAGAAAACTGCACACAAAAACCTATGTTAAAATAATGTCATCAATGTTGCAAAGTCAAGCACTAAAAGTTAGGAAAAGCAAGAATTAAGGTTGCCTGTGCAAGCTTAATTTGGTGCGCCCTTATGCATATGCAGTCTTTAATAACACGTCTGTACGCTATATTTTCCACAAGACCCCTATGTCATTCGGTGCACAGTCCTGCTCTGGGAATTAATCAGAGTAGCATAGAAGGAGGCTGCTGTCTTCAGGAAGCCTGATTCAGATCTTGTAAAGCTGGAATGTGTGTAGTGAATGACGCAAGAGACTGCAGGAAGAAAAAGAATGATCTCACAGTTGAATGCTACCCTGGAGAATCGGATTTTTTCCCTGCCTCAGCTAAACTGTTTATACATGATGCTAGCAAATCACTTAAACCAAACTTCAGAGGTGGTAGCTAGTTGTGCGCTCCTCATTTTCTGGATGCCTGACTTGTGACCCTGGGGTCTGACTTGTAGAAGTGCTGAAGAGAACTCACAGCTGCAACTGAAGTCTTTGGGAGTCGAGCTTTGAACATATGAAGTGCTATAAAATGATAAATACTCTGAAAAATAAAGGTTCCAATCATCTCAGATTTGGAACTCAATATGAATGGATGCTTTTGACCTTAAGCTCTGTGCCTCAGTTTCCCATGTGTAAAATGGGGAAAATACCACTTCCTGATCTCAGAGGAATGTTGTGAAGCTAAATCCCATAATATTTCTGAAGCATTTAGACACTTAAAGAGATGAGCGGCATAAAAAAAATCCCATGAAGAAATTAATAATTCTGTCTTCAGAGCAGAGTTTGAATTGTGTGCAGTAAAAAAGGCCTGAACATTGAGGAGAAAACAAAATATTGGATTTTCTCATTAAGACTACATCTACACAGGGATAAAAAACCTGCAGCTGGCCTGATCAGATGACTTGGGCTCACAGGGCTCGCTCTCACCGGGGCTGAAAATTTGCTGTACAGACATTCAGGCTCAGGCTGCAGCCGAAATTTTGGGACCCTGCAAGGGTGGAGGTCTTTTATCCCTGTGTAAACATACCCTTTGTGAGCAATCATAAACACATATCCATAAGGAGACCAAATTAAGGGTAATGAATCTGTTATTATCTTGAATCTTTCTGTGATATCTACCTTAAGGATCTAGTTGCGGAGACCAGCCCAGACAGAGAACTGAAGATTTGACATGGCTGACATGAAATAAATCCTGGGAAAAAAATCAAGTTCTCTATCACAGTTCAAGCTTGCAGGAGTTCTCATAAACCAAATGAATTTGATCTTGGTGCAAAAGGAATGTCACCAACTAAAACCCTTGTCAAAATCAGTGGAGAACCTACTTTAACATGCTCAAGCAGCACAAGGAAGAAAAGAGATTTTTTTCCTCTGCAGCATCCTCTTTATGAACATACCTTTCCACTAAAATAGCTGCTTCCTCATACAGTTCCTCATGGCAACACATCTTAAGCGCAAGATCAAACTCCTGGATTTGTTCATAACATCTGGATGCATCTCGGTAGCACTGGCTTCTTTTATAGAAATACGCAGCATCTTTTATCTGCACCATAATAACTCTTATTAATATTGCAGTCTTCTAAATATTTGAACAATACCAACAGAAAAACTATATTTTTATCCATACAATGGAGACAGAAATGGATGCAGCCAGTTCCTATGACCTTCTATTGATAACCATTCCCATCCACATAATATTGTTAAAATAGATTTATGTTTGTAAAGATAAATGTATTAATTAAAAATATCATTAGAATGATGAATTGTTTTAAAAACTGAAACATTTTAAAGTCAAGAAATTGGAAAGTAAGGTAAAAAATATATGCCAGGATTGGATTTTCAAAAGTGCTCTGCATTGGCTGAACTCTGTGGTGGGCAACCTGCGGCCCATCAGGATAATCTGATTACACGCTGCGAGACATTTTGCTGATGTTGACCGTCTGCAGGCACCGTCCCCAGCAGCTCCCAGTGGCCGCAGTTTGCTGTTCCCAACCAATGGGAGCTGCGGGTGGCTGTGCCTGCAGACAGTCAACGTCAGCAAAACATTTCACAGCCCGCAAATCAGATTATCCTGATGGGCTGCAGGTTGCCCACAACTGGCCTAACTGCTCCTACAGAAGTCAAGAGGAATTTTATCATTGACTGCAATGGGAGCAAAGTTAGGCTAATGCTGAAAATTCTTTTTTTGAATTACAATGTTATTTTATTTTATTTTTTTTAATTACTGAGATATCAGAGATGCAATCTGGTTTTTTCTGAGGGTGCATTATTCCAATCACACAATTTCAGTGGTTTCTGCACTTTTTCAGCAAATGGCTGATGATAGAGTTCACAGGCAATGGTTTAAACTGTAAAATTATAGTAATTTGTATAACTCTACATTATTAATAGATTGTTATTCATGTTAGACCAGTTCAGGCACAAATTGTCTACTTGGCACATAAATTGCTGAAGCCAGCAACACCTGAATGGTTATATCAAGTAATAATTTCAGTCTTAGTCAACTATCAAACAAAAATAAATTTTTCTCCTTCCCCTGCCCACTTGATTGTATGGAGACAAAGGTTTCCAAGTTAGAAACATTAGCATCGCCAAAGCAAGAATGACAACTCTTTGACGTTGTGGGGAATGGTAAAGAAACCTCATCTATTAATGCAAACTCCCTGCTATTGCCTCTTCCCTCCTCTTATTTCTGTTCTGTGATGTATGTTGCTCTTGGACATATGATTCACCTGAAAAAACACTGTATTTTACTTATGACTCTACCAGTATGCCATGGAAGAACATTTATCTAATCTCACCAATACTAATATGAGCTAATGAATACAAATTTTAAAGCGTTGTGTCTAGGACCATGATGTTTAAAATCCCTAAACAGATCAAAAATCTGATAATAAGACAGACTCCATTAAACGCTAGGTGGGGGAAGGGGAAGAGGATTTTAGTACCTTGCCTAATTTTTCACATAGTGCTGCACAAAGCTGAAATTCTTTTGCGTAAATCAGACATTTCAGGGATAGTTTTGGTTCTCCACATTCCAAATAGGTCTTAGCCAGGTACATATAGTCCATCTGTTTTTCCCTATTTAAAACAAAACACAAAAAAGATCACATATGCACAACCAATCCAATTTAACATTATTTTTTACAAGTCTGGTATACCAGCAGTTCCAGCAACAAGAACATGTTGTTCCCTATATTTTCCAAGAAATACTACTAACAAAATGAGCTCAAACTAGCTATGGGAATAAAGGGAAACAAGAAGACTTTTTATCAATACATTAGAAGCAAGAGGAAGACCAAGGACAGGGTAGGCCCACTGCTCAGTGAGGAGGGAGAAACAGTAACAGGAAACTTGGAAATGGCAGAGACGCTTAATGACTTCTTTGTTTCAGTCTTCACTGAGAAGTCTGAAGGAATGTCTAACAAAGTGAATGCTTATGGGAAGAGGGTAGGTTTAGAAGATAAAATAAAAAAAGAGCAAGTTAAAAATCACTTAGAAAAGTTAGATGCCTGCAAGTCACCAGGGCCTGATGAAATGTATCCTAGAATACTCAAGGAGTTAATAGAGGAGGTATCTGAGCCTCTAGCTATTATCTTTGGAAAGTCATGGGAGATGGGAGAGATTCCAAAAGACAGGAAAAGGGCAAATATAGTGCCCATTGATAAAAAGGGAAATAAAAACAACCCAGGAAACTACAGACCAGTTAGTTTAACTTCTGTTTCAGGGAAGATAATGGAGCAAGTAATTAAAAAAATCATCTGCAAACACTTGGAAGATGGTAGGGTGATAGGGAATAGCCAGCATGGATTTGTAAAAAACAAATCGTGTCAAACCAATCTGAAAGCTTTCTTTGATAGGATAACGAGTCTTGTGGATAAGGGAGAAGCGGTGGATGTGGTATACCTAAACTTTGGTAAGGCATTTGATATGGTCTCGCATGATATCCTTATCGATAAACTAGGCAAATACAATTTAGATGGGGCTACGATAAGGTAGGTGCATAACTGGCTGGATAACTGTACTCAGAGTAGTTATTAATGGCTCCCAATCCTGCTGGAAAGGTATAACAAGTGGGGTTCCGCAGGGGTCTGTTTTGGGACCGGCTCTGTCCAATATCTTCATCAACGACTTAGATGTTGGCATAGAAAGTACGCTTATTAAGTGTGCAGACGATACCAAACTGGGAGGGATTGCAACTGCTTTGGAGGACAGGGTCAAAATTCAAAATGATCTGGACAAATTGGAGAAATGGTCTGAGGTAAACAGGATGAAGTTCAATAAAGACAAATGCAAAGTGCTCCACTTAGGAAGGAACAATCAGTTTCACACGTACAGAATGGGAAAAGACTGTCTAGGAAGGAGTATGGCAGAAAGATCTAGGGGTCATAGTGGACCACAAGCTAAATATGAGTCAACAGTGTGATACTGTTGCAAAAAAAGCAAACGTGATTCTGGGATGCATTAACAGTTGTGTTGTAAACAAGACACGAGAAGTCATTCTTCCGCTCTACTCTGAGCTGGTTAGGCCTCAACTGGAGTAGTGTGTCCAGTTCTAGGCACCGCATTTCAAGAAAGATGTGGAGAAATTGGAGAGGGTCCAGAGAAGAGCAACAAGAATGATTAAAGGTCTTGAGAACATGAACTATGAAGGAACGCTGAAAGAATTGGGTTTATTTAGTTTGGAAAAGAGAAGACTGAGAGGGGACATGATAGCAGTTTTCAGGTATCTCAAAGGACGTCATCAGGCTTATTCACCTTCGCCTCTAATGATAGAACAAGAAGCAATGGGCTTTAACTGCAGCAAGGGAGATTTAGGTTGGACATTAGGAAAAAGTTCCGAACTGTCAGGGTAGTTAAACACTGGAATAAATTGCCTAGGGAGGTTGTGGAATCTCCATCTCTGGAGATATTTAAGAGTAGGTTAGATAAATGTCTATCAGGGATGGTCTAGACAGTATTTGATGACCTCTCGAGGTCCCTTCCAGTCCTAGAGTCTATGAATCTATAATAAATTCAGTTATATTTCAGCACTTACTTGGGGCTGCTTTTCTTTGATTGCACATTAAGTACAGCATCATGCGCTAAGGCCAGTTTTTCCTTCTCAATTGCTCCTCCTTTTTGGTAACATTTGGCTGCCACCTGAAATTAGATAAATGATATGCACATATATGCATGTATGCATTCCTTCATGTGTCCCTTAAAGCTTATCACACTTTCATATAATTTTCTTGGTGAACCAACCTGTTTGCCTAAAAAAAGGTGTTATATTTCATTTTATGGTGACATCAAGGGAAACATTAACATCAGCAAAACACCTGGAGGAAGGGGAAGGACAGCGGTTGGGTACATTTTTAATACGAAGACAAGCTTCAAAATAAGTTCACACACAATTTTAACTAAGAATGTTTTTACAGTTAACCTGAAAGCAGGGAAAGCTGCATTCTGGGTGGACTGGAAACACAAACAACACATTTCTACTATATCAGACTCTAAAGGTTTAATTGATATGTCAGAGGGAACTAACCCCATTAGCGGAAGTCAGTAAACCCTTCCTTGCATATGTCCCTGCATCATCATGGGCCCTGGGCTAAAGTCAGATGTTCAGTATTCACAACCATATACTTAAAAAATATTCAAACACATGCAGTAACGGATTTTTCAAAATATACACAGGCAATATGCACTACTTGATATTAGAAGCTGGTTCTCCAACATTTAAATTATGCACAAAGCAATTCACAGAAAGTTAGGGAGGTGTTGCCTAAAAAGCATTTATTCAGTTAGATCACTATAGGATGAAAAAAGATCTGTTCAACATAGAGCAAAATCACAAAACATGGACTATTTGTTTACAAACAAGGTTAATATATCAGTACTGTCCTATGACAACAGGGGAGTTTGAGAGGGAGATCCCCTGCTGAAGAAGGAGCGAGCACTAATTCTTGGCATGACTGGGCAAACTTGTCTATCTGGTTTTTCTTTCAGTTTGCTTAAAATTTACAGTGCTGGTCTGTCGGTAACTGTGTCAGAGTGTGGGCCAGAGGCCTGCTAGCTGAGTGGCCACTAGCAAGGCTCTAGCCTTCTGTCCTTTGAGCCGTGATCATCCTTGTGATCACCATTCTCATTTGTTAATGAGGGGAAAAGGCTGACTTAGGGGAGAAGGGCTTAAAAGCCAGATGCTAGTGATCACGGGAAGCTAGCCAACAGAGGGCAGCAAACAGAAGAGTGTGAGAGGGAGCTTCTAGGGAGGAAGAAAGAATCAAATCAGCATGGCTCCGAAAGGCTGCATCGCCAATGTTTCTGGCTCCTCCACCTGCACCTGTGTCCAGACAGAGAACCCAACCATGGATCTCTACCCAGGTCTTGGTATGGATTTGCAGAGACCTTGACCTGCATTTCCCCTCACAGAAAGCCAGGCTGGGAAGACCATTCAGTGCGAAAGGTGTCTACTAGTAGAATCTCCCAGGAAGCACATGGGAGAGCTACAGGAGGAGGTGGCTAGGCTGAGGAGCATGTGTGCACAGGAGAAAGACCTCCAAGGTGAAGGAAGCAACTGGCTGGAGAGGACTGCAGTACTATCAGGAAAGGAGGAACCTGGCTGCTGGTTACTTCTGGCAGCAGCAGTGCTCCACCCCTGCTCCCAACCTACTGTCCATAGAGATTTTAAAAAATGGTATGCTGCCCTGGCAACAAGGGATCCAGAATCTCCCCCAGGCCATTGGGGGAGGAGGAGAAGCCATGTATTTCCAAGGCTGAGAGTATCATGACCACCACTCCCAAAAGGAAACAGAGGGTGGTTGTGGCTGGTGATTCCCTTCAAAGGAGGACGGAGGCATCAAACTACCTGTACCTGTCAATAATAGGAGGACAGAGTGAGGGCAGTGGTTTCAGCAGATGTTACTGAGCATGCTTAGTCCATGTGAGCATGTTCACTACAAGCCGACTACAGGGGGAGGGGAGTGACTCTGCGTGCCCCTCCACACACCACCTCTAGGAGGCATCCACCTGTTGGCCTGACCTAGCATCCTGGGAGGTATACTGTCCATAGAGTGCCTCACCTGGAGATGCTTCTCAAAAGGGGGAGTGAATTATAAAAAGAAAAAGGTAATCAACCCAAGGCACCCCACCTCCTCACTCTCTCTCTGTCCATCAATTCGCTGCATTAGAGGGAACAAAGGAAGCAGACATTCAATAGAAGAAGTTTGGCCAGTGAGACCACTGAGAGCATGTGGGGAGAAAAAACAAACTATGTTAAATTCAATGTAAAGTTAAGCATTAGTTCCGCATTATCTTCATTTTTCTTGTAACTAGTTCTGACTTATGTCTCAATACTTGTAGTCACTTAAAATCCCTCTCTATGTAGTTAATAATCCTGTTTTGTTGTTTTATCTAATTCAGTTTGTTTGAATTGAAGTGTTTGGGAAACTCCATTTGGGGTAACAAGGTTTGGTGCATATCATTTCTATTAATTAAATGATGGACTTTATGTAAGCTTGTATTGTCTAGGAGAGGGCTGGGCAGTACAGGACATACCTTTCTGAGAGGAAATCTGTGACTAGGAGTGTGCTGGGGCAATCCTGCAGTATAATTGAGGCTGATAAGAGCTTAGGTGTGACTGGCAGGCTGCAGGTGCACACAGACATAGCTGGGAGTGATTTGCATACAGGAGGCTGTTTTGGAGCAGTCCAAACTGGAAGCCACAGCAGCAAAGCAGTGTAAAGAGCATCTGAGGTTAAAGGGCAGGGGTGACAGCTACTCACTAGTCTGGACTGTACCCTGGGTATGTCACAGTGATATAGCTTAACTTTTGTAAGGCTTTTAATACAGTCTCACATGACCTTCTCAAACAACCTAGAAAAATATGGCCTAGATGAACCTACTAAAAAGTGGGTGCACAACTGGTTGGAAAAGTGTAATCAGAATGTAGTTGTCAATGGTTCACAACTGAGCTGGAAGGGCATATTTAGTGGGGTCCCACAGGAATCTGTCCTGGGGCCAGTTCTATTCAATATGTTCATAAATGATTTGGATAACGGCATAGAGAGTTCACTTAAAAAGTTTGAGGATGATACCAAGCTGGTGGGGGTAGCAAGTGCTTTGGAGGATAGGATTAGAATTCAAAATGATCTTGACAACCTGGAGAAATGGTCCGAAATAAATAGGATGAAATTCAATAAAGATAAATGCAAAGTACTACACTTAGGAAGGAATAATCAATTGCACAAAAACCAAATGGGAATACTGCAGAACAGGACCTGGAGAGTTACAGTGGACCACAAACCAAATAAGTCAACAATGCAAAAAAGGAAACATCATTGGGGGATGTATTAGCAGGAGTGTTGTGAGCAAGACAGGAGAAGTAATTCTTCCACTCTACTCAGCACTGATAAGTAAGGCTTTGATGGGTATTTTTAGTAAAAACCACAGACAGGTCATGGGCAATAAACAAAAACTCATGGAAGCCCACAACCTGTCCATGACTTTTACTAAAAATACCCAGGGGCTACGGGAGATACACAGAGCATTGCCAGGGCTTGCAGCTGCTCCAGCCCCGCCGCTGCTCCTGAAGGGGCTGACCGAACCCCAGCTGCTGCTCCTGCCCTGGGAACGTGAGTGGCAGCCCCCGGGCTGGCTTCCTGTCAGCTATTCTGCGGCCCCTGGGCTGGCTGCTGGTCAGCTGTTTTTACAGCCACTGCTCCAGTAGCCCCTGGGCTGAGAGCTGCTCCAGTCCTGTCCCAGATGTAGTCAGGGAGGTCCCAGAAAGTCAGGGAATCTGTGACTTCCGTGATAGAATTGCAGTCTTACTGATAAGGCTCAACTAGAGTTACTATGTCCAGTTCTGGGAACCACTTCAAGAAGGATATGGAAAAAGTCCAGAGGAGAGCAACAAAAATTATTAAAGGTCTATGACCTATGAGGAAAGGCTGAAAAAAAACCCCTTGTTTGTTTAGTCTGGAGAAAGAAAACTGGGGAGACATGATAAAGGTCTAAGTACATAAAAGTCTGTTATAAAGAGGAGGGTGACAAATTGTTCTCCTTAACCACTAAGGACAGAACAAGAAGCAATGGGCTTAAATTGCAGCAAGGATGATAGGAAGTCTTTCCTAATATCTAACCTAACTGTAAGTGCAGTTGAGCACTGGGATAAATTACCTAGGGAGGCTGTGGAATCTCCGTCATTGGAGGTGTTTAAGAACAGGTTAGACAACCCCCTGTCCAGCATGGTCTAGAGATAATACCTAGTCCTGACTCAGTGCCGGCAACTGGACTAGATGACCTATTGAGTCTCTTCCAGGCTTACATTTCTATGATTCTATCATACTGTAGCATCAGAGCGACAGAGAAAAAACATGTTTTGCCAGCATGTTAGTGAGTTTTACTTTATAGTCACTCTGGAATAGCATGTCTGTCTTATTCCACCAATACATTTGTTTTTTGTCATGTTCCATTCTGAGATGCAACATCACTTACAGTACAAAGCAAACCACTTTTGGCATTCAAAAATCCTTTAAGTGATTTTTTTTTATAATAACGATAAGCAGAGAACAGGCTTATAAAAAAAGGAGTATAACAGCTAAAATCACATGGGTACATGCTTGTAGTGTTTTGTTATAGGTTACAAAACTACATATTACTGATCCAAATACTTCTCAAATATGCACTATACTAAAACATGCATTTCTTTTTTTTCCAGTAGTTTACTGTAAATTAAAAAAATAATTCATTGCCCAAAGATTCATAAGACACGTTAAGAGTAGGGCCAAAATATGAAGGGAGTATGGTGCATTAAAAACAAAAAACAATTTGTGTACAAAAATTGAATTAGATTTCTGTTTTTCTTGCAAGAGGGAAAGGCAGAGTTGAAGACATTTTCTGTTAGTTAATCCTAGTTACTATTTGGGTAAGTCCTACACATCACTGTAGGAGCTCCAAGGATCTCTGTAACACGGTTGACACTCATGTCTCCCAGGTGCCTCCTTTCTGGTAGGGTGTGAGCCTGCTTTTCTCTCTGTTCTGACAATGGGGTGGCATTCACTTCTTGTAGGTGCCCCTCCCTTCCCCTCAGCCAACGGTTGTTCAGCGGGTTTTCAGTGACTCTACGCTCTGGCTGAGTGTCACACACTCTCCCACATCCAGGATATACGTCTCTAGTTCTTTCTCATGGTTCTGGTATGGAGCCGTAGCACCACAGCTGCTTTCCTGGAGGCACTGCCTTCTTTAGCAGTCCAAAAGGGGCCCACCTCAGTAGGCATCCTTTTTGGCAGCCCTCCCAGGTTCTGTCTTCAACCAGACCCAGCAGGGGCCATCACGGTATCCTCGCCTGGTTTGGCTAGGTGCTGAGCTCAGCCCTCCCTGCAGTGAGCTGTCCAGAGTCCTGCTGCTCCTTCAGCTGGCCAGGCACCCAGTCTTTGGCAGTGTTCCCTGAACTCAACCCTTCCTGCAGTGAGCTGTCCACGGTCCTGTTGCTTTTCTATCCAGCCAGGCACCAGGCCACCCTCTTCAAGCTCCAGGCAGCAACTGACTGCTCTGCATGTGCTGCTTCCTTTTATATGGCTCTTCTGGCCCCTGACTGGTCACTCCAGCAAGTCCTCGAATTGGCTGCTCCCCTTCAGCCACTCTAGGCTGCCTGGAGAACTTCTTTGCTCTTTTCTGGGGCAGGGTGAGGCAGGGCTGTGAGGCCTCCAGCAGGGGACCTCCAGACCTAGTCCACCCCATCACAATCTCCCACATTTTCCTTTTCTTTAAGTTAATCCCCTTTCTTACAGCCAACCATTGTAGCCAGAGATATGGAAGCATCTTCCACTAACTTCCTCACTGGTCTAAGGAATCAGTATTGGATATAGATAATCCCATTCCTTCCAGAACACTCAATCTTCATCGGATTAGGAAGCTGTTTTGGGGGGTTGAGGAGGCTTTATAGCAAGAGTACTGAACACACAATTTGTGCTTCCATAGAATTTTTTTTTAAACAAGAACTCTATATGCTGCTGTCTTCAGGAAATGTAATGTACCATTCTGATACCCACCACAGAAACTTAGCCTTATAGTTATTTACTTGAGAAATAGTCAGAACATTTCCACACTGTCAACTGACCAGACAGACCCAATTTGGATGATATTAACTAGCAATCTAGCAAATAATAGACTTTAAAAGTCAAGAGTTCTAACAGGCCTTTTTAATAATATAGTGCACACTTTAAAATGATATTGAATAATAAAAAATGAAACTATTTTATACGGATTTTTGTATTGCAGCAAAATCCTTTGGTTCTCAGATATTACTGCTAGAAAGAGATTAATTAGATACAGACATAAACCACACTGTGACCTTAAAAGGCTCTGGGCTCATCACCCAGATCATTATGCTTCCAAGAAATTGAGTGTCTTGCCTACAACACCGTTTACTGAAATAAAATTTTAAATGGTTCAAAGTCACAACTTCCAACTGACTCATTTTTGTTACTGTAAAACAGCCAAATGATTCTAAAGTGACTTTTGCGGGTACAAAGAGAACACGGTCTCAAAACTGAGATAACATAACTTAACTCAGACAAACATATGGACTTTACCTTCCAACACTGATGCTTAGCATAGTATTCTCCTTGTGCAATCCATTCTTCTGGGGTTGAAGTTTTAACAAACATGCTATCATCAAAATCTGGATAGTGGAGATAGGGAAGAATTATTTTATGTGAGTGGTATAGTATAAGAGAAGACACTTAATATATGCCAAAACTAAGGATCATCATCATTTTACAGTTTTCCAAAATCCCCATGATTTACGCTTAAATCAACTGATCACACCAAGGCGTAAATTAGTTAACTTACATTTAAACAAACAATTCAAGTTTTACTATAAAAGGCCTCTAGAAATTTTAAATACTACACAGGTAACAAAGATTAGAGTCACCTTACTGTCCCTTAACAATAAATAGGTTCTTTCATTTGCTAACAAGTAGTTTGATTTAACTGAGACCGTTTTTCATAATCAATACTCAGTGTTTATGGGTTGGCTGCATACCTTCCTCACTTGTACAGGAAAGATAACAATGAGATGTCTCACAAACACTGCAGATATTTTAGAGCTAAGTTAAAGCAAGTAAAATTCTCACTAAAATCAAATAGAATTTGCTTGAGCAAGCAGCAAGTAAAAAGTATAGTATTTTACTCTTAAATGTACATTAGAGGCAAGCAAAAACACACACACACACACTTCATCATATTATGATAATTCAAAAAACTAGAAATATTTGCTAACAACACGGGAATTTTAACTGGTTTAATACAAACAACAAACATTTAGTGGATTATCTTGTTTTCAGAGTTTTATAGGAAGTTTTGATGTAGCTTTTACCTTTGTTTTCATCTATTTTGACAACTTGAACAAATTCCCTTTTGATAAAATATTTAAAAGCCGGAGCTCGCTTGTCACTGTTTTCATCAAAGATCCAAAGATTGACCCTGGCTCTTGTAATGGCAGTATACAGCTGCTTCAGCTCTCCATTGAGCATCTAGGATACATTGATTAAAAAGACAAATGACATGATATGTGCAGGAAATTATATGAGTGCATGGTAAAAGGAATGCTATGAATACATACAGAATTAACTATTTAAAGTAAAGTATCTTAAAATAAGCCACTTTAAATATTAAGGGCCTGATTTTGAATTATGCTTGCAAAAATGCATGTGCAATTTTGCATCTAATTTGTATGCAATTACTTGTACTGCAAATTAGATAGTTCCATACACAAAGAGCCAGTTTTGTGTCTAAAAAGCATCTACATATGAAGTCATTTATTTTTTGCACACAATTATGGACACGTCAAGTACAAATTAAACATGCAATTTCTTCACAATTCTGAAAAATCTAGTATTAAGAGTCTGGTTCACTACGGCATCCCTCATGTTACTTCATTGCTTTTAATAGTTACAACAGTATAAGACTAGAATAACAGAGGTCAATTAGTCCCTAACCCTTAATTTGTTTTTTAACCATAACTACTGCAACTAAGAGTTAACTATATAAGATCTTTGCCTTCCTACCTGCTATATGTCCAAAACCATACAAACTTCCCAAAAAAATCATGTGTTTGGTAAAAGCCAGAAAAAAGAAAAAATATTGATGGATCTGGGATTAATTAATTACAATATGTAATTAATAATATTCTAATTTTACTGGAAGAACTGTTATACATGAAAATGCCAAATAGGACTATTAGAGTCTTTCTTGAACTTTGAGATTTTTCTTAGTCTGTGTGCTTGCTATCTCCAAACAACGTGTTATAAAAAAACCCATAGTGTATCACCTTGTACATTTCTGGATTAAGCACCAGAGATCTGCTTTGAGTAGCAATATTTTTCTCTAAAGGTGTTTCGATCACAAGCTTGCTTTCTCCTAGCGAATCAGAGGAAGGGGTAAAAGAAGAAATGATCTTCCACTCTTTGTAAGCCTACAATTTGAGAAACATACAAAGATTTCAGGTTAGCTCAATCTACTGCGTACCCATGCATACATATATATACATATATGTAATGTACATTTTAAAAACACACGCATACACACCCAAGATTTTGCATGCAGCAGTCTACCTATATCCTAAAAGTTGTGGATTGGGGCCATACCATACATAATTCTCAGCTAAAATCTTTACTAAATATCTTTTCTCCTGCTTTTAAATTATTGCATTTTTTCTTTATTAAATGAAACACTGTTTCAGTAATGTCAAATTTGTGGTGCAAATCTGAAAAAGTCAAGGAAACCAAAGTTAAGCTTGATATACAGTCACGAACTCATGCTTCTGTTGCAATTACAACCTTAAGTAATCAAATTAAGAAGTCTTTATGAAAAAAAAAACTAGGTATTATTGAATCTCTTGTTAATTGTAATTTAAGTCAAAATCATTTTATGTTCGTTCCCTGAGTGCAAAAAACAAACTTCTAAGTTTCTTTTATATTCATACCTCAAAACATGATGTTTACATGGCAAAGTCAGTTAATAAAATAGCTTTTCACTCTGGAGAGCTGTACCCAAATTCTGCCTCATTAAAGGAGGACTCACCCTAACTTTTGACTAGACTTCTGTGAACAGTGCAAAACCATCACACAGATGGCTCTTTTTAAGAGAAACCAGAGATTTGACTTATGGATGCTAAAGATTCAGGGGCAGATTCTTCTCTCACTTATGCTGTTTTAACTGTTTAAGTCAATGGCATTACTCCTGATTCACAACCACTGTGCCGCTTTCTTCTTCAGCGGCACGTCCTTCCCTCCGAGAGGGACCAAGGGACCCGCAGCCGAATTGCCACCAAAGAGCCCAACGTGCCGCCCCTTCCTCTTGGCCGTCCAAAGCACCTACTTGCTAAGCTGGTGCCTGGAGCTGGCCCTGTTCACAACAGTGGAAAAATGACAGGAGGATCACTGTTCGGGACTGATGTATATGAGCAGAACTATGTTAAAAAGCTCAAGAAGTGCACAGTATACCTAGCTCTAGCCCAATGGCTCTTAAACCTTTTCCAGACTAATGTATCCCTTTCCTTACCCCAAGCTACATCTGACTTAAAAACTACTTGCTTAAAAATCAGACAAATGCAATACAAAAGTGTCACAGCACACTATTACTGACAAACTGTCTATTTTCTCATTTTTACCACACAATTATAAAATAAATAAATTTGGATACAAATATTTTACTTATATTTCAGTGTAAAGTCTATAAAGAAGTATAAACAAGGCATTGTTTGTACTGACTTGGCTAGTGCTTTTTATGTAGCCTATTGTAAAACTAGGTAAATCTTTAGATGAGTTGATGTACCCCCTGGAAGACCTCTTTGTACCCCTCAGGGTACGTGTACTCCTGGTTGAGAGCCACTGCTCTAGCCTATACTGCTGGTCCATCACTTTCCTTAACCCAGCTCATATCACAGAAAATTTTTAAATGAGAAAAATAAATACCAGAAATAAGCCAGTACAACAGAAGATGCAGCAACCTATGTAGGGATGAGCGAGCAGCAGCTCAATTTGCTTACCAGTGAGCCCTGAGTCCTATTCTGTAGTGGAACTGACTGTCTCTAGAAAGAGCTGTATATATTTCCTCAGCTAGGACAGTTAGATCAACATGAAGAAGCAAAAGCAGAAAATAAAGTGCAATTAAATACCTCAGAATCTGTGAAAAAGTTGTAAAGGAGGACGTCATCAAATTCTAAGCCCTTTGCTTCATAAATTGTTAGCACAAGTGCTAAGCTAAGTTCCTCTGGAATCTTATCCTTCACCATTTCATTCGCTACCAATATCACCTGTCAAAACATAAAATGCATTAGTGACACATGAATTAAAAAGACAACATTTAATTTAGAGGGTGGAAAAATGAGCAATTAGTTATGGCAATGCAAAGTTATCTAAGAAGTAGACTACAGTAAATATCAATGTGTATTAAAACTATGTTAACTCCATGGATACTTCAGAACGCTCCAGAAAAGGGGTTGCTAAGCTGCTTTCTGGCTGCCAGAACAGTGACACACTATCTCTTATTCTGAGACAGATGGAGAATTAGTGGAAGAGAAAAATCTGAAGGAAAAGTGGGGCAGGACTGAGCACAAATTACAATGAGAGAAAGTCAAATATACCTGTTTTTAAAAAGGTTCTGAGGCAGAAATGAGAAAGGTAAGTCCTGAATTTGTACGTTATAATTTATCAGGGAGCAATATGGACACCAAAAGAATGTTGCAAGCAGTCAGGGGATTGGTCCTTAAGAAAAGTGGATTGTGCTATTACATTTGGCTACAAAACAAAAAAAAATCTATATAAAACATCATAAACTAAAAGTAAAGCCAACCTGATGTGCTCCAAATTCAATTGGCTGTGTTTTTCTTTTGTTGCCTCTCAGTAAAATTGCCAGGTCACTAACACTGCAAGATTCTAAGACAGTAGGTTTAGGTCCGTCAAAGAGGCCAGAATCCCTAGGAAGACGATCAAAAGATTCTGGGAAATAGTACTGAAGTAAATCAACCACCCCAGAGGCCAGATGTAGAATTCCTGTGATGATCAAAAATACATATTACAAACGTAATATATACCTCACATTAACATAGCTATAATGAAAATGAACTTTGTTCAGATTGCACAGAATCTGGAAATGCCAGATAAAGATTGTGACTAGGAGGAGACAGCAGCTGTAGGATACACTTTGAGCATCTCTGATTCGCAGGGCCACCACAAATCAGAACATAGGCTACGAGACTAAGCAAAGGTTAGAAATGTGGAAAAAAAACAAACCATGAAGAGCAGCAATAGACCACTTGTCCTCAAAACTGTGAATTTTGTGGGGTGTGGAAGCAGCAATTTAAGACAAAAACATTAAAAAAAAAAATCCTAAATGGGTCAAATACCCCAAACAAAACATTCAGTGAGGGAAAGACTTTCAAATGTGACTGATGATTTTAGGAGGCTCCATTTTTGGATGCCCAACTCAGGATACCTTAAAGGGATCAAATTTTCCAAAAGTGCTGAGCTTCCAAAAGCTGCTGTCTGAAAATCAGTTCCCTTTAAAAGAATCTCATGTTGAGCACCCAAATATTGAGACATTTCACAATCACTACTGCCTTTTGAAAATCTTGTCCCCAAAACATAATATGGTAATTTCTTTACCTGAATGAGATCTGTAGTTTTGATATAGCTGATATATCCTTTTAGGTTTTCTAACAACACATTGTTTCTTGTCAACTGAGTTCTTGCTGGCATAGTGGAATAATGACCTCAGATCACTAAAACGAAAAGCAACTCCCTTCATTATGCTTTGTGCAGTGTCACCAGTAAGGAACATTGCATTAGGGTCATTGATGCACTTCATTAGCAGTGCAAGCTCAGCTTGAGTGAAGTCTTGAATCTCATCACCATAAAGCTCATGGATGGACCATGGTGGCTCCTCAAGCTTAGAGAGTCTTTGAGATAAATTGTATAGGACATCTTCCTCATCAAAATAACCTCTTTGTGACCTTATTTGCTGATAAAGACAAAAGAGACGATAGATTTCACTCCGGTCTTCCTTGAAGTTTGGTGATCTCTTCCGCCCTAGTTTTTTGTACTCTTCTTCTGTAAGTTTACCCTGAGGACAACTCAGTGCTTCAAAAGACCCTTTCAAAAAAGATTTTATTTCTTTCCAAACCAATGCAGGGTTATAGGAGTTTTTGCCTTTCATCATTTTTGGCCACATTTCATTAGCGAACACTTCATAAGTCACAAAAACACGAGGGTCATTTTCTCTTGAGTGAGCTTCTGCAGCCTTTTCATCCTCTCCATATTCTACGTCAGCATTACCTTCTTCTTCCTCATCTTGCCAATTTGGAATGACCAAATCTTCTTGAGTGGACCAACCAACAATGGTTCTTTTAAGACTTCCATCTTCATTCCTAAGAAAAAATGGATCAGGCATGGATGCATCGAGTAATAGTAACAACTGTTTTGAGGTGACATGCAACGGGAAATTTTCATCTTTAACTTCTTGTAGCCTGTAAACATTTGGCTCAAGTGGCTGGAAATGACTTGTTGACTTAGAAGACTTACTAAGCTCAATAAAATTCCTCTGAACCTCTTGGCACAGAACGTGATTTTTTGTAACAAAGATCTGATGCAAGTGTTCCAATTTGTCAGATTCTACTGCGCTATGCTCTTCCTCCTCTTCACAGTCACCTGATAAATTCAATTCAGCGTCATCTGCACTTGAATATTGTTCACCTCCATCATCTTGTTCTTGTTCATTATCTATGCTTTCCAACTCAATTGACTCACTGGAGTCATTGTTGCCTTGCTTTTCATCCTCCTCCTCCCCTGTGCTTTCTTTTTCAGATTCAATTTCAAACTTTCTTCTCTGCCACATTTGTCTAACCAACAAAGGGGCTCCTGCCAACTGTGCTTTCTCCCAGTAAGAATGGAATTTCTTCCATAGTCTATATAAGCAACAAGTAGTCTTTCCTGTTCCGCTCCGTCCAATTAAGATTATTGGCTCCATGGGCTTGGGACTGAGGTCAATCACTGCATACTCTAACTCACCAACTCTGAAGGGGTATTCAACAGTAGAATTCATATCATTTATGATGTTAAGTGCCATGTTAGTACTGAAGCTGTGAAATTTCATTATATTATATTCCGTTTCCACTGCGCTAGCTGGAGGGAAGTATTCAGGTATGATGTGTTCTTTTGTTTTTTCTGCCTCTGTGTCTTCAACATAACAACGAGGAATGCGCTTTTGCATTTTCAAGTTATAAGACTGCTTGATTTTACTTATACCCTTCAGTTTTTTCCTCAAGATGCAGGACAAGCCACGGTTGTACGCAGTACATATAGTGCCGATAGCACGGTCAAGTTTGCAATGATCAAGAACAATGTCCCATATTCTAATGATTTCGGTGTAAACTCTCCCAGACTTTTCTAGAGGATGTATAGACTGTTCTGTCTCTATAATCTTTTCTGCAGCCTCACTACAACGGGGAGAAAAGTCTATTGCAAGCTCCCATAACATCCTTGCTCCTTTGTCCAGCTTAGCTTCGTACAGCTGAATATCAGCTTTCAAATGTTTTAGCCGCTTTTGGAGGCTCTGGGTCCATTCTCCATTTCCAAGCTGCTGAATTGCCAGTATAATTTTCTTTTTCATATAAGGAGGTACAGCTTTGCTTCCCAGCTTCTTCAGCATTTCAGAAGTGCACTCTATTTCCCATGTCATGTTATCAAAGTCCTGAATATATGCCTCAATGTCCTGAATCTGCCCACTAACTTCCATTGTTTCTTCACCTACGCCATTAGGCATGGGCATGTCAGATTCACCACGCTCCTTCTCAGTATCCTCCACTTTCTCAGGGTCAGCATCCTCTCCTTTACCGTGAGCCAAACTCTCATATCCACAGGTTTGCTGGGGCTCGCTCTTTTTACCTTCAAAGCTCGTTGGTGCTGAAGATGGGTTTGGTACCTGAGAATAATCCTCTATCGGGTTGTCACCCAATTGAAGACACTGGATTAAATCTCTGATTGCTTTCAGTAGGCTTTCCCGCAGAGTCAAGGGCTTATTTACTTCTCCAATTTCCTGCTTTATCAACTGAGCATCGTCTGCTTCTTCCCAGTTATCAGGAACTGGATCTGTATTTTGGATATTAGCAGGTGCTGAGTTGCCAGGTGATACTCTCCAGACAGATGCAGATGACGAATGAGCTGTGCTTTTTGGCTGTGATGTGTTACAGACTGGAATGGATTTAGGCAGCTTAACTATCTGCCCTACTGTATCTTGCCGGTGCTTCCTCTTCTCTGACACAGCTGTATTCCAGGTGAGTAGCCGAGGGTCATTTTTTTTTATTCTGTGCCTCACATCTTTTCCTAATTTATTTTTCAAGTTAAAGTTAATGTCAAACTTTGCTAACGAATCCATTATTTTCTTAACCTGCTTTGACTGTGCTTTCTGAAATATAATATGCATCACTGTATTTCCATTCTTATCTTGGCTGTTTGGATTAAGGTGTGGGAAAGTGGATGGGTTTGAACCATAGAGGTCCAGCAGATAGTTCAGAAAGCGTAACCCAATGTCATCTGAAAGAAATATAACAACAAATCACTAACTTAAATATACTTTATCCTGAGAACAAGAAAATGTATATTACTAATCTCTTTACTGCTATTAACTGAAAATAAATGTCCTTCACAATAACAAAGTGAATTTAGTGCTTCTAATACATCTCATTTTGATAGACCTAAAAACTGAGGTTTTCTATTTATTCAGAAAAATAGGCACAATAGCAGCAATGGCAACAGAAGATTTGCCACATTCCCCCCACCACTGTGCTCAGGGCCGGCTTTAGAAAGTGCAGGGCCCAATTCAAACATTTTCGGCGGGGCCCTGGCAGGGATGACTAAAAGAAAAAAAGTGTAAAAAAAAAAAAAAAGCCTTTTATTTCTTCCATGTATTATTTACTTTCCATAACTATATAAATAATACAATTATATATTAAGTACATTGCATCATATATGCTGTTGATTGCTTATTAATGACCGCCATTTCACATCTGTGGGTCCCTGCCACTCCTTGCGGGTGTGCACATGTGTGGGTCCCAGCTGCTCCCTGCCTCCCTCATTGAAGCAGGTGTGCAGAGTCACTGCCCAGGGAACTGCAGGGTAGCAGTGGACATGAGGCTGGTTGGAGGCAGGGGCTGACTGGAGGTAGGGTCTAACTGCAAGCAGGGCAAGGGGTGCAGGGCTGGCTGGAGACAGGGGTGTGTGGGGTGGGCTGGCTTCAGGCAGGGCCGCAGGGGGATGCAGCAGGGGTTGAGAGGGCTGGAGACAGACGAGTGCAGAACTGGCTGGCTTCAGGCAGGGGGGTGCAGCAGGGATTGGCTGGAGACAGGGCAGGGCGTGCGGGGCTGGGTGTGGGCAGGGCGGGCAGGGTGTGCAGGGCTGGCTTTGAGCAGGCTAGCTTTGAGCAGGGCCACAGAGGTGCGTGGCAGGGGTTGGCTGGAGACAGGGCAGGGGGTTTGGCAGGGGCTGGCTGTGGGCACGGGGTGCAGACCTGGCTGCAGGCAGCGCAGGGGGTGCAGCAGAGGCAGCTGGAGCCCCCGCCCTTTAAATAGCCACTAAGGCTCCCGCTATCCCAGGGCTCTGGGAGTTATTTAAAGGGCCTGGGGCTCCCCCGCTTCTATCCCCCCCCCCCCGGACCTTTTAAATAGCCACGGGAGCCCTGGAGAATACATGGGGGCTGGGGTGCTCCAGTGGCTATTTAAAGGACAGGGTGGCAGAGGCAGCTGGAGCCCCGGCCCTTTAAATAGCCCCCGAAGCCCCCCGCTATCCCAGGGCTTTGGGGGCTATTTAAAGGGCCCAGAGCTCCAGCTGGGAGAGCGGGGCCGCGGGGCAGCTTGCCACACTCCGGCCAGGGCTCCGGCCAGCTGCCGGGAGAGCGGGGCCGCGGGGCGGCTTGCCGCGCTCTGGCCGGGGCTCCATCTGGGAGAGTGGGGCTGTGGGGCTTGCCGCACTCCGGCTGGGGCTTCAGCTGGGAGAGCCGGGCTGTGCGGCAGCCGTGTTCCCACAGGCGCTTTGGTCAGGGGAGCGGGGCCATGGAAGACCCAGGAGCAGACCACAGCCGGGGTAGAGTAAAAAAAAATTAAAAGGCGCTTAAGGCACGGGGCTCTCTTAGGCGCGGGGCCCGATTCCAGGGAATCGGCTGAATCGGCCTAAAGCCAGCCCTGACTGTGCTGAATTTTTCTTTTAACCTTCTTAGGTGAGAGGCTTGTTTAGTCTCCATGTCTGCTCAATTAACAGCTTCTCCCCATTCAACTGCCAACAAAAGTGGCAGCTCTTGTGATTTTTCTGATGTTGGACATTTGTCAGTTTTGTAATGAACTATGTTGGGTGACTTATTGAAATGAACAACATCTGATGTTGGTAGAATTTGGTCACTATAAACCGAATCCAACTTCAAAACATTTTCCCAAAGCTGAAGTTTCCTGAGCCACCTATATGCCCTTCAGAAGATTGTAGAATATCTGATATCTCTAGTCACGTGGTAATTTGAGTACACATGAAAAAACAATTTCTAAATTGTAAACCCTGAATATAGCATGACGGTCAAAATTATTACTAAAAATTTTCATCTTAAAAAAATATACAATTGTTAAGAAAAACTTCAATAAAGACATTGCTTTAATCCTTTGGATTTACAAAACCATTTTTATACAAAACCTGAATTTTAAACCTAACTTGACAGTTTATCGGAACATAAGAAGGGCCTGTCATGGTATAATTCCCCACTCTGAACCTTAGCGTCCAAAAGATGGGGTACCAGCATGAATTCCTCTAAGCTCAATTACCAGCTTAGTACTTGTAGCGCTGCCACCAACCAGGAATTCCAGTGCCTGGTACACTCTGGGCCCCCGAAAACCTTGCCCAGGGACCCCCAAGACCCAGACCCTCTGGATATTAACACAAGGTGAGTAAACCCTTTCCCTCCTTTGCCTCTCCCAAGCTTCCCCTCCCTGGGTTACCCTGGAAGATCACTGTGATTCAAACTCCTTGAATCTTGAAAGAGAGAGGAAAATCCACCTTCCCCCCTCCTTCTCGCTCCCCCTCTCGGACTCTTCCTGAGAGAGAAAGTAATCCTAACACAGAGAGAAAATAACCTCTCTCTCCCCCCCGCAATTCCCTGGTGGATCCAGACCCAGTCCCCTGGGGTCTCACCAGAATAAAAAAAAACAATCAGGTTCTTAAACAAGAAAAGCTTTTAATTAAAGAAAGAAAAACAGTAAAAATTATCTTTGTAAATTTAAGATGGAATATGTTACAGGGTCTTTCAGCTATAGACACTAGGAATACCCTCCCAGCCTAAGTATACAAGTACAAATTAAAATCCCTTCAGCAAAATACAAATTTGAACTCCTTCCAGCCAAATACACATTTGCAAATAAAGAAAAACAAACATAAGCCTAACTCCCCTTATCTATCTAGTACTCACTATTCTGGACATATAAGAGACTGTATCAAAGAGATTGGAGAGAAACCTGGTTGCACGTCTGGTCCCTCTAAGCCCCCAGAGTGAACAACCACCAAAAACTAACAGCACACACAAAACTTCCCTCCCTCAAGATTTGAAAGTATCCTGTCCCCTGATTGGTCCTCTGGTCAGGTGACAGCCAGGCTCACTGAACTTGTTAACTCTTTACAGTCAAAAGAGATATGAAGTACTTCTGTTCTATTAACTCTTACTTATCTGTTTATGACAGGGCCATACTGGGTCAGAACAATGGTCCACCTAGCCCAGTACGCTGTCTTCCAACAATGGCCAATGCCAAATGCTTCAGAGGGAATGAACACTACAGGGCAATTTACTGAGTGATCCATCCCTGGTCATCCAGTCCCATCTTCTGGTAGTCAAAGATTTAGGGACGCCTAGAACATAGCGTTGTGTCCCTAAGCATCTTGGCTAATAGCCACTGATGGACTTATCCTCCATGAACTTATCTAGTTCTTTTTTGAATGCCGTTACAGTTTTGGCCTTCACACCATCTCCTGACAATGAGTTCTACTGTGTGTGTCAAGTAATATTTCCTTTTGTTCATTTTAAACCTGCTGCCTATTAATTTCAGTGACCCTTGGTTCTTGCATTATGTGAAGGAGTAAATAAACACTTCCTTATTCACTTTCACCAAACCAACCAAGAGTTTATAGACCTCTATCGTATCTCCTCTTAGTTGTCTACTTTTCAAGCTGAAAAGTGCCAGTCTTTTTGATTTCTCCTCATTTGGAAGCTGTTCCATACCCCTAATCATTTTTGTTGCCCTTCTTGGTATCTTTTCCCAATCCTAATATATCTTTATAGAGATGGGGTGACCAGAACTGCATGCAGTATTCAAGGTGTAGGCACATGGATTTATATAGTGACATTATGATATTTTCTGTCTTATTATCTATTCTTTTGATAAAGATTCCTAACACTCTGCTAGGCTTTTTTTTTTTTTTTTTTTTGGGACAGCCACTGCACACTGATCAAAAGTTTTCAGAGAACTATCTACAATGACTCCAAGATCTCGTAGCAGCAAATTTAAACACCATCATTTTGTATGCATAGTTGGGATATTTTCTAATGTGCATTACTTTGCATTTTTATCTGCCATTTTGTTGCCCAATCACCCAGTTTTGTGAGATCCCTTTGTAACTTTTCACAGTCTGATTTGGACTTAACCATCTTCAGTAACTTTGCATCATCTGCAAATTTCGCCACCCACTGTTTACTCTCTTTTCCCATATCATTTATGACTATGTTGAACAGCATTGTTCCCAGTACAGATCCTTGGGGAACATCATGATTTACCTCTTTCCATTTGAAAAGGACCATTCAGTCCTCCCTCTGTTTTCTGTCTTTTAACCGGTCACTGATCCATGAGAGGACCTTCCCTCTTACCCACTGTCAGTTTACTGTGCTTAAAAGCCTTTGGTGAGGAAACTTTTCAAAGACTTTCTGAAAATTTATAACAAAATATAAAATAATCTATATTATTTAATTTATACTAATTTCTTTTGGACAAAGCTCTAAAGTGTTTTACTCAGTTTTTATTCTGTTCTTATTGAGGCAAAGCTCCCCTTGAAGTCAATGAATGCTTAGCTTCGTGAGGACCAAATAAAAATAGAGTAAAGAACTTAAGGAAATTATGGGGCAAATTCTGGAGACTCAATAGTTATAATTCAGTTTTCAACGTTTCTCTTCCTTTTCTTACCCTTCACATTTTTTTGGTTCCTATACAATATTAATCATTATGCAGGTATAGAAGTAGAAATAATAAATCTTCCTTCCTAAAATAATCAGAATAAATTAACGTTTAGGTGGACCTGTGCACCAAAACAAAGACTTACCTCTTTTATCTAAGCAGATGGAGACTGCAGCATGCAAAGGAGTATCGCCTTCGACAAGGGAAACACTCTGAGGATCTGCACCACTGTTCAGCAGCAAATAGGCCAATTCAAAATCATTATTCTTCAAACACATCTGCAGTGGTTTTTCAGGGATGGCTCCAGTCCCCTCAGGTGAAGCTAGTGAAATAGATTGGAATATTTAAGATTAAATCTGATACACTAGATCTGTAAACTCAAAAAGAGCACCAAATGTAAGACATCAGCTTCAGTTGTTGAGAGAGTAGATGTTAAAAAAGAATATATGCATTGCTTAACCAGCTGATCACATTTATACATTTTAACAGACTATTAAGGAAATTCAAATATTAAGCCAACCTCGTATGAACTCTCCAAAACTGAGTCAAGTTAAAAACAATTTCTCTCTTCAAATACAAAAGCCAGGATTTCCCTCAACATACCTGTTTCAATAAATCAGTGTAGAAGTCAAATACTTGAAGAAGTGAATTCTTCTGGCTTCAGACATACACAGAGCTATAGCACTGCTTGTATACATTAGTGGTACACACTAAGACTACTTCCCCCCCTCCCCTTTTAAAAATATTAATGTATCCCCACTGCATCAGTCGAAGGGGGAGGAAACATGTCAGAGTAATCCTGATTTCCAAACCTAGCAGAAGCAAAGGACTAAAACAACAGATCCCAGAGCGTCACAACCAGTAACTGCTCCTCTTCTCCAAAAGCCCTCATATCTGGTGAGCCACAATGGCTATTTCATCTCTTTTTTCTCTCTTTAAAACTTCAGCTACTTGCACTCAACACTCCTTGGAGAATGAAACTTGTCTTCATGCCTACCATAAAACACCTAGAATACTGTATAGGATGGGGGGGTGGGGGGAGAGGGGGAGAGGGAGAGAGAGAGAGAGAGAGAGAGAGTGAGAGAGAGAGAGAGCGCGCGAGAGCGAGCGTGTGTGTGAGAGAAAATAAATTTTGCCATAAAAAACCTTAAGGAAAATAATATGGGGGTCCAAGGTGAGGTTAACTGTGCCTATTTACATTCAGAACAAAGAACACAAGCTCTTTACAGTTCTCCTCACCCAAAGTGAGAAAAACTGATTTCCCATTCAGATTTAAAGTGGAAACTTGAAAATGGATAAGTGTCGTAGTGTCTGCATGAAGAGCCTCCCAAGAAGTGAATAGCTAAAGCAACTATGACACACCAAAGCAATGATGTCAATTCTGCTCTTTTAAGCAGGAAGAAACTGAAGAAAGGGAATGTGAAAGTAAAATAAATAAATAAAATACAATTAAAAGCTTAAGGCAAAAAATAATGCTTGACCATTTCCCCCCAAATACAATCCTATATCCATTTCAGATCAGATTCTGCCACACTTACTCAAGCAGAGTAGTAGCTTACTCCACAATCAATAGAGGGGATAGAATCAAGCCTTTAATAAAACAGCTACTATATGTACATTGGGCCAAAAGAGTCCCAGTTTAGTTTATTTCTAAAATATTCTGTTTCAGTCAGCAAACAGAAGTTTCAAATCTTCTAGGACATTTTAATATCTGTGAGTTTTCACCTCCTCTTTCTAGCAAGCATCTTACGAGATGCACCCGTCGCTTATCCAGTCTGTCAACTTGTTTGATAACACTGCCAATGTTGAGGTCTGAAAGACTGCAGTTTCTGATGAGTCCACCACATGATGGCACTTCCCCGTTGGCTTTCCGTGTTAGCAATAGCAAAACTTCATGCCACATTTGCTTCTCCAACAAAAGCTTTATGAAACTGTTAGCACAGGTATCATAAATGTCACAAACCATTTCTTCAGGAATTTCTGAAAGGAAGAAAAGCAAAAGATAATTAAATAGAAGCAGAGTAGCAATAAAATAATGACCAATGCAAACTGATTCCAGAATCACTGACTGAAAAAAAAAATACAAATCCCCATTAAAATACACTATATGTAACTAGCAGTCTTGCATTAATACTCTACATCCAGCACAATGGGGAGAGGGGGGGAAGAGAAATATACCAACAAAATCAATGCTACCTTAGGCAAGCAAAAAGGTTCTTTTCTGAGATCAGATTTTTTTAAGCCCCCTAAGATAAGTAACCTTAATTTAAATAATGGAGTTTCTTAGATTCATAGGTTTTCAGGCCAGAAGGGACTATTACAAATATCTACTTTGAGATCCTGATAACAAAGGCCACCCTCAAAGACCATCAACTACATGATAAAGCTGCAGTTTGACCATATTTAGGACTTCATAAAGGACTTCACAAACTAGTGGTAAATAAGTTACTTACTTTAATACCTCAAGGAAACAAGAAATCATTGGATAACTCAAAACTCCAATCAGACAATTCCCATTCCTGGAAAACGGCAAAGCAGTAACTCAGGTTGTTATTCCCTGAATGGGAGGTGAGTTGTAAACCACAATGACGCTCCAGATACCTCAAACCTTCTCACAAAGCATGAGAGAACTGACTGGAGGTGGTACAGACAGAGAATGCAAAATCAGAGAGCAAATGCATCTAATTGTCCCAATAGTGCAAGTTCTTGACACTTGAAGAAAACACCTTCAGTTTCAGAACAACTCCTGGTGTCAGGAAAGGAATCTTCATCAGGCACCAAATACGCAACTGTGGAATCCTGACTATTAAAGATTAGTCAATGCAGGCGCCTTTGGAGGAGAACCAACAGGTTACAAGTAAAGCACCTTTGCTATTAAACCATCTCAATCTAAATACAAGGGTACTGAATATAGAGGGGGCTTCCCATACTGAGATCAGATAGCAGGTAAAGCCAGATAGAACTGGACCAATTAGATTGGATTTAAATAATCCTCCAAAAAGTGAAGGCAGACACAGACTCACTGTTTCCAGGTCAGAAGAGAGTAATTACCACTTTACAGAAAGAATTCTACTTTGCTTAACAACATGTATCACCAGAAGCTGCTTGGTTCCCTATGAGAAGTGAGTTGGTCTCTGTCCACGTCTTAATGGACAGGGGTGTGCACATGACAAAATATATCGCCACAACTGTCACTAACTCACAACCAGTAGAGTCCAAGGATTCATAAAGGCGTGAAGAGTGAACTACACTTGTAGTCCTAAAGGTGATGTCTCCTGGAAAGGGCTGAGGCACTTTGGTGAGGCAGCACTGAAAAGTCTGCAGTGCTGCTGCCTCTGCTATATCTGTTAAAGGACCTCTGTCTCTGGGGCTCTCAATCTGGCACTTTTATCAAAAGGACTAAATTCATGGGAATAAATGAGCTTTATTCTCCTGCTCTCATCCCTCGATTTTCTGAAACCAACCTCAACAGCTGCACTCTTCTGGACCTTTTTCATCCGTTCCTGACCTTAGGACACCATTTCTCTTACTGGCTTCTAAGCTTTTCCCAGCAGAAAGTGTGACTATGCTAATGAACTTCAACTTTTCTTAGGGCAGGCTCATCACAGCTGTGGTCAGAGGGACTACCCTTTGTCTCTAACAGACAGATCCATTTACCAGGCACAGACACTTAGGGCAAAACCCAGCTCCCTTAGCAATGGAACTGGGGTGGTTCTGCTGTACAGAGGATGTGACATATATGGTGTACGCAATGCAAAGCCCCACACCACTCAAACTCCCTGTGCAGCAGTGAGAAAGAAAAGGGCACAGGTGAGTCAGGAAGCAAGGCTGCTGCAGCAAACACATTCCTGTCCTCTCCATTCCCATTGGGGCCAGGCAGACTACTTCATCCCCCTCTTCCATCCATCTGCTTAGCCCAGGACCCAGGTTCTGGATTTGGATCTTAACACAGTTCTATTCTGAAGAGTGACTCTAAACAAAATAGCAACATGGGATTCCACCAGTTATTTCCAGATCAAATTTGCTGAGTTTATACAAGTACATACATGAGTCTTCTGATTGCCAGCTCAGAAAGATCTGAATAAAAGATTCCGCAGACTAAATTCTGCTCTCAGTTTCAACTGTGCAACTCAGCTGTCTTCAAGTTCTTTAATTGGATTGCTCTGGTGTAACTGTGGGCAAAATTTGTCCCTATGGCAGAAACTAATTTAAACAGTTCTGCTATATGCCAGAACAAAACAGTTTCTTTTTGCTCTATTGACTTTACAATTCTAACACTTATTTTTGTAACTAAAGGCAGTATACACAACTTTGAAACAGGGTGCAGCTCTGCTGAATAGGAAAATGCCATCATTTTTATGCTCTTTCTTTTCTGAGAAAAAGTTTACTGTAACTTGTTCACAAATCTCGAAAGCCTTTGACTCTTTTTGGAATTTAAAAAAAGGGGGGTTAGAAAGAACCTACTAAGAAGAAGACTAGGCACAATGGAAAGATTCTATAAAAATGAAAGTTAGTATCCTGAAAATCTGGGTGAAGGAGAGTACAGTAGAAACTCAGTGGCATAGTCATGAGTGAAGCATAAAAGGCTAGACAGATAAAGAGTAGACCAGGGATTACTCACCTTTTTCTGATTAAAACTGATAACCTTTAAATACTCATTTAATCACAATTCCCTTACAGACTTACATATTTACAACAATACATTTCAAAACACGCTGGGGGTTACCCAGTTAGAGTAGCAGAGCCTTTGTAGCATTCCCATCACCAAATTCCCTTTCTGGTCTGACTGACTGCTTGCCAAGCAGTGTTCTCTCTCTCACACATCCTGCACGCAGCCATAGTATGTGCACAGCTTTCTAAGATCAAGATCAAAAACGGTTTGATCGAATGTTAAGTTTCTAGTTTTTGTAAAGATGAAAACTTTCCCATTTTTAAATCCCATTATCCTTATGCTGAAAAACTACCATGATCTGCCACCTCGCACCCCTAAGCTGTTAGCCAGATGCTAAGTTTTAGGGGACATGTGATAGCCCTTACAGGAATAACAGATCTATATTTTGCTTTGCCCCCTGGGGAGATTCAGAGACAGGTGGCAAGATGCTATTGGCAGCATCAGAAATAAACTTGGTACACACCATCTTAGAGCTGGGCTAGAAGGCACCTCCATGCCTGCCATAAAGCTATCACTTTGGGGACCTGTAAAACAGGGATCTGTCAAGGATACCTCAGGGAACCTGGGGCAGTTTGTGAACCCAAACTCTGCCAGGATGGACGTACCTGATGCAGAGGCATCACGGTGAAGATGGCATGTGGAGACCAGCACTCCTTGCAAGCCCAGCACTATGTGGGCTGAGCCACCAGCCACGGTCAGTCCAACTCTTGAGCCACGCCTCAAGATTGGTGTGATCTGGCAGCCATGACCTGGCAGAGGGCGGAGGCCTGGCAGGCTGTGAACTCCCCACATCGAGGGATCAGCAGACAGCAAGATCGTAAGAAATTCAAGTTCAACTAGAACATCTGTTTGCCTGTGAGTGGAAGTGCTGGCTCCCCATAGCAGCTGTGATGGGAGGGGACTGAAGAGAAAAGTCCCTCAGAGAACGCACCTCCACTCATCTCTTCTAGAGCCAGCATGTGGTTTAGAGCAAACTACACGGCCTGGAGAGGGCCAACAGGAGTTCAAAGGAAGCATGACATGATTCAGACAACACCACCATTCGATAAGCAGGTGACAGCCAACGCCCCTTTCTATTTAGAGCAGGAGCCCAGCCAGAACTCTCTAGCCTGAAGGATTCAGATTTCTAAAAGCAGAATCCAGGCTATTTCTCTTAAGTGTCAACGGGAAGGAAAGGTGAGGTAAGGCAGCACCTGAGAGAGAGTCAGCAGCTTCTGAGGACAGGAGGTTGTTGGTACTGAGGAAAGTCTGGCAATTGCACGTATAGTGGGGTAGGGCTCACATAACTGGGGCAGGTGGACACGGGAGAACATACGGAAGGGGTGCCTTGCTGTCCCCACCCCCACACAAAAGACAGAAGATGGGAGATGCACTGAGTCAGCAGGGGAAAAAAGCAGCTCCATATTCCTTGCCACGAGGATAATGACAGCTGCTCTCCTACAAATGTGCACAACCTAACAGTGGAAGCACCATTTCCTGTCAGCCCTCAACAACTTTTTCCATCCTTCCTGGCATCTTTGGCCCCCTCTGCTATGGCTAAGCAAGTGGAGGTGAGCAGAAAGTGGCTTCCTAGCACCATGACACCTTTTCCCCCCCTTAAGCCTTTAAACTGCATCCTAGGCTCACTCTCCTCCTGCCTGAAATGTGTCTTCTCTATTCCACTGTTTTATTCTCAAGAGTCCCACATACCCTCCTTAAATCCTAGTAATTTAGGGCTTGATCCAAAGTCCATTGAAATCAGTGGGAGTCTTTCCACTGACTTCAATGCATTTTGGGTCAGGTACTTAGAGAAAGGGAGTCAATGCAACTCCCCTTCCGTTCCAGATATAATCAACAGGGCTCGGCGACCGCTCCCATAACCATTGTTTTTTGTGTTTCAGTGGGAAAATACTCAAGCTCGGAGTTCAGTCTTCACTGTGGTAGTGCCAAAAAGCATACACATTTTACCTGTAGGTAGGTTTCAATATGTATGCAAAATACTTTCTGTCGGTAAATGACTGTTGGGTTTACAACTCTGAGACGTCATCTGCACACCAGATAAACAAAAGCAAGTTCATTTAAAACAGACTGATAATATGTACCTCACTCAAACATCCTTGGGAAAAGTTTTTACCATTCTTCAGGAGAAGGTGTTAAGACAGACTTCCCTCCACAAACAGCTTCTCTTTCTTTACCCTAAACGAAGTTACAAACAGTTTTCTCAAGCAAGGAAGCACCCTGAAAATATGGTAACTTGTATTCAAAATGATGTACGAATCCTAACTTTTTTTCCAGTTCTTCTCTCTGGTCGAGAAATCCCTTTTACAACAATGGCTAGCCATATAAAATGACCGTTGACTTGTATCTGAACTGACAGAAAAGATTCTGTAATACTATCAAACCAGCTTTTCAGAATCAGGCATTGCAGTGGAGTTATTTCTCTTTAGAGGCTGCTACTTCTAATGCTCGCATCAATCGCTCACAGAGTATAAATCTACACTTTGAGCTGCGGGGGTGTAAATCCCTGCTCAAGGTGACATACCCAAGTCAGCTCTGATCAAGTTGGCATACTCCCAGTAAATATCTATACTAGGCACATACTTTGGCAGCTAGCCCCTCCTGCCATAGCTACCCTGCTATTTTTAGAGCACTAGTTCGATCACAGCCCTTGTGTGTATGCCTCTTTGAGCTGGTAATTGCACATCCAGCTCAAAGTGTGGAAATTCTCAGTGTCAAAACAAAATGGCAAAGGCGCACACTTCTTCCTTGTTGAGGTTGATACATTTATAAATTTTTAAAGAAAAAAATGAGATGTGCATCTTAAACAGGATTCACACCAGAGCATCTAACATTAAGCAAGTTTAGTTAATCACAGAAAATGCTGGAGATGCTACTAACCATCAGCTAACCTCTCCTATGTAACTTTTTCTTGCCAGAAACTGCCATAAAAAGCAGAATATATGCATAAGTCTTTCTGCAGTTCTGAATACAAAGATCGGCCCCTTTCCAAAGTCAGTATATTAGAATTAGAATAAAATTAAATCTTCCAGCAAACACCCTGGAATAGCTACTAAGGGGTCATTAATAGCACAATGTTTAATACGCAGAAAATGGAATGCTAGCATGCCTCCAGTTTATTCAGTATGATTGAAAAAACTGTCAAATGAAGCTTTGACTAAGGTAATTTACATCGATGACAAAGTGGTGGAAAATATACTAATACTTATTGCACATAGATTCATTAATGCAGTTATGATGTAACATGGCACAGACATGATATAATTATTAAAACAACACCTTTTAGATTATATTTGGAACTAGTATACACAGAATCATGCATTGGCCCTTTCCTCACATCAAAATTAAAAAAAACAAACAAAAAAAACCAAACACACACACACAAAAGAAACAACACACACCACAGTAGTTAAAAGCATAAAAGAACAGACCTGGTATGTTTACATTCTTTTGCCATGACATTAATAATGACTGTATAAATTTAAGTATCTTTTCATTGTACTGAGATTTATTTTTGTTTCTGTATTCTTCAAAAAGTTTAAATTAAAAAAGGCAAAACCCTCCAACAAGAATAGGAAGTCATATTTTTTCTGCAATTATTTCTATCTTACAGATACTTGTGGAAAGCACTCTGTGTTAACATCAAAAATATTTTTCACATCTATTAAGTTTGTGAAGGAGAGAGAGAGGGGAATTCACTTTACCTTTTACAGTAGACAAAAGCTTCAGAAACCTCTTAACTGTCTCATGCTTCAACAAATTTTTATGCTGTGCTTGGTTTTCAGGACTGCAAAACATCAAGAACTGCTCAAAAGCATCCAGAAGAGAGTTGACTTCATTAACTGAGGCTTTGCTTTCACTCCTTCCTGAAAAAATATCACTGAAATTGGTAATCCTGTTACTTATTTGTTTGTTGGTGGTAGGATTAAAAATATAATTATACAAAACATTTTATTGGCAACTTCTGGAGTGCTAATATGGATAAAAACATTTTTTTTAAATAAAAACATAGTAATGTAATACCTCCGAAGTTATCTCATATTCAGGATAATGTACAATGACAGTGTGGTTTACGTTAGATAACAAATGCCCTGAAAGCAGAAGTCCAGACTCAGCATGAGTTTGCCAGCAGCTTTGTGGAATGTAACTTGGTCCACATGACAGACCATATAAGTGACAGCTAGAGACAGCACGGGAAAGCTAGTCATCTTCCAGGAGATCCAGAAGGGAGGTCAGACAGTTTGCCAGAAAGCAGCCACTAAGGCTCAGCTCGCCTACTCCTGCCCTAAGCCCAGAAAGCCTTGCCATTCAGAACTCTGCTTCAGAAAGGGAATGAGGTGTAAAAGTGCCAAGGCAAATGGAAAAGAAATTTTTGAGTGGAACAGGCAACCCTGGACCAATGGATCATATAGGACCCCAGCTCAATAAACTTATGACCATTGTTACTACAACCCAGGCTGGAGGAATTAAGTTGATCTCTTCATTCTGAAGCCACTAGCATAGGGCCAGGGAAGACAATAATAAAGAGAGAGAAATGTAGGGACCACTTTTCCAGGAACCAGCGATAGAGGCGGCGCACGTGAAAGTAAAACTCAGGGCACTACATTATCTCTATATACGCAGGCTCTGAGGTTGGCTCAAGCCATGACTGACTTTGCCCAGGTCAGAGCTGAGACAGGTCTCCTCTGTTTCTGAATTGTGATTAAAAACATTTTAAAAATGCATTTCGAAGTTCGAGCATGGTGACAAGTGCTTTGTACTGTGCAAACTTAATTTTAGCTCCACCGCTTTGGTGTAGACAATACTTCTATTGTGATACTAAACTTTGCTATTATTTTTTGTGTTACTGTATGTAGTAGTTAAGACTTTCAGAGCAATGCAAGGGATTTAGCCATACATCATCCATTAAAATCAGAGCTGGTCCAAATTTTTGAAACAAAGTAGGGCTGTCAAGTGATTAAAAAAATTAATCGTGATTAATAAACAAAAGAATACCATTTATCTAAATATTCTGGATGTTTTCTACGTTTTCAAATATACTGACTTCAATTACAACACAGAATATAAAATGAGCACTGTACACTTCGTATTTCTTTTTTATTACAAATATTTGTACTGTAAATACCAAAATAGTATTTTTCATTTTATCAAGTCTTGTGGTTCAATCTCTTTATCATGACAGTTGAACTTACAAATATAGAATTATGCACCCAAAAAAAACTACATTCAAAAATAAAACAATGTAAAACTTTAGAGCCTACAAGTCCGTTCAGTTCTACTTCTTGTTCAGCCAATCGCTCAAGCAAGTTTGTTTATATTTGCAGGAGATAATGCTGCCCACTTCTGGTTTAAATAACCTGAAACCGGAAACAGGCATTCACATGGCACTGTTGTAGCCAGCGTTGCAAGATATTTATGTGCCGAATGTGCTAAAGATTCATATGTCCCTTCATGCTTCAGCCACCATTCTAGAGGATATGCATCCATGCTGATGATGGGTTCTGCTCGATAACGATCCAAAGCAGTGCAGGCTGACGCATGTTCATTTTCATGATCTGAGTCAGATCCCACCAGCAAAAGGTTGGTTTTCTTTTTTGGCAGTTCGGGTTCTGTAGTTTCTGCATCAGAGTGTTGCTCTTTTAACACTTCAGAAAGCATGTTGCACACCTCATCCCTCTCAGATTTTGGAAGGCACTTCAGATTCTTAAACTTTGAGTTGAGTGCTCTAGCTATCTTTAAAAATCTTACATTGGTACCTCCTTAGCATTTTGTCAAATCTGCAGTGAAAGTGTTCTTAAAACAAACATGTGCTGGGTCATCATCCAAGACTGCCATAACACGAAATATATGGCAGAATGCAGATAAAACAGCAGGGGACATATAATTCTCCCCCACGGAATTCACTCAAATTTAATTAACGCATTTTTATTTAAACAAGTGTCATCAGCATGGAAGCATGTCCTCTGGAATGGTGGAAGAAGCATGAAGGGGCATACAAATGTTTATAATTTCTGGCACAAATACCTTGCAATGCCAGCTACAAAAAGTGTCACGTGAATGCCTGTTCTCACTTTCAGGTGACATTGTAAATAGGAAGCGAGCAGCATTATTTCCCGTAAATGTAAATAAACTTGTCTGTATTAGCGATTGGCTGAACAAGAAGTAAGACTGAGTGGACTTGTCAGCTCTAAAGTTTTACATTGTTGTTTGAGTGCAGTTATGTAACCAAAAAAAAAAAAAAAGCTCTATTTGTAAGTTGCACTTTCATGATAGATTGAACTACAGTACTTGTATGACGTAACTGAAAAAATCTCTCGTTTACAAATATTTGATCACAAATTAACAAAAATAATATAAAGTGAGCATTGTACACTTTTTGTTTTGTGTTGTAATTGAAACCAAAATATTTGAAAATTTAGAAAAACGTCTGAAAATATTTAATAAATTTCCATAGGTATTCTATTGTTTAACAGAGCAATTAAAATGGCAATTAATCACTATTAATTTTTTGGAATTAATCGTATGAGTTAACTGATTAATCAACAGCCCTAAAACAAAGTGTTTGCATCAAACACAAAAACACAAATAGCCAACTTCTTTGTTTTTCAAGAAAAATGTAAATTATCCCCCACCCTTATTCCCTCTAATTTTTTTTGCCAACTTCTGTTTAGCAAAACCATTATCAATACACTTTAGTGACCACCATCCTTCTCTTCTTCCAGCCTATACAGGAAAACATCATGACCAACAGCACTGGGTCCCCACCTATCAGCAAGTAAGCTGACTAAAAACGGACTGCTTGACACTGCTTGTATAAATAGCTCAACTCTACCTCCAAAACTGATATAGATCATATATTTGGGATGGTGGGAGGAGGAGGAAGGCAAGGAAAGAAATACAATAAATAATTACCAGCAGGTAATACTTCCTTGTCGTGTGTTTGTTCTTCCCCCAAGAACTGGGGAAGTGGTTATTTTAAAGAAATACTTCAGAGAGTTTTGAAGTGTTCTATTGGAACTACTGTTTGTATTCTAAGCCTGTCAAGTCAGGTTCTGTACTAAGCAGGGTCTGATTCATAGGTCTGAGCCGCTCAACCAGCTGCCAGTCTGGGATTCCGTCTGCCAGCCCTACTCATCCCCCTGCCAGCTGGGGTCCCAGCCGCACTCAGCCTGCTGCCAGCCCGGGATGCCAGCTGCCGGCCCCACGCAGCCCACTGCCAGTCTGGGGTTCCGGCCACTGGCCCTCAACCAGCCAGGGTCCCGGCCACTGGCCACGCTCAGCCCACTGCTGGTTTGGGATACCAGTGCTGGCCTGGAGCTCTGCTCCTGGCCTTAGCCCAGGGCTCTGCAGCCGTGAGGGGTGCAGACAGGGGCAAGAGAGGGCACAGTTCAGCACCTCCACCTTAAAAATTGTTCCAGGCCACTGAGATATTTTTAAGTCCTGGTTTACTGCTTATATGAGACCACATGGAACAGCGTACTGCATCTGACCCTGTGCATGCCCTGTTGTCATTTTTTTTTCCCCACTGTGAGTTGAGGGGTACATTTGACAAAACGTCAGCTCTTAAGAAAGCAAAGTTAGATGTCTGTTCGTTTCAGCCTTCTTGGACAGACATGTTTGGATTTAGTCAAAAGAAGGATCGTGCTGTTCATGCTTTCTGTTACAGAAGTGTTGTTTGTTGCATATCAACTGTTAGACAACATTTTCAAAACGAAGCACAAGAAAACCTTTCTTGACAAAGCACACAAGACTGAAATCGATCAAAAAGGCAGTAGCAGGATCAGAGAAGCAAAGCAGTGTTTTTAAATGCTTAGGTGTAGGTAAATATCAAGATACAGAAGAAAGTTACAAGACTGCACGATGCATTGCAGAAAAAACGAAAAGCCGTTTACACATGGAGAATATATAAAAAGTTTTTCTCAGCAGTTCGGAGGTTTTGTTCAAATGATTTGCCAGATAAAGACATGATTATATCTAGAATAAAAGAACTGACTGTCTCTACCAGAACAGTTGGGAGACACATAAGTGAAATGGCAGAAAACATTAAGGAAAAGCAGACGACTGCATTAAAAGGCACAGCAGTGTTTAGCATTGCAGTTGATGAGAGTGTGGATATAAACGACGTTCCACGTTTGGCAGTTGTTGCAAGATACTGTTCTTCCGATGAAATCCAAGAGGAACTTTGTTGCCTAAAACCCCTGCATGGCACAGCAAAAGGGGGAAGATATAGCGGAAAAAGTTTTGTAAACCGTTGTGAAGAACGAGAAGTTGACAACAGAAAAATATTTTGTACGACAACAGATGGTGAACCTGCCATGGTCGGAAAACAGAAGGGATTTGTAAAGTTACTTGAAGATCAAACTGGCCCGACCATCAAATTTCACTATATCATCCATCAAGAAAACTTGTGTGCTAAAATTTCTAATTCAGAGCTTAATAATGTGATGAATACAGTGGGGCGAATTGTGCATTTTCTTGTTGCTCGATCTGCTTTGACTCACAGATAGTTTCAAGCACTGCTAGAAGAGATGGACAGTGCTTATAACGACATCCCACTCCACAGCAACATTCAGTGGCTAACTTGTGGCAAGGTTTTGGTGCACTTTGTAAACGGTTTTGATGCAAATCAAGGTCTTTTTGTCAGGAAAAAAAGACAAAACTACCCAGAACTGAATGATGACAGATGGCTGTGTAAGCTCATGTTTCTAACTGACATCATCGCTCACCTAAACAAACTCAACCTCTATTTCCAGGGTGCAGGGCAAATGGTTCTGGATCTTTACGAAGCCTGGAAAGCATTTGTTGTGAAACTAGCAGTTTTTTCTCGGGATATTCAAACTTCTACTTTCCGCTACTTCCAACACACAAAAGAGCTATCGACACATTACACTGTCAGTGTTGATGAGATTGGAATGTACATGCAAGAACTGGAATCAGAATTTTCTGACAGATTTCCAGTGTTTTGGCCCAATGCTTTCTTTTCTAATTAAACCTGAAAAGTTCAACTGAAGCGACTTGGATTTGTTTGTATTTCAGTGGATGGGTGTTGAAGATTTTGAAATGCAGCTCATTCAGTTAAAAAGCTCAGAATTGTGGGCATCAAAGTTTGGAGATCTGTGGAGTGCACTTGAAGCTACCGAGAGAGATCATGGGGCCTCTATTCTGACCTGCTGGATGTCTCTGCCAGTGAAATTTAACTGTTTGAAGAAAATTGCATTTACAATGCTTTCAGCATTTGGATCCATATACCTGTGTGAACAGGTATTTTCACACATGAAATCTGACCGCCTCGGAGCTGGTTAACAACTGATCACTCAGAAGCCTGTGTGCAGCTTAAAGTATCCAAATACATGCCAGACACTGGAAAACTCAGCAAGGAAAAGCAAGGGCAAGGATCACACTAAACTGATAAGATCTGCATTTTAATTTAATTTTAAATGAAGCTCCTTAAACATTTTAAAAACCTTATTTACTTTACATACAACAATAGTTTAGTTACATAATATACACTTATAGAGGGAGACCTTCTAAAAACGTTAAAATGTATTACTGGCACACAAAACCTTAAATTACAGGAAATAAATAAAGAATTGGCACACCACTTCTGAAAGGTTGCCGAACCCTGCTGTAGATTAATCCCATTACTTCCTGTTCTACCTTCTGTGGCCATGGCAAACAATTGATCACCATCTTCTTTATAACAGCCCTTAACATATTGGAAGATTTATCAGGTCACCCCTCAGTCTTTTTTTCTCAAAATTAAATATACCCAGGTTTTTCATCCTTTCCTCTTTAGGTCAGATTTTCTAAATCTTTTATCGTTTTTGTTGCTCTCCTCTGCACTCTTTTCCATTTGTCCACATTCTTCCTAGTGGAGCTAGTTCCTCAAATGTCTCCAACTCAATTAATTTAGTACCCAAGCCTGATGACTGCCACTTATTTAAACTGGCAAAGGGAAAAAACTAGCATGACGATCATGTGGGAGTCCTGCCAAAAAAAATTTTATAGGAGAGCTTGCTGAAGCTTATGAGAAGACAGACCAGAGATATGAGGGACTGCATAAGCAGCAGCAACATTGGAACTGGTTGCAAAAAAGAGCCACAGCACTCCTAGAGGGAAGGTAACCAAACCATTGAAAAATCTCTCACCAGCAGCAGGAACATCATCTCCCCAGCCTGGTATGTAACAAACTCTAAATGAGGAGAGGGAATTCAAAACTGATTTAGAGGGAGGAAAAAGAAAAAAAAAAAAAAACGCTCTACAAATATAAGAGGCCCCATTCCCAAAACTCCACCATATCTACACTGCATGGCCATTGAAACAGGCATGGGAAACTGAAGGGGCTGTATGCATGCTAGCCTATAAAGCAGGTACAGTAGCACATATTTCCAAGACACTCAAGCAGGATCAACCTGAGGACATCTGGAATTTCATCTTTGTATTGGCTGAAGTGCTGAAAATAGCTGTAGTGCTACTGGACACCAAATGCTTCTCCTCACAGGATCCTTTCCCTAAATGTTCTCCAAGTTTTTCTTTTATAGAAAGCCCAGCTGAGTTGCACTAATGACTGTGACCCATTATAGAATACCTAATTTTACAAATTGGTACTATTTTTTTAAAAAAGCAGTCTCTGTAACATAGGATCTAATAATGGGACCTGATAATCAATCTGAGTGGAGAAATGGAATTAGATCCTTTAATTCTCACTTGGTTAATCTGTAATGAGTTTCAACTGAATTTATTTTCTCTCTCATTATCATTTCTCTCTTCCTCTTCCAGCTGGAACATGTACGTGAAAAAGGAAATGAGGACCAGAAGAGTACAAAAAGATCAGAAGAGGAAGTGTGTGGGTTAGGCTATGAATACCAGCAGCAGAACTCATCCTTTTGGTCCTTCTTGCTCCCTGGTAGATGGATGTAACAGGTCAGGATGTTTTCCTTTATTGAAAGGAGAACAGTCAAAAAGGATCCAGTTTTCTTTCCAGTTGCTAACATTATGGAATGGTAAGGTACTGTTCTAGAGTGTTAGATCCTAATCAGATACGATTTTTATTTCATTAATTTTATACTGTAATTATGTGTGTCTTCTTCATCCAGACATCTAAGTGAATTTAATTTGGCAGTTCCCAACAGCATTTGAGCCTGTTCAATGATGACAGGTCAAACAGAGTTCCAATCTTGGAAAAATCATCTACAGAACTGGCTAAAAGAGGCACAATAGCTGCATTTACACATAGCAGAGAACAAGAATGAGTCCTCAGTCTCTAGTCTTAGCCTCAGCTTCACAAAAGCTATTGTATCTCATTCCATTGCAATTTTAGGACTATAAAAAATTGAAGGTTATCATTTCTATAGCACCCAGAAGCAGAGTGAACATTTCATAATAAATAGGAAGACATGACCCAAAAGAGTTTTCTCAACTATTTAAGCACATATGTAACTTTAAGCAGATGAGTAGTCTCACTGATGCTCAAAGCTAAGCACATAAGTAAGCGTTTCTCAGGACTGGGAACTGGTTTTTGCATAGGAGGCAATGAGAGGGGCTGACTAACATTAGAGAGGGGAAGGAACATGAAATGAACAATAGTTGCAGCAATAATTCAGTTTGGATGTGAACAACTTGGTGGTAGAATTTTATTTTATTTTATTTTTTTTTAAAATAAAAACAATGATGTTAGGATTCATCACGAAGCAGCAAGACTTAAGGAGGAATCTGTACGAGGCCAAAGTAATAATTCAGCAGGTCAAGTCTAAAAGGGCATTCTGTGCATCAAAGGCAGTTGAAAAAAAAACACAGAGGTGGCTGTAGGAGAAGCAGACAACAGGGCATCAAAAAGGCATCACCAGCAGAGCAGAGAGGCTTCAGGATGGTGCAGTAAGAAGTTGGAAATGTCAGCAGGGGCCTTTGTAGACATGGACAAGATGTCTAACTTGATGCAGAGGACAAAAGGGAGGCGGGTGACAAAAATAGCACACTTTGATACACTTCCACCAGAGAAGAACCCTATAAAAACTTACCTATTACAACCTATGAGAAGTGTAACATTTCTGTACATGAAGAATGCCATTTAAAATGAGGGAAGCAATCAGTACCTGGTGATTCCTTAGAGGAAGCAGCATGTCTTGCTAAGTGACTGTTGATTATATCTACTGCCTTGAAGTTTTTGTTTTTTTTCAAGATATCTGCGGCACATCTTGCTTGTGTGTCTGGAATAGTGGGGTCCACCCCAGCATTTAGGAGCATCTGCACATTTTCTATCTGACCTGAAACATAAAATAAATACAGTAAAGAGTTAGCACTATCCTCTTGTCCAGAATAAAAGAAAAATCATTGCCATGGTTTCAAATGTTTTTAACCAAAGAAAGAACAGCTCAATTTTACAGAAGCTGTTATACTTGGAGTTGGTCCTTAGAGAAAACAATGCATTTTATCAATTTGTTTTGGGGATTTGGGGGGATGTATTTCTGATGTTGGGTTTTATGTTTTTGGTTGTTTTTTTTTTCAGTTTGGTGGGTTGGTTGGTGAAAGAGGAAAGCATGTTCAAAAGTATCTAAGGTACTTAGCATGAAACCATAGCTAGTCACTAGGGTTTTTTTTGTATCAGGAGTGACATAAAAATATGATTACCTAATAACAAGCCTTGTCGCATACATTATCTCCATTTTGATAAACATGACAGTACTACCATTCTCTTCAATGGAAGCTAGTATCCTAATATTAACTGCCTCTAAAACACTGCAGAACACACACAATTGGCCAAACCCCAAAATATACATTCTGATTTGACGCTTGACACAATATCTTTAATATACCACAAGGCTCTATACTCCTGTCTCACTTTGTCACATTCCATTATGATGGGCATTGTGCTACCCTGATAGAAGGAAATGTACTCTCTTTGCCTCAAACAGCTGAACACGTGCCATAAATCAGAGTCAAAGAACAGTGAGGAGCAGCATCGGAGAATCAAAGGACCAGCCAGGCAAGTGAAAGGAGCATAAAATGATTGCTAGGAAAGCTGCATCGGATTATTTCCACTTTCCTCAGACACAACTGCAAGTTTAACAACTTGAATCGCTGTACATGTCTCGCTTGCTAGAATACCAGGCAAAACTTGGAGAAGAAAAGGATGGGAAGAAGTGAGACACCTTGGCATGCTCAACCCAGTTCTCTTGCTTTTATACACGTGTGCCTTGCCATTCATGTTATTTTAACTGAGTTTTGTCAGCGAGATGGCTCTGAAATGTCTTCCATTATCTGCTTTGCAAGAACTGTGCTCGCTGTGCAACAGATGGAATAGCTGTGAGAGAAGAAATGTGACCCCTCTACAGCAAAACTAAATTAAATAGTCTGAATGAGACTCACACAGGGAGGCCCCAGAATGCCACTGTGTTTAATGAACAAAAAGCCTAGGGTAACTTCAGGACTGATGCTTACTTCCTGTTTCCACCCAGTAGATTTATTAAGAAATGCAAATAAAAAGCAAACTAGGTTTCTATAGTTATAAGATAAAAGCATCCACAGAGATGGCAGGGCTATTTGACCCCCACAAGAATGCTGAAGAAAAGCAGCTCCCTAAAGTTTACATGTCTAAGCCAAGACACACTGCTACTGACATCAAGGGAAGTTTTTATTTGGTTATCCTCTGCAAGTCAGAAACTCAGACTAGTCTGAGGCCTAATTTTCTTTTAATTTCTGAGAGCATCAATACGTAAATGGACCAAGAAAAATATAAATACATTGCAGCAAGTTGTGGCTAAATCTTAATCCACCAACCAAAATAAAAGACCTTACACAGAATAACTATGCAAAAAGACAAAGAAATTGTCCACCAACACAGCGCCCTATAATTTTTTAAGCTCTGCTATATTTGCTATAGTTATAAATGCACATTGAGCCTGCAAGTCTTTTGTCATTCTCCTTCTTTGCATGAAATAAAGAATATCAATGTTTGGAGTTTTTTTCTTTCGCCATAAAAAAAGCTCATGATGATGAAAAAGTCCATTTTGAATTACATACGTTTCATAGGATATCCACTGGAATGAGAGGCCACAACATGCAAGACTGTGCAACCATCCTGGTCTTGCTGGTTGATCCTATCCTTCAAGTCTGGTATCTTATCTAGTAGCCATGTGAAAAGATGGTTCCCTTCTGAAATGATTATAAATTAAAACCACATGTTATTAAACAGCACACTTTGTCCTGTTAGGACCGGATAGGGGGAATTATTGCTCCCGCGCACCCCTGCCAAAGGTGGGCAGACAAGCTATCAAAGACTTTCTCTTTAAAAGTTAAGGGTGACAGAGAGGAAAGTATAGTGTAAAATACCAAGCAACAAATGGTGACAAGTGCCAGCTGCATTGTTGGAGATAAATAACCAAATTTTGCCCTAACACGTGCAGCTTTTAATTTGGCCCGCAAATTTTAAACATGTACCCTGATCCCCAGACAGGTTTCTCAGAGTTGACACATTCAGGGTCTGAGATGGTCACATCACTTACTCTTCAGGGTTGAATCAAAGAAGACAGGGCCATTATTAGGCTCACAGGACTCCCAGGTACACATGAACTGGACACACAGTTCAAGTAATTACTCTTAAAAAAAAAATGACTAAAGCTATGGAAGATTATATATTTTGGATTTGAGCTTACTTTAGATTGTTAAATATGAGCTTTATCTGTAAATTCTCTGTAGGTTGACTACAGTTGCTTTTGTTTTATGCTGACATGGGATGTCACTCACTTGCTTTGATACAGAGGTTAATGATTGCATGAAGTGGGTACGCTCCAATGCTCCCAACATTTGCTCCAATGGTGATCAGCCACTCTACCAACTCTGGTACCCTTTCCATTCTCTCATAATGGCCAAACAGGACATATTTCTGATAACAAAGAAATAGAGAGATATATTATTTTACATATGTGAAAGAAAACTTGATATCAACACAGACATCCAAACCAAGGAAGAGATCATTCGAGCCATCAAATCCTTAAAAACGGGAAAATTCCTAGCAAGGATAAACTTGACTGCAGAATTGTTCAAGGTAAATTCTAAATTAGCAGCATCTATCCTGGCACCTCTATTTACATCAGTCTGGAAAAGGGAAATAGTGCCAGATGAGTGGACCAATGGGGCTACAGTGAAGATACCAAAGAAAGAAACTCTCAGTGTCTGTAATAACTGGCATGGTACCACACTTTTATCTGTGCCAAGCAAAGTATTCTGCAAGATTATAGTCCAGGGTATATCAGAGGCAGTTGATACCATTCTCAGAAAAGAGCAAGCTGGTTTTCGGAAAGGGCACAGATGCACAGACCAGATCTTCACTCTACGAAGCATAACAGAACAACGCTTAGAATGGCAATGGCAACTCTATATACGTTTCATAGACTTTGAGAAGGCTTTTGATAGCATTCACAGGACCAGCCTATGGCACATTCTGCAGGCATATGGGATTCCTTTCTGTATAACCATGTCATCAAAAGCTTCTATTTCAACTTTATGTGCAGTGTTGATCACAGTGAGCTCAGTTTTGAAGTCAAAACAGGAGTACAATAGGGGTGTGTCATGTCTGCAATCCTCTTCAACACTGCCATCAACTGGGTAATGCACCACACAACAGAAGACATGCCAAGAGGCATTAAATGGACACTCTTCTCATCCCTTGAAGACCTGGACTTCGCAGATGATGTCGCTCTCCTATCACATACCCAACACCATATCAAGAAAAAACAACTTGACTCAATGCATTCAGACAGCAAATCGGGACTGAAAATCAACCGCAATAAGACAGATATCATGACCTTTAATATTGCCTCACCAGCACCAGTACGGATAGAGGATTATGTTCTCACCAATGTAGAAACATTCACATACTTTGGCAGCACCAACAGCCAGGATAGTGGAACAAGTCAAGACATCCGGAACAAAAATCAGTAAACCCAGGAACACCTGCAGGAGCTTAAACACGGTCTGGAAATCATCAAACTACAACACCAAAACCAAACTCAAGATTTATCAGAGCTGCATACTTTCAACACTACTTTATAATGCAGAATGCTGGGGAGAAAGTATGACATGTCTAATTCCATATAACCTGCCTCAGAAAAATCCTCCGTATCTTTTGGCCCACAACAATCTCAAACCAAGATCTGTTGACACAGTGCAGCCAAGAAGATCTGAGCACCATCATTGCCAGGGGATGGATTAGTCATGTGCTTCGGATAGAAACCGATTCCATCACCATAGTAGCAATAAGATGGGCACCTGAAGGCAGGCGAAAACGAGGCTGCTCGAAAACAGCATAATGAATTGCTGTGGAAGCCGAGCTGAAAAACCTAGGGCATAGCTAGGAAACCATTGAAAGACTTGCCAGAAACAGACAGGAGTGGAGGAGCTTCGCTGCTGCCCTAAACGCCAGACAATCTGTATTATTTCATAATGATGATCATGCTAGTAAGGAACACAGCCTTATAAGGTTTACCAGCATTTCTATCTGTAGGCTTCAGTTCGTCCATCTGAGAAGTATGGCTCCTAGATCATGGGCCTTTTATAAAAAGTCCTCTAATCCATTCACATTAATTAAACAGACAATTTTTTTCCTTGGCAACTAAAAGCTATGATTAGCTGATGTGGTTAAACATCTTTACATTTAGTTTTGTCTTCCCTTCCTTCTCAGGGCTTCTCTTCCCTGTACCATCCATGGAGCAGCTTTCCACTAATGGGAGTAAAAAACAGCCCCAGTTTCAAAGATGTACAGTAAAAATACTAACTGTGCTGTTGAATTACAGGATATGTGGCAATCTGTCACATCCCATCAGATATACCCTACTACAGGCTTAAACTTTTAGCCAGTAAATGTAACTGTACAGAGCTTACTTTATAGTCCCCTAACCTATATATTTTCTTATACTTTTCAATATCTGAATTCAAATCACTGAAGATGAGGCATTTAACAGCTGTACAAAGAGAACCTTAAGCATAAGCTCACTGTAAAAACTCACATCAACAGCAGGTTCAGTACAATTCCACAGCAGAAGGTTTTTAATCCTCTCTTTTAACACCATATTGCACAATTTGCACACAACAGCTAGATGAGACATAAGTGACCTGATTTAGGTTTTTAAAAAAACACAAAACCAAAAACAAAACAAAAAACAAATCAGAAAACCTATGGATGGCTAGTTTCATAATTCAAAACAGATTCTGTAGCCCCTGCTTTGCCTTTGCAATTGCAACTCATTGATTAGTACCTGTCATATGACAGGGGATGTTAAATTATGCCCTCTTGTGGTTTCTTTGAAACTGAGATAACCTATGGACAGTGTCTGATCCTGCACTGCTGAAGAAAATGGGAAAGTGGTCATTAAAGTCAATGAAAACAGGATCAGGACTGCAGAGTTTGTAGACAAAGACCTTCCCTGCTGCGATAAAGCTTTGAAAGACCTCAAATGCAGCAGAATCTGTGAGATTTCACAAGGAAGGGAACAGCAAGTCTATGGATATGTCATCTGAGGGTAAAGGCAGCTGCCACACTCTCACAACTGATTTAGCAACTTGATTGTATAGTGCTGGTTACCAAAGCTGATACAAACAAGACTCTTATTTTTTGTTACAGAATTAGTGTATTATACAGCTCACTGAAAAAATTCTAATATTTTTGACAAAGAAGGAGACAATTTCAGACAAAATGTTTTGACCAGCACTAATGACATATTTTTACAAACTGTTTAATTTGTGCTCACTCTTATTCACGGAATATTAAGCCATTTAGTAAAATGACTGTGAAAAAAAGAAAAAAAGACAGTCATCTTGTTAAATAAAATACATGCAACAGCACTGTACCTCAAAAAGATCCTTCAGTGATAAATGAGTGACTCTCAGATTTCTCGGCAACTTGCCTCTCTCAGCTGCCACCAACATCAAGGACTAGGAAAAACAAATATTTTTGAGCCTACAAGCATTTAGATACTCATTTTAATGTTTGTTGATGCATTTAAACAAACTTTAAAGGGAAAAATCTGACCAGTGCTCTCTACAGATATATTTTTTTATTACTATCGTTTGTGATGACCTATCAGATTCTCAAAACATTAAAGCTTCCTTTGTCTTCTCATTCATTAAATCCTTTGCCAAATCAAACACTTTTCCCCACCTGAGCTTCTCATCACGCACAAGTCACTATAGGCTGCAGCATTTGCCATTGTGTTTATGCTCCAGCATCTTCAGTGACAAAAGCATCTCTCCGGCAACATGTGTTTGCTTAAGATTCAGCTGGTGCTCTGAAGCAGGAAACAGTGCTACTCAGACCTCAGTGCAGTGTTTCTCAAACTGGGGTCACCACTTGCATAGGGAAATCCCCTGGCGGGCCGGGCCAGTTTGTTTACCTGCCCCATCCACAGGTTCGGCCAATCGCAGCTCCCACTAGCTGCGGTTCACCACTGCAAGCCAATGGGGGCTACTGGAAGCGGTGACCAGTAAGTCCCTCGGCCCATGCCGCTTCCAGCAGCTCCCATTGGCCTGGAGCAGCGAACCACAGCCAGTGGGAACCGTGATCAGCCAGACCTTCAGACGGAGCAGGTAAACAAACCAGCCTGGCCCGGCCAGGGGCTTTCCCTACACAAATGGTGACCTCAGTTTGAGAAAACACTGCCTCAGCGGTTCAGAAGCCAAATTAGAGATCAACATTACCCAAAAGAGCCATGGTAGTGTGACTTCATTGTTTCATTTACTATAGTGCTATATATTCATATTTAAGCAGTATGACGGGAAAATGTTTAGTTTATGTATATCATTCTCACAGCAAAATGACTGACCAAGTATTATTCTTGTATCAACTACAACTGCTTAACAACACAGCAAAAGCATCCTGACTGGTTAATAATTAAATCACACAGTGTTTTAATATCGTGCTGCCAAGAGCCACAGAACACATACATTAAAGAGCCACTTGCAGCTCACAAGCCTCAGTCAGAGTATCACTGCATTACATGATCTGTCTAGATGGTTATTACATCATTCATAATTTAAAGAAGTACTATCAACTTCAAATCTGGTCAGTTAACAAAAGTGAGAATTGAATTAATTTCAGACACTACACACCTGCTAGTGAGTTTTCTAGCTAGTTTTTGCTGTTTAGCAATCATATATATTCCTATTTTTGTTCTCCACTTCTCTGTTGCTGGGTTAAAGACCCACACAGATCAGAAGACTGGCTGGTCATACCAAAGAAACAGTAAAACAGACCGTAAATGCAAACTAAGACAAATATTTTTTTCTCTAAATTTCTTTCAATTACAGTCATTTGAAGTGTCTTGTAACCACAATAAGCAAAAAGAAACAAATAAGTTTTTGAAGTTGACTGTGTACCTTTCAAAAGGGAAAGAGAATTTTAGAAAACTATTTTCTCTAATTCTAAAAATCAAGACATTTGCACAGGGGAACAATAATTTCAGATTTAAAAAGCAATTTAAGAAAATTCAAAGCTTATTATTGAAAAAATACAAAAAAATAAGCAGATTAACTAATATTCCTGACACGGCAATAAACTTACCTGCCACATTCCTTTCTTGGCTAATTTTTCTATTACCACCTGCCAAACTAATGCATCAAATCCTTGATTCAAAATGTTCTTGAAAATAGAAAGAAAATACGGTGCTATATATTTTTCACCTAAGAAAATAAAAAAAGAAGCTTAAGAAAAGTGGTTAGCATATGCAACTTTTACAAGCTGTGCTCTCCAAGTACAGCAATTCATTTCATATGGTCAATTCTTCAGTAGTGATTAATACATTGAAACATTTTAAATTAGAAGATACATTTCACATAACTAATACTAATAAGACGTCTACTCAACAATTAGTAAGGGTGCATTATTTTAAGGTGCCACAGATTTAATGAACAATGTGAAATTAACCATTTGCTTTTGAAAAATCTCTGAAGCCCAAAAAAATCTAAAACCTTCCACCAGTTTTTCCACTTATGTGTATGAACAGAGAAGTTGATGTAAGTGACTGACTTACTGACTAAAACAGGAATGATAGTGTACGAAGCAAGTGAGAAAGAGGCATTGCCGGAAACCAGATGGCATACCCTTGGGCTCTCTCAGGCAAAGCTCGTAAACCAGACCACTGAGCAACAGTGGAGGAGGGAATGTAGGATCTTGGGAGAGAGGGGTCTGACTCTGCCACAGAAATAAGTAGTTAGTGGGATGGGAAAAGCCAAGTATCCTTTCGCATGTGTTTTTTTTCCCTCTTCCCACTGCTGCCATCACAGCTGTTTCTTTCATTTGCTCTGGGAGACTATTCCACAACTTAATACATCTCACTGTAAGTTTTTCCTGATGTTAAGCCGAAAATTCTCTCTTTCTTCATTACTCCGAGCTATTCCTTGATCTGCCTCACTGACAAGGAAAGCTGCGTGGGCTGGAAGAAACCAGTACATTCGGCATTATGATTCATCTGGTCTTAAGTTCTAGTCTTGGCTCTTCCCTGACTCTCTGTGGCCTTAGGCAAGACACTTCACCTTTCTGTTTCACCTTCCCCACCCGCAAAACGCTGGGGGGGAGGGGGGAGGAATGTTGTATAAATTAATCAGTTAATGTATGGTGCTTTGAGAATACCATAAAAATGCTAAGTATTATTAAATGATTACTTTGCTTCCCTGGTGCTTACATCATTCATATATGTGGAGAATTTATATCCCCACAAGTCTTGCTTGACCAAGATATACATGGTCAGTCCTTTGTATTGTTCTCCTTATACCTCCATATCACCTCCGCTCCATAATCATTTGTAATGTTCATTTATAAATTCCCTTCAGTTTGACACAATTTGTTTGTGTGTGTCACACCAGAATGGTAGAGGACTATTCTCCAGCTCTGTAGTATGACTTGGACTATGCAGCCCAAAATGGAACAGATGCTTTGCTACCAGATAAGATTGCAAACTCAAGTCTAATTGGCTGCTCACTGCCACTGCAGGTCTCTTTTAGTATTAATGCTTCCCACTGAGTGAGCATTTCTAATTATTTTTCCCGGGACATGTTGGCTTACACGTACTATATACTAATCTCATTTTGAGATTTTCTGCTTATATTTATTTTACTCTCCAGGTCCACCTTTTCTGTCCTGTGTTTGCAAACCAGCCCATTTTTGTAGCAACTGCACATTTCACTGACATGCTGTCATTCCTTCCCCCAGTCATTAATAGAGACGTTAGCTAAGATTGTACCACATTACAATCCATGTTACAACTGTTGAGCATCCATAACTCCAGCTGACGTCAGTGGGAGCTGTGGTTGCTCAGAACCTCAGAAAAATTAGGCCCTAAATCTCCAGACTGCACTTAGTTAAACTCATTGCATATATTGTTAAGCTATAAGGCCGATTAAATTAATGGAAAGATTCCCTTTCAATGGGCTTTGGATCTAAGTCTTTTGGTCAGTTTTTAATATAAATGGCAGTATTCGTTCCAAGCCATTCTGAATTAAACTTACTGCATTCTTTACATCCACCAATTTTGTAATTCTGTCCAAAAAGGCAAGCAAGTTTGCCTGGGAAGATTCATACTGCTCTCGGTTGTGTTTCCCTTTTAAACATTTTGTGATTGTTCCTCTGGATATCTGTTCTATTATTTTACTAGGGATGGCAGTTAAAGTTAAAAAGTGGCAATTGCAAGGATCAATCTTCTTTCTTTTATTGCAAAATCAGTTCTACATTTGCTTTTTCTCCAGTCTTGTGCTGCCTCCCAGGTAATCCAAGTTTTCTGAGACCCAACCAAACCATATTATAATTAGAGCTAGCTAAAACCCACTATCACTTCTCCTCCTTTACCCTCCCACTAAAATAATGGGAATTCCCAACCACTTGAAAACATTTTCCTTCCAATAGTGTTGTAAATGGACTGATTTTTTTTTTTAAATCTGCAGAATTATTTTCAGCAAAAATTTTTCCATTTTTTTAAAATCTAACTTTTTTTAAAAAGAAATGTTCATATTTTGAATAAATCCCTCAACGTGGCTGAGATGACCAATCAAAATCAGCAACAAACTAAAAAAAATTTGACTAAACTTGGCAAAGGAACAAACTGAACTGTTTTTGTAAACATTTTCTGTCAAAATTTTTCAAATAGCAGTAATTTAAAAAAAAATTACATGGTTTCATGAAGTTTTTCTTCTTCCACACAACTTTTCATTTTCTAATGAAAAAATTCAACCAGTTCTAACTGTAACACAACTGGGGCACCTGTGTGTGACAACTCATTCATCTACATGGCAGTGGTGGTGTTTTGGGAATGTCGATATTCCTCATCTATAAACAGGATTAAGATGATCCATCCCATTTACAGTGGCCACCATACAGCTATCAGATGTTGTTAATTTTCAAATCTGATCCTGGTCGGTAGACACCAAATTCACTATTCCAGGAAGAATGACTCAAAATCCTATACACAAGCCCCTCAACTGTCCTGTCCCTATTAAATGAGTCTAAATAAAATACAAGTCTCAATCCAATTTACCGTTAACACTTGTGAAGATTCCAACTATAAAATCAGCAATTTGAGATTGATCCATAGAACCACACAGAAGATTCAAACCACGAGAAAATGCAATAACTGCATCATGAGTTCTCGACAACTGCAGCAGCGAATAGCCAGCTCTATAGTAGCCCTAGTGGAAAAACACAACAACAACATTGTCATCAAATCTTGTTACTTCTAATTTTAGGAGATTAGGAGCCCATTTCTGAAAGCCCTATGGAAAACTATCAGTAACTTCACAATGGGACTTTTTCCCTCAATAAGACTTGCAGGATCTGGTCTAACTACATACAAAGTTATCAACATTTTAAATAGTTGAGAGAATTACTCACATATCTACAGAAGAAAGCTGTAAAATATTGTGGGCATCTGAATATGATGTTTTAGTCTCTGAAGGGCCAATATCTTTTGGAAATTAAATTAAATAATTTTGTAAAGAAAAATATTTAGAGATTCTCATTATAAAGCTAAACATTTTCTAGTCCCAAATTACTTATGCCCCAAAATGTACCTCATGTGTGGTTTGTAATACTACTCTCTCAGCTCATTACACTCAAAGAATTCTGTAAGAATAAATATGACGTTGGCACTCATTGGTAGGGCCCTCGAGAAAAATCGCAGATTTTTTTAAAATAAAATTCACAGCAGTGTCACAGGCCAAGTAGTGAATTTCACAAAAAGCATGGGAATCAGTCAGCGAAAGCAATGAGGCGTCCGGTGGCACCTTAAAGACTAACATATTTATTTGGGCATAAGTTTTCATGGGGTAAAAAGCACACTTCTTCAGATGCAATGGAAGGTCACTGTTGCATTCCTTCGCATAAAAATCAACTGCCGAGTTCCCCCCAGACTGCTGAGATTTTTTCCAAAGCAGAGAGGCAGAGGTGGGCATCGGTGCATGCTGGTCTTGTGCCCAGTGCAATTTGCATCATGTGTTCCAAGGGGCAGTGTAACTGGCTACTGGATCTCGCATAAAATCAGCCACAAGCCACACCAAACATGAGACTGTTGCACACAGCTATCTGCTATTGCCTCCGCCTCCCCGCTTAGGCTGCAGCTAAGCAGGTTCCTAGCAGCAGTGATGCTGGCTACCACGCCTTGCATAAAACCACTCACCAAGTCCCTGTCAAACTACTGCTCTGATATGATGCTGCTGCAGGCTATGAGCACAAGATTGTTGGGGGGGTGGGGGGGCAGGGAGGAAGAGAGACTAAATACAGTTCTATGCTCATTTCACAAAATCGCAATTTTCTCAGGACCTGACCTCACTGAAAATGCTCACCCCTGTATTTCACATATTATCAATGTCATTTAAGTGTCTAGAAAGAAAGCAGAGAATTCTCAATCAAGACTTTGAAAAATAACCAAAGAACAAGCTATCAAATATATTTCAACCTTCTCGCAGTGGAGCAAAAAACTCTTGCATATGTGCTTATGTCAAAAAGCTAGTACAGGTCTGGCGCATCTTACGCACATTTAACATGCGCGATTTCAGCTTTGCATAGTCGGGAGAAAGAAAACAAAAACAAAAAAAACCCAGGCGATTCCATCACTATGAGACACAGATCTGCTGTTCCCACTAAAATATTTGGGGGGAGAAGGGAACTTATCACAGGCCTAAAGACATGCTGTTGCTGTCAAGGATCTCCTCTATAGTAACCCTGGAGGGTTGATCAAAAAAAAAAAAAAAAAAAGGTTCAATAGTGTGTCTGCCCCAGAGTGATTGTGAGATGGGAGAAGCAAATCTGCTGTTCCCATTACAGTACTCAGTCCCCCTGTGCCTCTCATACTGCGCGCATCTCGCCGCGCTGAGTGAGATTCTGCTGTGCCTGTACTGTTTTAAAAGACAGTACATATTTTTCGTACTGTATAACATGGCCCCTAAACGCAAAGCACCTACTTCATCTGGTGCTCAACCGAAGAAACAGCGATGTGTTCCAATGCTGGAGGAAAAACTGGCCGTGCTGGACTTATTGAGAGACGGTATGTCCATCGCCAACGTGGCGCGTAAATACGGCTGAAACAAATCTAGCATCTGTGCCATCCAGATTTGAGACACAGAAATTCATCAAGCCGTGGCATCAAGTGCTCCAGTAATTGCTAAGGTGACAAGCCAAGTGCATGACAAGACTTTAGTGAAGACTGAAAAGGCATTAAACTTATGGCTGGAAGACATGAACCGTAAACGTGTGCCTACTGATGGCAACATGTTGCGAGAAAAGGCTCTTAGCATCTATGGGCTATTCAAACCTCCCGCCGAAGAGGGACAGCCTTCTGATAAGAAGGAATTCAAAGCCAGTCAAGGTTGGCTTAACGGTTTTAGGAACTGCTTCAACATCAAAAATGTGAAGACTACTGGTGAAGCTGCATGTGCCAATGAGGACGCAGCAAAAGCCTACCCCAAACAACTAAAGAAAATCAGAGAGGAAAGGGGCTATCTTCCAGAACAAGTTTTTAATGCTGACGAGACTGGGCTCTTCTGGAAAAAAATGCCACCCGCACTTATATTTCTAAATCAGAAAGACAAGCCCCTGGCTTCAAAGCAGCTAAAGACCGTGTGACTGTGTTACTTTGTGGCAATACAGCTGGGCATTTAATAAAGCCGGGCTTGCTCTACAGGGCTGCAAATCCCCATGCACTAAAAGGCAAGAACAAAAATCTCCTGCCTGGGTCCTGGCAATCAAATAAAAAGGCTTCGGTGATGGCAGCATTATTTCTGGATTGGTTCCAGAAGTGTTTCATTCTGGAGGACAAGCAGTACCTTGAAGGAAAAGGACTTGACTTTAAAGTGTTGCTGATCGTAGACAATGCTCCTGGCCATCCTGCGGCACTCCGGTTTGCGCATAACGATGTTGAAGTCGTCTTTCTCCCCCTCAATACCACTTCCATCCTCCAACGTCTCGACCAAGGCGTCATGAGCTGTTTCAAGGCAACGTACACGAGGCTTACATTCTCATGGATCCTTACCGCTATGGATGCTGATCCCAATGTTAATGTGATGGAGTGCTGGAAGTCCTTCAACATTGCTGATCGTATCGCTTATATTAAACACGCAATGGATGCAATCAAGCCTGAAACAGTCAATGCATGTTGGCGAAACCTATGGAATGACTGTGCGAGTGATTTTAAGGGTTTCTCGACAATTGATAAAGAAGTGCAACTCATTGTTCAGGTGGCCAGGCAAGTGGGTGGTGATGGCTTCATCGACATCCTCGAGGAAGAAATTGAGGAATTAATTGGAGGGCCATAGAGAAAAACACTGACTAACGAAGAGTTAGAGGAACTGATAAAATCGTCTACAGAAGACGAAGACGATGACGAACAGGAAGAGCCAGAAACTTGGAATCTTCATAAATTTTCTGAAGTGTTCCAAGCAGCGAAATACTTGAATAATTTAATTTCTGAATATGATCCCTCTATGGCACGAACCCTTAAAATCACATGTAGTATTACGGATGATTTGAGACCGTACCAAGAAATGTTGGAGTAGCTCAAGAGACAACAGCGACAGTTGCCAATCATCATGTTTTTAAAGAAAAAACAACCAGCAGCAGCAGAGTCTACACAATCAACTTCTCGAGCTGAACCAGAACCAACCACTTCGTTTAGGACTCGCTCTCCATCACCCAAGCCTGGCCCATCATCTCCTGGATCGACATCAAGCCCTGACAACTCAATAATAGCCGTGTCAAGGGAAGAGGAAGACTAATCATTGGAGTGTGTACAGTACAAGACTGGTGACTGTTCAGGTTTACAATACTGCACTGTACTGTACTGTTTTCATTTATTATTCTTTCATTCTTCTGTCTCTGTTATTAAAAATACTGTAAAATTATATTTTGCATATGTAGTCTTTATTATATACTGTACTGTTCATTGCCGTATACAATACATAGTACTTTATGGGTGATTTAAGGGATTTTCAAGGGTCACTTTGACTATATGCTGTTTTCGCTTTACGCGCTGACCGCAGAACGTAACCCCAGAGTAAGATGCGACAGACCTGTACCAATTTTCAGTATCTGTTGAAGTATTTAAATGGCTTAGACATAGGGCTTTAAGCATATATTTAATTGCTTCACTGAATTGGGGTCATAGTAAAATAATTTTTCACAAAACAGCTTACTGTATTGGAATTTGCATAGTGCAATGAAACAACATGGGAATTTCATTCTACAGCACTTAATTAAGGTTTCATTATACCTGGGTTCACGGTAAGCTAGTTTCATGTCATTCAGGATACAATGCAATTTTTTTTACGTCAAAAATGTATATTTGGCTACTGACTAGGGATCCTGAAGTTACTATTCTCGTCTTCTTCTTACAAGATGTATTAATGTACTGATCTTTTTAAAACTAATTTTGAATCTTGTTTAGAATAATAAGGCTAGCAAGCTTTTCTGGTCTGTTGGATTAAACATGCCGTACCTTAACATATGACAAATCCCACTGGAGACTCTCCTTGGCACAATGATACGCTTCTTCCCACTTACCAAGGCTGTAAAAGGCATTTGATTTGTTGCACAATAACACAGCCATGTCTCTATGAGAAACCCTAGGAAAATTAACAATATTAATGTTTAATCAATTTTTTTTAAAGAGATAAATGGTACTTTATAGTGAACAAAAATTTGACAAAACTCTTCAATTTATTCCACCAAACAGAATTATGGTACAAAAAGATATCCTCTAGAAAGAAAATAAAGATCCTCTAAATTCAGTTAACACAATTCCATCACTTATAACAATATTCCATAGAGAAGAAAACTACTTTAAACAACATTAATGTTACAAGGGGAAGTAAAGAAATACAGTTATGATCATACATGCCACCTTAACTCTATCCCACCTTTTCCAGGATATGTATGAAATACAGTCTATTTTATGACTGCATTCTATTTTTCTCATTTAACCTCTGAAGGAAAATATTGAAAGTACATTGGTTCAATTAAGGAATTTGGATAGGTTCATGATCAGGTCCAAGGTCTGAGTGGAACACTGGGGGTGTGACCTGCAGGTGGTAAGGACAGCAAGTGTGCTTCAGCAACCAAGAAACACTAACTAAAAATACAGGGCTAAATCCTCGGCTGATGTGAGCTGGCATAACTCCAGGGACACCAAATTTATACCAGCCGAGGATCTGAAAGAACATTCATTTAATTCTTACTTGGTTTTTGAATATTGATAATTTGAATGACGGCGATCTGACCCAAACCAGTGGACCCAAGACAGTATCTAGGAAAATTTATACTAAAGATCCTGAACCTAGACACCAAGGCATTGGACTGGGTCTGAGGAGGAGCTGAGATACAATCCTGGCTTTGTCACAAAATCTCCATGCCTCCATTCTTTACTTCAGACGGATAGCGTGATGATAAATCCATTAGTTTGTGCGAGGGGCTGAGATACTACAGCATTTGGTCTTTGCGATGAGCATAAGTACAGCAGATAGACTCGAAGACTTTAAGACCAGATGGAACCATCATGATCATCTAGTCTGACCTCCTGCACATTGCAAGCCACAGAACCTCGCCCAACCACTCCTATAGTAACTTCTGGCTGAGTTACTGAAGTCCTTAAATCTTGAGTTAAAACAGGAGTTCCCAAAGTGGGTCGCAACCCCATTACAATGAGGTCACCAGGACTGATGTTAGACTTGCTTGGGCATGGGGCTGAAGCTGAAGCCCGAGCCCAACTGCCCGGTGATGAAGCAAAAGCCCGAGGGCTCAGGTTCCAGGCCCCCTACCGGGGGATGAAGCTCTTGGGCTTTGGCCATCCTGTCCAGGGCAGCAGGTCTCAGGTGGGCTCAGGCTTCGGTCCCCCCTCCTAGAGTAGTGTAGTAATTCTTATCAGAAGGGGGTCACGGTGTAATGAAGTTCCAGAACCGCTGGTCTAGCCCAATGCCAGTAGAAAGAATCAGAGTGAAAGAAAAAAAGAAAAACAAGTCAGTCATAGTAAATAGTTTAATTCAAGCTTGAATTACGCTTATTTTAATTTACAATAATTCTCAATACTTATTTTGGGCTTGTTCAGGTAATTTGATTAGTATCATGCCCATTTTACAGATGGGGAAAAAACAAAGAATCAGGGATATTAAGTGGCTTGTCAAAAAACAAAGAAGAGTCAACATCAGGGCTTGAAAATAGAGCTCAGGAGTTCCTGATTCCTGCTATCCTTGGATAGCTGGATCACTTATCTTTAAAATTCTTTTATAATTTACTCTGTCATACATTAGCTGAATACTTACATCCCCCACTGGAATAACTGAAAGAGCATACGTATGGCTTCATCGTAGTTTCTGATGGCCAAGAAATAATTTCCATTTTTAAAGTTCTCATTTCCAGCTTTTTTCATAAACTCTGCATAATCCATGGGATCCATGCTAGTTGAAAGGGAAAAACAAAACAAACAAATGAAAGCTCTATGCTATGGTGCTTCTCCGTCCTCCAAAATCACAAGAATACACCTGTTTCCATCATAAAGGACCTAATCCTGAGAGGTGATTACCAGCTTGTGAGGACTTCAGTGAAAATTATGGATGTTCTTGGGATCAGACCCAAAATTCTCTCTTGCAACAACAATTCACTTTAGTTCTGAAGCCAATTTAATCTTCATCTCAAATTTTAAGCAGCAACTTCTCCTCCCACCAGTCATTAGGAGCAGGACAAATAAAAAACATCTTTCCTATCCCAGCAACTGAAGATTGTGAGGTGATCTTGGACCATAGCACTGACTTGAAATTTACCCTCTCAATTTTTGTCTCGACCTTTGGCTAGCAGATTTAGTCCTTTGGCTGGTAGGTGCTTGGTACAGTTCTCAAATCTTGTTGGAATCTTATTTTTTAAAATGGTATTTAAACTAATTTATTTAAATGGACACACACATATACATACACTGGAAAATACCGTGAAACAACTATAGAATTGGTTAAAAAATTCAAATTGAAAGTTTAATTTTAGTTGGTTGAAAAAACAGGAATCATTTCTGGGGGAGGAAAAAAAAAACTATTAATTCTCCTGGGGTTTGACCAACTTTCCTGGTTATACATTTAGGCAGACAATTACACAGCAAGACTGCATAACAATTTGATTACTGCCTGAAAACGTTATCATACAAACACAAGAGAGATACCCAGCCCAGAAGAGATCAAAATCTAATTTAAGACAAGATACAAGAAAAAGGTGTAACAAACACTCCGAAGGAACATAAAGGGGACAATGACAGGAACCAGAATCATTTTTGCAATTTAAATTGCAAAACAAAATTACTTACACAGAGAAATTAAAATAGTCACAACATCCAACATGTTTGGGGAGAAGGGATTCAAATACATTAAAACCAAAAACATTTACTATGAGAAATGTTACTTCCAAAAAAAAAAAAAAAATTGCAAGCGTTAAAGAGAAAAGCAAGTTTTGAAGCTTCAAGTAAAATCCTTTTCCAAGAATGAACTACCAATTAACAAGTATTGCTAAGCATTCCAATCAGTTTGGAAATCTTGCAGCAAGAGAAAGCAGAAAGCCTACAAGGAGTGGAAGATGAGAGGGATCAGCAAGGAAAGCTACCTTAGTGAGGTCAGAACATGTAGGGATAAAGTGAGCAAGGCCAAAAGCCATGTAGAGTTTTCCCTTGCAAAGGGAATTAAAACCAATAGTAAAAGATTCTATAGCCATATAAATAAGAAGAAAACAAAGAAACAAGAAGTGGGACCGCTAAACACTGAGGATGGAGTGGAGGTTGAAGATAATCTAGGCATGGTCCAGTATCTAAACAAATACTTTGCCTCAGTCTTTAATGAGGAGCTTAGGGATAATGGCAGGATGACAAATGGGAATGAGGATATGGAGGTAGATATTACCACACGCAAGGTAGAAGCCAAACTCGAACAACTTAATGGGACTAAATTGGGGAGTCCAGATAATCTCCATCCAAGAATATTAAAGGAACTGGCACATGAAATTGCAAGCCCATTAGCAAAAATTTTTAATGAATCTGTAAACTTAGGGGTTGTACCGTATGACTGGAGAATTGCTAACATAGTTCCTATTTTTAAGAAAGGAAAAAAAAGTGATCTGGATAACTACAGGCCTGTTAGTCTGATATCTGTAATATGCAAAGTCTTGGGGAAAAAATTGAAGGAGGAAGTAGTTAAGGACATTGAGGTCAACGATAACTGGGACAAAATTACAACATAGTTTTACAAAAGGTAGATCGTGCCAAACCAACCTGATCTCCTTCTTTGAGACAGTAACAGATTTTTTAGACAAAAGGAAACATAGTGGATAGGACCTAACCAAGTTTCTAGGATTATGCTAAAGCTTTAGACACAAATCAGGGAGACAGATGCATTCATAGCGAGGATGGAACCTTAGTTTCATTTCCCAAGCTGCAAAACAATATTTAAAAAAGTAAGAAACTGTGTAGATAATAAAAACTAGTAATATTTTAAAGAACAAAATTCTTACCTATGTTACAAAAAAAAAACAGACTTTTTCAAGTCTTTCGGTTTTAATCTATGATTTTTAATCCAATGTATCCCTTTAACCTCAGGAGCAAGTAAAAAACGATCACAGGAAGAAAAAAATATCCTGAAACTGGTTCAGCTACCGAGATGTTTTCTTAATATGCATTGTGCATGTGTGATTGGTTCTGTGTTGATCAGAGTACGTATAACCCTTGATATAGCTCATCTTGTCAAAGTGGACTTTGACTGTTGCTGTTTTTTCAAGAATTAAGGTGGAGAATGTAGTGGGTCTCTGGTTTTCGCCCAGAACTAAATTTGTTTATTGCAACATTAAGTATTTATTTTGGGTCCGTTTAAAATAAAAATCAACACTACAACAAAGTTTCACAGACATGTTATGGAACAATATAGTGAAAGATCTTTGGTTACAACATTTGTTTGCCTTGTGTTACTGATTTTTCTAATAAAATACAAATAGAAAAAAAGGAGGAAAGGGGAGAAACAACCAAACATGAGTATAATGGTTACAGCATTTATCCCAAGAAAGATCAAATTTAGAAACCACCAGAAATTTTAACCTCTTTTCACAAGACAAGAAAATGAAAGAGGACGTATGCTAGTCTGTCAGAATTCTGATTTTACTTGCACCATTTTACACTAGTGTAAGTTACTCCTGATTTACCCCAGCATAAGTGAAATCAGATAAGCTCATGTCTTCCCCAAGAAAGAAAACCAGTAAATGTAAAGAATGGGAGACTGACCAGTTAAAGTCAAGAGGCTGAGAGGAACACAACTATCCTTCCTGTGCAAAAAGCAAATGGAGACTTCACTCTCACCAGCCCAGCAGAAAGGGGAGGTGTGGAGATCAGAGCTCTTCCTCCGGTTTCAATCTGCTCAGTAGAGCTGACCCAAAATGTATTCCACAACTTTAACCAAACCTTGTTTGGCATTTGCAATAACTTTACCAATTTCCTCTGGCCAGTTTTTAATTTTTGTGGTCTCCTGCATTTCCTGATTCTGTCCAGAAGTGATGAAATACAGCAAAAGACTTTCTTCATGCAGTACTCCAACACAACTGAACGAAAAATCTTGTGACAAAGCCTATTCTTTTGACCTTGCCAGCTGAGGGCCTAAAACAGATAATAATAAAATCAATGGGATGATTGCTGTTGACTTCATTGAGAGCAAGGCTGGGCACCAGAGCCAAGATGATTGGATAGCAAAATCTGACAGCTGAGTGCTTATCAAAACAGAACCACTGAACTAACTGCCAATTTCTACATAAAACATATTGCTCCAACTTCTTCCTGAAGCTTAATTCTCTCTCAAAGAAAGCTAAACATCTCTCCATTCATAGGCGTTCACAACAAGGATGTAATCTATTACTCTGCCTTGAATGAGCATAATTATTTATTTCATGCAACATAAATGGGCAAAATCAGAACCATAAGAACATACATCCATAAGTAACCAAAGGCCTTGGCTTTCCTGCTGGGGAAATACCAAGTCCCTCACCATGTGGAAACCTTCTTTCAGTCACAGAAATACAGAAGTCTGGGGGAAGGGAATCCACAAAGACCCTTCTCCATGCTTTCAGAATAATTGAATGCAAATAACTACATCAATGTAATATCAAGACCCTGATCCTGAAAATAATTAAGAATGGGCTTAACTTTTCTACTGCGAAGAGTCCCATTGAAGTCAATGGGACTACTCATTATAGCAAAATTAAGCATGGGGATATCTTAGCGGTTTGAGCATTGGCCTGCTAAACCCAGCGTTGTAAGTTCAATCCTTGAGGGGGCCATTTAGGGAACTGGGATAAAAATCTGTCTGGGGACTGATCCTGCCTTGAACAGGGGGTAGGACTAGATGACCTTCTGAGGACCCTTCCAACCCTGATATTCTATGTGTGTAAGTGTTTACAGAATCTGGACCTAAGTATTTTATACAACAGTAAAATCATTAAGGTCTGATCCTATTCCTACTGAATCAAAGGGCAAAGCTCCCATTGACTTCACTGTTGCCAAGTCTTTGGATTCTGTTGAGACTCTCGTGATATTTGGTGTTTCACCAGTTCCTCGAGATGTGATTACATGAAAGTCCCAATTCTCTCTCTCTCTTTTTTTTTTGGGGGGGGGGGGAAGGCGTGGGGGGAGAGTGTTGTGGATGTGGAGAAAAGCTTGAAATTGTGATCAGAGTGAATCCTAAAGGCTCCATTGTTTTTTAAATAACATGATCTTTAAGACAATCATCATTTTTTTGGAGGCCTGACCTGGGATTTTTGAACGTTTGGGGTTGGCAATACTGAGAGCTGGATCCCATAATCAGGAAATGTGAAAGTTAAAAGCCCAGAGGCATTGTTCAGCCTGCATGTTCTGGGGTTATACATTTTGTAAGACAATGTGTTACTTATTTAATAAGGAAAACTAGAATTGTAATCTACATTACATAATGTGGTTAACTTAATGCTGTTGTTGCAAGTTCATCTAGAAGCTTCACCTTATAGCGACAGCTTCTATGGAAAAAGGCCTTTTCTCCCTAAGGCACATCACTTCCTCCAAAACCCAAGCAGCAGGGCTACAAGTATTTTTTTTTTTAAATGAAAGATTTTGGTGGGGGGGAGCAGCTTATTTACATCTGGATGATAACGTTATCAGCTATGGTGGGAAATGAGAAGCCTCTCTCCCAGGCTGAGGAAATTCATCGTCGGGAAGTCTTTGTGGTCACCCTTCCTGTCATGCAAAAAGAATGCAACTTCTTATCCCTGTCCTCAAAGACAGACATCACCACATCAGCAGAAAACATAAAACGACCAAACTGTAGAAGAGTGACTGCCAACACCTTCAACAGCATTCAGAGAGAAAGAAAATAAACCCATTCCAAGAGGCAACATGAACATTTGCAAAAGAAGCAGCCTCTCTTATTTCCGAAAGCAAACACTGCAGTTGTCAGGCAGAAAGATGGAGTCTTCTCCAGCCTCTAGCCACCACAGACAAATGGAATGCACTAACATCAGGCCAATCGAATGTTACTGTTGCACTGAAAGGTCCCAAAAGTTTTCAGCCTGCATTGAAATAGTTGTTGTGTGCAAAGAACAGGAAAACAAAACAGAACTTTTAAAAAATATGATTTGTCTCCGCATTAAATGGTAAAGATGGCACAAAAATCTTAAAATTGCAGAATGTACTGTTATTTTTGGACCTGCGATGTTCCAACATTCTGGCTCATAATGCTGGCACTTAGTCCTGGTCTACACTTAAAAATTAAACCACCCCTAGCTATGTCGCTCAGGGTTGTGAAAACTTCCATGCCCTGAGTGCCATGGTTAGGTTGCCCTTACCCCAAGGGTAAAGACAGCAAGAACAACAGAAGAATTCTTCAGGTGACCCAGCTACTGCCCTTCTGAGAGATACATTAAATACATCGATAAAGGAAATGTCTACACTGCAGCAGCATAGCTGCAACGCTGTGGCTATGCCATTGTGGTGCCTGTAACATTTAATGTAGACATAGACTATCTAGTTGTGACTCAAACAAATGAAAATTTCAGGCACAAGAAAAATATAGACTTGTCGAAGTTTGGACAGGGCCTTCTCTCCTGTTTAGGCTAACCAAAAGTGTTAGGGAGCACACTTTAATTGCTATTTAAAATACCTTTAAAAATGTGTTAGCTGGTGTTTATCAGCCCAAAACTCACCCATAATCTAGACAAGGTCTAAATTTTGTGAGATTTTGTGCAAAGTAACATGCAGAACGCGCCTGGGTGGCTCCTGGCAGTCCATGACTATTCTTTGACTGGCTTTGTCCACCCTCCCACTTCCACATTACACAATACAGTAGAATCTCAGAATTATAAACACCAGAGGTCAACCACATACCTCATTTAGAACCAGAAGTATGCAGTCAGACAACAGCAGAAACAAAAAAATAAATAAAGCAAGTACAGTGCTGTCTCAAATGTAAACTACTAAAAAAATAAAGGGGAAAGTTTTAAAAAAAATATTTGACAAGGTAAGGAAACTTTCTATGCTTGTTTCATTTAAATTCAGACATTTAAAAGCAGCATTTTCTTCTACATAGTAAAGTTTCAAAGCTGTACCAAGTAAATGTTCAACTGTAAACTTTTGAAAGAACCATAATGTTTTGTTCAGTTATGAATCACCTCCATTCCCAAGGTGTTCGTAACTCTGAGGTGATACTGTAATTCAAAAATCACGCAAGCTAAAAAGTAAAGGAATATCAAGACATGGAGGTAGGAGGAAAGGATGTGCCGATAGGAAAATTGTGTTATTCCACATGTGTGCTGACAGAGCTATCCACCTGAAAAAAGTGCTGGGCCACAGGCAGCCCAATCCCAAATACATAGTCCCTGATCCTGTGCATGACAGCAAGTGGGGCTTTGCACATGCATGACAGTCCACACTCACACTATTACCTGCAGTGTCAGTACGTACATTAGTGCTCATTTTCAAGAGGATGTACAGACACTGCAATTTAAGGGCCGCGTATTATTTTTCCTCTGTCTAGAGATGACCATGACTTTAGGATCCTACAACAATAACTAAGTTAACTTTTTTTGTCCTGAAAAGGAAACAACAATTCTAGTTCTTTCACAGCTAAATTAATTATCCACATCCAACTCAGCATTGGGTTGCATTCTTTAAGGTGACTTGCAAAGATTCTATTAAAAATTAGGCTTGTGCTTTTTTGTTTTATCGTGTACGAAGTGCATGACCCAAAAGATACTGGTCTCTCCAACTCTAAATGTACCTCTCCTCCCAGCCAAAATAATAATAATAATAAAGTTAATTTCTGCTTGTTTATTACCTTAGAAATATCAAGATTATCTAGTTTGATCTTCCCCGGTACTGTGGAAAGAACTGCTGTGGCTGAGATTTTTTAAAATAAAAATAAAAACTAAAAATTAAGGCTATTGATTAATTGCGATTAATTTTTTAAATCACAGTTAATTTTTTTGAGTTAATCGCATGAGTTAACTGCGATTAATCACAGTGTTAAACAAGAGAATACCAATCAAAATTTATTAAATATTTTGGATGTTTTTCTACATTTTCAAACATACTGATTTATATTACAACACAGAATACAAAGTATACAGTGCTCACTTTTTATTACAAATATTCACACTGTAAAAATGATAAAAAAATCGTATATTTCAATGCACTACAGTACTTTATCGTGAAAGTGTAGATTTTTTTTGTTACATAACTGCACTCAAAAACAAAACAATGTAAAACATTAGAGCAAGAGTCGACAACTTTTGGTATGCAGCTCGCCAGGGTAAGCACCCTGGTGGGCCGGGCCGGTTTGTTTATCTGCAGGGTCGGCCGATCGCGGCTCCCACTGGGTGCGGTTTGGCATTCGAGGCCAATGGATGTGCTGGTATTCTATTATTGTTTAACAGTGAGATTAATTGCGTGATTAATCATGATTAATTTTTTTAAACCACTTGACAGCCCTACTAAAAGTCCTGCAATATCATTTTACTAGTTCTCCAGTCACCACAGACTCTTCCAAGTCAGACAAAACTTGAATTCCTAATGTAAAAAACAATCAGAAAAATTTTTAAAAGCACAATAAAAGCCTGCCTTCTGTCTACAACATAGAACAAGAAAAACAGTAGTATAACCATAAGTGCTTTAACTAGGGGCGCTGCTGCACTCCCTGGCTTGAAGTGGATTCCAGCATATACAGGGTTTACAGTTTGGTTCAATGGCTCTCAGCACCCCCACTACACAAATGGTTCCAGTGCCCCTGAGCATAACCCTACTTTTTGCCCCGCCCACTTTCTTTGCAGTTCAGCTTTAAACAAAGATTCACCTGGAAAGAGGTACATCATTTAGACATTTCTCATACCACAATACAACCTATGAACTGTTCTTGCGGCCTGCTGCTTCCCGCAGCTCCCATTGGCCAGGAACGGCGAACTGCGGCCACTGAGAGCTGCTGGGGGATGGGGAGCTGTGCCTGCGGGTGGTCAACATCAGCAAAATGCCCACCACTGTCCTAAGTGTTATCTAGGAAATTAACAATGGGAGGGATTGTTTGGGTCACGGAAATCAGAGCGATAGGGAGTGTAAGGGATTTTGAGATGAAAAACAGCCTGGAGGTTGAGGCAGTGGATTGGGACTCAAGAACATCTGGGCTTAATGTCCAGCTTTGGCAAAGCCATCCTGTGTGACCCTGGGCAAATCACTTAGTCTCTCTTTCCAATCTGTACAACTGGGATAAAAATCTTCCTTTCTCCCACCTTTTATCTGTTGTGTCTGTTTAGACTGTCAGTTCTTCAGGGCAGGTCACATCTTACACTGTATTTACCGTACTTAGTGCAACAGGACCTCAATCTCTGCCAGGGCTGCAGGCACAACTAAAATGCAAAAGAATAAATACTAGATAGATATTTAGTTGATTTGCAGGCAGGGAACACGAGTGAGGGGGAAGCAAAATAATAAGGAAAGATGAAAGCAAAAACAGTTAGTGGCAGACAGATGCCTTCAGATCCTCTGTTAAACCACACATCTTTGTTACTAGTTCTTAAAGGAAGGGAAGGATGGTTTAGTGATTAGGGCTCTAGCATAGAATTTGGGAGACCCAGATTAAATTCCCTGTTCTGCCACTGACTTTCTGTGTGAGCTTGGGCAAATCACTTAGCCTCTCTGTCTCAATTCCCCATCTGGAATATGGGGATAATAGCACTTCCCAGTCTCACAGGGATTTTGGGAATTGCTGAGATCTACTGATGAAAAACTAGCTTGTGATATCTCTACATATGCTAAATAGCACCTATGACTGATTTGGAGCTGCTCTGCAGTAAATTATGAATATTGTGTGTTGACCTGCTTATTGGGATGTTTACTGCATAAATACCAGTTTAGTTTAAGAGGGGTATGGTAAGGAAAACAAGCAGGAAGGAATCAAAATGGCTGAAGATAAACCACTTCTCAGCAAACACTTAAGAGTTTTTAAGACTATTATTCAGGAAAAATCAGAGTAACCCTCAAGACCTGCTGGGGTGTCTGCAGAAGATACCATGGTGGGTATGCAGACTATTTCAAAAGTCTTCCTTGCTAAATGCTTTGTTCCTACTATTAAACAACAATTTGATTTTAAGAGTGCTGTCTGACCACTACACGCACATACACTCCTGAAGAGAAGAACTGCAGGTGCTGGACCTGTCATACCTGCTGTGTAAGCACAGTCAATATACAGGGTACTGTAGCTCAGAGCCTAGTGCACGAATGGGAAAAAATTGGAATTCCACCCCATGATAGACAAGTAAAGGCTTGACACTTGCAGTGCTGCACTCAGAGAGACAGCAAAGGAACAGAGGTGCAGGTAGCACTGAAACCATGCCATGACCTTACACCATCTAAGAACCTGTGAAAAATCACAGATTTATTATTTAAATTCACAGGCAGCAGCACAAGTAAAGTATCCATTTTCACAGAATATGCACAGCCACCTACTGAACTGCTATGATTTTTCCCAACAGCAGGGAAGTGGGAGTGGGCATCCATGCACATCGATCTTATGCTGGGTACAGCTTGTAGTGCACAGTAGCATTAGTTGGAACAGTAGTTCGGGGTCAGAGGGAGAAGAACTGGGAGCTGGTTTTATGCGAAGCACAGTAGCCAGTGGCACAGCTGCCGCTTGGAACGCAAGGTACAAGCTGCACAGAGCTTGAGACCAGTGAGCACAGATGCCTGCTTCCACCTCCCATAATTTTGCCAACAGCACATTTTAGGCTAAGTTCACTATTTCCAACCAGTCCGTGAAACTGTGATTTTCACAGTGAAATCAAGGAAACTAGTCACAGTGTAAGATACTAGTGATATGATATAAGCAAAGACACCACATCTGTCCCTTTGTGGTCACTGGATGAATGGAGCTTTGGATGTGGGAAACCCTGATCTACCACAGATCAGTTACAACTCTGTGCCCCTACCCTGTCTTTTAATTATTTAAGTTGTATTAATCCCATTTAGACTGTAAACTCCACAGGCCAAGTACCTGTCTAATAACACATCTTGTGAAGCCATGAAAACTTATAACACTTTACAAGTAAAAGATAATACCTAGTAAAATGCACAGTATTGCAGCTCCACCACTTAAAGACAAGAATTAAATGTGAATCTAATTAATTTAATGGTGTAGTTCTTTGTCACTGAACAAGCCAAAAGCCATTGTGGGTTTATTTTAAAAAATATATCTATGCTTGACATTCTTTCTCCTCCCTTCCCAAGCCAAATTTACCACTAGCATATGTAGCATGGACCTCCCATAAATTAATAATTACTCTGTTTACACCTGTTGTGAATTTGGTCCTAGGTATTATGCAAAGTAGTGTTATCCTATCACTGTAACAGAATAGGATTTTTCTTTTAATTTCCAAGTTATCCCCTCTTCCTCCATGTAACAAGGGCAACAGCATGTCTTATCTCCAGGAGGATGTCTGTATACATAAACCACAGTTACACTCTAATAAGCAACTTTGTATTTATCTAGCATTTCCAGTCTCCATTAGGGAAATACTACATGTTGTTAACTCTGGTTTAAAACCATGAAGGGGGAGGGAGGAGAGACAGCAACTTTGAGAATCTTAGTGCAAATCAGCCAACAATTCCTATCACACTTTAAGCATCACAAGATGTGATCCAGCCCAGAAAAGATCTAGTCAACAGGGTACTTGAAACTCAGGTAGCTGTTTATACCAGGTTTCCCAGTACTGCTGGTGGAGCTGAACTAATATAAGTGAGAGTGAGAAATCTCTGCAAGATTTCCCTGGTGTAGACAAGACCTGTGAGTCAATCAGAACTGGGAATACAACTCTACAAATCCTGACTCCCTTGCCTATCTTTAGAGTATATTCAGCTCTGAAGAGTCCAGTGTATCTATTTTCACATATCTATGGGGAAACCACTGGACTCCCACTGACATATTTTCCAGGAGATCTGGAAACCTTTTACCACTTGCAATAAACCTCAATTATCTATTTTTGCAATATTGCAAAACTGCTGGTTTGTTTTGGAACAGCCAAAAAAAGGATTAAAAGAAAAACAAAGAACACAAGGATAAGCTATTACCAAAGTGCAGAGACCATTCACTCTACTTTTTAAACAAAAAACTTCTCAGTTTGCACAGAGATCAAAAAGCAGCTTCATGGTGCAACAATACAAGATTTAATCCCAGTGGGGAATGGGGTCCAATCCCATTAGAAAATGTGCTCATTTCCAGACTGCCCTAAAGGAATCTCCCCACTTTTAAACACAGATCAAAACAACCAGTCCCTCTTTTTTAAGTACTTTGTACATGAGGGCACCACAAACCACACATAGTCCGACCCCCAGGTGAAAGAGCAAAGATGGCCTCATAATTCACCCCACATGCAGGCAATCCCCTAAAATATTTATAACTACACCCATTATTTTGCACATGCAGATATAACACCCCTTCCCTTAAAAGCAATATGGACCCTCTCCTGCATTCCTTGAGCACCCCCACTAGCTTCATGGAAGTTTTGGGTGCCCAAGGAAGGTGGGATTGGGGGCCCCTAAAGAAACACATCCTTCAATTCAACGCAGCTCTGCCGAAGGTGGGAGTTGCAGTAGGGGTGGCTCTGGGAAGGTGGCCCATGGGCTCTCTCTCTACCTTTTAGTCTACGGGAATAAGTGGGCGGGAGGCGGTGGGTTCGTGCATTAGCCCTGAGTGCACCCTGCCTAAAGCAAAGATGCAGGCTGCTTTCTTCTGTAGGAAATTCCTTGGCTTGCTGCACCTCTTATGGAAACAATGGCTACATGCAGCCACCTACCTGAATCCTGAAGGGGCAGCAGGACGCCAGCACCCAGAGGCATTTGCCGCTGCAGCTGCTCTTTGCTCCTCCATAACGCGCAGCTCTACACAGCGGCCTGGCACTGCTCAGCCGCTGGCCGTAAACAAAACCCATCCTAGCGGGCGCGCTGCGCTCGCTACACACCACGCCCTCCCAACGACGTCACTTCGGGGAAACGGGCGGAGCTGCACAAGCTTGGAAAATCGAAACCAGCTTGTTCTAAGCCGCCCACGCCCGGAGCTTGGGTGGGGGGAGCAGGACTTGTCCCCAAACCACGCCTCTTGCACGCTGGGAGCCATCCTCTGTACCTCGCACCAGGGATTTCGCCCCCAGCGTTAACCTACCTGCAAGGTGCTTAATCATCTCTTTATTAGGTACTAGAAAAGGCAACATGAGGACCGATAGGCCAAGGCTTGGCTCTTGATGACCAAACTGAACTTTCCCCCCAACTTTGGAATGTTTGGAGAGGTGTTTTATTTTCCTTTAAGATGCTTATAAAGCAGCTGAAATGTTTATATTGTGATTTCAAACTTCTCCTAACTTTGGGTCTTGTGTTTTAGTCTTTCTGGAAACCTTTGGGTGTAAAAGGAATTTTGCTGTATATTTCTGTCATGGTATAATTCCCCACTCTGAACCTTAGCGTCCAAAAGATGGGGTACCAGCATGAATTCCTCTAAGCTCAATTACCAGCTTAGTACTTGTAGCGCTGCCACCAACCAGGAATTCCAGTGCCTGGTACACTCTGGGCCCCCGAAAACCTTGCCCGGGGACCCCTAAGACCCAGTCCCTCTGGATATTAACACAAGGTGAGTAAACCCTTTCCCTCCTTTGCCTCTCCCAGGCTTCCCCTCCCTGGGTTACCCTGGAAGATCCCTGTGATTCAAACTCCTTGAATCTTGAAAGAGAGAGGAAAATCCACCTTCCCCCCTCCTTCTCGCTCCCCCTCTCGGACTCTTCCTGAGAGAGAAAGTAATCCTAACACAGAGAGAAAATTAACCTTTCTCCCCACCAGTTCCCTGGTGGATCCAGACCCAGTCCCCTGGGGTCTCACCAGAATAAAAAAAACAATCAGGTTCTTAAACAAGAAAAGCTTTTAATTAAAGAAAGAAAAAAAGTAAAAAATATCTTTGTAAATTTAAGATGGAATATGTTACAGGGTCTTTCAGCTATAGACACTGGGAATACCCTCCCAGCCTAAGTATAAAGTACAAATTAAAATCCTTTCAGCAAAATACAAGTTTGCAAATAAAGAAAACAAACATAAGCCTAACTTGCCTTATCTACCTAGTACTTACTATTCTGGACATATAAAAGACCATATCAGAGAGATTGGAGAGAAACCTGGTTGCACATCTGGTCACTCTCAGAACCCAGAGAGAACAACAACCAAAATCTAACAGCACACACAAAAACTTCCCTCCCTCAAGATTTGAAAGTATCCTGTTCCCTGATTGGTCCTCTGCTCAGGTGACAACCAGGCTCACTGATCTTGTTAACCCTTTACAGGCAAAAGAGATATGAAGTACTTCTGTTCTATTAACTTACTTATCTGTTTATGACACCTTGTCATACCCCTAACCAACATAGTTATGTCAGCAAAAATTTGTCATGTAAACTTGGCCTATAAGGCACCTAAATACTCATAAAAATGCATCCACAATAGAGGTTATACCATTAAAACTATTTCAATAAAAAAAATCATAATCCTAATTTAAATAGTACAAAAACTATGTGTAAACCAAATCTAAGTGACTTGATAATTAGCACCCTTTGCTGGGGAGGGGGCTTTCACTCTCCTTTGGTCGGCCTGCACCATGATTAACAGCCATCTTTCAATTTTATTTTTCATATTTGTATTGTGACAGCATCCACAAGCCCCAGTGAGGACAGCCCCTACCCCAAAGTGCTTGCTATTTAAAAAGACAAACCAAACCAAAAGTGAGAGACTGAATATGGGAAACCCGTACAAGTTACTAAGTGATCATGAAAAAAAGAACAGGAGTATTTGTGGTACCTTAGAGACTAATAAATTTATTTGAGCATAAGCTCTTGTGGGCTACAGCCCACTTCATCAGATATAGGCAGTGGAAAATACAGTAGGAAGATAGATAGATAGATAACATGAAAAAATGGGTGTTGCCATATCAACTCTAATGAGACTAATTGATTAAGATGGTCTATTATCAGCAGGAGAAAAAAAACTTTTGTAGTGATAATTAGGATGGCCCATTTCAAACAGTGGACAAGAAACTGTGAGTAACAGCAGGGGAAAAATTGACATGGGGAAATAGTTTTTTGTTTGTGTAATGACTCCACTCCCAGTCTTTATTCAAGACTAATTTAATGGTGTCCAGTTTGCAAATTAATTCTAGTTCTGCAGTTTCTGATTGGAGTCTGTTTTTGAAGGTTTTTTTGTTGAATAATTGCAACTTTTAGGTCTGTAATTGAGTGACCAGGGAGACTGAAGTGTTCTCTGACTGGTTTTTGAGTGTTATAATTCTTAACATCTGATTTGTGTCCATTTATTCTTTGTGTTAACATATTTGTTCCTATTTGTTTTGGAGACAAGACTGTTGGAGTAAGAACAAAGGGTAAGAGAGACAAGTGAAGAGGTGGAAGAAACTTTGCAGAAAGGGAGAGAAGTATGATGGTGAGGCCTGGGAGGATGGAGCAGGGTAGTTGAAGGGCAGGAGAGAGGCAGGATTGAGGGCAACCAACAACCCATGACAATACAGCAAATGAGAAACAAAAATCCAGAGTCCACGTCAAATTAAGAAAATTAACAGCAGGTAAACTATATTGATGCCATTACAACAATGTAAATATCATTCATATAGATAGGGCCCTAATTTAAACGTTAAATGGATGATGATAGTGGTACTTCTTGTGAAAACTCCCTGGCTACTGCTGTTGCTTTTCCCATAGAAGACTGCCATTCCAGTTTCTCTGATTCCAGTTATTCCGAGAGAATCCTGTGTCACTGCATGTGTGCAGAATTCATGGCTCCCACAGATTTCTTTGCTTCCCCACAGAAAAATGACTTCTGATGGGCAAGCAAAGGGAAGCCACAAGACCAGTCACATGCCCCTCCCCAGCAGTGAAGGCAGGTCAGTTTGAGCACCTGGAGCAGCCGGTAGAGACATAAATCACCACTGGGATGGGAGAGTTGGCAGTCGTGTGTGAGAGAAAGAGACACTCTGTCCCTCTTGCTCACTATTACGGAATGCTTGGCATGGAGGGGCAGGGCTTTGGGGTGTGTCTGGGGAGGTAGGCATGGGGCAGGACTCTGTCCCCTCAGGCAGAAGAGAATGTAGCAGCCTGCCTGTTTAGTGAATTGTTCCCATTGTTCTTAGTGAATTTCCCCAGGAGTATAAAACAGGTGTAAAAATGGTAAGGCTCCTTTGCATTGCTAGAGTGGTGTAAAAGAGCCTTATTGTAAAGGACAGTGTGGACTTAGAAACGCTTATGGTGCTTTAGTGATTAGAACTTGTCTAAATTTTTAGACTGAAAACATTTCCTATCAAAATGTGCTCCATGAACTGTTTGCTGCTTACCTTTGTGAGTTTGAGTCCCCAGCCCTCACTTGCTCTTCAGTTGCCTTTGCTGTAACACTGAGCATATGGCTGCATATATTAGTTGACTAATAACGAGAAGTAAAGGGTCAACATTAGCTACATTACTATTAGACAGAAGGGGTTTGGGATTTCCTCCAATGCTCCCCACTTCCATTCTTCATCCATTGTATTGTAGTCTAAATAAATTACCAAAATAATTGAAACCAGCGTGATTATGCTGCATTATTTTAACAAATAAAATATGCAGAATTTTAAAATATTGTACATAGAATTTTTAATTTTGGGGGGCAGAATTCCCCCTGGAGCAGTCCAGTGTAAATGGGCATGGATATAAGGCACAAAGGATTTTTTTTTTAATTCCTTGCCAGCCACAACAAGTAGCCTACAGTGAAGTTTTTTTAATACACTACCACACAATTTGTTATCTTATTATTACTAGTTAAACAAGACTAAAGAGGTGGCCATTGCTGTCTTTACCATCATAGTTGGGATAGAACTAACTCATCAAAATGAATGTCTTAGCACTGTTCCTGTTTCTATTCTAGTATCTACCCTGATACTTCCACCACACCTTGTCCTGTGAAACATTTATGTTTCCAGATTTGTTAGGGAAGCAAAAAGGGGAGTATCAAGTATAAAACCACTATAAAATGGAATAAGCTGCGATTGGCAACAGTGAATTTCCCTCCTAATTTCACCAAGTCTTATAAAGCAGCCCCCCAAATATCCCTCCCCTACAACATAATATGGATGTGTATGGGAAAGGCAGTCTTCTCAGTCCTTGCAAAGTAAAGGTATGGGTAATAAAACTGTAAGGAATTGGCTTCATGAGAAACTTGCATTGCTTAACTAAAGGCATGATTTTAAACTGGTTTACTTAAGCCAGTGCAAAAGCCTGTGTGGATGTGCTTATTTCAGTTTAAACCAATCTTATTTCAGTTTAGCATAAATCAACTGGGAACAGGTTTAATCTAAACCAAAATAAGCCACTTTTAAACTGAACTAAAGGTACGTCTGTACTACCAGCTGGATCGGTGGGCAGTAATCGATCTATCAGGGATCAGTTTATCACATCTAGTCTAGATGCAATAAATCAATCTGCAAATTGATGCCCATACTCCACCTCAGCAGGAGGAGTCAGCAGTGTCAATGGGGGAGCCAAGGCAGTTGACTCGCCACCATGAGGACAGTCAGGTAAGTCGAACTCAGGCCATGGCTACACTAGGGAGTTGCAGCCCTGGTGAGGGGGTTACAGCGCTGCAACTTAGGATGTGGCCACACTTGCAAAGCACGGCCAGCGCTGCAACTCCCTGGTTGCAGCGCTGGCTGTACACCCGGTCGAGCCTCGGGTGTAGCGATTCCAGCGCTGGTGATCCAGCGCTGGTCAGCAAGTGTGAACGCCCACCAGCACTTTTATTGACCTCCAGGGTATAAGGAGGTATCCCAGCATACCTTTTAAGCCTCTCTGGTAATCCTGCACACTCCACTGCCCAGAGCTCAGCTGACCCCACCTTTAAATGCCCCGGGAATTTTAAAAATCCCCTTCCTGTTTGCTCAGCCAGGTGTGGAGTGCAATCAATCAATCAGCGACCATGCCTCCACGCCCCAGACGAGCCCCAGCATGGAACAGTTCCGAGCTGCAGGACCTCATCAGTGTTTGGGGTGAGGAAGCTGTGCAAGCACAGCTGCGCTCCAGCCGGAGAAATTATGATATCTATGGGCAGATATCACAGTCCTTGGTGAGAAGGGGCCATGAACGGGACGCGTTGCAGTGCAGGGTAAAAATTAAGGAGCTGCGCAGTGCTTACTGCAAAGCCCGTGAGGGAAATCGCCGCTCAGGAGCTGCCCCCACGACCTGCCGTTTTTACAAGGAGCTGGATGCCATACTTGGGTGTGACCCCACTGCCAATCCTAGGAGCACGATGGAGAGTTCAGAGCAGGGAGAAGTGGGGGAGGGTGTAGAGGAAGACGACTGTGAGGCTACTGGCGTGGAGGGAGACACCCCGAAGTCCCAGGAGGCATGCAGCCAGGAGCTCTTCTCAAGCCAGGAGGAGGCTAGCCAGTCGCAGCAGCTGGAAGTTGCTGGTGAGGAAGAAGCAGAGGATCATGCTCGGGGTAAGCATATTTTTATATTTTGGGAGAGGACGGTTTGGGTTATGGCTGCCTGCATGCATGCCTAAACGTGGAATAGCCCATTGATTTGCTCTATCACGTCTCTGTAATCTGCCTTGGCAATCTCTTGAAAAGTTGCAGCCAGAGCGTGGGCAATGTGCTTTCGCAAGTTTATAGGGAGAGCCACCGTGGTCCTTGTCCCGGTCAGGCTAACTCGTCCGATCCACTGTGCAGCGAGGGGTGAGGGTACCATGGCTGCACACAGGCAAGCTGCATAGGGGCCAGGGCGGAATCCACATTGCTGTAGAAGACCCTCCCTCTCTTCCCAGGTAACACACAGCAGTGATATATCTGGCAGTAGGAAACCCTGTTGAGAATTTAGGGATACTTGAGTGCAGGGTGCCAGGTTCGCGGTCCCCCCCCGCCAGCAGGCAGCCAGCCCCGCGGTGCGCTCCGGTCCCCCCCCCCCCCTTCCAGCAGGCAGCCAGCCCTGCGGTGCGCTCCGGTCTCCCCACCCCCTTCCAGCAGGCAGCCAGCCCCGCGGTGCGCTCCGGTCTCCCCACCCCCTTCCAGCAGGCAGCCAGCCCCGCGGTGCGCTCCTGTCTCCCCACCCCCTTCCAGCAGGCAGCCAGCCCCGCGGTGCATTCCGGTCTCACCCCCCACTTCCAGCAGGCAGCCAGCACCGCGGTGCGTTCTCTCCCCCCACCAGCAGGCAGCCAGCACCGCGGTGCATTCCCCCTCCTCACCAGCAGGCCAGCAGTTCCGTGGACCGACCCCTCCGCCAGCAGCTCGCCAGCTTCATGTTCCCTACTGTCCCCTGTGCAGGCCACCAGCTACCTCCTCTACCCAGTGCAGATAAACCCCAGTGAGCCATCAGTCAGTTCCCCATCCCAGGTGAAGTCGGGGCAGAAACACTCACCCCATTGCTCGCTATGCCTTCGCTTCTCTGGCCTCTCTGTGTTATGTTAGGTATGTGGGAATGATGCTACAAAAAGTCTACAAACTCCTTCACTGTGTGATGATAAACAATGTAGCCTCTGTGTATTACATGTTTCTATCTATGTTTTTTTTAGAGACCTTGACTAATGCAGCCGGATCACCGGCCTCACGTCGATTGCAGAACTTGAGAAAAAATCCACGAAAATCAAAAGAGGAGTTGATCAAAGCAGTTATGAATCACTACAACAGAGAAAGTAGGAAGACGCAGGAATGGAGAGAGAAAATGTATGAGTGGAGGCAAACACAAAGCAGGAGAAAGGAACTGGCTACCAAAAAAACCTCAAAGCACATGATAAGCCTCCTGGCTCACCAAACTGACTCTTTCGAGTCTCTCGTAGCCATGCAGGCAGATCTGTACCATGGTAACCCACACCCCTCCCAAAGCTCTCTTTCTTGTTCCCCAGTATTTGCACAAAACACCTTTCTCCAGCAGCCAGTTTCTTAGTACTCCCAGCTGCCCCCAACACCTGTACGATCACCTACCAGCCCTGATAACTACAATTCCTACCCTGTGCACTCCACCCCCATTATTCTGCAGCATAGTAATCCTGAAGTGCAGCAGACATTGAACAGTAATCCAAACAGGACATATTCAAACCTCTGAATGTACAGTCCACCACCCTAACCCCCCTGGCCTTTTATGTACTGTACTTTGAATAAAGGATTTTATGGCTTTTACAATACTTTTTATTATTGCAGGAAGTGGTAAATACTGTACCCCAAGGTAGAAAGGAGCACAGTAAAGGCACCAAACATTACTCTTGGCTCTCAGCATCAAATTGCTCCCTTAAGGCATCCCTAATTCTTGAAGCCCTTTCCTGGGCCTCTCTAGTAGCCCTGCTCTCTGGCTGTGCAAATTCATCCTCTAGGCATCGAACCTCGGAGGTCCATTCCTCACTGAATCTTTCACCCTTCCCTTCACAAATATTATGGAGGGTACAGCACGCGGATATAACAGCGGAGATGCTGCTTTCCCCCAAATCTAGCTTCCCATAAAGACACCTCCAGCGGCCTTTCAAACGGCCAAAAGCACACTCCACAGTCATTCTGCACCGGCTCAGCCTGTAGTTGAACCGTTCTTTGCTCCTGTCAAGCTTCCCTGTATACGGTTTAATGAGCCAAGGCATTAAGGGGTAAGCGGGGTCTCCAAGGATCACAGTGGGCATTTCGACGTCCCCTACTGTGATCTTGCAGTCTGGGAAAAAAGTCCCGGCCCTCAGCTTCCTGAACAGGGCACTGTTCCGAAAGATGCGTGCATCATGCACCTTTCCAGGCCATCCTGAGTAAATGTCAGTAAAACGCCCACGGTGATCCACAAGTGCTTGCAGAACCATGGAGAAATACCCCTTGCAATTAACGTACTCTGATGCCAGGTGGGGGTGGTGACAGAATAGGAATATGCGTCCCATCTATTGCCCCTCCACAGTTAGGGAAACCCATTTGTGCAAAGCCATCCACAATGTCCTGCACGTTCCCCAGAGTCACAGTTCTTCTTAGCAGGGTGCTATTAATGGCTGTGCAAACTTGCATCAGCACCATTCCAATGGTGGACTTTCCCACTCCAAACTGGTTCGCCACCGATCGGTAGCTGTCTGGAGTTGCCAGCTTCCAGATTGCAATAGCCACCCGCTTCTCCACTGGCAGGGCAGCTCTCAATCTCGTGTCCCTGCGCCGCAGGGTAGGGGCGAGCTCAGCACTCAGTCCCATGAAAGTGGCTTTTCTCATCCGAAAGTTCTGCAGCCACTGCTCGTCATCCCAGGCTTGCAGGATGATGTGATCCCACCACTCAGTGCTGGTTTCCCGAGCCCAAAGGCGCCGTTCCACGGTGCTGAGCACGTCTGTTACTGCCACAAGCAATTGAGTGTCTTGAGCGTCAGGCGTTTCAATATCATTGTCTGACTCCTCACTGTCACTTTGCAGCTGAAGGAATAGCTCCACTGCCATGCGTGATGTGCTGGCAACTTTCATCAGCAAGGTCCTCAGCAGCTCAGGCTCCATTTGTAACAGAAATCTCAGAAATCGCGCTGCAGACTCACAATGCCGCCAAACTGCTCGGAATGTGTAGCAAAGCACCACCTAGCGTTGGAACAGGTGGAACACTTCCTTCCCCTTCCCACAAGCCACAGCGCCAAAATGGGACGAGCTGCTCTGTGGGATAGCTGCCCACAATGCACCACTCCCAACAGCGCTGCAAATGTGGCCACACTGCAGCGCTGGTAGCTGTCAGTGTGGCCACACTGCATCGCTGGCCCTACACAGCTGTACGAACACAGCTGTAACTACCAGCACTGCAAAACTGTAAGTGTAGCCATGGCCTAAGATACTTCGACTTCAGCTACGCGAATAGCACAGCTGAAGTTGTGTATCTTAGATCGATCCCCCTCCCAGCGTAGACCAGCCCTAAGGCTGTGTCTGCACTAGAAACACCACAGCTGTGCCGCTGTAGCATAGACAGTTACTACAGCAACAGAAAGAGTTCTTCCGCTGTAGTAAATCCACTTCTTCAAGGACAGGTAATTAGGTCCATGGAAGAATTCTTCCATAAACCTAGTGCTGTCTACACCGGGCCTTAGTCAGCTTAACTACATCACGTGCCAGGAAATTTTTCACAGCCCGAGCAACGTAATTAAGTCAGCATAACTTTATAACATAGACCAACCTTAAGTGTCCACACAGGGCTTTGCACTCAGTTAATTAAATAGATTTTAAAAATAATTTAAGTTAAACTAGCAAATTTCTTAGGTAGACAAGGCCTAATTGTCTAGATATAAGGACTTACCTACATGGGGAATTTTTGCACTGGGGTAGCTACACTAGAGGAAACCTCTAGTGCAGCCACACTGCACTTACATAAAAAGTGATGCCAGTGCATCTTACCAAGTGTCAATCTGGAGTAAGTTGTATGGGTGCAAGTCACATTTTACACTGATGCAACACGTTTACAGTAGGGCCTTGCACCAGTTCAGCTCACCTCAACGTGGCTATTTAGTGCAGCAGCTCCCCCCACTCCAGCGGAAAAAAGGTTAAAGTAAGCCCTGGAAGAAGGTTGTGGCTGAGAGCTGTTAAGATGGGCTGCTTGCAGCTGGGCCACGCCCCAGTCAGGCCACAGCTGGCCTGTATAAAAAGGCTATGAGCCAGAGGCCCAGAAATCTCTCTCTAGACTGGGAGAGAGCAGGGCCTGGTTACTTGCAGAAAAGGTACTGGGAATGAAGTAGGGCTGGGAAGATCCAGGGGAGCTCCAGGCTGCAGGGCCTGGTCCAAGGCCTATAGAGGTACTAGGAGGCAGAGGAAAGTAGCAGGTCTGAACCCCCTTGCCTATGATGAGTGGCTTTTACACTGCAGTCTGCCCCAGGGAGCGGGGGCTTGGTGATTGTCATAAACAGATAGCTAAGGGTTAATGTCTCTTTCACCTGAAACACCTGACCAGAGAACCAATCAGGAAACCGGATTTTTTCAACTTTGGGTGGAGGGAAGTGTGTGTCGGAGTCTTTTGTTTCTGTCTGCCTGCTGTCTCTGAGCTTTGGAGAAGTAGCTCTGTTTTTTCTTCTCTTCATTCTCTTTTTGTTGTTTTTCCATTTCTTTTTGGTGTTTTTCCATTTCTTTTTGGTGTTTTTCCATGTCTCGGCGGTGGGCTGCCTCTTCTTCTTCTTGCTTCCTTCTGTGGGCCAACTCATCTTCTGCTTGTTTCCTTCGGTAGGCTACCTCTTCTTCTTCTAGTTTTCTTTTGTGTGCTGCCTCTTGGGCTGCCTGTTCTCTTTGGAAGGCTGCCAGTTTGATGCTTTCTTCCTTTTCTTTTATCTCCATCTCTTTTTGTTTTATTTCCAGTTGTCGCCTGTGTTCAGCTTCTTTTAATTGGTCTTCGGCCTCCATTTTTGTCCTAGTAGACATGGTTCCTGTTTTCTTGTGTTGGGGTGCCCTCCGGTGTTTCTCTGTTGAACTGCAGGCTCTGTTGCCTCCTGAAGTCTGCCTAGCAACAGTGCTTTTTTCCCTTTCTCTCTCTAGCTAATGTTCAATGAAGGGAAACCAGAAAAACCACTTTATTTGCATGCATATAAGTGCTGGTACTTGCCTGCTAATGGGAGGGCTATTGCATGACAAAAGACCCTCAACAGTCTTCTCGCTTAACATGCAAACCACAAACTGCTAGAGAGAGCAGAAAAAAAAATTCTCTCTGGTTCCCTTTTAAAACCAAACTGTTTCTCTCTGCTAAAAAGCCCTTAGCAGAGAAAAGAAAAATATAATATTCCTACTGGCTTCTGGATTCTGTCTATATCCCGCCGCTGCCACTCATGACATAACCTTATTCCCAGATTTGGACCTTAGCGTCCAAAATATGGGGGTTAGCATGAAAGCCTCCAAGCTTAGTTACCAGCTTGGACCTGGTACTTGCTGCCACCACCCAAAAAATTAGAGTGTTTTGGGGCACTCTGGTCCCCCTGGAAAACCTTCCCTGGGGACCCCAAGACCCAAATCCCTTGAGTCTCACAACAAAGGGAAATAATCCTGTTTCCCTTCCCCCCTCCAGGTGCTCCTGGAGAGATACACAGACACAAGCTCTGTGAAACTACACAGAGTGATTCCCCCTCTCCGTTCCCCAGTCCTGGGAACAAAAAGGACTTTCCTATTCCCCAGAGGGAATGCAAAATCAGGCTAGCCAATTCAACACACACAGACCTCCCCTGATTTCTTCCTCCCACCAATTCCCTGGTGAGTACAGACTCAATTTCCCTGAAGTAAAGAAAAACTCCAACAGGTCTTAAAAGAAAGCTTTATATAAAAAAGAAAGAAAAAATACAAATGTTCTCTCTGTATTAAGATGATACAACACAGGGTCAATTGCTTAAAAGAATATTGAATAAACAGCCTTATTCAAAAAGAATACAAATCAAAGCACTCCAGCACTTATATTCATGCAAATACCAAAGAAAAGAAACCATATAACTTACTATCTGATCTCTTTGTCCTTACACTTAGAAACAGAAGATTAGAAAACAGAGCTACTTCTCCAAAGCTCAGAGACAGCAGGCAGACAGAAACAAAAGACTCCGACACACACTTCCCTCCACCCAAAGTTGAAAAAATCCGGTTTCCTGATTGGTTCTCTGGTCAGGTGTTTCAGGTGAAAGAGACATTAACCCTTAGCTATCTGTTTATGACAGTGATGACTGGCAGTAGTCCAGACTGAGGCAAGGTGGGGATTAGAGCATTGGAGATTTCCCAGAGAGAGGAGACCCATAGAGACTGGTGGGGGTATTGCCAGGGGGCAGCCCCTGGTAAAGGGGCACTGGGTCTGGGAGGGACACAGGGGGCAGCAACAGTGGGACACCAGCCTGCAGAGGGTGCCCAGGCTGGAAAAGAGCTAATTCCCTGAGACAACCAGCAGGAGGTGCCGCAGCAGTGAGTTGTGCACTGTCACAGGCTACATCAAAGCAAAAACAACAACAACAAAACCCCACTGTAGATAAGCCCGTAGGGATACTACACTTCCAGCATCTACACCTATGTAAAGTGCTACCAGATCAGAATGGTAGAATTTCACACCCACTTTACAGAAGTATATCTGCACAAGATACAAAGTAGTGGAGAATTGGGCCCATAGTTACATATTTTTAATAGTATTCTCATCTCCCTTTCTTATCTGAATACCAACTTTCACATTCCTGACTTGGAACCTGATCCAAAGCCCTGTGATGTCCATAGAAAGACGCCTACTGATTGCATTGGGACTTTGTCCCAGGAACCACATATAGATGGGAACAAAGGAAGAACACCCACCTAATGTAGACCAACACTTTCAGTACCCAAAGTTAAAGTCATTCACAAACTCAACAGTATTATACCCTCAAACAGAGTTTTACAAATAATGTCCAGATGGGGCAATCTGGGGTTTTTTTGGGCTGCCATGTCCTGAAATTCTTAGTCAGTTTTTAATATCCCTTGCTCAAGGGGATCTTAGGTAGAGTGACCATATTTCCTTAATTTGAATATAGGACACCTGGTAAAATTACTCATATTCAAGCAAGGTCAATGACAATCTGAACTATACAGGACAAATGTTCAAATTAACATCAAGTTGGCTGAGCCAGTTAAAAAGAATACTACATAGTTGGATTCTTTTTATTTACCTTCTTATCTTTAAAGCTTTAGGGTTCACACAGGGAGGGAGACACACACCCCCCTACTCCCCCCCCCACACACACACATACAGGGGGGAGAGGTCACACACACACATTCCCATACACCTCTCTTACATGGGGCGGGGGGCAGGACCATCCCAACCCACCCCGCCTGGCGCTCTCTGCCCTCCATACCTGGTTGGGCCCCTGGGATAGACCCACCTCTACTCGTACCTAGCGCCGTGTCTTCCCGAGGCAACCGGGGTGGGAGGGCATGCAGGGTCACATGCCCTCCTCCCCAGATTTCTGCCAGAGTTCACACCAGAATGTGACCAGCAGCCTTTCAGCATTGTGCAGGAGGGAAGAGAGGGAGCTACTTCCAGCCGTGGGGGCGGTGGGGGAACCTGGCCTGTGTCTTTACAGAGCTCATCTCTTCCTCTCCTCTCCCTGCCCCATAAAAAAAGCTGGAAGCAGCTTGTCCCTTCCTGTCTGCACAGTGTCAAAAGGCAGCTAACACCTTCAGGCTGCTGCTGGCCACCAACATAATCCAGACGACTCCTGTCCCCCTGGCTACAGCCAGGGCCGGCGCTACCATTTAGGCAGCCTAGACAATTGCCTAGGGCGCCAGGATTATTCGGGGGGCAGCATTTTGCTGGGGGGGCAGCAGGCGGCTCCAGTGGAGCTGCCGCAGTCATGCCTGCGGACGGTCGGCTGCTCGCGCGGCTCCGATGGACCGCCCGCAGGCATGCCTGCAGCAGCTCCACCAGAGCCATGGACCAACAGACCCTCCGCAGGAATGACTGTGGCAGCTCCACCGGAGCCGCGGGATCAGCGTGGGGGGCGGCGAAATGCCCGTGCGCCTAGGGCGCGAGAAACCCTAGCGCCGGTCCTGGCTACAGCGCAGGCAGGAAGGAGTTAAGCTCTAAGGATGAATTGTGCACCAAGGCCCAGAGAACCTGACTGCAGGGACTTCAGCGAACCCAGCCAGAGAGGTGGCTCAGCAGGGGAGAGTGACTAGGGGACAGAGCAGCCCTGTGATCCCGGGGGGCAGGACCCAGGGCGGGTGTGTGTATGTGTGTGAAGAAAGTGCTAAGCCCTTGCCCCAGGGGCTGCTTTGGAGCCTGCAGATTCGGGGCATGAACAGGCTGGAAATCTCTCTCTCCCACCCCCACTCCAGAGCTTAGCTGATTGGCGGAGAGGCTTCCCCATGCCAGCACTGTGTGGGGCTTTGGCACATGCAGGGCTCAGCTCCTCCTTGCCAGCATCTCAGGCCAGAGGGTCTTGGGCTTTCCCAGGGCACCAGCCCAGCCAGGGGAAGTGGGAGAAGGAAGGAGCCTGCCGGCCAGACTGCTGGTGAGCGGAGCACTCCGACCAGAGTGTGGTTCTCCACACAGTGTTGGGAGCAGGACACGCTCCAGCGGAAGGAATACAGAAGAGCAGCGGGGCTAGGGGCGGTGAAGAAGCAAAGCCGGGAGAGGACAGCTAGAATGGGAGCACAAAAAGGACCAGTGGGTAGGCAGCAGAGGCGACACGTAACCGGCCACCACCTGGTGCCTGCCTGCACTCACCAGCCACCGCAGTTTGCAGTGCGCAACGAGTGCCAGCTTGAAACAGGATGAAGGGAGGGGTGCGGGCTTGCTAACTGAGAGCCAGCACGCAGAGGGGGCTGCACTGATGGACCAGCAGGAGGAGTGACTGACCCTGCACACTGCATCTTCTCCCCACCACCAGCCTTGCACACCAACCCCATTGTCGGCCACTGGACCCACCCCCACCCTGACTCACCGCTGGTGGGAGGTGTTAAAGTTAGACTTGGGACTCACAGTTTGTCAGACCACTCTGTTTTATTAGCACAGCGCTCTGCTAATAACACCAACATAATGTGAGCACTATGCAAGACACAAACTATCTTATTTATACAGATAAAAGGGCACGAACTTAACAAGACAACAGGAAACAGAATCTGATAAGTTTACCTGGGCTAGACATGCATAGTTAATTTCCTTACTAATTTTTACCAGTCTCCTGTTAATGTTTCACCATTAGCTTAAGTGGGCTCATTGTTTATGCCTTAATGTTTCTTTTCCTGACACCTGTATTTCAACATTTATTTCTGCTTAAAGGTACATACAGCATTTCTTTAATCCATTCTTATTTTTACAATATAATTCATTCTACTTTCACAGAGGGCAGCTGGTGAGCAGGTATCTGGCTAGTACTGATGTGGGGGAGACAGAAAATACGGGACGATTTGCCTGTTTTTAAGAAGAAATTGGGACACCTGCAGGAATGCTTAAATACGAGACTGTTCCTTTAAAAATGGGACATCTGGTCACCCTAATCTGAGAGCTTGTCTAAACCAGGAAGTTAGTGCGCAGTGAGCGAGGGGGTGAATTTAAAGTGCACTAACTACTATGAACCAGCTCCCCATGTGAACACTCTTACAGCACACTAATAGTGCCCTCAGGTGGTTTAGCTTAATACACTTCCAAGGTGAGTGCACAGTAAGAGTGTCCACATGGGGAGTTTGGGTAGAGAACTAGTGCACACCAGCTACTGTGGGCTTCTTCCCCTGCAAAGACAAGCCCTGATTTTCTATTTGGATAGAATCCTGTTCAAGATTAATTCAGAGCAGTTTTGGTGTGTGTAGAACCTTCATTTTCATGCACTGTCCGTGTGAGTGACTTGAACAGGGCAGAGTTGGTATAAACACGTAGCCTTCTATAACTGGTGTTACTATTTGTGACGTTACGCTCCATGTGCTAATGATATACTTTATGCAAGGTGGCTCATGTAAGATATCATTGGAAAGGTTATGATTTACTGAATGTGATTATCCAATTTGTATGTCTGTATCATTTCTGTATCTGAAATTAGGAATATTGACCACGTATCTGTATTTCAAATGTGCTACTTTGGGTGTCACCCACAACTAGTCCTTCAGGTACAACAATGAAAAAGCCTGACAGGGCTGATGGCCCATTAGCAAAGACAATGGACTGTGAAAGAGCTTTATCTTCCTGTGGATTTCTCAGACAGCCTATGAGTAATGGCTGCTACAACCCTGCAGAGGCATGGGTTTGAGTCACCTGGTACTGGACCTCCCCCACCACACAGTGTTTTTCCACTGGAAGACAAAGGGTTCCTGCCATACAGGAAAGCTATATAGGGCAGGGGAGTGACACCATCATGGTTCTCCTCTGTTTCCCACCCCCCCACCCCAAAGAGACACTGAAAAACACCCGGAAGCAAGAACTGAACTGAGGGGAGAAGGGTTGAGCCCAGACTGGAAGGATGTCCAGTCTGTGAATGGAAATACCTGAAGTTTCAAGCTGCAGGCCAGTGCTGTTGGCCTTTAAGACTCTCTGTAATCTGCCTGTGACAATATTTAGGTTGAGAAATTACTAGTTGTAGCCAATTTCTTTAGTGAAACAAGCTTAGTTTGTGTTTTTTATTTGCTTAGTAATCTGCTTTGTTCTGTTTGCTATCCCTTTAACCACTTAAAATCTGCCTTTCATAGTTAATACAAATTTGTTTTTTGTATTATTAAACCCAGTTTATGCAATTTCTAACTGCAGAGCTGTGCATCTCTCTCTTCACACTGAGTAACTGGGTGAATTTTTATGAGCTTGCGCTGTGCAGATTTTTCTATATAGTGCAAGACAGTATTATTTTGGGTTTATCTCCCAAAAGGGGCATGCACATGAGTGCAGAGCTGACTTCAGTCTGTGTTTGCAGCTGGGTGTGGCCCTACCTGTGTGTGTGTATGTGCTGCTAGGGCTGTAGAGCCTAATTCAGCAAAATAGGAAGAGGGAATCCAGGCTGGTGGAGCAGGAGAGGCTCCGTGAAACCCCAGTACCTCAGGTGGCATACCGGACGGGCAGTCCAACCCGTCACACTATTGATATGTAATGGGCTCTGAAGACAAACAAAAAGTTAATGATCCTGCATACTAAGTAAAACTGGAAGTGCTAAAAGCAGATATGCCCAAACCCTGCAGCAAAGCAACTGACTGGAGATGAGTTATTGACAATCCTCAGCAGGCAATAGAAGTGGGGAGCAATAGTAAATGCCCCAAATGGAATGGAAGAAGAAAAAGGAAAGTGATGTATAATTCTATAACTTACAACCCTCTGGAGACTGGCCAGCCTTACCTGAGGGAGAGAACAAAGAAACCTGGTTGCTATAAGAAACACAGGACAAATCTACATAGGGAAATTTACCAGCCTAATTATACAGGTATAATTTTACCACTATAATTATACTGGTATAACTCCTTGTTTGGAAAATCCTATTCCAGAATAAGAATCTTTTTCCACTTTACTTTATACCATTTTGGTATCTCTTAGCATTTGTATAGTTTTGGGCTCACCCACATTTAGTCCGTTAGTGTCTTGAGCTAGTTAAAATTTCCCTGAATGTTTTGTAGTCATGCTAAGCTTTATTGTGGAAATTTACTAGCAGTTAAATTGTTGTAACCTTTGTTCTTTTTATTTGCAGAATTTGTCAGATGCAAGATGTATGAGCTGTTGAGATTTGTAAAATATAAACTGTGTGCAGGTACAGTTAGTGCATGTGTCTCTATGGTCTAGTGAAATCTGGAATGTTATTAAGGTTTGCCAAATATTAATTGTGTGCTAGGTACAGTTAGCGTAGATGTTTCTATTGTCTGCTGCCAGCTGGAATGTTATATACAAAACCTAGATAAGAAAAGATGTGTAAAATTGGTGAATCTTCTACCTGTCATAAACAAGAGGAATATAAATATAAGCATAATTTGGAACAGAGTGAAGGTGTAACCACTGAAAGACTGTTCTCCAGTGTGGTAATGTGTGGAGCTCTCTGTATTATGCTGACTTTATTTTCACTCAGTAAATAGATTGAGCCTGATTATCTGACATCTTGCTCACTTACCATGGAACCGATACAGCTGACAACTGAGATTTTGAATTTATTTTGATTTCTCTCTAAAGTCCATAGACCGTCCCAGTATTGTCAAGCCCAGCAGTTCAAAAATCGTGAGCTAGGGCCCCAGAATTCATGAAATTGACCTAAATATCATATGATTTTTTAAAAATAATAAATGTGGGTATTTTTATGTTATTTATTTACCTTCTGGTTTCTGATATTTTAGATGCATTTGCTTCACATTTTCAAGCTTTCTCTGCAATCATAAGGGCTAAAAACTTACATTAAAAAAAAACCTGAGGTTTCTCACGTAACCAACTTTTTCCAGGAGGTGGGGTTTTAAGTAAAACTTTAATGAAACTCCCAATAAAATTCTGAGAGTTGGTACCACTGCATTCTCAGGAAAGAGGAAAACAAACTTGATCTTTTGTGGGAAGTGGAATCAGTGAACTGGATGTAAAAAGGTATGTAGCCTTGGGCATTCTCTCAGATGCGTGGGGCAGAGTGGTACCTTTCCAAAAGGCTGTTGAGTGCTGGCTGCAGTCATCTGAAATGCTAGAAAAAAAATTCCGCGACAAACAAGGAGTGGTAAGTATAGGTGAGAATGTTGAGGACAAACTGAATGAGAGTTTCGCCTGATCAAAGTCCTCAGAAATTTGGCCCTATGAGAACAGAATGGACAGTTCTTGACAACCTGTGCCTGAGTTTAAAAACCAAACTAACCAATTAAAACATGAGCACAATCTATAACTTTTAACTGAATCTGTAACAACTTAGTGGTGTGATTGGCTCTAAGTGCAGTTTGTGCCCACTTAGGCCTTGTTTGCATAAGAACGGTCAGCAACAGTGTGGCTGCATTAACGAAAGCAAGAGTGTAAAAGTACTAGCATAGGCGGGGCCCAAACAGTTTTAGCACCGTGTTATGAAAACTGGCTCTGAGCAGGTCCAGCTCATCATGTGTCCGGCACTGCAAGGAAAAATGCATCCTGCCCCAAGTCATGTCAATCACTGCTCCCAGGGCTGGTGCAAGGATGTTTCGTGCCCTAGGTGAAACTTCCACCTTGCACCCTCTCCCTTCCCGCGCCCCCACCCTTAAGGCAACCCCCCCACGGCAGCTCCCCCCCTCCGCCCTGAGGCACCCCCCTTGCAGCAGCTCCTACCCCCCACCCTCCGCCCCGAGGCACCCCCTCTGCCCCAACTCACCCCTGCTCCACGCATGAGCACGAGCACCCCGAGCACACTGTGGCTGCTTCACTTCTCCTGCCTCTCAGGCTTGCGGCGCTAATCAGTTTAGGCACTGCAAGCCTGGGAGGCGGGAGAAGTGAAGTGGCCTCGGCATGCTCGGGGAGGAGGCAGGGCAGGGGTGAGCTGGGGCGGGGAGTTCCCCTGTGTGCCACCCCTTCCCCCTTTACTTGCTGCAGGCGGCCCTCCCCGCGCTCCTGTGCCCCAGCTCCCTTCGCCTAAATGCCGGTGGCAACTGGGGCAGCCGAAGATCCAGCCGCCGTGGTCGCTGCCAAAGAAAATGGTGCCCCCCAAATCCTAGCACTGCCTAGATCACCTAAATGGTTGCACTGACTCTGACTGCTCCTATTCATTGAGACATTCCAAACAGAGCTCTGAATAGTTTGTCATGACATCAGGGCCGGCTCCAGGCAACAGCCCAGCAAGCAGCTGCTTGGGGTGGCCAACAGTGAGGGGCAGCTGATCCGGGTCTTCAGCGGCAAATCAGCGACGGGTCCCTCACTCCCTCTCAGAGCAAAGGAACAGCCGCTGAATTGCTGCTGAAGACCAAAGCGGTGGCAGTAGAGCTGCAGATCATGACCTCTTTTTTTTGCTGCTTGGGGTGGCAAAAACCCTGGAGCTTGCCCTGCATGACATGGTGGTAAATCAAAAAACAACCCCCGCCCCCAAACAAAACAACCCCCACAAAACTTCTGAACCCTGTCTTTCTTAGCACTGGCAATGTGGCTACTCATAAGTGTTGCTGCACCATTCCTAGAATGAGAGATTTACATTTTTTTATGTAGGCAATGCCAGGGCGGGGGAAGGGTGAAAGAATTGGTTCGGACCCTGTTTGTTGAATCTTTAACAAATATAGCCTGTCAACTATTTATAAGGCATTTGAGTTAAATCAACAACAAAATCATACATGCTTTTTCTACAAGCTAGTAACTGCAAACAAAATGAGCCCCACTCTGCTGGAGAGGATGGGGCATCTGGAATATCTCTATCGTATTCTTCCTCCTCAAAGCCCAAGTCACACAACAGGGGGGATACTGAGGGATTTATGTTTAATTTTTCTCCTCTAGGGACAATCAGTATAGCAAATATGGTTAATAAAACCCAGGGTCTGTCAGTAAATAAGTTCAGAGTAGTCAAGGTTTAGCTCAGTTGTGCACTTCCTGTCAATATCCCTCTCCTTGTCACAGCTCCACCAATTACAATACTTGCCAATAATCTGTGGCCCACAAGGCTTTTGCATGTACAGTTTATAGCCCTTTTGGTCTCCTAGTTACACCCTTTGCCAATATGCAATAAGGTCACAGCAGGAAAACTTCTGCAGGTCTGTCCCTCTGATAGTGCATCAGGGAACTTGGCTATTTGGATCCAGCATCACCAGTAGGAACAGCCAGATAAAGACACAAAATATAAAAACATTTCCAAAGTGAGTATTTGCAGGTGAAACATATTTGCCAATTCCAAGACTCCTGTCATCTTTAGATCCTGCTTCTGAAGACTCACAAACCAGAATCCTAGGACTATATGGTATCTCCTCTCCAGTCATCAGAGGCCCCTGTCTGGGTGAGCAGAAAGTAGGACTGATGAAATTATAATTTCTTTAGCTCAGGGATGTGCAACACAGTACTGGTGTACCATGGACAAATTTGTCAATGTTAGGCAAACATTGGTGTGGTTTGTGCATGTCATAACTCTAGTCCCAGATTTGGACCTTAGGGTCCAAAATATGGGGTTTAGCATGAAAACCTCCAAGCTTAGTTACCAGCTTGGACCTGGTACTTGCTGCCACCACCCAAAAATTTAGAGTGTTTTGGGGCACTCTGGTCCCCCTGAAAAACCTTCCCTGGGAACCCCAAGACCCAAATCCCTTGAGCCTTACAACAAAGGGAAATAAATCTTTTCCCTTTCCCCCTCCAGGTGCTCCTGGAGAGATACACAGAAGCAACCTCCGTGAATCAAAGCAGAGGGAGTCCACCCTCTATAATTCCAGTCCTGAAAACAAAAGCACTTTCCTCTTCACCCAGAGGGAATGCAAAGTCAGACTAGTAAATCTAGCCCACACAGACCTCCCCCTGATTTCTTCCTCCCACCAATTCCCTGGTGAGCTGCAGACCCAATTCCCTGAAGTTCCCCACTAAAGAAAACTCCAACAGGTCTTAAAAGAAAGCTTTATATAAAAGAAAGAAAATTACATACAAATGGTCTCTCTGTATTAAGGTGACAAATACAGGGTCGATTGCTTAAAAGAATATTGAATAAACAGCCTTATTCAAAAAGAATACAAATCAAAGCACTCCAGCACTATATTCATGTAAATACAAAAGAAACAAACTCTTTGGTACTCACAACTTGGAAACAGAAGATTAGAAAGCAGAAATACTTCTCCAAAGCTCAGAGAAAGCAGGCAGACAGAAAACAAAGACTCAGACACAAAACTCCCTCCACCCAGAGTTGAAAAAATCCGGTTTCCTGATTGGTCCTCTGGTCAGGTGCTTCAGGTGAAAGAGACATTAACCCTTAGCTATCTGTTTATGACAGTGCAGTTGTACAAAATATAGATTTCTCCAGCTGCAGTTCAAGCCATTTCCTGCGACAACTGATCTGTCACAAAACTTCTAGCACATCTGTCCAGCACCTCAAGACTCTGAAATTGAGGTACAGAGAAATTAAGTGACTTACCCAAGCTCACTTGGCAAATCAGTTGCAAAGATGTGGACAGAACCCAGGATTTCAGTCTCTCACTCCAGTGCCCTGTCCAGTGGACCATGTTGCTTTCAATTAAAGATAGTGACAAATGCTGGAACCATGATGGAGAAAAAGGTATAATTGTTAAACATGGTTTGGTAATTCTAAACACTTTGGAATGACATAATGGCAGAATGGAGATGCACCAGGGATAAAGTTGGCCCATTAATTCCTAATGCTAATTCAGGAACATGGAAATAGCCATCCTGGGTCAGATCTGAGATCTGTCTAGTTCAGTATCCTGCCTGTGAGAGTGACCAGTGCCAGATGCTTCCAAAGAAGAGGTGAGCAGAACGGTAGTGGGAAATTATGGAATAATCTGCCCATAAGGAAAAATTTCACCCTCACAGTCATCACTTAGTGATTGACTTATATCAGAGGTAGGCAACCTAGGGCGTGTGTGCCAAAGGCGGCACGCGAGCCGATTTTCAGCGGCATTCACACTGCCAAGGTCCTAGCCACCGGTCCAGGGGGCTCTGCATTTTGATTTAATTTTAAATGAAGCTTCTTAAACATTTTAAAAACCTTATTTACTTTACATACAACAATAGTTTAGTTATATATTATAGACTTATAGAAAGAGACCTTCTAAAAACATTAAAATATATTACTGGCACAAACAACCTTAAATTAGAGTGAACAAATGAAGACTCACCACCCACTGACTTATATTCTGATACAGAGTTTTTTTATCCTAAGGAATAAAACTATAGATGTTCTCATGCCTATAAATAAATGTCTACATTTTGGAGTGATAAAATGACCTTGTGATTAAGGCAAAGTGCTGAAACTTAGGAGAACTGGCTTTGATTCCCAGCTTTGTCACATATTGCCTGTGTGAGTGTGGACAAATCACTCCCTCCATCTGTGTGCTTCAGCGCCCTGTCAATAAAATGGGCATAATAATACTTCTTTGAATAGTTGGTTCTCCACTTTAGGTGTGCACACATCTGTGCGCTTTCAATCATAGAGTTTGGGTAATGGTGCAGTTGTGCCCTACTTCCTTGTGCTCTGATCTGAGGACATGTAGAAGAGGGCGGACCCAATGGAACTCCTGTTCCTTCTCGACCACCTGCAGCACGAGACAGAGTGCTGTGGTATCCATTAGCTTCCTAGTTTTGGCTAGCTTATTGTTTTATTCTTACCTTTTTACTTTGTCATTTTATTAATTTCCCCACACATTGTATGCTTTTCAGGTCCCCCCTGTTTTCCCCCACGGTTGCCCCACCCTTCCGATCTTGGCCTGTCTTTGTCTACAGCCTTCTCTGTTTTGGGGTATGCCCAAAACCTCAGTCTTCAAAGTCTCCCCAACATGTAATAGAACTTTTCCCCTCAGCAAGGGACATTCCAGCTTCCTCCACTATCTTGGAGAGTCTTACATTCCGTCTAAGTGCAAGATCTGCACTGATTTTAAGAGCAGATCTAGGAAGTTGAGGGAAGACAGACTTAAGCTATTCCTCATGGACCATTCCCTGAGATCAGCTACCACTTCTGCCCCTGATCTCCCCACCATATATCAGCTCAGACAGCATGAGTGCACTGGTGACTTCTACTGCTCCAATGACTGGAAGCCTAAGGACAGCTTCAGAGACCCTGAAGTCTTCTAAGAAATGACCAAGATTTCCTTATAGAGACACTAAGAAAAGGGAAACGTCTCCCCACAAATCAGGTAGCAAGGAGACCTCATGTCCCACTACGGGTACTGCTGAGGTTCCTACATCCTCCAGTACCAAGTTTCACATACCATCAAAGAAGACCTCCAGCATGGTGCGCATCAGGAAGTCTCTCACAAACAGCCCCACTTGGCACTGACATTGGTATGCCCCTTGGAGTCCTCCAGGCACAGAGACTTCTCAAAGACACTATCTTTGGTCCTGACCCCAGCACCCACTTCTGTAGGTCCAGGGCATAAGGACCATACAGATGGTCCAGCTGTACCATCCCTGGTACTGCCAGTTGCATCGCAACCACCACTCAGTATCCTGCTTTGCCAATACCAATTAGATTTATTTTGCAAGAGGATCTTTGAGTGTTGGAAGAACTTGAATCCCCTCTACTAAGTATCAAGAGGGATCTTCTGCAGATACTACCATATCTCCCAGGTGCTTCCACACCTTCAGGTGAAGGCATCGCAGCCAGTACCAAAAGCATGGCTGGTATTAACACAGCCACTGGTGCAGATATCTTTAGCCCCCCAGCTCCTCCTGCCCCAGTCTCTATAGGAACAGGAGACGATACCTCCTCAGACTCAGATGTCCATCCAAAATTTCACTACTTCCCTACCTGAGATGTGTCCCAAGGAAGAGACCCCATGAACCAGACAATGACTGATTTAACAACCTCTCTGGCAGGAGCACCCTTGGGCTCCCTCCCCCTTCCCTTAGGCCTTCCTGGAATCCTTGGATCCTATACAGAGGCCAGTTCTATAGGATACCCTCATGCAAAAGGTTCCACCAAGGGGCAACATCTGGTACCAGAGGGTCCACACCCCCCTTCAAGAGGACCTTCTAGAAGAACAAGAACTCCCATCCTATGCAGATAACTTCAAAGTCTTCCAAGAACTTATGAAGAGGATAGCTGAATCATTGCAGGTCCCCTTTGAAGAGGTGCAGGAACCACAGCATGCCCTAGCAGATATCCTACATATCTCTCCACATGGCAAAATAGCCTAACCTATAAATGTCACCTGCTTGAACAGTATGGCAAACACCAGTCACTATCTCATCTATTTGCAAGAGGGTGGACAAGAAATACTGTATACCTGCAACACCTCTTCTCCCAGCCCACTCCAAATTTGCTGGGGCTCAATGCCATAAAGGAGAGAAACAGACAACATCACTCCAGATCTGCTCCTCAAGAAAAGGAGTTCAAGCCTTGGTCCTTCTTGGCCACATTACAATTCAAGATAGTTAACTACCATGGCCAAGTGGCAAAGTATGACTACACAAATTACAACAAGTTATCTCATTTTATTATGTGCCACAAGACCAGAAGGACCAGTTCCAGGCTTTCATGACTGAAGGTCAGATGATTGCCAAAGCCTCTTTGCAAGGCTCACTGGATGCAGTGAACACAACTTTTTGTTCTATGGCAGCTGCCATAATTATGCACCGCCCTTCCTGGCTGCAGTTCTCTGGACTCCTAAGGGAGGTCCAGAATACAATAGAGGATCTTTGAGGGCTCCAAGCTCTTCAGCAGGGCGACAGATGAATCCCTTCACTTATCAAAGGATTCTTGAGCGATCCTCCAATCCCTGGGCACCTACATCTCTGCAATGAAGAGAAAGTTCAGAAGGTCACAGACAGCACAATGATTTCATCCTGCCCAGTACCAAACCTTCTAAAGAACTGGAGAACCATGTAAGAAGAGGCCTAGATTCCTCAAGAAGGGCCCATAATCTACTGTCACCTCCCAGTCAGCAACTTCTTCTAACCAGCTGTTTTGACCCTTCAGTCAAGGATCATTCCACAATCTCACCTCCTCCTCCACCCCCCAGGGATCATAACCTTCTAGAGAGTACATCACATCAGACAGATAGATACTAGAAGTCATTACATTAGGCTATGCCATTCACTTCAGGTCCATCCCTTCCATGTCCCCTTCCCCTTCACTTTTCAGGGGTTCTTCTCATGAGGGTCTCTCAAGGCAGGAGGTACAATTCCTCTTGCTCCTGGGGGTGACTGAACCAGTTCCCCTCTCTTTCATGGGGAACCAGTTCTACTGCAGGTACTTCTGGATACCCAAGACAAAAGGAAGATGGAGACCAATCAGGGACCTCAGGAATCGGAATACATGCATCCACACACACATTCAGGATGGGAACCCTAATAGCAATAATATTGTCATTTGATTCAGGTGACTGGTTTGTGGCCCTCAACCTTCAGGATATATATTCTCATATAGCAATGCATCCAGCTCACAGATGCTTCCTGCAGTTCATCATTGACAATGGCCACTGTTAGCACTGTTCTTCCATTTGGCCTTTCCATTACAGAGGTCCTCTTTGTTGTCACAGCCTACCTGTGACTGTCGGAGAGAGAATGAGAGCCCAGAGCACTGGGCCTGGTGCAAGATTTGAGGCCTGAACCACAGTCAGCAAAGTCAGGCCATGCTGTGAGCCAAAGTCAGGCCCTGTCATAAAGCAGACACTTGCTTACAAGTTTACTGTCTGGTACATGAACTTGGCAAAGGTACAGCAAGCCTTGCTAAAACACAGGCACTCCTAATTACTGGATATTTATGTACACACATTCCTTGGAGATGTTACAGGAACACACTGACCCCAAGAAAGACAAGAATGGGAGGACAGCATAATGAATGAATAATGAATTTTTTGTTCAAACCAGCAGGTACAAGGTGTAGGGTTGGTAACTAATCGCATCAGGAGTGTAACATATAACTTGTTCATATCCATGTATCAAAGAGAAATCATGGGAGGGACACCTTTGTCCATCCTAGAGGGCAGCACAAACTCCCGCTGCTGACTCAGCTGGTCCATTGTCATGAACATAAATGTGGTAGTGTACTTGTAACCAAGGAGCCAGGGCACTAGGATTGTGTTTCGTCAACATTAAACCTGGCCAAGCACCCAGGGCTGCTGAGAGCAGGTTCAGGCCCAGTGAAAAAAAAATTTCGGGCCCCCCAGCAAGGGCAGACTGGCTAAACAGGGCCAACGAAGCGGGGGAAGCCGAGCCCCAGTAATTTGTACCGGCTTTCCCACCCCCTTGTCGGCCCTGTGGAAGTGCCTTTACCATTGAACCGAGTCTGTGGTCTTTCTGGGTGGTGCTATTGAGGTCTGCTGAACCAGTTATCTCCGTGGGGCTGGGACTGTATACTGAGAAAACACACACACACACACCCAACAGACAACATTGGTGACCCCAACTGCTGATTTGGTAAGTGGCAAGCTGTCTGCTGTAGGGGTTGCAACCTAACATGATGTGACTAATTTGAACAAGAGTGTTGTCAAGCTTAAAATGAACAACAGTATTGCCAATGTTAGGCCTAAAACTTCCGGAAGCTTTAAAGAGCAAGCTTTGCAAAATTAAGCTGCAACTTGTGGTCAAAAGACACCTGCAACCAGACAACATTTTATGCTGACTCCTATATGGTAAAATAAGCCTTACCTATGGGCATGACCTATTAAGACCACCTTTGAAACTTGCAGTTAAGAGATGCTGCAGCCAAAGAACTGATTCCTATGTGGTTTTGAGGGGCTAGGCCTTCAGCCATAGGTTATCAAAATAATCTTACCCACAATCAAGACAATAGCCTATTTAGAGATAAATTATATCCTTGTAACCTAGAAAACTAAAGCACCAATTGGCTATTAGAAAACCACAGTTGAGACTGTGGGCTATATGGAAAAAAGTTATCTCCTTGTGCATAACTTACAAAACTAAAACAATTGGCTATCAAAACAACCACAATAATCACAATAAAATTCCACCTTCCCTAATTGGTTGACCTGCTTCAAAACATGGCAGGCAGATAAGATTAAATGTGTAGAGTCTCAGGTGGGTTTGTGTGTGTGTCTAGGTCTAAGAGGTTATTCTCTTTGATCGGTCTGACCTACACCCCCTAAACCAAGGAAACTTTAATCACACCGACTATCTGTACCTGGCCAGTGCAAAGAGCGATCGACTAAAGGGCAACATATTCTCAGTAGGGTAAGGCTTTAAAGTAAAATAGTCTGGTTGCATGCAGAATAAGATAAGAGAGTAAAGCAGTCTGGGTTGCTCAAGCTGATTTGATCTCAAGTTGTACTATAGTATTAAGAATGGCAGTGTCGGGTTAATTTGATCTCAGATTATATTAATGCTGAAGTATTCAAAATAGTAGTAAAAGCTTAATACTAGTGTTAAGTTGTTTAGAAATAGTAGTAAGTTATTAATCAATGTATAGTATCTTTGTACTTGTGTTTATTAAGGGCAGGAATAGTACTTGTAAGGTTACTAGTTAAATGAGTAATAATAGCTTTGCATGTACTCATGCCTGTCATCAGTAAAAACTGCCAATGTTAAGGACATGCTTTTATAGTAATAAGTAGCTAAGACATAACATTACTTGTACTTGTGCTTGTTTGCAATATAATTTGTCATTTATATTAATCCTTATTCACTGCCGGTCTTTAATTTTTCTTTTCCTAGTTTGTCTGTGTTGCATTTATAGCCGTAAGTCATTAAAAGTCTTTCTTGAGGAATAATCAGTAGTTTTAATTTCTTTATACGGACACCACTTAACATCATTACATCTGTGTTGGGTGGTGGGAAGTAGTGAGTGATCACCCAGAGCCCCATTTGAGTAATGATGTGTGTCCCCTTCTTCCTATATCTCCGCACGTGACAGAAAACTCCAAGCTAGGGAACCACCTAATTCCCTCCCTAGATATCCTCACAGAGTTAAGGTTTGAACACACTGGTTAACAAAAAAAAGTGGCCCATATGAGTTTAAAAAACAAAGTGAGGAAGAAACCTTGAATGGAATATATAAGCCTAGGACAGAGACAGTACCCCTGAAAAATAATAATAATAGTAAGAAATGTATAATATTGCAAACTATAACCAGGACTGTTAAATGGTTAAGACAACACACCATAAAATTGGCGGGACAAGTAACAGAAACAAAAGAAGGTGAGAAGAAACAACAGAAGCAACAAAACACTGGAAAAACACAGGAAACAGCTGTAGAGAATCTGCAAAAAAGAGAAGTGCCATCCCTCATTATAAATCTTGTGGGGCAACAGCAGACTTTGGGTACTTATATAGTGCCTGAAGAACGGGGACAGAAATGGAAAAAGACAGCCCTAGCAAAATGAAAAGATGGAACATGGGATGATTGGAATGGGTGTTGCAATGGGGACATGTGGAATGACCCATACCAGCCACCTAACAACCCATGGGCAGGGACCACCACATTGCAACCATCCCTGTAGGATAAGAGCCAGGTTCTGGAAAATCCTAAACTAAGACCTAGATTGGTTCCTGTTAGAACAAGAGAAGTAAGTGCACAGGAGCGAGAAGCAGCAAACAATACTGTCACTGGACTGGTAAATCAGATGAAGGACAAAATGGAACAGTTCACAGAGCACATTAGGAGATAGGAGCTGCAACATGATCACAGGGGAGTGGATAAAAAAAGAATTTCAAAGTCAAAAATCAAGAATGAGCAGTTTAACACCTAGAATTAATGCAGTAACACACAGAATTGTCCAGAAACAGTTAACTGCAGCAGGCAAGGACACTCCTGCAATCCATTTGGCATGCAGACAAAAATAACAGAGTTCAGGGGAATTCAGGTTTCGGAAGAGCTGATAATGACCCCCACTCTCCTCTCAGAGCCAGGATAAAAACCAGGGGTTATGGGTTCCCAACTGCTTTAACCCACGGAGCCCCACTCCTTGCTCAGAGCTAATACTATAACCTTCTTACTCAAATATTTTACATACCAGTTAAGTTTTCCTTTATATCTTCTCTGAGTTTGCTAAACTTGCTGCTGCTGCCTGTCCTTGAAGATAACTTGATAAAAGTAATGAATGTCTCTTGGCTCAGGTCTCCCTCCCATCCTAGGTTGCTCTTCCCTCCCCCAACCCCGTTCTTACTTCTGCCCTCTCTTTGTTTTAAAAATTAAATGTTACAGTTATTACAAAAATCACCATTGCTAAAAAAATGAAGCAACTGAAAACAAAGCAACACAACAAACAGAGAAAATAAAGTAAAAACTTTAATTAAAGTCCAGCAAATTAATTATTTTTAAGCCTTCGGGAGTGCAACAGCTGGAAATACTCCTATCTTGAAGATATGGTTGCCTAGCAACAGAAATTCAGGTTTCTAATCCTAACCACTGACTAACCTAACCACATCCTTGTTTCCATATAGCTGGTTTTTAAAATAAAGTAATATAAAGTAATGGAAAATGCCTTCAGTTACTAAATTAATATAGCCAAGTGGACAAATAATTTGTAATTATTCTTATTAAAAGTTTTAAATAAAAAGGTAAATACTTGCTTATTTACATGTTTAACTCTTTTGTCTACTTGTCTGTTTTCTAAAATACCTTGCCTTAATAATTTTGAGCTCTTAATGCCTTATCTTGTATAGTTATGAATACAATTCTGGCACCATTCATCTTTAATTGTAAATTTGTCATGTATGTTGTCCTGTGTCCTTGTATGATGTATGTGTCACATGATTTTTTTTGTTTTTATTTTGTTGCAACAAAAATCAATTTTATTCTTTTTTTCAAATGTAAGTGGTACCACATTATTTTAGTATTAAGGTTGGGGTATAACCATAATAATATTATTAATAACCAATTAATTTTGCAAACCTCATAAAGGCCTCATTTATGTATACACACACACACACACACACACACACACACACACACACACACACACACACACACACGTATATTTTTGCCTAAACAAATAATGTATCTGCAAAAAAAAACCAATTTCTCTTTTATTAATCATGGGGTTTTTATTCAAAGAGAAAATTGCAAGAGGAAACCTCAACATTAATGCAAAGGTAATATTAACAAAATGTCAATTTCTTGTTTGGGTTTTTATAGTTGTTTATGCATTAAATAATAAGATATAGTTATAAGAATGTTATAACAAAAATGGTTTAAAATATATTACAATATATACTATGTCTGGTTATGTCACAAAAATGTTAAAGCTAACCTTTGTCTCCTAAATACAGCCGAGTGTCATAGAAGTTTAATACTCTCTATATATTTGCATAGACCTATATTTAAAATTAAGTTTGGTTTACTTTTTATACTCTTTTCTTTTATGTTATTGTAGCGAGGCAGTGGGATATCCCACAGTCCCGCTAACAGACGAGCCTCCCCTAACACCAATGTGGGCAGAGCCACTGGGTCCTGCACCCACCCATCAGAGGTCATGGCGCAGACCCGGAAGTATAAAAGCTCACTGGAGGACCAGCCACCGCAGAGACCAGACGTCTGCGACCGAGCTCCCTCTTGGGAGAGAGCAGCAGGCTGCAGCTGGCCTGAGCTCGTGCCCGGCCAGCCGAGCCTACCCCTTGCTCGCTACCCCGAGGACGACTGGCCAAGCCTGCCCCTTGCTCGCTACCCCGAGGAGGAGCCGAGCCTGCCCCGTGCCAGCTACCCCGAGGAGGAGCCGAGCCTGCCCTTTGCTGCGTACCCCAAGGAACCGATGGTGTTCGAGCCAGCCAAGGACACTAGCACAACCCAGGTACCCTACGAGGGGGAGTGTAGAAGTAGCCCAGGGGCAGCCGACCCCAGTCTGGCTGCAGCACTGCCTGAACCTATGTCAGTGTATTACAGCCAGGATCTCCACTGACAACTGCGAGTCTTTGCCGCTGCTAGGGCCCTGGGCTGGGACGCAGTGGAGAGGGAGGGCCTGCATCCCCCCTGCCACCCACTCCTTGGGTGACAGGCTCCCCCTTGCCCTTTTCCTGGCCTGGAGAGGTTACGACAATTCCGCGATAGAATTATTGACTCAGCCCCTGCTTAAGGGCCTGAGTCCCTGACTGTTTGCTTGCTGCCCCGCCCTGAGCTAGGGCCTGGGCTGCTTTTGAACTGCTGACTCAGACCCTGCCAAAGGGCCTGAGTCTCTGGCTGTTTGTTTGCGGCCCCACCCTGACCTAGGGCCTGGGCCACCATTTGACTATTGGCTCAGCCCCCGCTCCAAGGGCCGGAGCCCCTAACTGAGTCTGCGTTATTCTCCACGACCGCAGAGTCAACGGCCGGCGAACTAGAGCAAGGCGGTGGGATACCCCACAGCCCCGCTGAGGGACAAACCGCAGCAAAGCCACACTACACGTGGCACCAGAAGTGGGGACTCTGCCCAGAATGTGGGCATGAGCCCTTGACTCCTGTGAGAAAGGGTCTGGGGGGAGAGCCATCCCCCACAGGAGACATGGATTTGGCCAAGCTCTTCACATTCCTGACGGAGAGCCAGGAGCGACAGCAGGCCGGCCAGCTGCAGCAGCAACAGCAACAGCAGCAGCAGGCCACCCAGCTCCAACAGCAACAACAGCTTGTCGAGCAGCTGGGAGCCCAGCAGCAGCAGCTGATCCAGGACCTGGCGCAGAACCAAGACTTCCAGCAACAATGTTTGCAGCAGCTGGTGACGGCGCTGCTCCAGCCCACAGAGCTCCAGCCAGGAGGCACGGACGGGGCTCCTCAACTAACCCCGCCCGTAAGGCTGACCAAGATGGGACCGCTGGATGACCTCGAAGCCTTTTTGATGACTTTCGAGAGGATGGCACACATTGCTGGCTGGGCACCAGACCAGTGGGCCACCCTCCTGGCCCCGTACTTGACGGGGACAGCCCAAACAGTGTACCGGGGGTTATCCACAGAGGATGCCAGGGACTGTACCTGGGTGAAGGCAGTGATCTTAGATGCCTTGGACGTCAGTCCGGAAACCTTCTGGCAGCGGTTCCGGAGTCTGACTTACAACGCGGGCGCCCGGCCCTGGCTGGTGGCTCAGGAGCTGAGAGACCTGTGTAAGCGGTGGCTACAACCCAACAGGCTGAACCCCGAAGAGCTCACTGAGCAAATCATCTTGGAGCAGTTCCTCCACATCCTCCCATCGCGGGGAAGGACTTGGGTCCTCCGGCACCGACCCCCAACAGTAGCAGCCGCCATCACCCTCATGGAGAACTTCCTTGCAGCAGAGACCCCGGTCGGGCCGGTTACGCGGGGCCACCCTCCAGGGCTTGAGCGCCCCAACCCCGAAAGATGGGTGAGCACCCGGGTTGAACCACGGAATCCCCCGCGGAGTCAGGAGCCACGGTATAGACATCCCGAGGGCCCCCCTCGACAAATCCCTATGGGCCCCGAGACCGGGACTGGCCGTTCCCAGCAGGGTCCCCCTACGAGCCAGAGGGGAGGTTCGGTCTGGCCCGGACGACCCGAAATTGGGCCCTGTTTCTCCTGTGGGAAGCATTGGCACCTCCAACGGGACTGCACTGAGATGGACTGCAGCTTTGGACATGTTTACACCAGAGAAAACCGGGCCTGACCACCGCAGGCGACCAAAGTCACCGTGCCTGTAGTTGTCGGGGACTGCTAGACGCGGGCCCTGGTTGACTCTGGCTGTGGTCAGACTCTAGTCCGCCAAAGCCTAGGCTTCCCAGAAGACCCTCGGCTGGGAACCATCCAGTTGTAATGCATACATGGTGATGTTGGACCTTATGCCAGTGCCCGAGTCCCACTTACCGTAGATGTAGTCACCCGAACCATGGTGGTCGGCCTGGCCCCGCGACTCGCCTACCCCATGATCTTGGGGCGGGACTGGCCAGAGTTCCCGGGTGTCCTGAGGTCGCATGCGCAGGAAAGCCCCGAAGTCACCCCGGCCTTGGAAGGGGACTGCCGCGAGGGCCCTGCAGAGGAGGCCGAAGAGGCGGGACCTGGGAGCCAGGAAGGAGCGTCGGAAGACCCCCCACTAATGTCTGCGGATGTCCCCAAAATCGACACGGACTTCTGCCGGGACCAGAGGGAGGCCACCACCCTGGGTCGGGCGTATGAACAGCTGTCCGCGGTAGACGACGCTCTGATTGATCCGGCCTGGGCCAAGGTATGGCCCCATTTCGAGCTACAACACGACCACCTCTATCGGGTGGATCGAGACTCCCGCACTGGGGAGGTCCGGACACAACTGCTGGTGCCTCGGTGCCACCGACAAGCAGTGATAAGACTCGCCTGTGACATCCAGCGGCCGGGCACTTTGGCCAGGAAAAGACCCTCGCCCGAATTCTGTCCCGGTTTTTCTGGCCTGGGGTGCACCAGGAGGTGCGAACTATTGGAGCTCCTCTCCGGAATGCCAGCTGGCCACTCCTTCATGGACGGCCCTGGCCCCCCTAATCCTCATGCCCATTATGGAAACATCATTTGAGCGGGTGGCAATGGATTTGGTGGGACCCCTCCCAAGAAGCCGGGCTGGGTTTCTATACATCCTGGTCATTGTGGACTACACTACCCGCTTCCCCGAAGCTGTCCCGCTCCAGAGCATCATCACCAAGACCATTGCGGATGAGTTCGTCAAGGTCTTTGCCCATGTGGGCCTGCCCCAGGAGATCCTCACCAACCAGGGCACCAACTTTACCTCCTGGTTGCTGTGGCAGGTGTGTAGACTCCTCGGGATTAAGCAGCTATGCACCTCCATGTATCACCCGCAAACCGATGGCCTAGTGGAGCGGTTCAACCGCACCCTGAAAGACATGCTGTGCAAGTTCTCCCCAAGACCTGCGTCGATGGGACCAGTTGATCCCATCGTTGCTCCTGGCTGTCCGTGAGGTACCCCAAGCCTTCACAAAATTCTCCCCCTTCGAGCTATTGTATGGCCGGCATCTGAGGGGACTCCTGGACCTCATGAGGGAGATCTGGGAGCAGACCCCATCACCAGCTCAGGGCCTTCTGCAGTATGTCCTCCAGCTTCAGAGGCGTCTCGCACAAGCTGGAATTCTAGCTCAAGAGAATTTGAAGGCGGCGCAGGAAGCTCAGGCCCAGACATATAACCTAGAGGCCAAAGTTCGCGAGTTCCAACCCGGTGACCAGGTGCTGCTTCTCTTGCCCTCCAATGAATCAAAACTACTGGCCCAGTGGCAGGGCCATATGAGGTGATTCGGAAGGTCGGGCCGGTCACCTATGAGATTAACCAGCCTGACCGCCAGAGGAAAACCCAGCGGTACCATATCAACCTCCTGAAACCCTGGCGAGAACGAGAAGGCCTCCTAAGGGTAGAACTCCTAAGGGTAAAACTGGTTTGAGCCCCTTCGAGATTATGTTTGGAAGGGCATGGCCTATGAATGGTACCCCGATCCTGCTAGGGGAATAGGAGGTTGGGTGTGGATATTTGTCTCAGTATATGTGTTCTCTGTCTGCTGTTTTATGTTCCCTTCACAGGTACGTGAGGGACTCTCAGCCACTCCCTTTGGATGCACCTGTCCATTCCCTACAGCCTGGTGACTTCGTCCTCGTCCGTACCTGGAAGGACGAACTCCTCCAGGAAAAGTGGAAGGGACCCTATCTCGTCTTACTGGTTTCCCACATGGCGGCTAAAGTAGAGGGACACAAAAGCTGGATTCACTACTCCCGACTAAAAGCTGTACCTCCACCGCAGAATCCAGACCCCGAGCAGTGGACAGTTCAGCCTACCAGAACCGGAGCATCGGAAGATTTGGGACTCAAGTTATTATTTAAACGCAAATAACTCTAATTTGGCCATGTTTTTAATATTTGTATGGGTGTTTACTGTTTCTGGACAGCTGGCCCCTTTATCCTTCTGCTCCCCAGAAAATAACTGGTGGGCCCTTTTAGCTGTCACAGCCTCTAATTCTTCCCACTTTTGTGTAGGGAGTGGTTACACTTTAGGGTCTATATTTACTACTTGTTTTGTGGGGGTGGCTATGCCCTTGAAGAAATTCACAAATATACTGAACTTGCTACTTTCAATGTTAAGCTGACAGCTGGGCAGCTGTCTCAGTTTGGCTCTATCTCAAATCCTAAGCCCTATACAAATCAGCATCGCCTTCAAATTAGACTGATGGCCGTGTCCTCAAATGCATCTTGCTGTTTTACTATTGTAGGGGCACAAAAGGTTGGTACTAATTTAACCAACCATGAGATGAATTGTTCTCTTTTTCCAACCCCGACTTCTTATTTGTATGCACATTTATACCTTCCCCGTGGGTGGTTTTTGCTCTGTGGACTAACCGCATTTACCTATGTCCCATCTAACAGTTCGGGAGGCCCTTGTTCTCTCGGACGATTAACCATGGGGGTTGTCCCTGGCCATGCTCTAGTTTTAGAGACACCTGGACCTACCCGAGCCCGGAGGGCTCGGCGTGGCCTGCCTCTGGATGAAACATGTGATTCTAAGGTAAATCTGGTGTCTAAATCTCAGGCCATAGCCCTTGCTACTTCATTGGTCGGAGTCCCAGGCCTGGCCTTAGATGCAGAGCTCCAGTTTGCTAAAGTGGCCTGTGCCCTCGCCAAGTCCATTAACCTAACTTCCACTTTAATCTCTGACTTGGCCTCGGAACTCACAAGGGTCCGAGAAGGGGTGCTCCAAAATCACGCTGCAATAGACTACCTCCTCTTAAGGCATAATCATGGCTGTGAGGAATTTAAGGGTCTCTGTTGCTTTAACCTTTCTAATCACAGCCAAAGTATTGAAAATAGACTGGCTAAGTTGCGTGACATTGTCACTCACATAACGCAAAATAGTGGCAATGATTGTTGGGGTTCTTGGGGTTTTGGTAATTGGTTTGGGTGGCTTAAAAGCATTTTTACCTCCCTGCTAGTGGTGATAGCGATTGGTTTGCTCTTCTGCTGTGGTCTGCAGATAGGAGTGCCTTGTTGTAAAAGTTGTCTTTCTGCCCTCCGTCAGCCAACAGAAATGTACCCCCTTCGGGCAGTCTCGCTGCCAACATCGGGTGGCCTACCTTTCAACCTTGTTCTAAGTAATTAATATGAGAAAACTCAACGGAAGGCCTTTGAGTATTCTCAAAGGGGGGATTGTTGGGAGGGGCACGGCCCCAAGTAACTGGCAATATGGCGTGGGGTTAAAAGTTTACATTCTCAGGCCTGCCATCGCCCTCGAATTGCCCCTTAGATTAATCAATATGTTCCTTTGAAGCTAGCATGAGTACATGTAATCATTTATCATTTTCTTTTGTTCTTTTGTTTATGGTATAAAATGTAATCGATCAAAGGGAGGGTCTGTAGTGTGGGTAAAGGATGTAGTTAATTAAAGGATCTGGTACTTAATGAATTGTAAATGATCAATTGTGGCACCTGTGAACATCTTTGTAAACAAGTAGGGTATATAAGACATGGCAAAAGATAACAGGGTGTGCAGGATTTGAGATTTGTATATCTCCCGGCACCTTATTTGAATTCAAATAAAAGAGACTTGCTTCTCCACTCTGGTGTGGTCATTGGGGATACGCACACTGGGCAAACGAACCCCAACTGTTGTGCCCTGCAACACTGTCATGGAGCGTGGGGAAGTCAGGGTCCTGCACCTCCCACTTCCTGCGATTCACCGTGACTCTCAGCCAGCCAGTAAAACAGAAGGTTTATTAGACAACAGGAACAGTCCAAAACAGAGCTTGTAGGTACAGACAACAGGACCCCCTCAGTCAGGTCCATCTTGGGGGGCAGGGAGCTTAGACCCCAGCCCTGGGGCTTCCTCTGTTTCCCTAGCCAGCTGCAAACTGAAACTCCCTCCAGCCGCTCCTCTGGCCTTTGTCTCTTTCCCAGGCCAGGAGGCCATCTGATCTCTTTGTTCTCCAACACCTTCGGTTGGCACCTTTGCAGGGGAGGGACCCAGGCCATCAGTTGCCAGGAGACAGGGTGTTGACCATTCTCTGTGTAGACACCATCTCACTGTCCCTCTGGGCTCTGCAACAATCACACACCCTTATCCCACCACCTAGATACTTAAGAAAGGCATTGGGGAAACTGAGGTACCCACACAGTATTCAGAGAAAACATTAAGAACATTCTCACTTTGTCACACAGGCTAAGTAGCTTCATCTATTTCTCAAATTAGGAGACTCCAAAATCTAAGCGGAATTATGGTTACATTTCAAGATTATCTAAATCTGGACTATCAATTTGTAATGAGAGTAATATGTGTATATATATTTGACCACCAGGCAATGGAAACTGTCTCTGAACCTGTAATTCACGGTATTAAGGTCCTGGCTACTGAAGAAACACTATATCACCTATAATGTGCATGACACTGCTGAACTGTTTAACCAAACACAAATAAAATATTAAGAAACTATTTGCAGCAAATAATATGAAGGCAAGGAAAAAACAAATTGGTAAAGAAATTATTTGTAATGCTTATGGAAGTTACATGGTAAAAAACGTGTAGACAAATTCTCTCTTAGTTGAACCAGTCATAATTTGGAGTTAGTGATACCACATGCTAACTGAGGCACATTATTCAAAACAATCTTGTTCAGTGTCTCGTTACCAATATTGAATCCTGACACAATATTTGATAAATTGGTTACTGTCCATTCAGCAGGTTATCTGAAAGACAGCATCTACAAGAAAAAACTAGATCTACATCAATTACTGGTGTATCATAGAGCAATGCAAATCTAGAAAGCACTGCACATGGCTTGTTATGCCAGAAATGTTGTTGACATCTCAACTCCAGTATGTGGCCACAATGATTCAGGATGATCCATTAGAACACAGAAGTTAGCTGCTCCTGTCTCCTATTCAGCCAAGCTTACCTGATGGAGACAACCAACAGTAAGGGTAACCTATAACATGGATGGACAATACTGTGTAGTAACTAAGGGCATGGCTACACTTGCAGATGTACAGCGCTGTGCATTAAACCAGCCCTCGTAGATCACAGCAGGGAAAGTGCTGCAGTGTGTTCACAGTGTCAGCTGCAAGCGCACCGACATGGCCACATTTGTGCACTTGCAGGGGCACTGGGAGCAGTACATTATGGGCAGCTATCGCACAGAGCACCTTTTCCCATTCTGGCACTGTGGCTTGTGGGAAGGGGGTGAGGGGTGAGGGGTGCAGAGCATTCTGGGTCCTGGCCCAACACCCCATGATGCATCACTTTGCATTTCAGTAATCCCAGGGCTTCCGTTCACATTTGGTGCCATCTTTCAGCGTTTTTTGTACTGCGCGCTTTGTCTTCCCTTTCAGTCTGTGGGAATGGATCCCAAACGGCTGAGGAATATGCTGATGGGTCTCACCAGCATGTCACGAATTTCAGTTGAGTTACTTCTTAACCTACAAACTGATAGTGAAGAGTCCGACGATGATGTCGATTCGCATAACGCTTACGACATGAGATTGTTTGTGACATTCACAGACATGCTCACCCCAGTGGAATGCCGCTTTTGGGCTTGGGAAACAAGCACTGAGTGGTGGGATCACATCGTTATGCAAGTCTGGGTTGAGCACTGGCTGCAGAATTTTCGGATAAGAAAAACCACTTCCATGGGACTGTGTGATGAGTTTGCCCCAACCCTGTGACACGAGGACACAAGATTGAGAACTGCCCTGCCAGTGGAGAAGCGGGTGGCTATTGCAGTCCAGAAGCTGGCAACTCCAGACAGCTACCGATCGGTTGCTAACAAGTTTGGAGTGGGAAAGTCGACGGTTGGAATCATGTTGATGCAAGTTTGCAAGGCCATTAATCGCATCCTTCTCAGAACCGTGACTCTCAGTAACATGCATGACATTGTGGCTGGCTTTGCACAAATGAGTTTCCCTAACTCCGGAGGGGCAATAGATGGGACACATATTCCAATTCTGACACCAGGCCACCTAGCCTCTGAGTATACAAATCGGAAGGGGTATTTCTCTATGGTTCTCCAGGTGCTTGTGGATCACTGTGGGCATTTCATTGACATTCATGCAGGCTGGTCTGGAAAGGTGCATGACACATGCATCTTTTGGAACATAGGCCTGTTCAGGAAGCTGCAAGCTGGCACTTTCTTCCCAGACCAGAAGATCACTGTAGGGGAAAGCGACATGCCCATTGTGATCCTTGGAGACCTTGCTTACCCTTTAATGCCTTGGTTCATGAAACTCTACACAGGGAGCCTTGACAGCAGCAAGGAACGGTTCAACAACAGGCTGAGTCAGTGCAGAATGACTGTAGAGTGTGCTTTTGGCCGTTTAAAGGGCCACTGGCACTGTCTGTATGGGAAGCTGGACCTAGCCAATTACAACATCCCCACTGTTATATCCGCGTGCTGTACCCTCCATAACATTTGTGAAGGGAAGGGTGAAAGATTCACTCAGGCATGGACCTCAGAGGTTCAACACCTGAAGGCTGAATTTGAACAACCAGAGAACAGTGCTATTACAAGGGCACAGCGTGAGGCTGCAAGGATTAGGGATGTCTTGAGGGAGCAATCTGAGGCTGAAAGTCACCAGTAATGTTTGGTGCCTTGCATGGGAGTGAAGTGCAGTGGTTCCAATATTGGTAGGGATCTGTATTTGCTATGTAGATGCAGGGCCAGCGCTTCCATTTAGGCGACCTAGGCAGTCGCCTAGGGCACCAGGATTTGGGAGGGCAGCATTTGGCCGCCCTCGGTGTCAATTCGGCGGCGGGGGGTCCTTCCGCGCTCTGGGTCATCGTCAGCAATTCTGTGGCGAGTCCTTCACTAGCTCTGGGACCCGCTGCCGAACTGCCCAGAAGACCGGGAGCGCGGAAGGACCCTCCCCCACCGCAGAATTGCCGCCAACGACCGAGAGAGCGGAAGGACCCCCGCCTAGGGCGCCAAAAACCCTGGCGCTGCTCCTGCGTAGATGCACTGACTTGCACTGCCTGTTGTTTTCCTGAGCTAAGATATCTTTAACTTTTTGCAATAATAAAGAATGTTTTCAAAGCTAAAAAATTCCTTTATTGAAAAGAAACATATTGCTTGGGAAACAGAAAGAGCAAGGGGGTGGGGTGCGGAACAGGACAATCACAAATTTGCATATGTCCTATTATCATACTCAGCCTTCCTGTCTGGAGTGCCATGCAATGAGTGTTGCACTTCAGGATGGCTACACTGCATGGCAATGGGGGTTGAGTGCAGTGGGTAATGGTAGTAGTTTTCAGGGCTTGGTGGTGAAGCTACAAGTGTTGAAGGCAGCTGGTGATGATAAGAACCTGGATTTTGGGGAAAGTGGGTTGGAGGTGACATGGGGGCACAAGGGAAAGTGTTTTGGAACAAGGGCTGAAGGGGGGGTGGGCGTAGAAGTCCCCGCCTGCATTGCTACGAGAGCCTGTATCGAGTCCACTTGGCGCTCCATGATGCTTAGCAGCCACTCTGTGCTTTGGTGCTGGAGATCTGCATTCTGCTGGCGGACCCTGCTTTCACTCTCCTGCCACTCATGCACTTTTTGATTTTCATTAAAGGACTGCTGCATGACCTCATGCAGCATGTCCTCTTTGCTTCTTTGTAGATGTTTCCTGATTCTTTGGAGTCTTTTGGCCTTTGATAACAAGGACGGCTGGGATCTCAAGATTACATCTGTAAAGCCAAAATGCAACACTTAACAGAGGCAGCATCGTTCACACTAGGCAGAGCAATGATTTGGCCATATTTAAAGACAAGCACAGTATACACAATAGCAGAAATTGCCCGTTTCCAAGTGAGCGCACATAACCCACAGGAATGCCAAAATAGTGAGTAAGCACAGGGTCAAGGGGCACTGATTGTTTCACAGCCGTACTGTCCTCTGGTGTTTTGTGCCTTGGGGAGAGCCAACAGCTGCAGGGGCCCCCTGTACTGAACACTCTCCCCACGTTTTACACAGGATGAGTTTGTCCTGGAAGATAGGTTGCTGCTGAGGGTGACCTGGGAAGCAAGGGAGGGTCTTCTACTACAATGTGGCTTCCGCCCTGGCACATGTGCAGCATGCTTGTGTGCGGCAATGGTCCCCCCTCCGCCTGTCACAGCACAGTAGCATGGACCTGTTACCCTTACTGGGACAAGGAGCACAGTAGCTCTGCCAAGGAACCTGCGCAAGTTGATTGCTCAGCTTCTACATGAAATGTTTGAAGAGATCCACTGAGGCCGATTACTACAATATGAGAGAGCACGTCAACGCCCTCTTCTGCATCTAGACATGCATGCAGCCCTAACCCTCCTTGCCCCAATAGCCCGCACCGAACAACTTCCTTCCCAAAATAAAAGCTGCTTACCAGGCACCTCCTCTGGTGTTTTTTCTTCCCCAAGAACTGTCCACTGTGACTGGCTACCCTCCTCCTGGCTTGAGAGCAGCTTCTGGTTGCATGCATCTAGGGATGCTGGGTTGTCTCCCTCCTCCTCAGCACCCTCACTCCCACTGTCCTCCTCCTCTTGCCTTGTTGAACTGGGCTCTGACGTGTGCATGGTAATCTTTGGAGTGGAGGTGGGGTCACTCCCAAGTATCGTGTCCAGCTCTTTGTAAAAATGGCAGGTCGTGAGGGCACCACCAGAGCGGTAGTTTGTCTCATGGGCTTTGTGGTAGGCATTCCACAGCTCTTTCACTTTAACCCTGCACTGCAGTGCGTTCCAGTCATGGCCCCTTTCTATCATGTCCCTTGATATCTGCCAGAAGGTATCGTAATTCCTACGGCTGAAGTGCAGCTGGGACTGGACAGCTTCCTCCCCCCAAACACTGATGAGGTCCAGCACCTCGCCATTGCTCCATACTGGGGATCGCCTGGTGCGTGGACGCATGGTCACACTGGCGCCGTGGCACTCCAGCCAGGGCGCAGAAGCGTTATGCCTCTTGTGGAGGTGGATTACCAGGGGCGCTCCAGCCACAGAGTCTGGGCGTTCTATGTGCCTTGCCAGTGTGGACGCCTCATGAGTTAGGGCACCTGGGGCTACTTTAATGTGCTCTAACTCGCAAGTGTAGCTGAGCCCTAATTACAAGAAACTTACAGACGAAGCCCTCATTTGTGATGTCACTACCTGAAATTTCTGTTATACTCCTCATTTACATAGCACTGTGGCATAGACTGTAATAGTGCCTATTCCAGTATTTCAGAACAACTCTAAAACTCAACTAAAGCCCTGGACCTAACATTCCCAGGCCCACTATATGGGACTAGCACAACTGGAAAAAGAAAACTGTCCACCGATTGTATCAGGGAATGTGCAGACCAAGGGACGGATGGGGCATGAATGTGTGGATTGTAATGTAAGGTGGATATATAATAGCGTTTAGCCTCTTGGTCATCTTGCTTTATGCATTATGCTTTTCCCTGATGATGGGTAAATATCCTCCCCATAAAAAAACAAAAATCTGGGGAATGTAGAGAGAGTCTCAAGCACTGGGGCTGGTGAAAGACCTGAGGCCTGAACCACCATGCTTACAAGTTCACAGTCTGATACATGAATGTGGCAAAGGCACAGCAAGTCTTGCTAAAACACAGGCACTCCTAAGAACTACGGACTGAATATTCATGTAAACACATTCCTGGAGATGGTACTGGAACTCGCTGATCCTGAGTAAGATGAGGAGAGGACAGAATAATAAATGGAGATGTTTTGTTCAAACCAGCAGATGCAAGGTGTAGAGTTGGTAACTAACCACCTCAGAAGTGTAATATGTAACTTGTTTGTATCAATATATACAAGAGAAATCATGGGAGGGGCACTTTTGTCCACCTAGGGGGCAGCAGAAACTCCCGCTGCTAACTCAGCTCGTCCATAGTCATGAGCATACATGTGTTAGTGTACTTGTAACCCCGGAGCCAGGGCACTAGGATAGTGCTTCATCAACAATGAACCTGGCCTAGTGCCTTCACCATCGACCCAAGTCTGTGGTCTTTCTGGGTAGTGCTATCAAGGTCTGCTGCACTGGTTATCTGCACAGGGCTGCAACAGCATACAGAGAGAACACACACACACCCCCAACTGACAACAGTGGCAAATGAGAATAGTCATTTTCCTCTATCTGAACAACTGGCTCCTCAAAGGTTGTTCCATCCCAGAGGTATAGTCAGCACTAACAAGGCCCTAGCTCTCTTCCACTCTCTGGGGCTGTGGCTCAAAACAGAAAAGCCTACTTTGACACCTGCCTGAAGCCTCAATTTCATTGGAGCCACGCTGGACTCCACAACCTCCAGGGCTAACTTACCCACGGACAGGTTTGTCACTATGTCCAATCTCATCTCCGCACAACATCCAGGTCCACAGTCCACAGCAGAGGCCTGCTTGCAGCTTCTGGGCTATATGGCAGCCTGTACATAGTAACACCTCATTCCAGACTGCATTCCCAGTGCCTCCAAGTCTAGCTCAGAACAGTCTATGCTCCCAACAAGCACAATCTATCCAAGCAGGTGTCTGTCCATCAGCGATTTCTTGATTCTCTCAGCTGGTGGAAGGATCCCCACAAGGTTTGTGGGAGAGTCCCTTTCTTGCATTCACCCCTCACAGAGACCATCACCACAAACACTTCTCTAGTAAGCTGTTGAGTTCATCTCTAGGACCTCACAGCACAGAGCAGATGGACTCCTTAGGAGTCTGTTCTCATATCAATCTACTCAAGGTTAAGGGTCACTCAGTCAGAGTCATGATGGACAACAGGGTGACCATATAATATAAACTATCAAGGAGGAGCAAGAACTCAATTCCTGTGCACTGAGGCAATAAAACTTTGGAACTGGTGTATAACCCACCAAACTGACATCTCAGTGGCACATCTACCAGGTCTGCAGAACATCATAGCAGACTCATTGACAGGAATTTTTGCCAGGACCATGAATAGGAGCTGAGCAATCCTATCCAATTAAAAATTTCTCACCTAGGGCTTCCTGGAGATAGACCTCTTTGCAACACTGTCTAATGTGAAATCCTGGCAGTTCTGTTCAAGGGCATGATGCAGCTGCAGCTCTTTAGAAGGCACTTTCCTCACTCCTTGGGCCTGAACCTTGTTATATGCCTATTCTTCAACACAGTTGCACCTAAAGGTTCTGAAAAAAGTAAAGCCAGAGAAATCAGTAATCATCCTTATAGCACCAGCTTAGCTGAGGTAGGCAGGAACTGATTTGCCTGTCTCTATAGCAGACCTTCTAACCCAAGAATTAGGGACAATAACTAACCCCAGTCTCTTAACACTACATCTTGAGGCCTAGCTCCTCAATGGCTCTCAGGCACAGAAACTGATTTTTTTCCTAAGGACAGAATGAGCTGTTGAATAGTAGAAAACCCTCCCAAAGAAAGACTTACTTGTAAAAGTGGAAGCTATTGCATTCCTGGTGCACTCTGTGGGTATTATCTCGTTCTAAGTCATACCTCACTAACATACTGGCATACCTGCTGAGTTTTAAAACCCTGAGGTTGTCACTGAGCTCCATCAAAGTCCACCTAGCTGTTATTTGTTCACTTACCTGTTGAGGGATTTTTAGTATTCGCACAACTTCTGGGTCATTAAAGTTTGACCACCCTTTTTCTTCATGTCAGAGAGCCTGCTCTGCTTTGGGACCTTAATTTTGTTCTCAACTTGTTGAGGAAACCACCCTTTGAGCCTGTAGCAAACTACTCTCTCCTCCATTTATCCTTCAAAGCCTCTTTCCTTGTTAGCCATCACTTCAGCTAGAAGGGTAGGAGAGTTAGGAGCTCTTGTGGCAGATCCACCTGACATGGTGTTTTACCGAGATGAACCCAGATCCCCATCCTTGTTTCCTGGACAAAGGCTCATCAGACTTCCACATCAACCAGGACATTCAGTGCCAGTCTTCTACCCCTAACCTCACACTTTAAGGGAAGAAGCTAGTCTTCACACTCTGAGTGTAAGAAGAAATCTTGTTTTCTTCCTCAAAGCCCTTCAGAGCTTCTCCTAGACTTTTTATCTCTTTTACAGAGAGAATGAAGGGACATCTCATTTCCACCCAAAAAGTATCAAAATGGGTCTTGGGGCATTTGCGCATGTTACAAAGCTTCTGAAGTTCATTCTCCCGGCTAGAGTGACAGCCTATTCCACTAGGGCACAATCTACCTCTATGGCCCGGCTTAAAAACATACCCATTGCAGACATTTGTAAACATGGTCATCTATGCACTCTTTCCTAGAACTATGCACAATGCTAGCCCCATCTCCTCTGCACTCGCCATAGTAGCTTGGGCACTGCATAGAAGTCACCTAAAATGGAGCATCCGTAGGAACAGCTACTTGAAGAAATGTCAGGTTACTTACCTGCACAGTAACTGGAGTTCTTCACAGTGTTTTGTCCCCATGGAGCTCCACTACCTGCCCTCCTTCCCCTCTACTTTTGAATCCTTGCCCAGATCAGTTTAGAAGGAACTGGAGCAGCAGCAGGCCCACCCTCCCCTTTGTGCCCTAGGACTGGAGCACGAGGAGTATAGGGTGCAAGCATGGATTCTGCTAACAAAAATCTCTGAAGAGAAGTGCACAGGTGTCAGCACACTTGAAGTGAAGTCCGTAGGGACAAAATAGCTCGAAGAACTACAGTTACTGTACATGTAAGTAACCTCTTCTTTCCTATGTCACTGGCACACAGCTGTGAAGATGAATTCATTAATATTAGTAGGGCACTCAAATATTATGGTGATGGGAGTCATATGTAACCTAGATAGATTTTGAACACTACTAAGCTCTTGGCCTCATTGATATCTTGTGGTCATGAGCTCCATTCACTTACTTTTCCTCAGAACTTAGTGTTGCATATTTTAGAACACTGAAACAATGCACTGCGAACCAGGAAAAAAAAAGTCTTATAGGAGATTATTTACTGGCAAAAACTGATCCTTCAAAATGTAAATGCCCAAAGCTATAAATAAAACAAAACTGTATATAGTGTTTGGATCAGCTTTCCTGTCTTTGGGCTTGTCTACACATGGAAGTTAACAGACAAAGTTACAACAGAATAAATTATTCTGTAGGGCTGTTGATTAATTGCAGTTAACTCACGTGATTAACTAAAAAAAAAAATTGTGATTAAAAAAATTAATCGTGATTAATTGCAGTTTTAATCACACGGTTAAACAATAGAATACCAGTTGAAATTTATTAAATATTTTGGATGTTCTTCTACATTTTCATATATATTGTATTCTGTGTTGTAACTGAATTCAAAGTATATATTATTTTTTATTACAAATATTTGCACTGTAAAATGATAAAAGAAATAGTATGTTTCAATTCACCTCGTACAAGTACTGTAGTGCAATCTCTTTGCTGTGAATGTGCAACTTACTAATGTATATTTTTTTTACATAACTGCACTCAAAAACAAAACAATGTAAAACTTCAGAGCCTACACGTCCACTCAGTCCTACTTCTTCTTCACCCAAACACTAAGACAAACAAGTTTGTTTACATTTAGAGGAGATAATGCTGCCCTTTTCTTGTTTACAACTGTGACGGGATTGGTCACAGAGACCCCCTTGGGACTGTCACCTGATGTGCTGGAATTACCTCTGAGCCCATCTTCCACTGCCAGCTTGGGACTCCAGAACCCTGCCTTTTGAGCCGGACATGTTAGTCTGCTGTAACCCAGACCCAGATCAGGTCCACACCCCCAAAGCTGCAGACTTCAACCAAAACTGCTCAGCAGGTTTCCTATCTCCAGCATCCAGATACCCAGCTCCCAATGGGATCCAAACCCCAAATAAATCTGTTTTACTCTGTATAAAGCTTATATAGGGTAAACTCATAAATTGTCCACCCTCTATAACACTGATAAAGAGATATGCACAGTTGTTTGCTCCCCCAGGTATTAATCACTTACTCTGGGTTAATGAATAAACAAAAGTAATTTTCTTAAGTATAAAAAGTAGGATTTAAGTCAGAGGTTCCAAGTAATAACAGACAGAACAAAGTAAGTTACCAAGCAAAATAAAATAAAACACATAAGTCTAAGCCTAATACATTAAGAAGCTGAATACAGGTAAATCTCACCCTCAGAGATGTTCCAATGATCTTCTTTCACAGACTAGACTCCTTCCTAGTCTGGGCCCAATCCTTTCCCCTGGTACAAGCCTTGTTAGTTCCATCAGGCATCTTAGGTGAAAAGCAGGGTATTCCACATGACTGGGACCCCTTTTTCTGTTCCACCCCCTTATATAACTTTGGCACAAGGCAGGAATCCTATGTCTTTATCTGGGTTCCCACCCCTCCTTCTAAATGGAAAAGCACCAGGTTAAAGATGGATTCCAGTTCAGGTGACATGATCACATGTCACTGTAAGACTTCATCACCCACTTGCTGGCACACACATATACATGAAGACTTACAAGTAAACAGAGCCATTTACAACCAATTGTCCTGGTTAATGGGAGCCATCAAGATTCCAAACCACCATTAATGGCCCACACTTTATATAATTACAATAGGACGTCAGAGTTACATTTCATATTCCTAGTTTCAGATACAAGAATGATACATTCATATAAATAGGATGAACACACTCAGTAGATTATAAACTTTGTAATGATAACTTACAAGAGACTTTTGCATAAAGTGTATTTTAATTACATCATATTTACACTCATAAACATATTTCCATAAAACATTATGGTGTGCAACGTCAGAACAATGTCACCTGAAAGTGAGAACAAGCATTTGCATGGCACTTTTGTAGCTGACATTGCAAGGTATTTATGTGCCAGGTATGCTAAACATTTGCATGCCTCTTTATGCTTCTGCCACCATTTGAGAGGACAAGTTTCCATGCTGATGACGCTTGTTAAAAAAAAAATGTGTTAATTAAATTTGTGACTGAACTCCTTGGGGGAGAATTGTATGTCCCTTGCTCTGTTTTACCCATATTCTGCTTATATTTCATGTTATAGCAGTCTTGGATGATGATCCAGCGCATGTTGTTAATTTAAAAATACTATCACTGCAGATTTAACAAAACGCAAAGAAGGTACCAATGTGAGATTTCTAAAGATAGCTACAGCACTCGACCCCAGGTTTAAGAATCTGAAGTGCCTTCCAAAATCTGAGAGGGAGAAGGTGTGGAGCATGCTTTCAGAAGTCTTAAAAGAGCAACACTACAGAACCCAAACCACCAAAAAAGAAAATCAACCTTCTACTGGTGGCATCTGACTCAGATAATGAAAATGAACATGCGTCGGTCAGCACTGCTTTGGATTGTTATCGAGCAGAACCCATCATCAGCATGGATGCATGTCCCCCAGAATGGTGGTTGAAGCAGGAAGGGACATATGAATCTTTGGTGCATCTGGACTTGTGACACTGGCTACAACAGTGCCTTAAGAACACCTGTTCTCACTTTCAGGTGACATTGTAAACAAGCAGCGGGCAGCATTATCTCCTGTAAATGTAAAAGAACTTGTTTGTCTGAGCAATTGGCTGAACAAGAAGTGGGAATGAGTGGACTTGAAGGCTCTAAAATTTTACATTGTTTATTTTTGAATGCAGTTTTTTTACATAATTCTACATTTGTAAGTTCAACTTTCATGATAGACATTGCACTATAGCACTTGTATTAGGAAAATTGAAAAATACTATTTCTTTGGTTTTTTTTACAGTGCAAAAACTTGTAATCAGAAATAAATATAAAGTGAGCAATGTACACTTTGTATTCTGTGTTGTAATTGAAATCAATATTTGAAAATGTAGAAAACATCCAAAAATATTTATATAAATGGATTCTATTATTAACATTGCGATTGTGATTAATTTTTTTAATCATTTGACAGTCCTACTATTCTGTTATAGCTATGCCAGAATAAATCCCCTGCAGACACTATTCTGCCATAGTTTGTTCTGCTATAGCTATGCCAGTCACTGTCCTCATGTTGACAAGCCCTCAGAGGAACAGTTTTTCAAAGTAAAGATAGGTGGTTTTCATAGTATTTGTCCTGTTTTTTGAAGGTGTTGCTCCACCATTTAAAATATATAGCATGCCTTTAATAACACAATTTCAGTAATAGAAACTGAAATACTGCGTTGTCCTGTATCTGAAAGTATTTATAGAATTTTTTTCAGAATACTGTAGATATATATGAGGTTTATGGCTATCGTACGACTAATTGCCCTGGTTTCAGAGGACAAAGGGTTAAAAAGGGAATGATCAACACATTTTATATGTTTATCAAGTTGTCTCTAAAAGAAATACAGAAGTCTATTGAGAGGCCTGTGAACCAAGGACATTCAGCCTCTGTTTACATTCTTTCAGTTATCTCCTTCTAGCTAATTGGACAAAGAGTAAGGAAGCTCCTCATATCTTTCATGCCCTCTGACAGTAAACCTGTAGGACAGAGGTGAAATGTTCAGAGTTTCTGACTAATGTTCAATTCAAGATTATTTGGGGGCCATTGAAAAAGCAGGAGATGCAGCCCCCAACGTTGACCGATGCTGGGAATTTTCAGGGATTGGAAATGCCAACCTCAAAGAAGGCAATTGACACTGGAAAGTTAAACTGCAAAGCTGCCCAGACTTCATGACCTTCACAACAATAAAAGGATTAAACTTTTTGCTGAAGCTCTCAAGTATCTTCATGCTGTAACTCAGTCATATGCCTGGTTATCTGCCTAGCTTATAGTCAGAAAGAAACTCTTGTTTTATCCTTTTCACTGTATTTTTCCACACTTCAAGCTCAGTTCTGTAAGAGACCTCCCATAGATTCTTACAATTGGTACAATGTCACTTTTCCTGGCAGAGGAAACTCTGCTGTTCTTGCCTCACTACTGCTCTGATTTCTTGTGATCTCAAGGTAATAATTAGCATCCCATGTTTAGGTTGACTTAATTCATATGCCTCTGCAGTGATTGCAGTTTATTCTCAAAGGCCTAGATGAGACTGAAAGTAGAAGAGGCAAAAGCCTGAGGGTTACAAGCTGTAAAGTAGGTGCAGTTTATCCTTAAGAATCTGCAGCCTGCTTGTACCATCTCTTGGGGTGAGAAACTGCCATTCATGCCCAATCTAGTTAGTATATTAAGTTTCATTTGTGTTTTTTGTTTATTTGCTAGGTAATCTGCTTTGAGCATTTGCTATCACTTATAATCACTTATTTTTAGTAGTTGAACTTATTTCTGCTTTATCTAGTGTGTGGAAATCATAACTAAGGGGCAAAAGGCTGTTGCATATTCTTCTCCACACTGAGAGAGGGGGTGAACTTTATGAGCTTACGCTGTACAGTTCCCTGTGCGGTGCAAGACGATATAATTTTGGGTTCATACTCCAGAGGGGGTGTGTGCCTAAGGAGCTGGGAGTAGCTTTCCCACGCAGGCGGTGGTCAGACAGCCTGCTTGTAACTGCAGCTGGGTGTGTCTCTACCTGTAGGTATGCTGGTGAAAGTGCAGGTTGGTAGGCTTTGTAGCTTGTCACAGAAGTGCAGTGTAAAAGGGAGCCCAGTTCCAGGTGGCACTCCGGGGGGAACCTGTTATACCCGGTGCATCCAGACCTCCCCGCTGAGCCTCATCCTGCCACACCCAGAACCCTACCCTACTGAGTTTTATCCCCTGCATCCGGAACGCATCTGACTTCAGACCCCACCCCCCACTAAGCCCCACTCCTCCTTCATCCAGACCTCCACTAAGCCCCCCCCCCACATCCAGACTCCCACCCCCTGCACCCAGACCACCATTCCACTGAGACCACACTCAACCTCCACCCCGATGTGCCCCAACCCCCTTCACCTAGGCCACTCTAAGGATCCCCTCACAACTGGACCCCCCACCAGCTGCACTCCACCCAACTCCTTCCCCAGCACCCAGACCCCCTGCTGAGCCCCCTCAACAGGCAGACCCCCCCTGCTGAGACCCATCCCTCTACACCCAGACCCACCCTGCTGAGCCCTAACCACCTTCATTTGGACCCACTTGCAGATTTCCATTTTCTCTGCACCTGGAATCTCCCCCCACCCAAGCCCTGGTGCATCAAGATGCCCCCCGCACCCAGATTGCCCCATATAGAACCCTTTCACTCCACACCTGGATCCTCCCAGACTAAGCCCCACCACACTTGGATCCTGCTGGGCTGAGCCTGCCTGCCCCACACCTGGTGCATCTGGAGTGGAGGGGCATGGCCCCAGGATGTTTCTGGGGCAGGTCTGGCCCTTGCCGTGTGTCAGGGGCAGCTGCAGCCTCACTGCTAAGTGTGTGTGAGAGGAGAGGAGGGGGCTGCACGGTGATCTCCCATTTCTGTGCTGCCAGTGGCCTTGTTAGCCTATTTTCTCTAATCCCAGCAGCACACTGGGGATGTTATGCCCACAGGCACTGAGGAGTTAAATTAGGGTTGCTATGCTGGAGCCTTCACATTTATTTATCAACAAATAACGTTTGCAGAATTTTAAAAATATTGTATGCAGAATTTTTATTTTTTTTGGCACAGAATTCCCTCAGAAGTAATATTAATTGCACCTGAAACTGCCTCTAATATATCATGGCTTTCGCTGTGCTCTTTTAAACTTGAGGACCCGAGGAAATCTCCTTGTCTATGTCAAGGTTTTCACAGCACCACAAAGATCAACGACGGCTACAATCACAGGGGAGAGAAAGTGTAAACCTGCTTACTTGGTACCAATCTCCAATGCACTCTCCTATGGTTGTGACTGATGAGCTAACACTGCTGAGTTTCTTCTCATCAGGACACACAATCCGCTCCCTACAATACTGCTTCACAAATGGTTTGCCGCGCTTTACCACGTCCTATGCCACATACAGGCTAGAAAGCACAGCGGCGCCACTCATCACAGGGGGTTTCTGTCTTGATCTGCCTTTCCACACCTCCTCCCGCACGCAACGGGCGTAGCGCGCTCATCTGGTTACAAAGCGGCAGCTAACACGTGCTTCCCCGAACACCACTGGCAGACTGGACACGCCAGCCATTCCCCATCCCTGTCCACTGTTCTTGGAAGATGCACGAGTCCAGCTGCTGCACCCCCCTCGTTGCCACAGCCACGGCAGCACCAAGCGGAAAGGACATGGCGGGCCACGGCCACCTATGGGAGCCACCCAGGACTGTGTCATGGCCAGTCAGGGGGAGACGCCTTGCGGCCAGAGCCAGGTCTCCCATGACGCCAAGCACGGAACGGCCACCAGGGTGTCGGTAGGGAAGTACCGTGGCCAGTCACTGGAGGCGGGACCCCCCCCACGGTGCCCGGCCGGGCGGGATCTCGAGTCTCGCTGCGGCCACCACGCGTGAGCCTCTAATCAGGGACCCCCTGGCCTGCAGCGTCAGGTGGAACAACCCGGGCCCCGCCTCCAGTGCAGGGCTGCTGTTCGGGCCCCCCGACAGCTCCCACAACTACATTCCCCACAACTCTCTGCGCCACGCAGAGCATTCGCAGCCCGGTCTGGCAGCCTCCTATATAGCAGGCAGCGGCGCGGGAATCAGTCAATACGAACGAGCTCGTTCGCGTGCACATGTAACCACCGCCCTCCTCCCCCACCACTCCTCGCCCCCAGGGTGCGGGCAGGGGACGATGGGAGTAGTAGTTCTCGGCCACACAGCTGATGGCCCGCCCGCGCCGATTGACACCCGCGCCTTCCAATCGGCAGCTTCCCAGACTCTCGCCCTCAACTGATCGGCGCGAGTCTGCTGGGTTCACGACCCTGCTGTGCCGCGCGCCCGCTGGAGCGAGGGGGGCAGGGCTCGCGCTAGGATCCCCGCCAGGACCTGGTGGGGGGCTCCCTTTTCCCGCTCAGAGATCCCAGCCCGGGTCCGCTCCATGGCGCTGATGGCTGGCGTGATCCGGCGGCTGGACGAGGTCGTGGTGAACCGCATCGCGGCCGGCGAGGTCATCCAGAGGCCGGCCAACGCCATCAAGGAGATGCTGGAGAACTGGTAACGCGGCCGGGGCGGGGGGGCCCCTGCCCCATGCACCCCGGCGCTGCGCACGCGGGCAGGGGCGGGGCCGTTCGTGCGCGCGGCAGGGGGCAGGTGGCAGTTTAGCGCAGCGGAGCCCGAGCGGCTGCCGACCGCCTGGGGGAGGGGCGGGGTCGGTCCTCCTGGCGCCCACTCCCGTGCCGCAGGGCGCATCGCGGCGGTGCCCCCGTCTCGCCACGGGGGTGGGTGGCTGTGAACGTGCCCAGCGGCTGCCTTGAGGGCAGAGGGGAAAGGCCGCTCCTGGAGGCGGGAAAGGCCGCTCCTGGTGTTCTCCTTCGCTGCCCTTCACTTCACCCCGGGCTGCCAACTGCCGGCTCACACCAACCCCCGCAGCTCCGCCCCGAGGCCTCGCCCCCTCCTCACTCCATCCCCTCTCCCTCTGTTGCTCTCTCCCCCCACCCTCACTCGCTCACTTTCACAGGGCGGGGGTGCAGGAGGGGGCTGTGGGATGGGGCTGAGGGATTTGGAGTAGGGGGGACTGTAGGCTCAGGCAGGGGATTGGGGTGCAGGAGGGGGAATGGGATCTAGGGTGGAGGTGTGGGCTCTGGTGGGGCTGGGGATGAGGGGTTTGGGGTGCAGGAGTAGGCCCCAGGCTGGGGGCAGAGCAGAAGGGTTTGGAGTATGGGAGGGGGTTCCTGGCTGAGGCAGGGGGTTGGGGTGTGGGAGGGGATACGGGCTCTGGGCTGGGGCTATGAGTTCCAGGGTGGGGTCAGAAATGAGGGGTTCAGGGTGCAGGAGGGACTCTGGGATTGGGATGTGTGTGGGGGAGTGAGGGCTCCAGCTGGGGATGCAGGCTCTGGTGGGGGGCCAGGGAATCAGGAATTTGGGCTACATGAGAGGGCGCTGCACTGGGGTTGAGGGGTTTGAAGGGTGGGAGGGGGATCAGTGCTGGGGCAGGAGGTTGGAACATGGGGGTGGGTGAGGGCTCCGGTTGGGGGGGTGCAGGCTCTGGGACAGGGCTAGGATGAGGGTTTTAGGATGGGGGAGGGTGCTCTGGGATGGTTCGGAGGGGGATGAGGGTTGGGGCATGGGAGGAGGTTGGGGTGCAGACTCTGGGCAGCGCTTACTGGAAGCAGTGGCATGTTCCCCCTCTGGCTCCTATGTGGAGGTATGGCCAGGCAGCTTTGTGCACTGCCTCATCCACATGTGCTGTCCCTGCAGCTCTCATTGGCCGCAGCTCCAGGCCAGTGGGAGCTGCAGAGTAGGCGCTTGGGGCGGGAACAAAGTGCGGAGCCTCCTGGCTGCCCCTACATGTAGGAGCCGGAGAGAGGACATGCTGCTACTTCTGGGAGCTGTGCGGAGCCAGGGTAGGCAGGGAGCCTGCCTTAGCCCTGCTGCGCTGCCAACCATACTTTTAATGGCCTGGTCAGCACTGCTGACTGCAGCTGCTAGGTTCCCTTTTTGACCGGATGAACTGGACACCTGGCAACCCTAATTTAACTCCTCAGTGCCTGTGGGCATCACACCCCCAGTGTGCTGCTGGGATTAGAGAAAATAGGCTAACAAGCCTCTACAGCATTAAAACTGTGTAAAAATACACCACCGCCCCTTAAGCGAAGCTTTTGGCTGCAAGGTTTATTGCATGGTATCAGTCAGAAACAAAGGAACTGGCTCCTGGTGTCTTTGCATTTTGGTGACCTGGCTCCAGAAGGGGAGGGAAAGAGAAAAATAAGAGAGACTGATGCCATGACCCCAAAAACCCTCATAACAGCCATGCTGAAAGGTTAGATGCATTGCCGTTAGCTGTTCAGTAATTGTTATGAGAAAAAGGAGGAAAGGGGTGTAATATAAATTGCAGTATAATTGCAGACTAGATTTCTTTGGAAGTATATGTCACTTAACTGGACACTGAGAGATGCTTTGCTTTTTGCAGTTTGGATGCCAAATCTACCAGCATCCAGGTGATTGTTAAGGAGGGAGGGCTGAAACTCATTCAGATCCAAGATAATGGGTGTGGAATCAGGGTAAGTAAACCTACTGGACAGGTACAGATTGGTGTGGACTTTGTTTTCAGACATTCATGATAAAATTTTCCCTGCCTTAAGAAATTGTGGAAATAGAAATGAAATGTTAATGCGTGTCTGTCTTTCTCATATAGAAAGAAGATTTGGATATTGTGTGTGAGAGATTCACTACAAGCAAATTGCAAAAGTTTGAAGATCTGGCTAGTATTTCTACATATGGGTTTAGGGGAGAGGTGAGTTCATGGTTAACAGCTTGTTCATTGCCACTACGCTGTTGTAAAGGGGTGTAGTTAATTTCTGATTCCTGAAGTCATTTATAAAAGATGAGAGTTCCTTATGAGACTCCATCTTGATGCTGGAGTTGGTGTGCGTGTGGGGGAGTGTTTAGGGTGGAGGTAGAGTGCAAGGAGAGGATGAGTGATGTGGAAGCCAGGAAGTTTTTGGGGTCACTCTGGTCCTCTTTCGCCATTGATATTGGAGCACTAGGGAGCATGTTGGTTCTCCCCCAGAAGAGATGGAGCAGTTTGGGTCGGGGAGAGTAAAGAGGAGGAGATTGTTGGAATAAGACCCAAGCTGTGGAGCAATTAGAACTGCTGACTGAGATCCTAGAGCTGGTGGTAGTGAAGCTGACTGTTTTGCAGAAGTGCTTGGCCTCCTGGCAGAAGATTACAGTACCTCCAGCAGGATAATTGTATCTGGGGTGGCAGAATTTTACATGTGGCTCTGTAGGGGAACCAAGTTGGAGATGGATGCATTAAGTGCTATTAAGTCTGAATCACTCTCTCTCCCCTTTTGTGCCTATGACCCTGCCTGGTAAGTTCCCCTGCTACTGCTTCTTTTGTGGAGGATGTGTTGTAGCCACGTGCCTTCAGAAGGAACAAGAAGTAGTTACACCCTTAAAATTGCCATCATAGGCTTAGTGTGTATTTACACTCAGTATAAGACTAAAACAAAACTGAGGAAATATGCAAAATAAAAGCAGGTTGTACAGGAAATGCATTACTAAAAAGAGATACAGTGGTTTTGTTAATACAGCTAAAAGCTTCTGTGCAAAGGAAGGACTAATAATTACAATTTGCACCCTGTTATCTCTGAGATCTTAGAGCTCCCTGAGCTCTGCAAACTGGGAGGGAGGGAGACAGCCATATGCCCTGCTATCCTTGACCCACACTGTGAAGTTGCAAGCAAGTTAGGCTTCTCCTTTTGGCTCTAATTTAAAACTGGCTCCCTTTGAGATCCACTCTCATGAGCAGTGTGTGTTTAAATAGATTCATAGGGAGTTCTTCCCCTTTGCCAACTGGCGGCAAAATGTAATAGTTATCTCTTTAACAAAAGTGATAGGCCTTTTTATCACCACTTAACTGTAATTAGCTCTTCCTAGTTCCTTGATCATCCCGGCTCTTTGGAAGATCTAGGGTTTAGCCATGTCTTTCAATCTCACACAAAATAATAAAATTAGAAGTTTTGAAAGCAATCAAAGAAAAAGCACATCCTGTCCTAATGCAAATATATAAATATGTTGTAAGTGTATTTGTTTCAAAACACATTTCTGGGTTATTTTCAAGGTAACCTGAAAAGGGGGAGGGATGGGAATGAATTTTTGCTTTATGATGTATTAAGACGAATAGAAATAACTTTAAATTTTAAATAATGTTGTGAATTTTAAGGCCTGTCTTTTCTGTTTGGGTGGAGATCTCCCATCAAGAACCCTGAGATGTAGGTTGGGAGCTCTTCAGCCCTTAATTTTTTAGGTTTTTTCTTTTTTCTTTTTTTTTTTAAAGTATTTCAGTTTCTATTTAAAAAAGAAAATCAAGAAGGTAAAAAGCTATTCCGGAGTAGAATCCTTTAAAGGAAAATAGTACATTGATTAAGAACTGTCAAGCCTTTAATTATACCAGCATCACTGGTTCTGTGTTAATACTTAGTCTGTCCAGTGTTTGCTATTAAAATGTTGACATATACTACTTGCAAGTAATTAACAAATAGGGAATATCACAGTAACACAAATTACTTGCAAATGGTTAATGTCTATATTTTAATGGCTTCCACTGTAGAAGTATTAATTCCAAACTTAATATTTCCTTGAGTGAGGTTTATAAAAGTTCATTTTTTCTCTTTATAGGCATTGGCTAGCATAAGTCATGTTGCCCATGTTACTGTCACAACTAAAACTACTGATGCAAAGTGTGCATACAGGTATGCTGTGTATTCACTCTCTAAAAAGTTTGTGTTGTGTGTAATAAGCATTTATTCTCTTTTCAGAGTTGTTAATAATATGGATAGTATTTTGGATACAGATAAAGTCATGGAAGGGATGATTTTAAGAGGAGGGCATGGACATTCAGGACAGAGGAAAAAGGAGGGAGTTTCAGGCATATGGGTGGCTACAAAAAAGTGCAGAGATCAAATGGGAAGAAGAATAAAATGGAGCATTGTGGAGGAAGCTGTAGTAGGACCAGAGATGACAAGCATGGGGATAATACAAGGAGGTGAGAGCAAAGATACAGGCAGAAGCACAGTTGTGGATTGAGTGCTCTTTATTCAGACCAGGGGTCTCAAACTGGGAGGCGTGAGAAGCTTTGGGGGGGGGAAGTGTACGACGCACATTTTACCCAAGCAATGAATAACTAGCAAAGCTGATTCCTCCAGACATACAGGGTCCTCAGATGTTGCTGTACATTTTTACATATTTCTGTTAAGCTTGCATAGTATTATACAAAGTCGTTGCCATCTGTACGTTAATCTGTTTGCTATGACGTGGTGTGCACGCTTAATTGTAAGCACTGGTCACAATCATAATTTTGCTTTTGCTCTTATTACAGTGGATTGTTGGTTCTGTTTGTATCAATACCTTACTGTTTCTGATATTTAGTGAGAGTTCTGTGTTGATTTTTTTTTTTAATCGGTAAAAATTGTATGGCGGGACGGGCGTAAGTAAACTACTACAGACAACAAAGGGGTGCAGTCAAATAAGTTTGAGAACCACTGGTTTAAACTACAGAGGTAGGTAAAGTTGCTGGGTTTAGCTAATTTAACTTAATATTTTTGAACCTTCATATAAGATTTCTATTTTAGAGACCAATCTAGGGCAAACTTTCTTGTCCATTTTTCACCTTCTGATAAAATGATATAGGTAGAACTGGTTACTTGATATTTCCTATTATAAGACCATGTTTTCACTTAACCACTTGGGCTGAAATTTACCATGCTGGGTATCTGCCTCAGACTAAATTGCTTGGAGAAATTTTATCCAAAATGGTTCATCTGTTCTGAGAATGAGGCTAGGAAAAATATATTGTTTTGTCCATGTTAAAAAAAATTCTGGCAACCTTTTCTTTGATAAGCTTTAGTGACCCCATGCTTTGGAGCAAGGAATTCAAATTTGGAGGGAAGTGGCCTTTGTAATGAGCCTTTTGCCATTCTGATGAAAACCTACCCAAGTTTGGCCAAGTTATAAGCCTTTGAAAATTTATAATTTGCATATGCTCACTAGAGAGTTCTTAGATTTTTACCAGCTAAATTTTCTGAAGATTCTGTCCACACTGAGCAGATTCCTTTGTGCATATCAGTTATGATGCAGTCTCTAATTACAACATTATATTTGAGGGTAGTCGGGGAACCTCATGGGTTAAGACACTCTAAATACAGGTGGTTTCTTGTTCAGATTTGATTTTTTTCCCTTTTCTAGGTTACGTCTTGCTTTATCTTACATAAACTGACTAACCCTTTTCTTAGAGAGACAAGGTAGGTGAGATAATATCTTTTATTGGACCAACTTCTGTTGTTGGTGAGAGGCAAGCTTTTGAGTTTACACAAAGTTCTTCAAGTTCGGAAAACTAGAAGACCTGAAGAAAAGCTTTGTGTAAGATCGAAAGCTTGTCTCTCACCAACAACAGAAGCTGGTCCAATAAAAAAAATTACCTCATCCACCTTATCTCTCTAATATCATGCGATAAACATGGCTATAACATTGCAGCATTAACCCTTTTGTTGACATATCTGTTGTTAATAATTATGACATCTTCAAATAGCTAACTGTTCTCCAGTTAACTAAAAAAACAACCTATAGGCACCCATCTAGTGCTTTGAGCCATTGCCCCATCAGTTAAAAATCACAACAAAGGACTGTCTATAAATATGTACACCTTGGCCCCCACACTCCTCCGCAACCTTAATCAAGAGGGGAGAAAGATGGCCTTTGCAACACATTTGGGAGGTTCATAAATCTGGGCTCTGGCAAACCAAATGGGAGCAGGCTCTACAACTGAGGACTCAGTACAGAGAATGCCCTGCCACCAGTTCCCTTTTGTTTATGATGAAAGAGCTTCTGCTCAAGTCCCTTAACTGCTCTTAACTGTGGGATGGGGGGAGAGGTGAATTCTCAGGTAACCTGGTCCCAAACCATTTAGGATACCTTGAATTCCACCCTGAAGCTTATTGGAAGCCAGTGTACGTCACAGAGCACTGGCCTGATGATGTACCTAAATTGAATGCCAGTTAGTAAAAGTGCTGTGATATTTTGTATTGGTCTCAGCTTCCAAGGTGAGGCCCTGGGGAGAGCACATTACAGTAATATAATCTCCAGTTAACATAAGCATTTTTACATGCCAAGTGTTTAGAATTAGGTAGGTTTTTCATTTAATAAAGTGATAATAGTTATCTAAATTCTGTGCCTGGAAAAAGATGTATATTGGCTGTCCTCCGTATCCTAAAGTTTGTTAAATTGTATGGGAATTTTGAAGAAAAATATTTGCCCACTAGAGGGAAGTCAGGTTGTTTGTTCACTTTTTTTTTTTTTTTTTACAGTAATGAAAGTATAGCAGTTTTTCATCTTTTTGTTTTTGCAAACAGTGTTGTGAATATTGTTCCAGGAATACAAAAATGGGACAGTTAAGGAAAATCTTTTAAGTGAGAATTTCTTCTGCTGTTAGAGATAAAGTTTTTGATATAACTTAGAACAACTGTATTTTCTCTTTAACAGGAAATAACTTTGGCTTCTACTAACTATACAATACATAGGCAGGGACTAGAAGCATGTACTATATAAACGGATTAATCTGTATAACTCACTAAAGCAATTACATTGTTCAAAGATCCTAACTATAATACTCCAATAGTGCAATGAATAAATTGCGCATATGCGTTTGTAAGATAGTATATTTGTAAGGCAGGTCTGCTCATCTAACTTGTCCCTTGCTGACAGCACTGTCCTATGGTCCTTAAAAAGGAAATAGCTGAACCTCAAACAAAAAGGAATGAGTTACAATCCTCTGCTGTAGGATGGGGTTGGAAGATTCTGTTTTATTACCTGAGCAGGTGAGAGTGATTGCAAATACATAAGAGAATTGAATACAATTGTGACTCTTACTCGTCCATAAGAAAAGGGGGGAAAAATTGCAACTAGTATAAATAAATAATAAATTAAACCACATATAACCTTGATTAATCATGCAAATTAATAATTCTTTTCGCATCCATTTTATTTCCTCTTCAAGTTTTTAGAATACTTAAGTTCTCATTCAAGACTGATATCAGAGCCTAATGTTCCTTGTATCATAAAATTCTCAGATATATGTTTTATATTCATGTAAATATGTCAGTGACATAAAAGTTCAAAAAATGAAAAATAAAACTTGGATCAACCTGAAAAAACAAAAAAACCTCAACCCTGACTGGACTGGCTTATTTCCTGAAACCCCCTTGGCCTTGCCCGATTTTTCACAAGATTCATGTCTGATTTCCCCCATCTTCTCCCCCCACCGACCCCCAGCCACATCTGGGTCTGACAACTATTTATTTTGTTTTTTATTAGAGCAAGCTATTGTGATGGGAAACTGAAAGCGCCTCCCAAACCTTGTGCTGGAAACCAGGGGACTCAGATCACGGTAGGTGGTGGTGGTTATTGGTTATCTGTATTACCAGAGTCCTAGCACAGATCATGGACCAGTACCCTACTATGCTAGGTAAACACAGAATAAGATGATGATTCATGCCCGCCAAAGGATTTAGGTTAGTTGTCTTTCTGGCCTGCACGTCTACAGCCTTGTCAACTAAAAATGTATTTTATAATTGTCATACAGTTTTTGTGACTTGTGGAGTATTTTACAACAGCATAAGTGCTCTGTGGAATCTGTCCAAAGACTAGTATCAGAGGGGTAGCCGTGTTAGTCTGGATCTGTAAAAGCAGCAAAGAATCCTGTGGCACAGGATTCTTTGCTGCTCTCCAAAGACTGTAGGGCAAATTACACAAAATCCTCTTCCTCTCTAGGTGATGGCACTGTGTAGTGACGTGGGAGAAATATTTAATTTTGTTATGTTTGGACTTTACATGTAAGCTTTGGGAGAGTGAGGCTAACATCATATTTAAAACCATGCAATACTGAATTGCATCATAAACTTAATGGGACACTGGCTTCCAAATCCAGTGTTAGGTCTAGTGTGTTAGTTGATGTAATCACCTAAATAAAGAATCGGTACATAAAACACAGATCAGTATTGTGCAGTAGTTGTAGCAGTATGGGAAGAGAAGAGTTAATGTTTTTTCCCATGCTGCTCACACTTGGGAGGAGCTCCCGTGAAAAGCATATGTAAAGCTACCTCATTATCCTCCTCCAAAACCCACTTCAGAACTCTCTTTCTGAGATGCCTATAGAGATGCTTATAAAATACTTTACAACAGTTAAAGTGATAGTGTGGTGAGACCACTGCCTATCATTCTGACTTATATTGTCTCATTGTTTCCTTGTACTCTGCCAACTGTCTGTCCATCTTTTGTCTCTTGTTTTACACTTAGATTTTAAATTATTTGAGGCAGGGAGTATGTTCTGTGTTTGTACAGTGTTTTATGCAAAGGTGTCTGGTCCATGCTGAGGGCTTGCAAGCGCTATGTTAATACAAATAATTAATAACAATACTAGTGGTAGCAACTCTTATAATCTAAAAACAGGAAACTGAACTTCCCCCTAATATTTGTGCCTCTAGGAGTCCAACAGTACGTTTAATGTTAATTTGCTATTTTAATGAAAACCTCAGATGTTCATTATTTCAGTTGGTCCAAAATTTAAAAATGGACTGTAGTATTGGATCTCGTTACTTAATTTGCGTTACACTAAAATACACTGTGTCTATAATTGTCAACTGCAATGTCAGGATTTTTACCTGAGAACTCTTCTTTGAGTGTCATTTGATCTGAGGACCAAACACTAGTGAAGTTTGTGCCTGCTTGTGAAACATACAGTTATCAAAAGTTTTGTGATACTTCACTATCTTTCTCTAGAATGGCATTTTGTTAAGTGAAACTAAGCTAGAGTACAGCTGGAACATAGAATTTGAGTGTTCATAAATTAAAAGATGTCCAGACCATTTAGGTGATTTTATATCAAGAAGATTGATTCAAATAATTTTTTTAAGCCTTATTTCAGTATGTATTTTTTTTATATATATTTTTTAAATAGTGACACTTTTTTTTTTTTAGTGCAGGTTGAGGATCTTTTTTACAATGTAACTACAAGGAGGAAAGCCTTAAAAAATCCAGGTGAAGAGTATGCAAAAATATTAGAAGTCGTTAGCAGGTAAAGAACTGAAATGAAGAACCCCCCACTTATTTTATCTGTTGGGTTGCATTTCTGTGTTGGTTAACGTAGGACAATCCCATTTTATATCCAAATATCTGTTTGATAAATTAGAAACCCAAAATAACACTAGAAACCATGGACATTACTTTCATGGTGGTGTCAGACTGTCGTCATATTGACAAAAATGCCATTAGATCAAATTGTGAGATCCTTACAAGAGTGAACTTCCATTAAAGCCAGGTCAGAGTGAAAACTGAGCAAGGACCTTATGATTTGGCCAATTGTGATTAAATGCATTGGAATTCTCACCTCCCCAGGGATAACTGAACAAGTCTACCAACTTTCTTCTCCCTTTCCCAGAAACGGAGAGTTTATTTCATTGTACGGAAAAATCACTAAGGGTGAGATGGAACTTTTGCTGTTCCTCATAATACCGGGCAGTCTGACACTGGAATGCTTTAACTTTTGCCTAGAAGTGGTAAACTGATAATTTCTAAAAAGAACCTATCATAATTTCCTATATGTGGAGTAATCTAGGTTGATCTTTAAATTTCATGTGGTTTGGGTGCGTCAGGTAATAGCAAACTGTTACAATCTCATGTGGCAGTTGGTTTGAACTGAATTTCTTTTCAACTAAAGAAACTGTTGCTGTATAATAAGAAATGTAGTTATTTGTTCACATGGACTTGCTTGTTAACTGCTTTAGTAGAGTATGGAGGGACAACTTGTCATTTATTCTTTCGTGTACTGCAGTTTTGTTTTGTACTTGTTTTTCAGGTATGCCATCCACAACTCAGGCATCAGTTTTTCAGTTAAAAAGGTATGTAGAACCTTTGTAACTTCACATGCTTACATCAATTAAATAAAGGGCCTGGCCTTTTGCCATGGATTTTGTAATGGGAATAGTCTGTGAGGTGGTTTTCTTTGCATGTAAGAGAATTTGTTTTTCTGTAATCTGGATAAAGTACACATCAGTTTAAAATAATAAATCCAGATAAAAGCTGATCATCAATAGTTCAGATTTTTCCTTGAGCTCACAAAGTTAACCCTTATTTATTTTGTTTTCTGAGATGCTTCAGGGCGTAAACCAATCTCTAAAGAGTTAGGATGAGACATGGGGCGGGGATAGATTATCCCACACCTGCCTGCTATGGGGTCTCTTGAATCTCCCTGTGAAGTGGTGTTGGCCACTTTAGGAGACACGATATTGGACTAAGTGAACTGTGGGTCTAATCCAGTCTTGCAGTTTCTATGTCACCCCCTTGTTTGACGGCTTTCCCTATTACTGGGATTTGCATGTTTTTTGCAGATATTTCTTTAGGAATTTTCATTTATTGTTACAAATCCCTAAAACAAGAAGTCTTAAATTTTACTGCTTCTTAAATTTAAAATAAGAGGGTATCGTGTTTTAACTGCTAGAAACTAGATGTCTTTTTATCCAAATTGGAGTCAGGTTTTTGTAGTGAACTTTTTCCCAAATAAGCATTGTCTATACCATGAAACTTACTTTTTGCTGAATGTTGTCATCAGTAATGCGTACAGCTGAACTGATGCTGACCATGGTTTAGCTGGAAGTGTAGCCAAAGACAGACCATGTTGATATGATGCTGAAAGTAGCTGCCATTTATAGTGGGGCTTCCAACACTGCTACCACTGGTGATGGTGTAAAGTTTTGTTTGAAAAATAAAAATCCCTACTGTAGATAAGATCCTTTTCTTTCCAATAGTGATGCAAAGGAGAAAAGAAAATCAGTCTCTAATGAACACTAACAGAAACTTCGTAACGTTGAGGTCCTGCCCAATACTTCTTTATTAATAAACTCTTAGTTTTCAGTTGCTTCAGCTGCTTCTAAAATAGCTTTGTTCTTGATTGATTTTTAATTATCAGCCAGCAGATTTCTCAGGATTTGCTTCCAAATATAGCTTTCCTTTAGCTTATTTTTATTTATATTTAAATAATGAGAGAGACCCTTGAATAAAGGCTGTAGTTACCTGGACAATTAATGTTACAACATAGCACCAACAGTGTTTAAAAAGCAAACATTCAGATAAGAGCAAAACTCAGCTTGGTTAGCCTAGCTAGGTTAGTTAGCCAGCCAGCCAGCCAATGACTGAAAAGCTCCTTTCCAGATCTGCGTTGTCTTGGAAACATGCTCTTGCCTTTCTCTTTTACAGTATGCCCAGAAGGTCATCAAATTCAGGCTATTTTGGACCAAGCACTTATGCTTCTCTCTCTATCATTTTCAAGCAAAATAAAAAGTAACCAAAAGCACCTAAGTGACTTAGGAGCCCCAAACCCTTTTTTAAAAAGTCATATAGGCACGTAGAAGCCTAACTCCCATCACTTTCAATAAGGCTTGACTTTCAGTGGGATTTAAGCTTCTAAGTACCTAGGTCACCTTTTGAAAAAGTTACCTGTTTGAAAATGTTATGTGATGGGGCAAGGCCAGATGGCTATAGTAAAGTAGTGAGGAACAGGTATGTTAGCCCCAGGCTAAACAAATCCCTGGTACCATGGTAACAAAATGGCAGTTGCTCCAGGTTAATCAAGACACCTGGAGCCAATTGAGAGCCTTCTAGAAAGCAGTGGAGATAGCTACATTGATTGGGACACCTGAAGCCAATCAAGGGCTGGCTGGAACTAGTTAAAAGCCTCCCGGTTAGTCAGTGAGGTGTGGGTATCAGGAGCTATAGGAGGGAGTGGCGCTGTTGGAGAAACAAAGCAGTACAAATCCATATTAGGTGTAAGGAAGGAGGCCCTGAGGTAACGGTGAAGGAGATATTGAGTGGAAGCTGCTGTGGAGAGTCACAGTGAGCCTCTGAGGCTAGTGAAATCCGCCAGGAAACACAGGACCCACGGAGTCAAGGACAGAACTTTGTCACACTTACCTAAAGACTTTAATGCTGTTAAAATATTGTGTGTTTGGCAAATGAATAAACCACATTTCTTGCATTCGATAGAAGTTTTCTCATGAATAGACCACTCATGTCACTCTTCAAACTTGCACCTGGAGCTGTTGCCCACTATCCCCATATCTTGCTACCACACATTCAGGCACTTCAATGTTGCCGTTATAGCTATACGTGCAATACTCTCCTAGGATAGCTGCAGTTTATACTGACAAAGTGACTATGTACTGGTTAGGCAAGTGAAATAAGCTATGCCTACTAAGCATTTTCTTGCTGGTATATCTGTGTACCCTAAGGGTTTTGCCAGCATATGCCTATCCAATCATGTTAAGCCAGAAAAAGTTTCTAGTGTACACTTGACTTAATCTCCTCTTTGCATAAATATCTACAGACTTTTTAAAAAAGCAAAAAACGACCAACCCCCTCCTCTCCCAAAAAAAAAAAAACTTCAGGCAAAACAAAAACTGAGTTTGTGTCCCATACTTTTTTGCAAACTCAATAGAAAATGTCTTGCAGTTATTGACTCGATTTCTAAAACTTCAATAATAATTGTATTTGTAAACACAGTGACACTAATTTCTTTTCTCTTTTATTTTTAGCAAGGTGATACAGTGGCAGATGTTAGAACTCTATCTAATGCCACAACAGTGGACAATATTAGGTCCATTTTTGGAAATGCTGTTAGCAGGTATGTTGACCATAAAGTTGTTTTTAAATGAAATCTTATTTTGTAGCTCTATTTAAAATAAATAATTAAAAAGACCCAAAATCTCTGTGATGATCAGAGTATTTCATAGTAGTATGGTGCATATGAATGTAGTTATTGAATCAGCATACTACACTATTTAAGTTAAGATAAAATAATGTAGGGTTTTACTGCACAGCTGAGAAAAATCTGCAGCTGGCTTGTGATGGCTGACTCGGGCTCATGGGGTTCTGGCTGGGGCTTTTCATTGCTGTGTAGGCTGCTGGGCTCGCGCTGGGGATCGGGATTGGGCTCTAGTACCCTGAAAGGTGGGAGGATCCTAGAGTCTAGACTCCAGTTCGAAATCTACACAGCAATGAAGCAGCCGCAGCCCTAGGTCTGCTAGCCTGAGTTGCCTGGTACAGGCCAGCCAGGGGTGTTTGTTTGCTGTATGGACATATCTTTAGTAGCCACTGAGCTTCCCAAGAAGAGTTCCACAGTGAAGAGGCCTTAGACTGTATTAACTCTTCAGCAAATTCCCTTCAGGTTTAATGAAGATGGGGAAAGAACAGGACTGTCATCCAGTTTCCTGGTGCCCTGCGCAGCTGTGTGCTGCTCCAGCCCCAGCTTCACCTCTTCCCCAGGGCCCCTGCCCTGCCCCGACTCCACCCTTCCCCAAAGCCCCCACACCTGTTCTGCCCTACCCTGACTCTTCCCACTCTGCCTCTTCCTCAGCCCCGCCTCTTCCCACTCCTGCTCTGCCACCACTTCTCTGAGGAGTGCTGCAGGGCTGGGCCTGCACTCAGCGGTGGTAGGAAGTGCAGCAACTTGGCCCCAGCCGCTCCACCGCTGAGTACGGGGGAGCAGTTTCCCTCTTCCCCCCAAAGCTAGTTCCAACTTCCTCCCCTGCCCCCCATGGAGGGCTGCCCCCCTTTCCCATGGTGGCACTGCATAGGGCCCCAGAATAACTAGGGAAACCTCTGGGAAAGAATGATGCACATTGCACAGCTCTCTCTAACTCACAGAAGGGTCTTTCATGTATCCAAAAACAGGGTCGGGGAATTAGGAATATTGCCACATAAGTGTCTGATCTTCCCCTCAATGTGCAGAAAGGGAACTGTCTGTACCTGGAGGGAATCTTCTAAACACTGATCTGGAGGACAGTTTGGCCCAATATCTTCTAGAAGTGCGTAGCCACCTCCTACACTGGTGAATCTCAGTATTTCCTTCTTTTACACCTTACTTGTTAGAACTAGTAATTCCTTTAAATATGCTTTTCTGAAATCTTAAATTTGATTTTTGTACAGTGACTGTAAATTCGAATGAGAGCTTTCATTGAACAAATCACAAGAAAGAGGTTAAAAAATATCTCCTACGCCAGAAAATCTCAACAGTAGTTGTAGGAAGAATCACTCCCATAAAATGCTTAACTGCATACATTTCATAGAACAGTTTTGCAGAATGCTTTGCTGCCAACACTGTTGGGCTGCTACCAACACTGTTGGGCTCCTGCCAACACTGATAGGAAGGTCAGTTTGATTCTGTTACTAACATTAGAAGTTACAGCTAAGGAATGGAACTGACTGTGTGACTTCAAAAATCACATTAACTCCTTTCTAGGGAGTTATACTGATAAATTACCTAGGCTTAATAGGATTTCCTTGGCCAATGTAAATAGGATCTAACTGGGCTTACAAGAGTTTTACAAACTGTGACGGAGACTAATATAGTTAAGACCTGTCTGCACTGACCAGGGGAAATGTTAAGCACTCTCCACTCTCTACCAGCATCCCACTCCTTAATGCAGATCAGGTAAAAGTGGAGATTGAAAAGGTATGTAGGTCATAGTTTCAGGAAAAGTAATAATAATCGCTTATGGAGCCAGTGACAATTTTAAAGTCTCTCTTGGTCTCTCAATGCTAGTAACATGTGCCTTAAACCTTGAGAGTACTGAAATTCATGGTTGCCAGTGATGATGTAACAGTCATTCCTAGTCCTTGATAGTCCAATATCCTGTGGTTGTGTGGCATGTTAATTTATTGAAAAGCTACTCTGGATAATTTGTAGAGGCTTTGAAATTTTTCTTTCTAATTTTACTATCAGTTTGAGGGTACATGGTAAATAAGACTACTTGGCTTCGTTATTTGTATGAGTAACAGAATTTTATGTACCAACAAAAAAATTTAAAACTCTTTAAAAGGATTCTCATATTCGGTAATTATCACAGAAACAAAACATCTGCACTTTTGTCATAGCAGAGTTGTTGTAGCCATGTTGGTCCCAGGATATTAGAAAGACAAGGTGAGTGAGATAATCTCTTGTTGGACCAACTTCTATTGTGAGACAAGCTTTTGAGCTTACACAGAAGTCTTCTTCAGGTCTTCGAAAGGTACTCGGAGTGTCACAGTTAAATACAAGATGGAACAGATTGATTAGTGTAAGGAGTGAACACGTATTTCAAAGGACCATTCAAGCTGAAGTGGCTCAGTAACACCCCTCCAGTCACAAGGGCAAAAGGAAGGGGGTGAGGATTGCAGTTGTGTGGGGTGTGAGTGGGTTATAGATTGTTGTAATAAGCTATAAATTCATTGTCTCTATTGAGTCCATGTTTTTGCTAGACACTAAAAGTTATGAATTTAAGCTCTCAGGCTCATCTTTTGAATGTGTTGTACAGATTTCCTTTGAGACTAAGGACTGAGAGGACAGAGATAGTGATCATTTTGTGAAAACTGTTCTCCCACAGGTGATGTGGTGGTTGTCGTTTATCATTATTCTGTGAGAATTCATTTGAGAATGTAGTGATTGTCTGGTTTCACTGACATAGTTGCTATTGGTAGAGACCTGCGTGGATACAAAATTTATATCTGTGACGCAAATCGGTATCCGCAGAGCTGCAGGGCTCTACTGGGAACCACAGCAGCAAAAACAGCAGCCTGGCAGGCTGCTGCTTCCAGGAGCCAGCGCCGTGTGCTGGCAGTTGCTCCCATCTACTTGGGTGGGCACCAGACTCACCGTTAGCTGTCCCTGGTCATGCTAGTGCAGTGGGCATGGCTGGGGCGGTACAGCCATGCTGGAGGAGCTGCCAGCACAGGGCACTGGCTCCTGGGAGCTCTGTTTTTGCCACTGTTGGTTCCTGGTAGACCCCTGCAGCTCTGCAGATACTGATTTATGTCCATGGATGTGGATATCTGTGGATCTAAATTTTGTATCCACGCAGGGCTCTTAACTATTGGGGCATTTAGTGCATTGGATGATATACCACACGTTGTGAAAGGAATGTGCAGGACCCATGGATCTTGAAAGATATATTGTGGAAGATGTTGATCATTATAGCATTGGAGATATGTCTACAGGTTTTGCATCTGTTGTTCTGACAGGGTCTGGTGCTGCTTTGAGTTGGTGTGTCATGGTCTGTGTGGAACTTGCTTCTGATGATGAGGTTGAGGAGTTGTTTGAAGTGCAAAAGAGGGATTTCAGGAAAGATTTATTTCTTTACATGGTCCTCATAGAATATGGGTTGTTATTGTTTGATACCCTATATGGGTTTCAGTGTGGGGTGTGAGGTGACAACTAGGGATGTGCAGTCAGAGAGGGGTTTATTTCTGTAATGAAGCAGGTTTTCTCAAGCTATTTGGCCCATTCTATGATGGAATTTGCTTCTCTGTTGGAGTGTCCTTCTTTAGTGAAGGCGGTTCTAAGCCTGTCAAGGTGTATATTCTGTGGTCTCTGTGTGCCTGGCTGCAGATAACAGATTTTTGGTGTGTTTGGAGTGTTTACTGGATCTGTGAAGGTGGGTATGATGATCTGTGTGTTTCTTGTATATAGATTTCTGTAGGGTTCCATTGTTGAAGTGGATCATGTTTTCCAGGAAATGGATGCTATTGTGGGAGTTTAGTGAATGGGTAGTAGTTGTTGTGGTGGAAATCTGAGGGAGTTTAGGTCATCTCTCCACAGGATAAAAATATCATCTACGTATCTGAGGTGTATCATTGGATTTGTGATGCATTTGTCCAGAAATTTTTCCTCAAGGTGGCCCATGAAGAGGTTAGTATGTTGGGTAGCCATCCTAGTACCCGTGGCTGTTCCCATGGTTTGGACAAAGTGTGTGGTGTTGAATGTAAAATTGTTATGGGTGAGGATAAAATGGAGCATGAATTTGGTGGTGTGTTGGGGTGGATATCTGACTACACTTCCTAAACAGTCTGCTCCGCCTTATGTTTAGCTTTGACACTCTGAATACATTTCCCAGACTTGAAGAATAGTTCTGTGTAAGCTTGAAAGTTCTCTCTTGCCAAAAGAAGTTGGTCCAATAAAAGATATTACCTTACCCACCTTGTCTCTCTATATAACCAGATTCATAATGGTGTATTTCTACTTGCTGGTAATGTAACTATCTTAAATGCATGTCAATAAAACCTTTGCACAGCACTGCATATTTTCATGTATTCTCTTTCAAAATAAAAACTGTCTATAGAGAACTGATAGATGTGGGCTGTGAAGATGGAAAGCTGGCCTTTAAAATGAAAGGCTACATAACGAATGCAAACTACTCAATGAAGAAATGCATGTTTTTACTCTTCATAAATCGTAAGTGCAAAGAAACTTGTATAGTTTGTATATGCGTTGTTTCTTTTTGCAAAATTTTTAGCAGATTGTACATCCATTTCTTTCTAAAGAACAGCAGCATCAAGGCTTTGAACATGCACCTTTTTGAAAATCACATAAGGGCTAAATTCTGTCATTGGTGAGATCTTGTAGTAAGCAGGGAAGTTGAAGTCAAACCAAATGTTTACCTGTCTGCAGTGTTTTGTGGTCTGGAGTGTTATAGAGTGGCTGGAGCCAGGTCCAGCCTACAGTAATTCGTACGTACCATGATAAGAGTTCTCTGTGGCTCTCCCTACCCCTACTTGCCATAACCTTCTCCACCCAGACAGGTAGAGGCATGGGGCCACCTCCTTCTCCCAGGAGTGGGAGCAGGGGCCATCCTTCCTTAGGTGTCCCTTCTGCCCCCTATTCCCCTGCCCCTCACAGCAACAGGGAGGCTTCCCTAAATACTTACTCCTGAACTGAAGTTTATCTGCTGGAGTGAGCGGGCAGATTAGGCCTACTGCACTTTTCTCCTCCTGTCATACACAGAATCCTGTTCTGGGATAATGTTGGCAGGGCCACTTAGGGTAATGGATTGTGGCGTTAACACTGCATTAAGATGCATGGGGCAGTTCTGAATTATTGTTTCTATCACTGTGTCAGTTGCTCAAAGCATGTTTTGAGGCTTTACTTCTACCCATAAACTTACTTTTTAAAAAAAAGAAGAAATTCTGATATTATCATGTGATTCTAGGAACTGGTGCCTTAAACATAAGCCTACAGTGCCTATATCTTAATCCAGGCCTGGCCAGAGCAGGGGAATAGGTTTTATTCCTGTCTCGCACAAGGATTAAACTGTTCCTTGTTCTGGTCACTAAGGGAAGATAGCTTTCTTATCTCCTTGCACCTGAATATGGACAGAATGTCATCCAGGCTAAGTGACAACTGCTTTATCTGAGTACCCTTGTTTGTGCTGCAGGCTAGTTTCTCATAAGATTAGCTCTGGCAGTGTTCTCCAAAAACATCACATTGCAAAAAGGTCAGAACTCTTGTAACTCTTGTGTTGATCCTCTCATAAAGTCATGTGTATGGTCATCAAGAAGATTGCTTTCAGAAGAAAGCTTTAGGGAACTCATAACATTCGATGACCTGCTGCATGAAGGTCACTGAAGTGAAAAGTATTTCATATGTTTGCCTTTAACTTGTGGGATCCCATTTAGGCTCTCCAGGCACACAGCTGAATATGCTACTGCTTGAGAATTGGAAAGTGAAACTTAGACCCTGACTACATTGAATGATGAAAAGGAAGTCTGATTATTAAAACTGAAATAATCTTGAAAATGTTATTGTTGTTTGTAACGTAGGTTAAACAAATTATATGAAGGGGGAAAAAAGGAAGGGAAACTGACCATATCCTAAGAGAACTAGGGAAGAGCAAGGATGGAATAGTAAATGGAAAGTGAGCAAAATACCTTATGGAGCAATTTTTAACTACCGTAGATTTGTATCAGTGCTTAGACACAATGTAATAGATGTTACTGGGAAAAAAACTTCAGACTCTTGTACAGCATGAAGTTTTGGGTACAAGGGAGAACTTATGCACCATATAGTGTGTTTTAAATGTGCAGTTTGGACAGAGTGTCACAGAATGCTTTCCCATGGTTGTCCCGCTTTTATTCTTCATTCCAGATCGACTGGTGGAGTCAACTGCTTTGCGGAAAGCTATAGAAACTGTATATGCTGCTTATTTGCCGAAAAGTACACATCCATTCCTGTACTTAAGGTAGAGTAATAAAAAGTCTTAGGGCTTGTCTTTACTATCCTGCTGCATTGGTGCAACTGCACTAATGTAGCACATCTGGTGAAGATGTGCTGTGTTGACAGGACAGCGTCTCCCGCTGACATTGCACAGTGTAGACAGTGCTTTATATCTATTTAACTTACATCACTCAGCGATGTGTTTTTTCACACCTTTGAGTGACCTAAGTTACATTGACTTAAGCAGTAGTGTAGACAAGCCCTTAACCTCTAATGCCTGTCTTTTAGGGCTAGCCAGAGTCAGAGTCATCAATAGCTAGATAAAAGGGATGAACAAAGCTAAGGTGGGCTTTAAGCTACAGCATGGAACCATTTAGTCCCAAGCATGTGGTAACTGAAAGTGTGTTTCTTTCATCCTTTATAGACTAGCAAATCCAAAACACTAAAGAAAAGGTTTGATTTTTCAGAAGTGTTGAGCATACACAACTCCAGCTGCAGTCTGTTGGATTTGTGGGTTTTCAGCACTAAAAATCAGGCTCTCTGACCTTTTCCACAGCAAGAGCAATAGGGAACACTCATTTGTTCTATCCAAAACTCAATCTATCTGCCTCTCTTCTTGCTAAGAGATAGCAGGGACGCAGAAGTCTCTTGGACAGTCCTTAGTGAAGCAAGCTTTTCAGGAATGCAGGCCTGGAAAAGACCTTGGAGAACCAAAGACTGGTTGAAGAGTCGCAGAGAGGATGAAATTTTTTTGTTTTTGTTAAAAGATAGTATTGAACTTTAGTTGGGACAAGTGTGACTAAGGACTGTGATCTGGCCGGATAGGTGAGTTACCTGACGGAGAAAACACCAAAGTTCTGGAGTGACCTTCAGCAGCTGCGTTAGCCCAGTGAGGGGCTTTTATATGCCAGGCCTTGTCATAAAGAGGTGGCTAGTGGTGAGTGTTACATGTGTCCACTGAAAAAGTTACTTAGCTTCAAAACATCTTTTAGAAATATCATATAATAAAATTAGTTCATTAATGGGCTGATCCAAAGTAAATGGAAATAAATGGGTTTTGAATCAAGCCTCTTAGTATTTAATAGATATCTAAGTATCAAAACAAGTAAGACTCCAACTTCAATACCATTAGTTTTGCAGGCCCATTTTAGCTGCCTAGGGTAGACTTATGACCTCAGTTCTGACGCATCTTGTGCTGAGCATATTCACACACTCCTCCATCAGTGGAATATTTTTAGGTTAGTTTTCCTTTAAAATGTTTTGCAGCCTGGAAATAGCCCCTCAGAATGTAGATGTGAATGTGCATCCTACAAAGCATGAAGTCCATTTTCTTCATGAAGACAGTATCCTAGAGTGTGTGCAGCAACATATAGAGAGCAAATTACTGGGCTCTAACTCTTCAAGGATGTACTTCACCCAGGTGAGAATATAACTATTAAGAGACGACAAGTCTTCACTGTGTTGATAGCCTGTGGTAGCAAGTATTCTAAGTTCAAGATTAGAATCTAGCCTGGGCCAGATACTCCTATTGTACTGTGGATTGTCTCTTGAGAGCTGTGCTGTCCATTTATGAAGTGTGTTCGCCAACATTTATTTTTTAAAGTGACACTACCTAATTCAAATCTAGTCAGTTGGTGGGGAGTGGGCGGAGGAAGGAAGTTAAAAGTAATTTCAGGTACGTTGACTTTAAGTCTCCTTGCCATTTTTTTTTTTTCTGTCTTGTTTCTGCGTGAAAGACCTATATAAACAATGGAAATGATTGTACACAAAGTGCTGTCAAAAGCACAATGAAAACAAACTGAAAAAAATAAGGAAAAACATTTTTCTTTATCTTTCAGTCAGTTATCTTGGGTTTATAAATAACAAGATAAGATATTTTAAGACCGAAGGGTGACTTTAAAATGGACTCTTATTCATGTTTAATCTTTTACAGTATATTAAATTAATGGATTTACTGTTATACATTTGTTCAATTTAATATTTAGGTTTATAATTAAATACCAACTTATTTAAGTAAGTAGAATTATATATTTATTTAACACTACCAATTTTTGGTTTTGCATAAATTTGTTAGTTTCAAAATATTATATTTTAGATAAATACAAAATAACTATATAACCTAATAAACACACACACATAGATTAGGGGTTTTTTTCTAATACCAGGCAGGACTAATACCAAATATAGTATAGCATTGTTGGGATAAAACTCTGTTTATTATAATAAACAAGCAAATAAAAACATGTTTAAAAAGTGATTGGATTATATTTCTATGATTATAATTCTTACGCAAGTAGAGTATTGTAAAATAGTATCTATAGAATAATAATTTTAATTCTTTTTCATGTTCATATTTTTTATAATACACACAGGGGATTCCATCTTCAGAACATTTAAAGATAAACAATTTCTTAACCATAAAGATTTCATTCAGGTGAAATTCACCCAATGCAGAGGGGCCCAGGCCCCATTTAAGGCCTTAAATTGGGCTTAAATGATATTTAAGGGGCCAAATATATAAGGGTAAATAGGCATGTACAATCTCCTGACGATGCTGAATTTCTCCTCTCCTCTCCCTCCCCCATTTTTGCAATGAAGACTTTGATCCCAGGAGTTGAATGCTCTTCCACTGAGGTTGTTAAATCAGTAGCAAGCTCCTCTTTCACAGCTAAAGGAACAGGTGATAAAGTCTATGCCCACCAGATGGTCCGCACAGATTCCCGAGACCAGAAGCTGGATGCTTTCCTTCAGCCTATAAACAAACCCTTGAGTACAGGGCATACAGCGCTGACCCTAGACGGTGGTACAGAAGTTTCTGATGGCAGATCCAGACAGCAGGATACTGAAATGGAAGATCTCAGTGACTTTGATACAGTGGTTGCTGCACAGAGGGATTCAGTGATGACACCAGAGGGGCAGAAGGAAAGTGGAAGGCTGACTCCTGAAACAGTCCCTACTAGGTAAAGATGATCTATGCTGGATAGTTGTATTGTTGTCTTTTTATCAGAATGGATAAAAATTGATGTTTTTTAAATTTTTTAAAAAATTCTTTTTTAATTTAAATCAGATTTTTTAAGTTTTGTATTAAATGTTTAATTTTAAGAAGTAAACCCATTGAAAATTACATTTTAAATTGACAACTTATGTTAAGGCCTCAAATGATGATCTGTTTAAATTTTTTAAATTAAATACAAAAAAAATTTAGCAGTGCCTGCTTGTTGCCAAGTTTTTAAAGAAAGTCAGAGCACTTAACTGGTGGTAGTCACTTGCTAAGCACCTGGAATCAGAGTTGTTGAAGTGCTAAACCAGCTTTTGACAACAGTAAAATTTTCTGCAGGTCTAAACAGTATTTTCTCAATTTTAGTTTGTTCAACTAGTTCAATTCAACAAGTAGTTCATTTGAAGCTAAGAAACCAGTTGCATTTGAAAAATCAGGAGAGCTCTTTTCCCTCTTCAGTCTATGAATAAAAACTAGATGTGAGAGGATGAGATCTGCTAGTTTTAAAATCTTGATGGATATGGTGATGAGAAGCAGTTAGTTCAGTTCACTGGCTATAGTTGATGATGTCAGATGCTACCGGTGTGGTGCTCTGCTCTGTTCAATGTTGATATCAATCGGCTGTATGCGTGTGTTTCCTCTGTGTGCTGTCCCAGCTCTGCACAGATAGCTGACACAGCAGACACCGAGAGAATCCCCAATGACCACAGACTCTAGTAAGGTATGAAGGCACATCGGCTAGGTTTATTGTCAAAGAGAAACACCATCTCCAGCTCCTTGGCATAGAAGTCCAAGGTGCTGCTAAGGTGTGGCTAGCTAGTACTTACGTGCTCCCTGACAATAGACTCGGCTCAGTTAGTGGAGGGACTTTCCACTGCCCCCTAGGCCGGACAGAGACACCGCCCCAGGGATGCATTCTTATACACAGGTACAAACAAGTTACACATCACTCCTGATGTATTGAGATGCAACCCCTCTATGTAGCAAGGTACAACCCCTCTACATAGTAAGGTGCTGCCTCTCACCTTGTACATGTTGGTTCGAACAAAACAACTCTATCCATCATATTACCCTTTTGGCCCTGTCATTGGGATGGGCCAGCCTGTTCCTTATTATCTGAGTGGAGTGTACAAGTATGTGAATGTTCTGATATCTGGTCTCCAGTACCTTTTAGGTATGACTCTTTTAGCAGTATCAGCCCTTCCCTTGCCAGCTTCTGTGAGCAGGGCCTGCCTCTGACTCACAGCTTAACTTTGCTTTATGTTAGCAAAGTCTTGACCATTACTTTAGTTCAGGCCTCATACTAGGCCTCTGATAAGGGTTTATGTTTCAAGGCCTCATCTTACCACAGTTGATACTACTTTTGTTTAGTAAATTCATTAGTTTTATAAGAAACAGACTTTTTCATCCAGCACATTTAAGAAAAATTAAATGCTCTTTTTGTACATTTATAATTGAATTTCCATCCAAATAGTTTGTTACAAATGGCAAGTAAAACAAACTAATATCTAGTAAATAAGAGAAGTATCACTCACCATAAAAGATAACTTACATTTATTCAGAGTCTAAATTTTATTATGTTTTATAGTTGCTTAAATAAATGGTAATAGGTATAGTGCATCCTCCTGGTTAGCAAAAAGCAGCACCAATTTTAGTGTAATTAGTTGCAAATCAACATGATTTAATAGTTATCAACCAATGAGAATCAGCTTTTCTTTGTGAAAATAACTAAAATGTACAAATGCAAAATAATTACTATTGATTATTCAAATCAAGGTTTTCTGGTTGTTAATTTGAATCATGGTTAAAATAAGTGATTTAAATCAATTCATCCTGCTGTTTATGCAGGTATGCTGTCAAGTTTTTTTTTTGGGGGGGGGGGGGTGTTTTTTTTTTGTTTGTTGTTTAAGAAAACGGGATCAGGAAAGCTGTAAAACCAAATATGAACAAATATTGTCGTGAACTTTCACAGAGGAATTAAACTCTTTATTAAACAATAACACAATCCTTGTGCTTCTGCTGGAGGATCAGAAAGTGACAATGACCATTCTCCAAGGTAAGAGATGAATATAAGGGAAACTAACAGTGTAAATGATGAAAAGTAAATACGGTTTGTTTTATTTAAGGCGATCATGTATGAATCGTAATCCATTATGTTCACCTATGGAGGATTAAGTACAGAGGGAAACGCAATGTGCAGGGAGGTTACACAGTGTTCCTTCTCCAGTCTTGCGCGCATTCTCTGGAAAAGATCATCTAACCTGAGGCTATTTAACTATATGCAAAGCTCTTAAAAGAGGATCCCCGGAGCAGCCAGTCAGGGGAAGCCCTGGTAGTGTTGGTCAACTGGAGCTGCTCTGACAATTTGTCCAGAGCTACCAGTGGGAGAGATTATTTTTCATTATATTGAAGAAACTCAAATGTAGTTAAGGAACAGGCAGGATCTTTTGTGATATCTCCTTTAGGGCCTGGTCTAACTCCTGTTGAATTTAACGGGTGCTGAGTTGGGCCTTTAAACAGTTGATTTGTCCAATGTGATTAGTAATAAGGATCCCTAAATAGCTTTGACAGTTGCCCTGTTTTGTCAAACAGTGCTTTGGAAATTAAACAAAACAATCTCTCCTTTGAAACTTTTTGGAGCTAGCTGGGTTTCCTGATTGCTGTTTAATGTAGGGTTATCACACTTCACTGCTGAGTATATACTTGTATATTATTCTAATGAGAATAGAAAATATTTCCTCTTTGTCTCTGTATTGCAGAAAGAGACAGTGGACAGGCTCTGATGTGGAAATGGAAGAAGATGGTACTAGAAAAGGAATGACTGCTGCCTGTACCCCTAAGAGAAGGATTATTAACCTAACCAGTGTATTGACTCTGCAAGAGGAAATTAGTAGCCAAGCACATGCAAGTATGCAAGCCACTTGTTCCTCAAGATGGTTATTCTTCTGACAGTTAAACAGGATTGCTTGGATTACTTAAGATAATTTTATAAAAGTGGTACAAGAAGCCTGTTTCTGTTACAAAAGAAAGTTTGCTGGAGCTCTTGCTATGTATCTTGTTCATGTTTCTTAGCTTGCAGATTGACCTGCTAAACCAGATCAGTATTGAATTAATCCAACTGTCTGAGCAAAATTTGTATTAAGTTTTTAAAACCATGACAACCAGCTTCTGCAGACATTTTCCACTTAAACAAGAGAGGTGCGCACTTCATATCTAAGGGCTGGTTTAGCCTTTCGTGAGCCTGCATATTAAACCACATTACTAAACAAAATGCACTAACATGTAAGACTTTTTTCCATTCCAAATACAGGTAATAACTTACCCCATAGATGAACAGCCTGCAAAATTGCAGTCTAAATACCAAGGTTCTGTGTTTATTTGCTCTGGACACAGGGACAAAGTGAGGTTTCTTAAACAATGGAACTTCTGTAAAACAATAAGACATATATTTTTTCTTTCTTTAAATAGATTTATAATGGAAACAATGATGGGACAGATTAATTAAATTGCTGTAGCTTGTGCATGGCATTTTTATTTGAATGAGGAAAGGGGAACCACTTTCCCTGTGTCACTTAGGGCATGCTTACACTTGCAAATGTAGAACGCTTTGAGTTAAACTAGCCTTTGGAGAGTGCAGTAGGGAAAGTGCTGCAGTCTGTCCACATTGACAGCTGCAAGCACGCTGGCGAGGCCACATTTGCGGCACTTGCAGCAGCATTGGAAGCAGTGCATTGTGGGCAGCTATCCCACAGAGCATCTCTTCCTATTCTGGCACTGTGACTTGTGGGAAGAGGGCAGGAGGTGCGGGGCATTCTGAGTCCTGTCCAAACTCCCCGTGATGCATCACTTCGCATCTGAGCAATCCCTTTGCTTCCGTCCACAATTGGCGACATCTTTCAGCGTTTTTTGTATTGTGCGCTCTGTCTTACCTTTCAGTCTGTGGGAATGTAGCCCGAACTGCTGAGGAATATGCTGACGAGTCTAGCCAGCACATCACGTTTGGCAGTCGAGTTATTCCTTAAGATCCAAAGTGACAGTGAGGACTCCGATATCGACTCTAGTAACGCATACGATACAAGATTGCGTGTGGTATTCATGGACATGCTCTCCACCGTGGAATGGCGTTTTTGGGCTCATGAAACAAGCACTGAGTAGTGGGATCACATCGTCATGCAAGTCTGGCATGACGAGCAGTGGCCGCAGAACTTTCGGATGAGAAAATCCACCTTCATGGGACTGTGTGATGAGCTCGCCCCCACCCTGTGGCACAAGAATATGAGACTGAGCGCTGCCCTGCTGGTGGAGAAGCGGGTGGCTATTGCAATCTGGGAGCTGGCAACTCCAGACAGTGACCAATCGGTTGCTAATCACTTTGGAGTGGGGAAGTCGACTGCTGGAATCGTGTTGATGCACGTTTGGAGGACCATTAATCCTGCTCAGAAGAACCGTGACTCTAAGTAATGTGCATGACATTGTAGCTGGCTTTGCACAAATGGGTTTCCCTAACTCCGGAGGGGCGATAGATGGGATGCATATTCCAATTCTGGCACCAGCCCACCTAGCCTTCGAGTACATTAATCAGAAGGGCTATTTCTTTATGATTCTCCAGGTGCTTGTGGATCACCATGGGCACTTCATTGACATTAACGCAGGCTGGTCCGGAAAGGTGCATGACACATGCATCTTTTGGAACACTGGCCTGTCCAGGAAGCTGCAAGCCAGGACTTCTTTCTCAGACCAGAAGATCACTGTAGGGTAAGTCGAAATGCCCATTGTGATCCTTGGAGACCTCGCTTACCCTTTAATGCCGAGGCTCAGGAAACCCTACACAGGGAGCCTTGACAGCAGCAAGGAGCGGTTCAACAACAGGCTGAGTCAGTGCAGAATGACTGTGGAGTGCGCTTTTGGCCATTTAAAAGGCACTGTCTGTATGGGAAGCTGGACCTGGCCGATGACAACATCCCCACGGTTTTATCCGCGTGCTGTATCCTCCATAACATTTGTGAAGGGAAGGGTGAAAGATTCACTCAGTCATGGACCCTTGGAGGCTCAACACCTGGAGGCTGAATTTGAACATGCCTTGTTGGACTGGGTTCTGAAGTGCAGGTAGGGTCACCCCCAAATATCACGTCCAGTTCTTTGTAAAAACGGCAGGTCGTGGGGGCAGCACTGGAGCAGCTGTTTGCCTCATGCGATTTACGGTAGGCATTCTGCAGTCCTTCACTTTAATCCCGCACTGCAGTGCGTCCCAGTCCTGGCCCCTTTCTATCATGTCCCTTGATATCTGCCCGAAGGTATCGTAATTCCTATGGCTGGAGTGCAGCTGGAACTGGACAGCTTCCTCCCCCTAAACACTGATGAGGTCCAGCACCTTGCCATTGCTCCATACTGGGGATCGCCTGGTGCGTAAAGGCATGGTCACCTGGAAAGATTCGCTGAGAGCACTTCACGCCTGGCTGAACAAACAGGAAGGGGATTTTCAAAATTCCCAGAGAATATAAAGGGCGGGTCTTATGGTTGGTCACCTGAGGACAGGGCAGTAGAGTTCAAACTGATGAGCAGAGTGGCTAGAACAGGCATTGTGGGACACTGCTAGAGGCCAATCAGAGCGCATTAACAGACCAGGGCGTCCATACTGACACTGGGGCGCTCCAGCAGGGGCGCATCAAACGTTATTCCTCTCGCCGAGGTGGAGTACCAGGAGCGCTCTAGCCACGGAGTCAGAGCGCTTCACGTGCCTTGCCAGCGTGGATGGGTCATGAGAGTGCACTGGGCTGTTTTAATGCGTTCTAACTCGCAAGTGTAGCCATGCCCTTACTTATATAAGGATTTCACTGTGACAGGTAAAATACTGTTCCCAGCTTGCAAATTCTTAGGGCAGTTTCCTCTCAGATGGTGTTTCACTCTGCATCTTCTGCACAGCACAATCCTTTTTTATTAGTGAGATTTAACTGCAATAGGAGTGGCATCCATTCAAACATTCCAATCCTATTAAGCTGGTCTAAGTATTGGAAATCATATGGCATGACACTTTTTGTCTAGTTAATTTTAATTGGTTGGTAACAAGATTCAGGGAAATTCCACAGTTAAGTAGGCCTGCATCTACAGGTACCTACATTGGCTGCTAAGGCTAAGAAATCTTGACTCCTAGCAATCAAAAGGTTTAATGATGTTCTCCTTGAAACTCCTCAGTGGCTGTTAGTACTGAATGCAAAATTCCATATCCTGATGTATCTAGTTCACCCGCTCAGTACTTACATATGAAGGCATTGCAGTTGCAGCTATTCTGTAGTCACCAAAAAACTTCCCAGAATGTTAGCAGTCAGAATTTGAGCAACTGTTCCATTTTGTGTTACCCTTGGGAAGAAGCTAGAAGAATGTAACAGTAGGCCTTTTTAATAGAATGGGTGGAACGGAGCTTCATTTGAAGAGTCTCACTTTTTATTATAAGCTCCCTTTTTCTAAACAATGAGGACAGAAATTTCTTCTGGGAAAGCAAATAAAAAGCTAAGAACCCTGATCTGCATATATACTTGGTATCAGTGGGGAGTATAGCCTGAATAGGAACAACAGCAGGGTCAATTCTTAAATCTGATTTTACTCTGGAGGGTTTCTTTTGCATCACCAACTTTCTTTTAGGCATGTTTGGTATTTATTAATCTTTTCCAGCCAGGAACTTCTCCAGTAAAACATGATAAAATCCAAGTAAAATATTCAAGATTTTTACAAATTGTTTTCACTCATGGTTTGAATGAAATATAAACTTTCTCAGTCATACATTGTGTTTATCTATTTTAGGATCAAACTATTGGAGTGTTTAGAATTTCCTTGATAGTTTTTAGAACTTGTTTATTTTGGACTGAAGTGTGATTCAAGTAGTAGTTTGAGATTTTCACAACTTGAATAATCAAGATACTATGCAGACTATTGCAGATCTGGGCTCAGGGGAATTTGTATGACCTCATGTTGTTAGATATATTATTCCAGGTCTTCAGGAGATGCTACGTGATCACTCGTTTGTTGGTTGTGTTAGTCCACAGTGGGCCCTGGCACAATACCAGACAAAGCTGTATCTTCTCAATACCACACAACTCAGGTAAACACACTGATTCATACTGTTAGATGTGTTGTCAACAGTTGAAATAACTGGTGAACACAACTGAGCAGTGAAAAATAAGAATGAAAGAAATAATAGAAATGAGGTACAAAGGCATGGTGAATGCTGCTTTTGAAATCTAGCCAAATTGGTGATTTGAAGAGCACTGAAGTGTTAAAGGCCTCAAATTTTTAATCTATCTTAATTTTTTGTATTGATCCTGCAAAATTTATAGGCTGCTGCTATGTAATTAAAATGCACTTTACCATGTTGTGGCCCACTGACTAAAAACCCAGAGGATGAAAGGAGTTTGATTCTACATCACACTTAAATATACCATTCATTTGAATAACTAAATTATTGAAACGTCAAAGAAGCTAATACTTCTAAAATCAGTTCTGTGCATGATTACAGAGCCTGCAGAATATAGGGACAATGCAAATCGATGTGTAAACCTATAAAAAACAACTGCCAAATCTAGGCCCAACTGCCTTGAGGTATCAAGTTATGTACTGTCTTTTATCAGCACAGAATCAGTCCTTTTCTCCCAGACTAACACCACACAGGTGAGAGAGTAAGGGTTTGTCTACACCAGCATTTAGTTCTTGGCAAGATAGGGTGTAAACCTACCCTGCAGTGTGCTGATCTGATTATACGTAGTATTTTTTAGAGTGCTTTGGTCTAGTCCTCGTTGAAATGGGAGATTTGAGTGCATTAACGAACTGTTAATCTGCATCAGCAGGCTCCACATGGGTAATTAAAGCACCACAAGGCTGAACTAAATGTTTATGTAGACAAGCCACAAAATCCTAACACATCGGTGTACTAGAGCTCTAACAGGCTGTAATAAGGTTAATTCTGCAGCTAAGGCTTTGTCTACACTGGCAAGTTACTGTGCAGTAAAGCAGCTTTCTGCGGTGTAACTCCCAAAGTGTACACACTTAGGGCATGGCTACACTCACAGATGTAGAGCGCTTTGAGTTAAACCAGCCTTCGTAGACTGCAGTAGGAAAAGCGCTACAATCTGTCCACACTGACAGATGCAAGCTCACTAGCATGGCCACATTAGCAACTCTTGCAATGGTCACAGAGAGCAGTGCATTGTGGTAGCTATCCCAGCATGCAGCTGGCTGCAATGTGCTTTTCAAATGGGGGGTGGGGTGGAGTGTGTCAAGGGAGTGTGGTGTGTGTGTGTGGGGGGGGGGAGAGTGGGTTTTGGGGGGGCTGAGAGGATGTCAGCATGCTACCTCTTTCTCTCACAGCATTCCACAGCAATGGTTGCTTTGTTGCGGGATAGATAAGCAGCCATTTGTCAGAAACGGAGTTTTCAAAGGGCATATCTGCATTCCTACAGTGCTTACAAAACAATGGCAAGAGTGGCCACTTGACTTAAGGGGATTATGGGACGTTTCCGGAGGCTGATCAGACCGCAGTAATGCCACACCTCGTCCACACTGCGAGGGCACAGCAAACGTTATTCCTCTCGCTGAGGTGGAGTACCAGCAGTGCTGTAGCTGTGGAATCAGAGCACTCTACGTGCCTTGCCAGCGTGGACGGGAGTGAGCTAGGGCGCCCAGGGCTGCTTTATTGCGCTGTAACTTGCACGTGTAGCCAAGCCCTTAGTGCGCAGAAATTCCTCAGTTGCAGCGTTGTAAAAAAAATCACCTTGAGAGTCATAAGCACAGAGGCTCCAGCGCTGTATTAGTAGTGTAAGCATATTACAGTGCACAAAGCAATCAATTAGCTTCCAGAAGTGTCCTGTAATCCCAGTGGCTGCTCTGCTCATGCGCCCTTCCCCTTTCAAAGCTCTGTTTCTGACAGCTCTTGCATGCTGTGCTGATCTATCTGGGACACAAAGCAAACCATTCATGTGGAAGGCTCATGCTGTTGAGCAGAGGCAGGTCGGGGGAGAATGCTGTGCAGAGAGCTGGGGAGGGAGGCGGGGGCTGATGGGGTTTCCCCCTCCCCCTCCCTCTGCCTCAGGACTGGTGGCTTCCTGCTGCTGTCTGAACTTAAAGACAGCATGCTGACACACTCTGTCCCCCAAAACACACTGTCTCTCACACACACCAACACCAACTCTGTGTCACAGTCTACCCCCATCCAGTTGAAAATGTAGGAGGATGCCCCTGGAACAGTGGGATTGGTAAACCTGCATCATGTGATGCTGCGCGTGTCCCATGAGGTACTGCAAACCTTTCCCAAAGCACCCTGCAGCCAGTTGCACAGTGGAATAGCTACCACAATGCAGTGCTCTCTTTGCCTTTGCAAGAGCTGCTAATGTGGATGCACTCCACCATCACAAGGAGCACAAGGTGGACACCCAACAGTGGTTTGATTCCAGTGGTATAACTTGTGCAGAAACTTGCCAGTGTAGACATACCCTAAGATCCCCACTCCCATCATCTTGAAGGTCTGTAGAGGGTGTGTATAGATTTTACTGACACTTATTTGAAGGAACAAAAGCATTCCTCCCTTGTTTTTATAAGGCTGTTAGTCACTGTATCTTAAACAGTACATGTGTATTGTTCCCATTTGTTACCAGATCTGTGGCTAGTATCGCCTCCCCTGTTCCTCCTCAGCATTTCTTTGACTTGTAACCTGTGGCAAATGAATATGAAGGTTTAATGTATGATAAATAGGAACAAATGTATAATAGCTGCATGTTGAGTATTTTAAGCTTTTGCACCAGTATTGTGGAGACTGCTAACACTAAGAAACAGGCTCACATTTATTTGTGTATCATATGTGCCTGGTGGTGATATTGCCGGTTACAACATTTCAGTGACTTTTTTTCTCTGTTGGGTGGGGGGCCAAAAAACTATACAATGGAACCTCATTTATCTGATCTAATTGGGACGAGGGCAGATCAGATAACCAAAAATCTAGCTAACCTGGAGAATGGGCAGCTGGGGCTGTGTCTGGTTCAGTTAATAAGGAAAGCTGGCTGATGGAGGCTTGGTTAAATGGGGTTCCATTGTATTGCCAAAGTCATAGTTTTATTAAAGTACAATCCATTCTTATTGCTGTTTCCCATAGGATGTTTATTTCTCTCTCCTAAGTATCATGTTTTTTTCCCCCATGATTCTGCCATTACAAAGTGGAGAATATGCACGACACAAAACTAGACAGAAATGGTCATTTCAATAATAAATTAACTCTCTTCCTCCCATTCAGCCAAGAACTCTTCTACCAGATTCTTCTTTATGACTTCGCAAATTTTGGAGTTCTGAGGTTGTCAGTAAGTAGAACTTCCCTTCAACTCTTACATACATGTTTTGGAGAAAATGATCTGATATAAAAGTTTTAACCTCACATATGTGGGCCTGATAGCACACACAATTAATGACCACGTGTAAAAAGTTGGTCTAAGTGCATCACATAAGAACTCTTGGGCAGACACAGAGCTGGAATTCTCCTGGTCAGCCTTCAACTGCCTTAATCGTCTTTTCTCTTCCTGCAACTCTCTGCCTTATTCACTATATTACTTTCAACTTATGCAACAACGGAGGCTGGGGTCCTAGAAAACAAATGTCTCCTTCACCCCCGCTTCATCCCCAGAACAGGTCCATTCCAACACACATGCACTAGGGGGCTGAATTAAGGCTACACAGGCAACCTTAATTTTAGCATTTCCTAACTATTGGTGCTTGATTTTGCAACTTTGATGTAGTTTTTTGGTAATTTATGTTCTATATAAAGTATCTTTGTTTATACTGCTGACTAGGTCAAACTTCAGATATGAATGTGGATCTCTGTTAAATGACTTTTTTTAAAAATGCATTCCCTTTATATGTTTAATCTCCTTTGCACTTACATGAAGTAGCAGATTGTGATGATTCCACAGTTGCTGCAAGTTGTGATAGTGGTTGCTTTATTATCAGTGTCAGATTCTGTTCCTTAAACAGCTTCATTGTTGATGCACTAGATGTGTGTTAAAACATATCTTCTGTTTTGCTCCGTCTTCATCAGAAATGTATTGGGAAGTACTTAAATATGCCACAGTATTTTGCAATGGGCTTTAGCGAAGCGCTTGCTGTAAAGATTCTTCTGTATTTTCAGGGAAAAAAGTAAAATTGACTGCATGAGGAACATCTGGATTTTGAAGGGTTGAAGTGTCTGGGTGGTAGTGATGATTGTATTGTACCTCGTGGTCACTTACAGGAGTCAGCTCCACTGTATGATCTAGCTATGCTAGCCTTGGAGAACCCTGAAAGTGGTTGGACAGAAGATGATGGCCCAAAGGAAGGACTTGCTGAATACATTGTTGAGTTTCTAAAAAAGAAGACTGAAATGCTGAAAGACTATTTCTCTCTTGAAATTGATGAGGTGATTACTGCTGTTGCTTCTATGTCATACGGTTATTTGTATAACTTAGGTGTTGGTAATGCACAATAGGAAACTGTATTTAATATTTTGGATTTGCTTTAAGGCTAGTACTAACCTGAAATAGTCACTTACTGTACATTTTTATAAGACCCTAGGTATTTTACCATGTAAAGAAAATGTTATGCTTACAGGATGGAAACCTTACTGGATTACCACTCCTGATAGACAACTATGTTCCACCATTGGAGGGACTACCTATGTTTATCCTTCGCTTAGCCACAGAGGTAGGGGGAAGCTAACTAGTCTGCAAACTTTACCTTCTTTTCATCATTGTCATTTACTAGGAAATGTGATTTTTAGATGTTCTCTAAAATGAAGTTACTAATAGGCAGGCATGCAATAATTCAACCACTAAGAAATTCACCAGAAATTGATGTGGGGAGAAGAGTTCATATATAATGTCATAGACCCTGTTCTGACAGAAGCAGTTGGTGCAAAAGTACAACTGCCAACATTCCTGCCTCAAATGACCACACACAGTATTTTTAAATAATATCTGCCAGTGTAGTAATTATCACATAATAGTAATACAGATGCTGACATGTGGGAAGTGCTCTAAACTTTCTCTTCTAAAAGGAAAACTGCACCGATTGCTTAAGTCCATTCCTATCTAAATATTCACTATATAAGAAATTAAAATGAATGTTTAGAAACTTGAAAAAAAAATTTTACTTTTCAAAGATAGGCAGACTTTTAGACTATTCCTTGCTTTCTCTGTATCCTAACCTTACACCACCAAATGGCCAAGACAGTATCCTCTTAAATTAACCGGGAATTAAGTTAACTCTGTAGACTGGTAGGTAGCAGTAATGTTCCTTCAAAACTACTATTTCAGATACTGAAACAAATGTTTGCTCTCATCAAATTTCTGTTGTGACAGGTAAACTGGGATGAAGAAAAAGAATGTTTTGAAAGCCTCAGTAAAGAATGTGCCATGTTTTACTCCATTAGAATGCAGTATATTATGGAGGAATCTGACTTGACTAGCCAGCAGGTACAGTAACTGCATATGCTGCTGCAATCACCTGGGTAAATCACTTGTGTTGAATTGTAAAAACCTTTAAAGATGGCTTTCATGACTAGTCTCCCACTCTGTGGAATCAGGTGAACTGAATAACAGTGCAGCAGTGTTCTGAAAGAATATACAGGCTTATCCTTTAGACAAGGCTGCTTTTACAGGGTGAAAAGTTATTTAATAAAAATTCCCCTGTGCTTAGAAAACATTGCCCCACAGCTTCCATACAGGATGATTTCTCCCAAAGACTACCTGGTTCATGTACACCTCTACCCTGACATAACACGAATTTGATATAATGTGGTAAAGCAGTGCTCTGCGGGGCGCACTCTGGCAGATCAAAGCAAGTTTGATATAACACGGTAAGATTTTTTGGCTCCTGAGGACAGCATTAGATCAGGGTAGAGGTGTACCTTCAAAAAGTGTACATTTGAGTTGACTCTCTTAAATACCTAATTACTCTTTCAAAGTGCCCAAATCAGTATCAACTGAGCACTTGCCAAAAGCTAATAAATCATGTGGTGAGTTTCCTCTGAATAATGCAAAAGCAATATTAATAGCACCGGTAATTTCACAGTTTCTCAAACCAGAGAACTAGGGCATCTCCAGCTGTTAAGACATTGAGCTGAACTACAAGACAGCCTAATCCATTTGGGCCCAGAATTTGTGGAAAAA